>NC_092694.1:636253-1836253 GCF_964275005.1 Diadema setosum | reverse complement strand
TGCCTCTTCTGAATCTATATCTTGACCCTGACTATCAAAGTCGAGGAAGAGATAAACAAATAAATCTCTACCTTTAGTATGTTCCCCATTGTTGACCAGTCATCTAAAATATGATTTTTTTTTTTTATGGGGGGGGGGGGGGAGGGTAAACTTTGTTTTTAATTGTTGACAAAGAGCTGTTACACTTGTGCTCTTCTAATTTGATCTGTTCATACTCACTTTGTGTTTGTGCATTTGTGTACATTCCTTGGAACCATGTCAATATCAAATGTGTATGTTCTGATATGCAATGCACCATAGATTGCCAGGATAGTATAAATGTATAGTGTGTATTGTTTTGATTCCATGTTGTTGCTATTTTTAATGCTTCTTGATTATGATTGGTACAAATGTAGTTCTTACCAAAAATAAAGATTTAAGTTCTATGGGAGATTTCAGTTTCAACCTAGATGTATTTCTGATGTGCTTGAAGGTCTGAGGCCCTGAAATGAAAAATCAACCTCTTCATTATTTACATGTATTTTTAAAAGGCTCAATCCAATTGGTCAGAATCATTCCTTGGAATAGGGAATGCAGGGCTATTCAATAAGTACACTTGTACGAAACAATTTTCCTTCCATGAAGGAGCCTAACATGGAGGTTGCATCATTTTTTTTTTATACCCCCGCCAAACGAAGTTTGAAGGGGGTATATAGGAATCAGCGGACGGTCGGGCGGTCGGTCCGTTGCAAATCTTGCGTCGCGAACTACTTCCTCAGTTTTCAACCGATTCCCATAAAACTTGGCACAGATGTGTGCCTTGGGTTGTAGATGTGCAAGACGTATTTTTTGACAGTACCCAAAAGTACGTTGCCATGGTAATGGCATATTATGGGCAAAAATGGGTACAAATCTTGCGTCGCGAACTCCTCCCACAGTTTTTGATCAATTTTTATGAAATTAGGTACAGATGTTCATCTGAATATGTTAATGTGCAAGACACATATTTCCGCCGTGGCAAAAAGTGCGTTGCCATGGTAATGGCATGTTATTGGTAAAATATAGGGCAAAATGCTTCATGGCAAAACTGCTTCATCAGTGTTCTTCCAATTCTCATGGAATTCATATTGAATGTTTGTCTTAGGATATAGGTCAGCATGACACATTTCTTGACAGTGACAATAAGTATGTTGCCATGGTAACAGCTCACATATTATGAGCCAAAATGATGGAAAATTTTGTGTTGCAAACTACTTCCTCAGTTTTTGCCCAATTTCCATGAAACTTGGTACAGATGTGTGCCTTTGGTTGTAGGCCTAGATGTGCAAGACGCATTTTTCGACAGTACCCGAAAGTACGTTGCCATGGTAACGGCATATTAATGGCAGAAGATCAAGGAAAGATCTTGCGGATTTAACTACTTCCTCAGTTTTTTGACCAAAGCTTATGAAATGTTGTTTTGACCAAAGCTTATGAAATGTTGTTTGGCGGGGGTATAACCAGTCGCTGTAGCGACATTTCTAGTTTACTCTATATTGACTTAAATGATTATCAAGCCCCCCCCCCCCACTTCACTTTTACCTTTTAAGCCTCTAGTTTGTAATATCACTCTGTAGTGACTCTGTCTTTAGTGTATGCATGTGAGCTAGAGAATTTAGAAGCCTTTGACTTTAAATGCAAATCAACTGATATGAGTGACACTTATTTAATGCTTTTTAATGATTAACAAAGGCAAGTGTATTATTTTTAATACTGAGGTATTAATCAAGTTATGAATCTGCATTTACAGTGCTTTACGTTTAATGTTCCTTTTATGAAATATTTTATTCATTGATGCATGATGTCTGTATTTTTGTGGTTGACAGGTCATCTTAAATCAAGGAGGCACCAAAAACGAGCAAGGAAGAAAAAGCTGAGAGATCTGATGGACAGGGAACAGTCAAACAGACCAACATCAGTGACAAACACAGAAGCAATGCCATCACAGTCTCATGTCTGATACACAAATTACAATAGAAAATTGTATTCATGAAGATTCTATGCAGCTTTGGCAATACAGGGTGGACTCACGGAAGCACCATGTACATGTATGTTGATGTTTCACTTATACTTGTTTTCAAGGTATATGGCTATGTAAGGGGAGTTAATCTTACCCAAGTCATGTGCAGGAAGACAGAGAAAACTGCTTTGATGCAAAATATTATGACTCCATTGTAAGTTATATTCCTCATATTAATCTTCTTGAAAACCAATTGTTGAATTTTAACCTGTTGAGGACGAGTCCCGAGTATACTCGGGCAGGTGTCTATGGGAAATGCGTGTTGTAGCAAAATCAGTCCGTCCTCAACGGGTTAACAGACCTTGATGGAAATCTCTCTCAGGGGCCGAGAATACAATCATGATGTAATGGCACATAGTCCTACTAGGGGCCTATGTACAGAGCCACAATGGGACAGTAGTGTGCTAGTCTCCATCATTTTCTTTTCCAAACCCAGCTGGACATCTCATATTGAAGCTGTTATTGGTGAAGGAATCAAGTTGTTCTTGAAAGTGACTGGAGTGGACCATGGACCTAGAGGAGAAAGATAATCTTTCATGTCACCTTAAAAAATGAACAATCAGATTTTCACCAAACGCACAAGGAATTGCCCTGTAGATGGGCAAGGGAATTTCTTCATATTGAGGCCTTGGAGCAGGACTCGTGGGCATAAAATTGTGAAGAAGTAAAAGTGTGATAATTTGCGTTAATATATATTGATATACTGGAATGCATGAAGACTCAACGTCATGTTTCAATTCTCTTTGTTCATTGCATAAGGGTAGACTAGAGGCATGTGTGTGACTGCCTCAAATATGTATACACAATAAATTACATGACAAATTTCATATCAGAACAACAGTGTTTTCTACTGCTTCTTTACCCATCAATGTTTTATGACATACACTGCTGGCAGGTGTACATGTATTATACAGGCAATTCCCATTCTAACAAAGTCCTCTGGACTGGCAGTTTTCTTTTGTTATATTGAAATTTTGTTGTAGCCAAACAGTGAGCATATGAAGATACATGCATGTATTTGATTTGAGACCTGAATTTTTCCTGTGTTTGTCTTGAGAATTTTGTCATAACTGTGTTCATTATTAATGTGAGTGCACTGTACATCATGATTCATGGGGGCTCAGTGTGCCTTGAGAACATGGACCTGAATTAAAAACTGTGCCTGGCTGGAAGAGGAGTGATAGGAGTTAGATGTCTTGAGAGAGGCAGTGGATATGGATAATGAAAAATGAGATAATTGGGGGGAAAGAAAACTGGCAGTGATAGGTTGGGTTGTGAGTACAGGACCTGGTCCTCATTTCATAAAAGATGCTAGGATACCAACTCTTGCTGGAATGGCAACTTCCTATAGCAACAGCCAATCAGTAAGCTGGATTCTAGTTGTTACCATGACAATTGTGTTCCTAGCAAGAGTTGCTATCGTATGAACTCTTTATGAAATTGGGCCTGGATGAGATGCTCCTTTCTTCTTGCCAATGAATCCATTGAATGTGACTGGCCAGCAGGAAGGTATGACGTGTGGTTACTTTATGACCTTTCCTACTATGGAGGACTCAAAGTTACTCTGTGCTGGTGGCATAAGACATGTGCATTGCCAAGAGGTATTTACATCTCCTAGATCGCACTACACTTTGTAATGTGTTCCACACCAGTGTGACCATATGTGACCCGCTACAACAAAAAGGTCCTAAAGTCGCGCACGGTCGAAGCCGTGAAAATCGAGTTTTGAAGTCAGAGCATTAAAATTGGTCAAAACTGACAATTTTCTGATTTTGATATATTATTGGAGTCTAACATGTCTTCTATCATCTGTCGAAATTTTTAAGCAAAATGATGAAAGCAAAGATAAAAAAAAAAACGTTTTTCTGGCGTTTCAACGAAGCAGAAACTGGTTCGAAAATTTGGATTGAGCGCCACAGAAAGGTTCCGCCCCTAACAACGACCAGAGTGATCTCATTGGTCAGTTTGCTGCTTGCTGCTAACCGAAGCGTGAAGCTCGCACACTGCCCAGTTGACTGGTGCGTGCGGGCGGGGTGCGCTATGCTCAGCCGCTTCTCACATCCTGGTCACTGATTGGTTGGTGAGAAGTCCACCGACGCTGATGTGCTCGAATGAACTCTTCGGGGGTTGCTAGGGCTTACCTTCTATTGTCCAGAGGTGAAAACTGACTAACGTGTCCCTTGATCGCGATTGCGTCGAAAGGAAGACTTTTAGACGCTTTTCTCGAAACAGTGATTTTCCAGACGTCTCGACATGCTCTCTTTTAAACATCGATATCTCCGCAGCCGATTATTTTTATAAAATGTGCTATATAAATTTAAAGCAGAAAGATTAGGGGATTATATCATGCAATTTTCAAATAATCGACCTCGCCCGACTTTAGGATCATATTGTTGTAGCGGGTCACATATTTTTTTCTTGAACACATCAAACTTTGACCCACTGACTGGATTGTGCACGTTTTTGTGAGAAAATACAGAAAAGATGTGTTGACTTTCTCTGTACATGTACTCTATAGACATAAATTTAAGTGCACCATGGGCTGATGTAATAACTGAACTATATTTTGTGAAACAAAAACATTTTCCTCTCTGACTCTTGAATATACATCGTAATGAAAGAATGCTGCAACCATACTTTGCACATTGTGTGTATGTGTGTGTGTATTATATCTACTGTATATCTATCTATATATATATGTATACTCATATATATATATATATATATATATATATATATATATATATTATATAATTATACATTTTTTTCAGTGTTTTTTGTTTTGTTTGTGTGTGTGTGCTCTTGTAATTGTAGGTGAAAACCATGGAGATAGCAATATACCTTCAACTCCAGGCATGTGTAATTCACAAGCTTGGTTATGATAGATGTAAACAATTCATGAGTGAGAATTATCACAGAAGAACAAGACTTGTGAGCCAAAGGGAAATAAAGACAGATTATTGTACAAACAAAAACATGGATATGAACTCCAGGCTAATATTTACATCAAGATTTGCGTTACATTTCATCAATTCGTAATTTATTAATATTTTGCTGCATCAGAATAGGAAATAAAGTCACATCACAGTAAAATTCTCAAGAATGCATCTGTCATGTTTTCAAGAAATAGGTTTGCAAAGATATTTTATCAATTTCACTTGGGTCTTCACAATAGTTACAGTAGAACCTTCAAAAGTATTGCATGACTGTTACAAACAATTTTTTCTGCTTCCATTCATTGTCACATATACCAGGGCTCAGAACAAACTTTTTTTTTCTCTCTCTATACAGTGTATCCTTAAAACTTGAAATTTTGGTGGCACTTTAAGAGAAAGGTAGTGGCCTGAAATAAAGAGAAATATAAAAATCAATTGTAAATTTCAGCTGCCTGGTTGGGCCACCATGTCTGAACAGGAGACTAACAGAACTCTCAATATGGAAGTGTACTTGGCTAATCTCAGCAAAGGAGGCCACATCATTTACTTTCTATGCCTTTGACTGTAATTTCTTGACAAAAATCATTGTGTTACCGGAAATGTTTTATCACGGCACAATTGATGTGATTAGTTGACAAGTTCACATCAATTTATACACATACATTGCATTTAAAGAAGATGAGCACATCAATTTCAACCTTTTGGGTTCCATCCAAACTTATTTCCCTCAGAGTGTCCTATCAGGCTATCACTGCTTTGTCATGAATAAGCTATATCATACAAAGATATCTCTATTACAATTGAGTATAATACTGCTTGTGTATATGGAAATGAATATCTTTGAAATTGACATAGTATTGGCTTCACCCCTGGGTTCCCATAGGAGTAATCTGAATCATTTGTGAAGCACTTTGTATCATTACTCCTAAGAACGATTCCAGTCAACTACTGGCACAGCTGTAGTGGAAATATGATTTCACATTTTAAAGAGTAGCTGTCTACTTTCATTTTCTAGTCCAAATAAACACATTTATGGTTCACTTGCATCAATTGCATTTAACCAAAATTTACTCAACAACTTGGTTAAGAGATTGGAGGATGGCCACAGACAGAACGAGGGGAAGGTGTGGAGGCAGTAAAAGATCATTTATCAAGAACCAAACATTTTCACTATTGGAAGTCAACATGTAAAATTTTGGTTCTGGACCCAAAAGATATGGATTAAACCACAAGAGCTGAAATGCACTACTGCATGTCATTACATTTTTATCCCAGTGGCCTGGTAAGAGTTTTGACAAGCCAAACGTGAAGAGATCTTTTACCTCCACCAAGGAGGTTATGTATTTGCCAGTTTGTGTTTCTGTTTGCTTGCTTGCAAAATAACTCAAAAAGTTATAAATGGATGTGGATGAAAGTTTCAGGAAAGTTGATAATGATACAAGAAACAGATCAAAGTATGTTTTGATGGTCAAGGAATCTAATAATGCAGGTGATATGAATTTAGGACTATAACAAAGGCTGGAAATCACAGTATGGGTGGATATGAGCTGCTTAATGGAAGTCTGTGCTATTCAAGTGCTTTTAATTTCAGCAATACTCAACACCCTCATCACTGACTAACTGTTACCAACCATCTGTACCTGTACTTACAAAAACAGATACCCAGTTTTAAGTAAAAGAGAGCAATGCGTCACTACAACAAGACATTGATGGAGGTCGTCATATTTGAACTCTGTTTTATTCTCTTCCTCCACTCTCTTTCATACATTATACATGCTACTATAAAGAGCTACTGTGCCTCAGGGGATAAAACCATGGACTCTCAGTCTTAAAGTATCTAGATCAAATTCACTGGCAGCAGTGGTAGTTCCCTAGCACATTATCCTCATTACTTAATCCAAAAGAAGAGACATATCTGTCAGTCACATCACAGATTAATTCAATATACCGGTAAGCATAACAGTTTTGGTAATAGTCGTGTAAAATAAATCCAAACTCAATGCTACATACAATGTAGGACAAAAGAAAAAAGAGAAGGTATGCTGTAATACTGACTACTGGT
Organism: Diadema setosum; assembly: GCF_964275005.1. NCBI lineage: Eukaryota > Metazoa > Echinodermata > Echinoidea > Diadematoida > Diadematidae > Diadema > Diadema setosum. Next base: position 1,829,217 of record NC_092694.1, on the reverse strand, counting down.
AGGTGTGTGCTTACACACAATATGAGTTAACCAAGAAAAATATTTGCTACTAGGAGAATGGACAAACTGAAATGTATACACACAATACAGCTGAATAATGAAAATATATGACAAACGTTGTACACTTAACAAATATATTTGAGCAAACTTTTCAGCGAGAAAAAAAAAAAATGACATGACCCCCCCCCCCCCCAAAAAAAAAGTAGAAGGAATAAGGAATACTAGTAAGTGACAAGAGGGTAGAACTTGCTTTTGATAGTTGTACATGGAGCTATAGGCTGGCATGAATGTAAAAAATTCTTGACAAATTTGACAAAAAATATATTTGTTACACATGTATACATGTACACGTACAATGTACAAGTACGTACCTATGTGTTCTCATGGAGCGAAAAAAATGGAAATGGGATTTGGGTGATATTTCTGCAAAGGCTTTATAGCAAACCCCAGTTTTACACAACCCCATTGTAAAACTAAACGACATGATACTCATAAGCAACAGTTGAAATTATTGTTTCAATAAAGAAAAAGCCAAAATGAGTTAATACAAATACTAATCATGGAAGATCCATGGTGAAACACTACCAATTCTTTTCCTGATACATACACTGAATGTGCATTCACATTTCATTGCACTAGCACTACCTTACGGTTACAAAATTTGTGGCAATGGGGACATACAGTCTAAATGTAAAACTTTACTGGGACTCTATGATCCGTAAAGATATCAATAAAAGGTAAGTATAATCCTTCCAGATTTACAGATGTTTTCTCATATTTTACTGAGGCAATACTGGTAACTTTATGTGAGCCTACACTTGGATATCAATCCAGGAGAAGGAAGCAGTGACTTGTGTAAATGTAGTGACCAATATGATATCTTTGATGAGGCAACATCATTGCTGCACCTGCAGTGCATTAAATCTCTGTGTAAGTGGCATATAGGATCTACCACTAACATGGGCATCATTCATCTTGCACATTTGCAAGGGCACTAGAATTTATTTTTGTACAATCACACAATCAACCTTTCTCCTTGTTCTTCATGTTTGAGCTGGGCCAGTAGTCATCATCAAAGCCAACAAAGTCTCCCTGCTTCTCATCTCTGGTCAATGAGTTTGAGTCTTTCACACTGTCATCATTGAACACAAAGTCTGCTTCCAGTTCAGTGGATGCTGGTAGCTGAGTGCTGACTGCATTCCCTGCACCAGCAGTGTCAGCTGATGATAGGAAGTCTTCCTGATAGCCACCAGAGAGAGCTGGGGAAAGTCCCATGGCTGATGACTCGCCATCTGGTCTCTGCACCGCTCCCCTGGGTTCCCTGGTGTTGGGTCGGTGGGTTGGTACTGCAGACTTACCAGACTGAGTTAGTTTAAGTGCGTTGACCTGCTGCTGCTCACTCTCAGTGTGTCGCTGACCCTTCCTCTTTCCAAGGATCTTAATGTAGTTGGCTGGAACCAGGCCGATTTTCTCTCCTTTTAAGCTGGCAAGTAACCAACCACGTACTCTTGGTTGCAGTTCTACAATACACGTGTGGTAGAGATTACAAAAAACAACTTGATTTGATAGAGGTACAGTTGTATGCACTAAATTTTGACAGTGACAAACAATTTATAAGGTAAGCACTAATATACTTTATTGAAGGCAATAATATCCTTCTCATCTGAAGCCGATATCAAAAAAACAAAAAAACAAACAAACAGCAACAAAATATACTAGAAATGTCGCTATGGCGACTGATATGCCTCCGCCATAATGCATGATTCTCCTAATAGGTATATAATACATGTGGACAATGTGTGATTACATTTCCACTAAATTGGCAAATTATCAAAATGACACGTTTGTCACAAATGTGTTGAATGTTCACCACCTTGACCTACGTTTAACTGGATGAATGAGAGCACGTATTTGGGGATTTTAGGACTTTTACTTGACTTTGACCCCTTCATAAGTTTATGCATTGAGTAATTTTCAAGGTACAGAGAAAAAGTGCAATTTCTGTATTGAATAGTAAATGGTTACCATTTTCATCTGGTCTTTGACCCTTGACCTTTGACCCTAAAATTCATAAGAGAATCATTGTCAGTCAGGCAGAACATGCATAAATATGTACTAAGTTTAAAGATAGATTAACTTGAGCCACTTCCGAGATATGGAGGAAGAAGTAAAGTTCAGCACTTTCACTTGATCTTTGACCTTTGACCTTTTTGGCAAAAAACAACCACACTTCCCAGAGAATCTCTATTGGGTTAAACATGCATGCACCAAGTTTAAAAAGAAAATAATCCTGGCACAGGCATTACATAAATATGAGGGATATTGTACAATTTTGAAGTGTTACCCTTGACCTTTAACCCTGACCTTTGACCCCATGAACCGAAAATTCCCTTCATAATCTCTGCCAGTCAGTACATGCATATGTACTATGTTCCATGAAGATACCTTGAACCATTTCCAAGATATGGAGATAAAAGCGAAATTTTAACTTTTTACTTGACCTTTTAACCTTTGACCTCATGACCCTAAACTTTCACCAGAGAATCTTAATTGGGTAATACATGCATACACTAGGTTTCAAGAAAATATCTTGAGGCATGGCATAGATATGGGGAAATAGTGAAATTTTGAGCACTTGACCTTGAGCATGTGCACCCAAAAGTTGATCTATAGGCACAACTTCACTCCCTATACACATACATGCCAAGTATCAAGAGGATACCTCAAAAGGTTTTTTAGCTACACTGTCCACAAAATTCATTATGGACGGACGGAAGAACGGACAATCCGAAAACATAATGCCTCCGGCACCACTTCGTGGCGGAGGCATAAAAAAAATATACACATATACATGATATACCAAAGGGTATTCCATTTGATGAAATAATAGTATTCTAAATGGTCCTCCACACAGCACATGTGTATCCCCGTTTGGTCCGACATACACTGATAAACATATTCAAAGCACGGAATTCTCAAGTTACTGGTAACACCTTGCCACACTGCTTAACATCTTCAGCCATGATTATTAAATATCCCTGGATCCTAGACAGTGACAAAGTTTTTTTGAAATGCATCGCTTTCCTACAATTGCTTACATTCAAACTGCCTTTCAGATAATACAATAGTTCTTGACTTGAAAATTGACTCTAATATTTGCTCCTGATATTTTACTAGCTTCCTTCAATGCTTAAATTTCTGTCTGAATTGTATAATTTCATATATATGGTCTTGTCTGCAAACCTTCACCCCACCAAAACTAAAAGAGCATCTCAACATGGTGACTTATTCAGCCACCAAATTTGATTGAATGTTGCTGCCTTCATGTCGGTATTTGCTCAAGATTCACCATGTAGCCCCAGTTGGCAAGTACAATCATACTACAGCGGGTAAACTGATTCACAATTACCTTTTGGAGCGAGGTTTAAAATGTCTCCAGAATGAAAAGAGAGTTCTTTTTCACTGTCACGGTCAAAGTCGTACTCTGCCCTGGCAACCACATGATCTTCATCACCACTTGCCCACGCAGGAACTGTCAATAAACAAAGGAAGCAACAACGAAAAAAAAAAAAATCAATTTCAAGAAATGAAGATGCAGAGGTGGGTCAGGGAGGGAAAAGTTTCCTGCTTAAAAAAAAAAAGAAGAAGAAGAAGAAAAGAAAAAAACTGTTCAAAAGAAGAACTTGCATGGTAACATTACACTATATATTGAAACTTTGAGTGTACAGTGGAATCCCGCAGCCCCTTAATAATGTCAAAACTAATGTCCATGTGTACTTGCAACTGATTGACAAACTGCCTTTCATTGACAGAAATAAATATTGATTATTCAGTGTTTGACTAATTAATGTGAAATAATGTCCAGTACCTTTTGAATTATGTATTGTAGTGCACCATGCAGAATGACATTACCCAATAAACAGCTCCTTGGAAACTCTCTGGTGTGTTTGTTCTGCAAACAAAAGGTTGCAGTCTTTCAGATAGAGTCAGTGAGCTCCAGTTAAGTTTTCAGTTACTGTGATAAAAAGGGTCAAAGTTTAATTCCAAAGTCCTACTAGATTCATTAGCATGCACATAAGTATACTAGTGCTACAATGTATGGAAAATACATGCATGCCTTACAAAATGTTTCTTTGGATGATTATACCAATCTCGTTCCTGTATTTCCACTGGACATTGGCATGGTATACACTAAATTGGCAAGAAATATAAATTGAACCAAACCCTCACACTACACATTATGTACAAATGCATGTAACTGCCTGTCTGTTGGTTTTACTGTTGATTTAAATGCCAAGTGAATACAAACATTGCATTTTTCATTTAGAGTCACCATTAAACAGAACCCCATTAACATGTCAATCACCAGGAAAAATTCTGTAAAGTCTTCTAAAGACAAGAAAATGACATCACATTTACAACATGGAAGAGAGTTTCAGTTTAAAAAAGACAACATTTCTGGCATTATAATATAAATATTAAATACAAAATAACAGTGTCCAAAAGTAACCTTTCCACAGTTTCGTTTTCAGCTTTCACACTTTAGGCATATTTTGGATAATATTTTGATTTGATATCTACAAGTTGTAAGTCATCTATAGAACTACAAATGTAAATTTCAGTGTTAATTTAATAAGACTGATGTTGTACTATCAAATTTCCTTTTAAAGTAAATTTTGTGAGGACAAGAAGGGTTTTGAGGATAGGGCAGTATATTTTACTTGAATGACTGATGAAAGTCCTATTCTCTACAGCTAAAGAATGCCTCATTATCTCATTAAGTTAACATGCACCATAAACCTCTCATCATAACAAAACAACATTAGGGATTTGATCTTGGCTGATTGTGTTGTGCACACAGCTGACTCCATTGAAAAGGCAATCCTCAAGTAAACCAGAGATACTTGTTTGCTTGTAGATGTCTTTTTGCTGGCATCCAATAGCTATCATCTTTCCTATCTCTACAAAACATATCTGGTGCAGGTAAACAGCTTCACACAAACTGTTCAAAACTTACAGTGGAGACTGAGGGTAAATTTGTGCTTGTCTGCACGACTGAAAGTACCTGAAACTGGCACAACCATCCCTTTGATGAAATGTCACCTTCTTTTAAAACACTATTTTTACCATTAAAATTGTAGACGGTGTTTCTTATAATACTATCAATTTAGGATAACTACAGGTTTTATACCCTCTGCTTCGTCTTCACTAGATGACAGCAACTTCCAGATGATGTATGGACCACCCACAACAACAGCAAAGAACATGAATATTGGCCAAGATGGTGCTTTATGTTGCCTTCCTTTGGGCAGTAGTGCTAGGGTTCCCTCTGCTGCTTGGCTCTCAGCTTCCTTCCAAACTTCTTCTGCAAATTCAGGTGTTCTCAGTCTCAACAGTACCAGCAGTCGACGATACACATATTTGAGTAATCTAAACAGAGCCAGAGCTGAGAATATCTTGGCTAGATGGATCTTCAGGCGAGAAAAATGTTCTGCAACACCGAGGACAGCCCGGAAGCTGTTGTACACTGTGTGGAAAGTGGATTCTAGCATCATGCTAACGGAGGCAAAGGCTTGCACAATGCTTTCTATGGACTGAAAGGCTGGTCTGCTACTTTCTTCTGCTTGCTGGACAAAACGACTATATGTATCATTTGTGTCTCCTAGCCCCATGGGACGGCCATATCCTCCATACATGCTTCCACCATAACCTGAGTACATCCCTCCGAGGCCTCCGTACATCCCACCATACGTGCCATAACCCGTTCCTCCATACGAGCCAAGTCCCATGCCACCATACCCATAGCGATTAAGTGGGCTACTTGACATAAGGCTACCCTGCTGGCTGGTTCTGCTGGGTAGTGGAGGTGGGGCCCTCCTGACTGCACCAGTAGGTCTACTCATCCCCCTGCTGCTGGGATTAGACCAAGCTGTTGTGGATTGCTGATTGACATGCTGACCACTAAATGGGAAGAAAAAGATGGAGAAAAGAAAAAACAAACAAACCACAGAATCAATGTAAAATCAGAATATGGTAAGTTGGAGCTTAGAGGGTTAACAATCTTAACTTTATAGAGACCATATCCCTTTACAAAATATATGCAATATAAAAGCAAGAAATTAGCTGAAATTATACACAAACAATGTACGTGTACAATGTACGAAGTATTACGACAATGAATATTGTGAATAGACATGTGGATTTCTAAATTCTAGACTGATTACTAAATTGTGCTGCACAGACGTACAGTTGACACAGTTGCAGACATGGGAATTATGTGTACATCATACACTATAAATGTTATTGTTACTATGAACTGGTATTACTGACGAATGCCAGAATATCTTTTACGTGAAACTATTCAGAATCACATCATAGTCAAAATGTTTCTTTCTTTTTCTTACACCAAGTTACTTTTACTGGGCACATTTATGATTCTCTTAACTTGTCAGAGGAGTCACTTGAGTGTGTGTGTGTGTGGGGGGGGGGGGGGGGGGTGGGGGCGGTCTAGAAACTAGATTGGGGAAGTCTCTTCAAATACATTCTTAATATACATATGTACAGGTATGTTATTATCGGACAGCAAGGTACATGTAATTCTGGACATTCACACCTCAGCAAACTAATGACATTTTAGATACAGTATGGAGGACTTCGTATACTAGCCTCACAAAGCGCTGTATCGATTAAAATTGCAAAAGAATGTAACACAAAAATGTAAAAACACTAAGAAATTCACATTTTGCCTCAGATTTTGAAGGAAAAAAAAAGAATGTTGATTTATCACAAATTTTATCGTGTGAATTGTTCAAAATGTTCATGTTAAACCTTTTACCGTACGATATGAAATTTGAGCCTCATTTGTTGATTTTCTGTTTGTGGTCTGCTCGGTGTGAATGTGTGGACTGTAGGGCCTATGGTGAATTAGAATGGGTATGAATTGTGAGTCTGGTGCAAGGACAAGATGTGAAAGATGTCGATTATTCCATTCCGAAAATCATGTCGGAATTATAATGCAATCTTACACCACGCTAAAAGATGTTTTTTTTGTTGTTGTAGAGAGGGGTACGCTTGTGAAGTCTACTTTCTAAAAATTGGAGAGAATAATTTTCATAATTTTTCAGGACTTTGAGAATAACTGGTGTTATTTTTGGCCAAAATTTAATCCTCTGAGTATGGACTTCAGAGCAACAAAAAACAACAACAACAAACAAACAAACAACCCCCCCCCCCAAACCAAAAACTGTGCGATCGATTCTCAACTTATGGATTCAGCCCCACTCATGGCATTCAATACATTGGTCCATAAGCATAGGGGTGGGCCCCATGGGACTTTCTTGCCCAATTAACGGTTACTACTTACTTGTGGATGCGGCCCAACTAAAACATGTTTGACCCCCAAAGGCCCTAGCTTACTATCAATGCATGATCAATACAAGCTCTACTCAGCATTGGAAATCCCTGGCATAGCACATACTACACGGTAGCAAGTGTTTGTGGGACTGCGTACAATTGTACAAATTCCATCTATTCTTTGTTTCTATTTTCTCTCTTTTTATTTTAACGTTACTATCTTTTTCCTTATTTTCTATTCCTTCTATCCTTCTTTTTCTTGTCTTCCCTTCTAAGTTCTTGCCAACCAGACGCCATCACATGCGCAGCATGGAGGTATAAATGCTGTACCTGTAGTGTACCTCCATGACCATGTGTGCGGCATGGCTATTTTGTCCAGCGACAGGAGGAGCCAAGTTGACCTTTTCTGTCAGTTTTCTTTTCTTTCTCCCTTTTAAAGTTTTATTTTGGAATCAAGTGTATAACTACCGGTACTGGTAACTTACCTTTGAAGACTAGCGGCGTAGCCCTAAAGCTAGTAGAGCTAGACAGAGGATCGACTATCATCGAGGACTTCCTAATTAATGCCCCCCCCCCCCCCCCACTTTCTAATCTATTCTATAGACTATATACCACTGCACTGGCACTGACTCTTCCTGTCTTAGTCTTAGCCCATCGCATATAATGGCTGCCATGGGCATTACTACCCATTTAGTCTTAATTTTACCTGTACTTCAAGCATGCTACGGTACCTTTAAAATAGCAACTGATAATTTAAATTACATGTACTTCACTCGTTTAGTACTATCCTACTGAGGAGTGATGTATTAATACTGTTATAGTATTAGTTCAGTAGTACACTAGCGCCCGCTCACAGATGACCGTACAATACAATACCTTTTACGAGTACAGTATAGTGAGGTGCCCGCACCTTGTCAGGGGCCCGAATAGACCATCACCCCGCTTAAAATTGTTTTAAGCGCACTAAAAAAAAATTTGTGACCGGGACTGTGTTCAGTACACTTGAAACTTGGCAGGGCTACCACAACCAAGCAAATTGTGGGGAAAATCAAACAGTTTTTCGCGAAAATCTGAAACTTTAATCGGAATACGTGTTATAAGTATCACCACTTAGCACTGTCCCCACACGCATCTTTTATGTGTATGTCTATAGCCCTTAATTTTTACACTTGTGTTTCTTCAACCCCGTACTTTCTCTGACCCAGGACTATCGTTTAGTAGTCCCATACCTTTTTTTTCCAGCTTTTTACACTCGCCAATAAGTCCCGTACTAAGCTCTTGGACTATCGGTGCGGGGTGGGGCTAGCCCACTTTGGCAAAAACAAGTGTAAACAGAAAGTGGGCTAAGCTAGGAAAGTCCGTTACCAACAGTGGGGATAAGTCCTCCCCCCCCCCCCCCCTTAGCCCCCACTGTTGGTACCGGTAACGGACTTTCCTTAGCCCCCTAGCAAAAATTTGCAAGTGTAGCGTTAAAAAAGCAGCCGGGAGCATCAGGTCACCCGCACACGTCTTTTACGTGCCAAGTCTATGGGAGCGCTCGTGACACAACTATTCCGCATCGTTCGCGTTTGACGACGAGATAGCTGCAAATGTTCGATATCGATCAGTGAACTTGTGATTCCATTGGAATTTTCAGCATTTTTCCTGTATGTAAGTTGGATTTCAAAGTTGAATTTCAGTGGCGACATGTGATTCAAATATGTGCAAACATTAACTATGACGAGGTGCGGGTCACCCAAGTATAGATCTACATATTGGAGAATTTGCTGTCGTATTGATTGTATTGTGTCACATAATCATAGTGGTTAGTGGGGATCCGTCATGCAGTCTACTGTAAGTCAAAGAGAATCAACGTATAAACGTCTCATGCACACTTCATACTTACAAAGCATCCTGATCAAACGGTAATCCCGTGTTATTTCGAAGATGTCCTTGCCGTTCCCATGGTTTTGGCGGGGCTGCCATTTTAATCTAATTCACACTTAGTCACTTTTTTTGGCCATGCCATTTACAAGATTATCACGGGTGAACACAACAAGTACACTACACTAACTACACACACACACACACAGCGAAAGCCAAACCAGTTGTTCATTGTAGTGCTGTACTACGACTCCGGCCGTAAGCGTACGGATACATTACGTACGTACGGAGGGTATAGTAGTACGCCATCGAACCATCGATTCCTTGTCAGTTTTATTTGATTTTTGTCATAATTTGTTTCAAATTACTAGCAAATTTCATTAAAAAAAAAATTGAAGAGATTGATCATATTTTTACCATTAATGGTTGCATGAAGAATGCTCCAAAATCGTTATCATATTTTGAACTTAGAATATTGGTGCATACACATTTTTCAATAGTAGACGGCGAGTTGTAATATGTTCTTAAAATTTTCTGTAGATTTTGATTTTTTGTGCTATTTCCCCTATTTTTGGGGTGCTGAACATGAATCCACTTGTTGCCATTTTTCTAACAGACGTCTTCAGCCGTTGCCATGGTAACGCATTATTTTCCTTAAACGAACATATATTCTTCATTAAACATCATAAAAATATCGTTGAACATACAAAATATGTCATAAAGATAAAATTTATATGATGTCATGGTTTGCCTCATAGCAATGACAGTTACCATGGCAACAGCTATTTCCTAAGAAAAATTATATTTTCATGAAAAAGCCAGAAAACATGACAAGATTGAGTGAAATATTTATCACAAATTGCTATTTTGATTATCAGCTTATTTTTCCACTATGTTCATTTCACCTCACTTTCGTTGCTATATCAACAGCATGACAAAAGCTGCCTTTTAAAGAAAAATAAGCATTGCGATTGAAAGAAAAGCAAGAATAAAATTCGTCAGTAGATGATAAATTTCTGTTTAGTGAGTTTATTTTTGTTTTTGTGCTGTTTCCTTTATTTTGGGTCTGCCAAACACGAATCCACTTGTTGCCATATTTGTAAATGACATCTTGCAATGGCAACGAATTATTTTCTTTGAAAGAACATGTATTCTTCATTAAACATCATACAAACATGCGATAAACACCAAAATAAGTCAATATAAACATATCGCTTCAATCAAATTAAAAATCACAATTTCCGACTGTCACGGCTACCTCATTGCAATGACGGTTGCCATGGTAACAGCTCTTTTTTTAGAGAAAATTATTTTTTCATCAAAAAGCATGAAAACATGAGAAGATTGAGTAGCATACTCATTACAAAGTACTATGATAATTATCAGTTTTTGTTTTCACTATGTTCATGCCCCATTGTTATCGTTGCTATTGGAACAACATGATTTTTTTTTTCCCCAGAAAGGAGAAGTATCTCATTAAAAGGAAAGAAATAAATAAACGATCGATTTTTGTCGAGTTTAATTTTTTTCGGCTCTTTTCTATTTTGGGAATGCTGAAAAGGAATCCATCTGTTGTCGCTTTTCTAAATGATGTCTTCAGCCATTGCCATGGCAACAAATTATTTTCTTTAAAAGAACATGTGTTCTTCATTTAACATCATGAAAACAGGTTGCTAAGGCCAAAATATGTCAATATATACATTTCTCTTCAATTAATTAAAAAATTCCCCCTTTTTATTCAATTTCATGGTTACCTCCCTCATAGCAATGACAGTTACCGTGCTAACATTTCTGAAGAAGAAAATACCGATATTTTAATGAAAAAAATTGAAAATGTGACGAGATTGAGTAGCATATTCATTACAAATTATTATCAGTTTTCGTTTTCACAACGTTCATTCCACATCATTTCTCTAGCTATAGCAATAACATAAGAAAATTGTTTTTTCAAGGAGAAAAGTTCCATAGCAATCCGTTTAAAATTGCTATAGGGGAGGTATCATAGTCATTTAAGGTTTACAAATGTCTTGGAGACATTAATGATGAAACAGAGTAAATCATGGCGAGAAAATCTGAACTTTTGTGGAGGTTTTTACACATTTGTATTGCTTATTATTTGTATTTTGTATTCCCTATGTATTTTTATGGTAAAAAATATTCCTTAACATGATGTTGCGAATAGGAACAGAAATGATGTTCCATGAACAGAATTATGTATGGCTAATAGTCTTGTTCATTTGTAATACTAGTACTTCAAAACTTATGCCATAATTTCAAGATTTTTTTTTCTTGAAGATTTTGTTTTTCTAAAAAATTTATGCATTTCCATGGCAACCATGTTAAATATTAACCATTATTACAGATAAGGTTTCGAAGGTGTAATAGGATCAGAAATTCAGCAGGCTGTCTAAATGTTTGTGTTTTTACTTATTTTTTTAGTATATTTTTTCCTTCCTTATCTAATGATTAACATTATTTGTTTTTCTTTAAAAGGCAGTGTTTCTCATGTTATTGCTATAGCAACAAAGACGATGTGGGATGAATATAGTGAAAAAAGAACTGACAGCAATTTGTAATAGATACATGTATGCTATTCAATCTTGGCATTTTTTCATTTTTTTTTCATGAAAATATTATTTTCTGTGATAAATTGTTGTTACCATGGCAACTGTCATTGCAATGAGGTAACCATGAACTTGGAAATTTTTGATTTTTTAATAAATCAAAAAGACATGCTTCTGTTGACACATTTTGTTGTTAACATCATGTTTTCATGATGTTTAAAGAAGAACATGTGCTCTTTTAAAGAAAATAATTTGTTGCCATGGCAACGACTGAAGACGTCATCTAGAGAAATGACCATAGGTGCATTCCTGTTCAGCATCCCCAGAATAGAGGAAAAAGCTCAAAAGATTTTAACTTTACAGAAATTGATCATTTGTTTATTCTTTCTTTATGAAACAGTTCTTCTTTCTATAAAAGAAAACTGTTCTTATATGTTGTTGCCACAGCAACGACAATAATGTGGGATGAGCGTAGTGAAAAAAAAAGAAGCTGGTAATCATAATAGGACCCTAACTGGTAATCAATAACTACTCAATCTTTATGTTTTCATGTTTTTCCAATTAAAAAAAGATCATTATTTTCTTTTTAAAATATCTGTTACCATGGCAATCGTCATCGCGATTAGGCAGCTATGGCATTTGGAAATTGTGATTTTCAATTTAATCAAAGAAATATGTTTATATTGACAATTGTTGGAAATTACAGTATGTTCTTCAGATATGTGTTATCTACCAATTTATTTCATTCTTGCTTTCCTTTTAATTGAAATACCTATTTTTTCTTTAAAAGGCACCTTTTGTCATGTTGTTGCTACAGCAACGAAAAGGAAATGAAATGGACATAGTGGGGAAAAAAGCTGATTATCATGATAGTAGTTAGTGATCAATATTCCAATCGATCTTGTCATATTTTGTCGCTTTTTCATGAAAATATCACTGTTTTCTTTAAAAATAGTTGTTACCATGGCAACCATTGCTGCTATAAGGTTACCATGGCATTATAAGAATTGTGATTTTTGATTGATTAAAGAGATATTTATATTGACTTGTTATGGTGTTTACAGCATGTTTTTATGATGTTTAATAAAGAATACATGTTCTTTTAAAGAAAATAATTCGTTGCCATGGCAATGGCTGAAGACGTTGGTTAGAAAAATGGCAACAGGTGGATTCGTGTTCAGCACCCCCAGTTAAAGAACACCCCAATATTGAGACAACTCGCCGCCTACTACATAGAGCATACCATACTTGTAAGATTAAAAACAGTAACAAGCTCTTTGACACAGTCGCGGTTTTCTCAAAACTGGCATGCAAGTTCAAAAAATGTGTATGAGTGAGATTTTCATGACTCAGCATCTCGGCGCACGCGCATGTGCTTGAGCGAAGGAGGGTGTGGGGTTTGTCCGCCCTCCCACGGTATAGGGAGCTTTTTCAATTTTTAGATCTTACGGTGCCAGCTGGTGCATACTTAAGTGACTTTTCAAAACTTATTTTGAAAGACAAAAGGGAAATATGTGAGAAAAATGGGTGTCATGTGTGAGATCGCGAGACAGCCCCTAAATGCTTGAGTCTCACTCACAATGCGTGAGACTTGGTAGCTCTGAACTGGCATGCGTTGTAATTGTGTCATACATGTGTACTATAGTAATGACTAATGTGACCGTGGAGGTATAACAAAATGTGTACAGATGTAGCTCCATGGTGATACAGTACTTGTACGGTGAAACCTGCCTTAGCAGTCACATTGTATGTCTATAGCGGCTACTGAAAAATCCCCCCCCCCCCAGAAGAGCCCTATCTATAACGGCCACTCTTTTCGTTTCCCTTGGGTGTGGCCGCTATAGACAGGTTTGACTACATGTGCTTGTACGGTCAAACCTGTCTGTAACAGCCACCAAGGGCAAGAGAGACGAAAAAGTGGCCTTTGTATACAGGTGGCTACTACAGACAATGTCATGGCTTTTCTCTTGAGGGAATTGTGTTTAGTGGTCGCATGAGACAGGTGGTCGCAATATATAGACGGTGGTCGCTACAGACAGGTTTGACTGTGGGCCCTACATCTCTCCAACCTGGAACGTACTCTCGCGAAACGATGGATCGTCTCAAGGCATGTAGGCCTATTGGTGTCGCTCTCTTGCTAATTAAAGGGGATGGCTAGTAGGGCCTAGTATAGTTATTCAACTGATCAGTGGGAATCAGTGGGAATGTTGGGGGATGATTGTTCCAATCCTTGTGGGATTCATTTAAGAGTACATTCTATTGTGTGAAAATTATTTGCTTCAGAATGGTCTCATGTTCAAGTAATGTGCGTTTAATGCTTCCAGGTTAGCATGCCTGTACAGTGACGGGGCGATCGTTAATGATCACCCCGTCACTGTAGGATACAGGCATGCTAACCTGGAAACATGGCACGTGTATGAACTCAGGGAATTATTATAATAGGCATATACATATAATTTAAACTATATGATATTATTCATAGACCCTAAGTTAATATACATCTATCCGCATCTCTTTTTCTATCTAGAAAAATAGACAGTGACTTCCTTCTATTGTACTGACCATAAAATGATATCCTTTCATACAGACTGAATATTTAGGAGTATAATAGGGTTTTAAAAAGAAATCATTGAACTACGGCAATTTTCACAATGTTAATTTCACAATTCATTGGAAGGCATATTTTTTACTCTTTTTATACAAAATATAAGCCCTATCATAATAGGAAAGTGCACGTCTGTTTGCAACACATAGAAAAACATACACGTGTTTATATCTGCATTGGCATACTGCATTCCAGCCGTCAATCACAGTGTTTCAGTCCAGCATCGACACAAAACGCTCATCTTATTCCATCGCATATCCGTTTGATCGCTCTTTCAAACTTTACTCATCCACAGAATACACACCAATATTGCAAAGCTCTTCTCAGACATCTTACCAAAAATAATTGAATACGCAATAACTTAGTGAATAGGCCTATATATTTCCATTGAAGCAGTCTGTTAGTGTTACTTCCTCTCGCCATGCAGGGAGGTGAGCATCTCACCTCCCTGCTCTCGCAAAAAATTACATCTTGCCTCGGATTGGTCGCAGATCAACTTGTTTTCTTCCTTCGTGTCAGCTCGGACTCGGAATAGTCAGACTCTGATGCTCACAGGCTACACAACTGCAGTAGAAACCCGTGTTATCGATGACGTCAGGGAGGTACTCACCTCACTGACGAGACCAAGGAGTGTCAAAGGGCTCACCTCCCTGACGAGGCCAAGGAGTGTCAAAGGGCTCACCCCCCTGACGAGGCCAAGGAGTGTCAAAGGGCTCACCTCCCTGACGAGGCCAAGGAGTGTCAAAGGGCTCACCTCCCTGACGAGGCCAAGGAGTGTCAAAGGGCTCACCTCCCTGACGAGGCCAAGGAGTGTCAAAGGGCTCACCTCCCTGACGAGGCCAAGGAGTGTCAAAGGGCTCACCTCCCTGACGAGGCCAAGGAGTGTCAAAGGGCTCACCTCCCTGACGAGGCCAAGGAGTGTCAAAGGGCTCACCTCCCTGACGAGGCCAAGGCACAGAACTCTCGGCGGGCCAAGGAGTAGCCTATCAAAGGGACTGGTACTGGTTTAGCTGAGGACCGGTGAGGATTCAGGTTTTAACTTTGTGTGTGTGTGTGTGTGTGTGTGTGTGTGTGTGTGTGTGTGTGTTTGTTTGAGATGATGAGAAACTTATTATAAAATATGAAAGAGCATGTAAATTCAAGAAGGAGTTTAACGTTTATTTGATGAAAATTGGCCTTGAAATTTCTGAGATATCCAAAACAGAGCAATCCTATATGTGGGTCCCACCTTTTATCATAGGATCGCTTTGTTTTACTTTGTTTTTTGGATGTCTCAGCCATTCCAAAAACAGATTTGCATCCAATAAACTTTGAATTCCTCCAGGATATGGTACTATACGCGAGCGCGTATAATTATGTTTTGCATGATCGATTTCGTAAGTGGTTTCTTAATTGGTATTTTGCAAAAAGTTAAAAGCCCAATCCTTATCTCCGACAATAGTATACCACTCCTTTATAGGCGAGCTCGATCGCGGCATCGCCTAGTTTAAGGTCCTACCTCCTTTGGACTATTGATATGAGTCTAGCCCACTTACAATAAAACTGATAATTGGCACGATCTTTATGAGCGCCATTTTACTTAATGAAATCCTCAAGACGCACTTGGAGATGAAAACATGAAGAGAGAATAACACCACTCATATAACCTATTACCCCCCAAAATGACAATTATAAAACAAAACAAAAGTCAGTTTAACTGGAAGTATAGCGGGGACTGGGGAGGGGAGTGGGAAGGAAGGGCTGGGCGTACACGAGCAAGAATATTTGTCACACCACTACTGCTATATGTTCTTCCTTTATTTGCATTGTTATCGCTTATTTACACTGTCATGTGATAGATCCATGTGCATTCATGGGATGCAATTAAACTTGCTTCCAAAAATGGAAACTCTTTATACAGTAACCTTGTACTATGCACCTTATAAAGGGCCTGTTATGCTAACCAGGGAGGTGTCTGCATTGGTAAGACTGGGAGGTGAGACGAAATCGAAAGAAAAGCTGTACTTTGCCCTCTGCGGATGTTTTACGCTTCATTACAGCTCCTGTACCTGAAGACCTTCAGTGCGGGCGTGCAATTTCCTGATAAAGGGGTGGAGGACCAACCTGTGTATTTACATGTCTTATGTAAGAATATTTGGACTTTTGTGTGCATCCGTGACAGATCAACATGGCGACTGGTACGCTTTACAAGCAAGTCATAGGAGCTGCCTTATCCCTGCATCTCCTTGCATGGTATCTGTTTTACCTGGCGTTTTCGTTCTCCAGCATCGCATGGAAATGCATCGGCCTTGGTAAATATATTGATACCTCACACATAAGATGTTATGTTATTTTCGGATATACCATTTGAAATGTAAGTGACGATACGCATCTGTAACATTGTTCTACCAGGGTGATTCACTTCCCTGGTGGGTTCTATACTCATTTGTTCCTTTGATGACTGCGAGGTTGATGCTGCCTGTAATTTTTTCCCTCTTTGCATGTAATGTGTCTTGTGCACCTTTTTCCTACGCTGTCAATATAGGATTATGTGACTACAAATAATAATCATCGGTGCTTCTGAAAGTGAGATAGCAAAAGTACGAACTGACTATATAATCTAACACAATCCCCGTTCTTTACAGGACAAGTAATTTATACATGCGAATTGAGTGAATGCATGAATATTTATAGTAGACCACATCAATGACAGATTAGGGAAACTGGGACAATCCGTTTAAAAGTTACGATCTTTTTATGTTTCTGCGCAGTCACTGCTGCATGAGAAGACTACAGTGTAGATGTCACAGGCGTAGAATGAACACAAAATGAAATAAAGAGAATTTCACCATTTTTTTTTTCAAAGTGCACATTTCCTCGACTTGTCACTGATGTGTGTTATTGTTCCACCTGCCTTCATAAGTTCTGAAAGAGGCATGCAAGTCAAGTGTTCTTGTATTATGGGAGAAAAGTGAAAATATGTTTCATATCATTCATAACTTCATAACTTTTGAAGGGATTTTTCCATTTCCTCAAACTCTCACTTATATGTTCTACTGTATTGCTGCGTTCACTGAGTCAATCCGCATGTCTACGGAGCGGGACTTATTTGTGAAGAATGAGAATTTTTTTTTAATTTATGTTTTACCGTATAAACATTGCACACACACACACAAAAAAAAAAAAAATGTGGGTTACTGCAATAGTCGGGCTTTCGTTCTCAACGTCGTGGGTCGTGCGTGTAATCTTTTCTATTTTCTGGGGGTTTTTTTCAGTTTTCTTGAAAACCCCATGACCTGATAATGTATTTTTTTTTTCAAACTGAGCAGGTAAAATCCCTAGGGTGCTCCCTCCCTCACATGTGCTGTTCATATAGTAATAATAAGAACGTATGGAATGTAAGACTAATTAAACCCCATGGTCTCTTGTTAATATTTTCGATTTCCTTCCGTTCTCGTGATTTATATCTATAATCACACAGTTATGCTTCTTTCTTTACGTGCACACAGGACCCTTTGGGAGAAAAATTGGCAAACTCAAACTACCCTAATTTGAATACAGTGTTCATCGAATGAATGAATGAATGAATAGACAAAGTCAAAAGGCCCGAGGCCTATACACTCCTAAGCTCGAAACATAACGCCTATGCATGATAAGTAGGAGCATGCAAGGGAAGGGGTTATCTCACAAATCATGTATATCTAAGCGAAAACTTAACATAAGCGTGAACGAAATCGAAGTGGGAAGGTGGGTACACTGTCCCCACCCCCACTTAAAAAAAAAAGAAAAAGAAAAAAAATACGGTTTCTGAGTGAAGCATTCCATATTGTTTTTTTTTTTTAAGGGGGAGGGGTATACCTCCCCCCCCCCTTGCCGTAAAATGTGTGTGTGTGTGTGTGTGTGTGTTTGTGTGTTTATTCATTTATATTTCCCCTACTGGACACGATACAAACCTGGCAAATGTTTCAATGAAGGGGCACATTTTTCATTTTTTTTTTATTTCCTTGCCTTAAGAGGGCACTTGGCCCCTCACTGCAGTGTGCCAAAATTTTCAGTACAAAAAAAAAGTTGCCTCTTTTCTCAGTTAAGATTGTGCTCGCCCCCCTCATGTTCTCCTGATCCGAAGGCTCAAGACCAGTTTAGTGAGCTATTAATCGCTCTTTGTCCAGCGTTTGTCGTCCGGCGTCCGTCGTCCGTCGTCCGTCGTCCGTCGTCCGTCGCGTGTCGTGCGTCGTGCGTCGTGCGTCGTGCGTCGTGCGTCGTGCGTAAACTTTATTTTTTAACATTTCCATCTTCTTCTTGAAAACCCCATGTCCGATTTTCATCAATCTTGGCTGGTAGCATTTCTTGGGGGTAGGATCTCAATTTGTTCATATGGGCACCATGCCCCTCCTCCCCTCCAATTATGGAATCTTAGAAGATCTTCTTCTCTAGAAGAAGGGCGCCATCCTCCCCCTGGGGGGCCCCGGCGGGACCCAAGCACTCCAAAATTAAAGAATATCTAGAAACTTTCTTCTCTGGAACCAGAAGGGATTTTAGAGCTGAGCTAATACTATGAGTTAGTAGGCCTACATGAATGACTGTATCCCTATAGTTTCAAGTTTGTCATGGCAGACCCAGGGTCCCCCTCTTAGCGCCGGGGGGGGGGGGGGTCCAAAATAAAAATGGACCCCTTAATTGTATATTTTTTATTTGTATATTTATCTTCTTAACAACCCCTTGATGGATTAATGACTGCGTGGAAGGTGATCTTGCGATACTTGGGTGAGCGCGAGACCCCAGGGTCTCTTATTGTTTTTGGTTAATGCGGCACATTATAGTGAAATGACGCTTTGTGTGTGTGTGTGTGTGTGTGTGTGTGTGTGTGTGTGGTTTTTTTTTATTCTATTCCTTCGTTGGAGAGATTTTCAGCATGTACAGTATTTCTATTCTTATTTTGCCTATGATGGACTGTGTCAAATGTTAGATAGACGCAAAGTTGGTAAATCCTCCACCGTAAAGCACATATATTATTCCAAAACATATCGAGCACTTTACCCCTCATTCGTTTCATAACGGACAGCGAAGAAGAGGCCTTTTCCTATATACTCATTTCCTGTCCGAAGATGTCCAAAAAATCAAATACAAATGTGTCAAAATGCCCCTCGGTGTGTTTGAATGTGTCTTTCTTGACTGAGCGGTGCAATGCCTTTTATTATCTATTTTATTACTCGGATCCCTTACGATATTCTTGTTTTAAGAGCAAATACATTGTAATGATGTAACTTCGATACCGTGTATTTCTTACGCGGGCATGGTCATAACAATAAAACTCGTCAACTCGTTAGTCACAGCAATAAGCTGTATATCATTCATTATTATGTATCTTTATCTATTACTTTATACTAGGTATTCTTGGAGGACTGAGCCTATTTTTGTCTCTCATCTACGTCTGGGCTCTGAGTCAGCATCCTTCACAACGCCAAACGTTCTCCGCCCTAAGTTTCCACATTCTTATAGATCTCGTTGTGAAGGTGTCATGCCATTTCACTTTTGATAAACTAAACAAGTCCTGGAAGTCACCACGAGAGTATCAGGAGCGTCTTCTACAAGAAATCATTAAGCTCAACGGAAACACAGAATATGGCAAACGGTTCCGCCTTCAAGAGATGGCATCCCTGGCGGATTTCCAGAAGCAACATCCACTGACAAGATACGAGCATTACCGTGGGTACGTAGATCGCATGATGGAAGGTGAAGAGCGCGTTATAACAGGAAAGACACCAACCTCGTACTTGCGCACCACGGGAACAACGGGAAAACCCAAGTATATTCCTCACACCTCGAAATCTGAGTTCCTGTCGAAAGCGGGAATAGCTATGTTCATTACACTACGTCGTAATCACCCTGGCATCGGTTCTCTAAAGAAAACAATGTACATTTACGTGGCACCCAAAGTATCTCAAGCTAAAAGTGGCGCGCTGATTGAAACCATCGGAAGGTTGCCAACGGAGAACGGCTTGTTCTTTTCATCCTATACATCTCCGATTGAAGCATTCAAAATCCACACGGGGTACGAAGCCAACTACATCCACCTGCTCTTCGGTATGCGTGATCGTGATATTCGGATGATCATGTCGGGTTTCGTCTCGGTCCTCCTCAGCGCTCTCAAACAGCTGAAGTTGTGCTGGAGGGAAATCGTCCAGGACATGGAGAATGGAACAATCAATTCCAAGCTTCATCTTCCGACAGAGATTCGTTCGGGCTTATCCGAAGCATTTGGTGATGGAGATCCGAAGCGAGCCCGGGAGCTACGTCGGGAATTTGAGAAAGGGTTCACTGGTATCGTGAACCGAATTTGGCCGAGTTTACAGGTTGTGTTTGCAATCGACTCTACAGGGGTGTGGCCGAAGGTTGACGGTTCATTCAGTCAAGGTATGTATAATAGATAAGTGCTAACATAAACAACTCAGAGTGTTCAATGTTATTCCTTGCACGGAAAGAAAACGAAGCTAAAAAACATTAAATCAGCACATTTCCGAAAACAAATTTCAATATGTCTATAGCAAGTTTATGAAATGCCACGGTGGAAGTGATTAGTGTTTGGGGCATAGCTTGTTTGAAACTCTGCACTATAAAATAATGATATAAATATTTTTTTTACTGTCTTTTCTGTGTGTTATTTCGTATAGCATTATTTAGATCTTAGTTGTTTACTTCGATGGCTAAAAACATCAATGAGGATTAATGAACTATTTAGAGTTTCTTTTTTTTTTCAAATGGCAGTCGGAGTTTAGTTTAAACATGTTACACAATATTGACAGTGAATAAAATCTGATGCTGTCTTAAGAGTAATTAAGCTAGAGCTCTGTCCAGTTTGATATCAAAGATAATAATTATGTTTTATTCGCGCTGCAAATACACACGACCGGATCCAATTATCTATGTAATTATGCAATTATGTTATCTTAGCTCTTTGCGCTAAAATGATGGCAAGATTCTTTAATCAGAAGATGTTTGTTTTTGCCCAAGCTTCCCCGAAAGACAGAATTTCAAGAATAGGAACAGAGCGAGTGATTTAAGTATATATAGCGTCGTCATGTAACCAGTTCATTATGTTCTTGTTTCACAGGAGTTCCGCTGTTTACAAGCGGGTTCGGTTGTACGGAAGGATTCTTGGGGGCAAACCTTGGACCAAAGCTCAGCGATGTGGATGGTATCATACCTCTTCCATCCGTCGTGGTTTCAGAGTTTATCAGATATGAAGACGTGTGAGTGGATATCATAAAATAGCTCTTTTTATACTGTTTTTCTTCTTTCTTTTCGATATGATAACGACAATTTTAGCTGGTCAATAATGATCATCATTACAAAAAGCGCGCGTATAGTCAACAAGATCATTGCAGACAATTTAAGACTTAAAATGTTATCTCATAACAAATCAAGGAATAGATTTAAACATGTCCCCTCTTCCTCTTCCCGGCCGGTATTAAGGACTCTAGGCATCTTAAAGGTCCTGTTTACCTTAATCACCGTTAAAGTGATTTAAAAATGTTTAAGATATCACCTTTGATGCATTTGTGTAGGTCAGTTGTATCACAAAACATCCTACCATACAACATTTTTGCAATATAGCCTAAAATACCGTAACTGTACAGGAGACGGTTTAGTCTGGAAACATTTTGTTCACATTTTGTATATTCAGCAATGCTTCACATCGATTATATTGGTTCAAATTTTTACATTAGTTTCTATCCCTATAACTCACATTTTAGAACTATTTTGAAGCACTAATGCAGGGTTGTTGTTTTTTTTGTTTCATCTGCAAATGATAAATTATGCCATTAATCATCTTGTGACTAAGAGCAGTTGGGCGCCAAGGGGGGAGGGGCAACATCTTCCTTACCACAGAGCTAGGCCAGCACATTTAAACCAGTCCGGTTCCCGTGACCATGGTGACAGGGAAGAATGGGTGTAAGAATTGGCCTATCATAGATCAGTGCAATTAGAAGACGAGCTTTTATGGTTTCGAAAGATATCAATCGGGAGCGTGTAAACATATACATGTATAGGCCTACATGATACTGCTCTTTGATTATGAGGGACTGATATTACCCTACTAAATTTCATGAAAATAACTTTAACTACATGTTTAATTTAATCTCCGGAATAACGAACCTTTAGACCAACGAACCTTCGGGATAACGTACTGTAGCCCCCTAAAATTATCTGCATTGATTGTACTATGTTTAATCACATCATATCAGAGATAAGGAGCAGCCCAGGACCTATTTGATGGACGAGCTTACACAGGACGAATGCTACGAGGTGGTACTGACCAACGGGTACTCGGGTCTCTACCGCTACCGCCTCGGTGATGTGTTCAGAGTAGCGGGTTTCTATCATAACAGCCCAATCCTGAAATTCATGTTCCGGTAAGTAGTTGACATAAGGACTGTAGGACCATCCCAAGGTCTATACTTAATTGCACAAAAGTATATGATATCAACTATGGAACACTCTTCCAGTCAAAAATAGATCACGAACCATTTCCTTTTAGAATTATTATGAAACGGAACTTAATTTCTTCATGAATTTAGATTATAAATCATAAAGTATTCTATTAAGATATTACAGACTGCATTTTGTTACATAGTGACATTACGATGTATCACTGGTCTTATTTGCTTGAAATCCAAATTATAGTTTGTTAACAATAGATTCATGCCAGTTGTTCACATGCTGTCTTATCACATGCTTATCACATATTTATGATGGTCTCTTTAAATTGCATATACAAGCCAACAAGTCAATATAGGGGCCTACGCCTGCCACAATCACACATACACACACACACACACATTATGCATGATCACACACAAATTAAAGTTAATTTACTGCCTTCAATACACGCAAGCACATGGTGATGTGCCTACAAAAAAGGTGTATTATACACATTCCCCAACAAAATGAGAGACGCGTTCCTTGTTTCTGTCAAAATCCACTCACTTCACTTCCGCTGTGTTCTCTTATTATATCGCTATGTCATATAGTTTGAATGATAGTTTAACTCATTGGGTTAAAACTATCTTAAATTGCTTTCTTCGTGTCCTTTTTTTTTTCTTATCAGGGAGTGGAGGAGGGTTATATTTGTCCTTATTTACTCAAAGCCAATACTTTCTTCCAGAATTTACCAGCCAAAACTCATATTACTCATCCAAAACAAGCAAGCAAGCAAGCAAGCAAGCAAGCAAACAAACAAACAAACCCACAAACTATTTTCTCCTCTATGAAGTATCGGACAAATCCTCAATCTCAAGTACGAGAAGATGGACCAGAAGGTACTCGATGCTTCCATACGAGCCGCGGTAGCCCGGTGGTCTTGGTGCGACAGTCTGACGGATTACGCAGTCGCCGAGAGCACTCTACTTACTGATGATTCCTCTGGTGAGAGAGCATCCCATCTTTTCATCTTTTTCCGTCATGTTTCGACGCCTCTTATATTCCCCTTTCACCACTCATTTGCAATGCTTTGATTTTATTTCTGATTTTTTTAAAAAAGAAATGGTTTTGATTCTGTTACATGTGAAATGAGCGTCGAATATATATTTTCGATATCTTTTTAGATTTGGTAAACATTCCTGCATGCAAAGATTTTCAGTGGTTTATTGTCGTTCCAAGGCATTGTGTGCACAATTTCAAACGTCTCTCAATAATTTCTTTGCAACGAAAGGACTGAGCTTATCGATTCGGTGCGCATGCAAAGTTTTTTTTATTGCACTTATTTATCTAATATGCATATACATGTAGCAACGAGGAATAAGAACATACACTTGAACCGTGTATAACAGATCTCATTTTATGCCTCGTCACATTCCGTGCTTTTGCATGGTCACTGCAATGCGATATTAGTCTTCTTTTTCCCCACATTTTCTGATCCAGGTGAAGAAAATCCTTATTATCTCATCTTTTTGGAACTAGAGACTACATCGCAATCACCCTCTCTGACACAAAGTGAGAAGGACAAGGTATGTCATCCCAATCTGTACAAATCTCGCACATGTATTATGCCTGTAAGTAATTTGCCCGAAAAACGTCTCTTGAAAATTAACAAAAACAAACAGAAAAAAAACAAATGTAAAATTTACGAAAGATGCGGTGTGCATCCTTACATAATCTCTTGACTCACTATATATCCTCAAAGAGTCGACAGCCTAATTATAATGGAGTTCCTTGGAGGCACACGATTTTCCCTCTTTTAGAGGTACAGTAATGACGCACAACCCAACATTACTCAGCGAGACATGGGACTCAGACCCGAGTCGTCTTGATTGAAGGCAAAACGCCACCGATTTCTGCGTCTCTATCAATCACAGATTATTCGTTCTGATGGAGCTGATGTTTCGTTGATTACAAAATTTCGGTAAGTCACTGCAATGTAGTTCGTACGGCGATATTTTGTACAAGCTGAAAATTAATTCAATATACTTGAAGGGCTGACGCCTATTCTTCCCAAACGATATCCGTGGATGTCAATCTCGTTATCTCGTCGCCAAGTGGGATGTTCAGAAGTTGAAATCGATCTACAACATCATCTCATTTATTGTCAGTATTATATGGGTTGTGAATGACTGAACTTGCTCTATAATGCAAATTTGCTGCACTGTTTCAATAGTAACAATTTGCATCATAGTGGCATTTTACATTTATTTTTTTATTTTTTTATTTTTTTCATTTGCTCAACAATAAATCAACCTTGCACTAAATTCTGGCAACGAGAGGTTGATATCCGTTTGTTTCCTGATATTGCTAATACGTCCGTCGTGCCCATTTTGTTGACAGGTTGACGAAGAACTCCGCAACCGAAACTGCGACTACGATCGCCTTCGTGGGGAGGGTAGCATATCTCACCCCCGCATCCACCTTGTTCGGCCAGGAGGGTTTGATGCGCTCCGAGACTACGTTCTCCAGAACACTGGGGCCACGGCTAACCAATACAAGACGCCACGCAAGCTGCGCACCATGGCTATGGTAGACGTTCTGAAGGATCATGATGAAAAAAATTAACCAGCGGAGCTCATGAAAATTCATTTTGCTATACACCCAAGCGATTCTTCACTCCTCTATCTTTATGCAGTTTAGTGAATCGTCTGCCGACCGTAGTTACAGGAGGAAGCAAACTGTCGTTAAAAATGTATCTTTCTATACTATAACGCTAATCTCATCCACTCGATACCTCCCTTCCTCATTTCATTTCAACATGGTCCACTCAACTGTCATTTGCTTCTGTATTAAATCACAAGCACACATCAACAGAACACTGTCTATAATCAATACCATCAGCTGCCATTGTTGTATTGCACTACTTTCCATTTACAATCAAACTCGGCATGCTTATACGAATTGACCCAATGGCACAGAAAGGGTTAACTAAAGATGCATTTGTCTTTCACATTGCCATTGTTTCTGCCTGGTCTCTATTTTTATCAATCGTGTTTATAGAAATGTCACGTATTATCATTCCTTTATTATAATTATGATTTTATTATGATGTGATACGATAATTGTGACATGATACGATATTGGGATGTGATATGATAATGACCACATGCAACATCTTGATGACGAGATCAGTCCAACATTGCTTTAGACGGATCTGTAAAAGTACAGGGAAACATTGACAAACGCAGTGTGTGGGAAGAGAGGGTTCGAGAAGTTATGTAAACAGGTACAGTGAAACCCCGTTATAACGAGTTCGGTTATAACGAGGAACCGCTTATAACGAGGTGATCGTGTCGGTCCCGTTTTCCTTTGCGTGTAAACCTATGGCAGAACGAATCGGTTATAACGAGTTCTGTTATAACGAGATTCCGGTTATAACGAGGACAATTTCGGTAAATCATGATAAAGAAAAACATAAGCAATTTGATCGGATATAACGAGGTTCCATTTCTTGACCAAATTGCCGCTTTCAAACACGCGATAAACGAAACATTGAAAACCGAATTCACGCTATCCACATCTTTTCCCGTTCTGCAGAGAACCGTTCCTTCCATGTTATCTTCTTAATCACGAGATAAGACACAGGAATACCTTCCGATGTTCCTACTAAATTATTAAACATAATCATTCGATTTTATTTTTCGCGAGAAACGCGTGCGTGATATGAGGTCAGACCATAGCGCAAGGAGAAAAAAAAAAACAAATAACGCATTCAAAAACTTCCATGTATAGCGACTATTGTGACCAAAAATGGACAATGAATTGGAATGCGTGTGCAACTCATTATATCCTTTCCAATTTTAGTTCCGACTTCCAGTTCTTTTGCTGGTTTTGAGCAAATATGAGTTTGGATGATTAAAGCTGAAATAATAAAATCATCGCCCCGATCCCGCCGGGTGACAGTAGCGTTAAAATAGTTGAGTAACGCATGTTAACCTACTTAATCGGTGTTCAGAAAAAAGAAACAAACGCATTTATTAGTTTGAATCGATCTGGATTTGTTCATTATCATTTAACTAATGATAATTTAAATATGAGTGTGTATGATCAGAGCAGAAACAATTAGTGAAATCATCGCGATCCCGCCGAGTGACAGCAGAGTAAAAATAGTTGAATAACGCATGTTAAGCTACTTAATCGGTGTTCAGAAAAGAAATAAACGCATGTATTAGTTTGAATAGATCTGGATTTGTTCATTATCATTTAACTAATGATAATTTAAATATGAGTGTGTATGATCAGAGCAGAAACAATTAGTGAAATCATCGCGATCCCGCCGAGTGACAGCAGAGTAAAAATAGTTGAATAACGCATGTTAAGCTATTTAATCGGTGTTCAGAAAAGAAATAAACGCATGTAGTAGTTTGAATAGATCTGGATTTGTTCATTATCATTTAACGAATGATAATTTAAATATGAGTGTGTATGATTAAAACCGAAATAATTAATGACATCATCGCGATCTCGCCGGGTGACAGTAGCGTAAATATAGTTGAATAACGCATGTTAACTATACTTAATCGGTGCTCGGAAAAAGAAACAAACGCATTCAACAGTTCAAGAACGGATGTACAAAACGCGAGGAGATTTTCGGGAGAAAATAAAGAACGCATTTTTAATCCCTTCGAGCGCAACGTATTGTATAAAATTACAGCCAAATGATTCATGAAATTATCAAATTCCCGCTGGGCACCAATAGCGTAAAATACCTCGGAAGTTAGCGGTAAACAACGCACGTATGTTAACTCTGAAATCATCGCGATCTCGCCAGGTGACAGTAGCGTAAAAAAAGTTGAATGAGGCATGTTAATCTAAATCAGAAAAAGAAACAAACGCATTTGTTAGTTTGAATAGATCTGGGTTTGTTCATTATAACAATTTTAACACTGCATTTCACAGTGCTGATTTTTTCTTTCTTTCAGAAGGGTCTACCATAGGTAGACTGCAGTGTAGGTAGGGCCTACAGATTTGCGTAAAAAGGATGACAACCTCCCACATTCAATCCTGTCGCATATTTTTCAAGAACGGTCGTACAAAACGCGAAGAGATTTTCGGAAGAAAATAAAGAACGCATTTTTAATCCATTTGGGCGCAACGATCATACATTGGAAAAGATTAAGCCGAAATGATTCATGAAATCCTCGCATTCCCGCTGGGCACCAACAGCGTAAAAATACCTAGCAAGTTACGGTAAACAAGGCCTGTATGTTGCGCTGGTGTTTAGAAAAAGCTTAACAAACAAGAATTACAATAAAGAATTAACTTATCATTTCAGCCCCTATTTCTTCGTCTAATTCATAAATAATTTTCCTTTATTCTCTCAATAATAACGCTCAATAATTGTGCAATAACAACTCAAAGGATATGTTCTTAAATTTCATTGATGGGTATATGACGCCATGCTTATGTTTTTCTTTGTTTTTGATGCGTACAGTTATAACGAAGTACCGGTTATAACGAGGTAATATCGCCGGTTTTAC
Source organism: Diadema setosum (assembly GCF_964275005.1). Taxonomy (NCBI): domain Eukaryota; kingdom Metazoa; phylum Echinodermata; class Echinoidea; order Diadematoida; family Diadematidae; genus Diadema; species Diadema setosum. The sequence continues at coordinate 1,800,892 of NC_092694.1, read as the reverse complement.
GGACCTCGTTATAACGGGGTTTCACTGTAAATATAGTTTATAAGAAAGATGTTAAGCGTATATCGTGTTCCTGCCTTTGGGCTCGGGCGCACACTGCCATGTTCTACTATCTTACATAATAGCTACAACTGGGATTTATATTCAGATAGTTTTGCAATGAATAGTCCTATCCAAACGACGTTCTCACAATCTTCATATTTCTACTTCCCTGACACGCGTATCCATCCTTCAACATGAATAACTCGAATGTCTATTAATTACTAACTGCAATGTTCATGTCTTCAGCAGAGTATTTTGCAGTCAGTTGCGTAGACAATATTGTATCATATAACTCATGCTCCCCATCGGAATGAAATGACAAAATAAAAAATGACTAGTCGGTATAATCATGGACCTACTACACGATGGGCATATGGACCATGAACGGAGGTCTTTCTTTGATCCAATGTTCACCACCGCCACCTGATTATGTGCATCTTAATGAGTACATTCAGACGTTTGGACAATGACGATTGTGTAATCGTGCATCATTACTGACAAAAGAACCCGGTTTCCCTCATTTCGGTCCTATTTGGCTGAGGTGCCTTTTCAGACTCAACTGCCTTTGAATAAACACCAATGATGGGGAGCAGCAAACCTGAAACAAGGACAAATTTTGCGTCACAAAATTTGTAATTACGTGTACTGAAGCGGCCACTTCCGGCCATGCATGTCACATCCCTGAATGGCAAGACAAGCATGTCGTCTATACTGTCACTGCCCATGTTTACTCTGAAACAATGTGCGACAAATGGGGAAAAATAGATTACAAATCACAGTCAACCTGCTTAATTACTTGCTTTTTCTTGTAAAGTACTTATATTTCGCAAATAAAATTGCTTTAGTGATGATTTCGCAATATGCACTACAACTGCACATGCATTTTTCTTGATTTAAGAGAGTTATTATCTTCTACGCACGTAGTTTTTAGATTTCTCAAAGCGCCGTCTTGTTTTTATCCAGGCTGGCTGTCGGTGGACAACACTGGATCAAAGCAGGAAAGCATGTTTTGACAGAAACAGGTGCACGAATTAATTAACGAGCGATGAATGTCTATGTGTAGTAGGTCCATGGTATAATGATTATATGGAATAAACTAAAACTTGCTCATTATGACTGTTGTATAAAAGAGGCCCTAAGATGAGTTTGATTTGATTTGATTTCTTTACACAATGCATATGCATTAAGTACAAGATATTTTACACAATATATGAATAGTTTGCACATGGTGTATATGTCATATACCTTTTTGTTTTGTCATAAGATATTGAAACCTTGACTAGGAAGTCCGGTAGATATAACTTACACATTATCATTTGCATAAACATTAGACTTCTGTATATTATTATTTAGATTTCATCGTTCATACTTAGAGATATGATTGGAGGAGGAAAAAAAAGGGAAGATAAATTGAGAGGAAGATAAAGAGGGATACTCTACACATGGAAAAATTTGTTACTAACAGTTTGATCGTCGGTATATGTTGCTTTATTTTTCACTAAGGTCAGAGTTCAAAAGTTAAGAATTGCTTTTCAGTCGAATATTTGTATTTGTGAGTTGTGTTTTCATATCATGCGTTCACTTATTCATCTTGATGAATGGGTTAGTTTTAACTAAATCTATTTCTTTGTCAACAGATATCCAATTCCACCGCTTAAAATTATGATTAATTTGTGTTTATTCCACGTATTGATATACAAATTCAATTTTATATCAATCTTCTACAATTTGTAGTTGACTTTTCCTCAAGATCAACCACTTTAAAAAAAAAGTCCAATTAAAGTGCAAGACAAGTATGTTTTGACCGGTTCGTAAAGTCACAGCCAGAATTTCGGTAACATACTACTATATGTACACTCAATCTGTATACACGATGTCAGTATTTATGGGCCTCATGTAGGATCCTGTTAGAGGATCAGTATCGATTTTCGTCAATCTGCCTTAATTACTAGTATGTAAAAGTGTCGATGTTATTTGCTGTAATAAACTTTATGCAAATTACAGTACTCAAGGACAAAATGGAAATGGATCATTTGTGATTGTGTGATAGACAACATCTAGATCATACGATGTATGATTGTTGCTCCGGAGGGGCTAAGGTCACATGAGGAATGCCACAAATGCCATATAGTGTGTTTAGGTCCCAGGCTCGATGACATTATCATGTACCGAGCTATAGATCTGCGACGCGAACGCTACTATTGAGGACGACGCTGTTAGGCTAGAAATGTTGTTCTGCACATTCGCGAGGCAGGCGTTTATTGTTCAGCCCTGGAGAGGCTGCGTCGTCTTAGCGATCGCGTCGCAGATCTAAAGCTCGCTGCTATTTTTAATGCTGTCAAGTCTTAAGTTTATTCTTCGCCGACGATACACTTTTGTATCGTGTGGTCGCAAGTGGGATGCTCAGATTCTGCAAAATAATGCAATTGACAAAAAAAAAAGAAAAGGAGAAAAATGATTGCAGAAGAACTTCACACACTCTATAACAGGTTCTCGAAAGTGTAATTTTAAAGGAAAGTTGATGTGAAGTTTTATTATTATTTCATAATTCATTGAAGATTAACCTATAGTCCCTAGAAACGAAAGTTTACACTGTCCACGGTGGCACCAGAAATATAACTGCTCCCTCCCCCAATTTTAAAAACGTGGCGCCGGCCGGCCGTGGAAAGGACATATGTTTTCCCCAAGAATATATATATATATATATATATATATATATATATATATATATATATATATATATATATATTTGTCTTTTCAATCTGACCCTACTTCAGGATGGATATAATTACACTATATAACAGTTATGGTTGTAAGTTATTACAGTCTATTGCCTTCAGGATTTTATCACATACTTTTATCTTGAAAGTTTTTACATTTAGGGTTGGTATTACATGCAAGGTCTATACAGGTACAATGAACTACATTCAGCGTTGTTGTTTAATTAATACACTTAGGGATGGCACACGGGACTCGAGAGTTAAGTATATTAACCTTTGAATGTCCAGTATGTATCATACTCGAAGTACTTGACGTAACTCTGGTATGTTAGATTATTTCCCCGTCAAAATAAGCTCTGTGCTGTCCCAGCGGTGAGGGCAGCAGTTCGAGACTTCCTGCGAGTACAGTGCTGATACGCATTCGTGCCTCTTGCTAGCTGTGCTGTGAGTTCTTCTCGTTTATTTAGTGCAAGGATTATTTTGGTGGTGTGTAGCCATTGGCTTTGCTGTAGTTGCCGCTTGTTGGTGGTGCGTAGTGATGTAAAACGTTAATGGGAATGCTGTATTGTTGACTAAGTGTTAACTTCACTGCAATTTAGAAGGAAGGGCAATAAATCCGGTGAGAATTCATCGTGTGTTGTTCACATTTTGCGTGCGAGCTAGCTGTGCAGTTTACCATGTCGAAGAAGACTGTAGTGTTATTCACAGGTTAGCCTGTGGCTGTGTGTAAGAACGATCAGTTTAGTTGACCATTCATCTGTTCATTGGCATTGCCATTGGTGGCATTGCCTTGGATTGGTGCCGGCCAATGATGCCTATCGGCTATGGTGGTCTGTTGTGGTGATTGGTTTCAACGAAAACGAACGTGCTTTACATCTTAGAATAGAACTAATCGTTAATATGTATATTTTAGCTGTAACTGTTTATAGTGTTAGGCCTATGACTCTTGAGTCATTCATGTACAAATGTTTAGTGGCCAGTCGTACAACTCCTGAGTCCTAACATTCCATTAGAGTAGAAAGTTCTACTATTAAGTACTAACGTTAGATGTGTAATAGTCGTGTATCGTGTTTACTCGGAGGCCCTAGTGTAGTGGAGCTAGTTAGAAAGTTTACATGTAAACTTACCTAGTCAAGAATGATGTGTGACAACTGAACGTATATTACTATTACCATTTGTATTATAATACTGCATTAGTAGGTCCTATACCGAGAATTCAAGAACTAACTGCAGCAGCGACCCCAACACGTACTGTTATTGGTTACAGCGCCGCGCGCGGGGGTTAACTGAGAACCAAAGAGGTTCTATAGAACCTCTTTGCTGAGAACTAACCCCAGGGCGCTCCTTGTTTGTACACAGTACTCAGTAGGCTAGTTATGGTGTGGGAGCGTGGTGTTGGGGCTGGTCGCAGTTTATCTGAGAACTTGCTGAATAAATTGGCACCCGCACCAAGGACATGCAAGGTTCGACCTCCCGTGCAAGGTTGGACTGCTCGCAAAAATACAGGATCTAGGCCTAACTAAGGTTAGATAGGTTAAAATACTTTCCACATGTACTGATGTAGCAGACGGTCAAACTTTGGACAGTGTTGTGGTTGAATCATGGGTGGTTTGTGTTTGTTTGTTTGGGCCCAGTGTTGAATGATCTGCTGAAATCCTGAATGGAGCTACCCTCTTTGAGGGGCCTACTACTCTACTGATCTTGCCATAAGTTGCATTATATATCTGTTTTGTTTTGTTAGTGTTTTTTTCCATTTTTATACCTAACACCAGTCCATTGCAAATTATGTTATTGTCTTTTAAAACTTATCCTACATTGTATTTGTTACATGTTTTATTTGACATCAGTTCTTTTTTGTCCAATTCCAGTGGGATCCCTGGCCTGTGACATTGCATGCCGTTAGTGTTTGCAGAACACAAGGTGCTTATGAATTTGTTTTACAAATTTTAAGCCCAACTTGATACAGTTTTGTGGGAGATAGAGCTGTAACACCAACACCTGCACTAGCACCCAACTATCAAATATATATTCACTGCTTAGTGCTATCCAAGTGTTTACATTGTGGTCACACATGAAAAATCATGGCTCAGACTCAAGTACCTTGTCCTATAATGTACAACTGTACTTAGTAAAACGTGTGCACCCCAAGCCATATTATTATTTGTGTTACAGTTGTTTTGATGATAATTTTTACCAGTAATCGTTGTTATGTTGTGATTTATAAAATGCAATCACATAAAGTTAAACTATTTTCTCTAAGGTAAAGTCAAGCAATGCATGTTGATTTTCAGATCATCCGTGATATGAGCATTGTACTTGTTATTGTAATTTTAATTGCTGTCTCCCAAGAACCATTGGTGGGATGCTTACTGAAGAAGGCTGCTGGATCAGGGTCAACAGCTAAAGGTAGACATGCTTGTAGCCATCTACTGTAGCTGCTAGTTTAAACTAAGAAATAAGAAATCTTCAAGTTTGTGCACATCATTGCTCATGATGATTTTGTGCATTTGTCTTTACAGGAAAGATGCAGATTACTTGTGACGCCATGGAATAGAGTATCAGGACTGCATTGAAATCATGTCTGCAGAACCACCTCTACAGGAACCACTGGAATTAGGATAGAAGTCATGTTGCAATTCTGGTGTTGACAATGACCATGGAGGTTTGACCCTGCAGCATGGAAAAACCCATTCAGAAAGGAAGTGAATGATGCAGAGTGCATTGAAAGTGTGTATTTTATACATTCCATGGTAATTTGAAATATTCGCAATAATTAAGATCCTGCTGACCAATGTGAGTTGTTTTAGTATGACCTTTTTTTTTTGCGTCAATAGTTTCTAGAGTCGTCAAATCCATGTGCACCTGGAAAAGAACCACTCTGGGAAATTGAGGTACAGTGTAGACACAAACATTTCAGATTATTTGAATCATCTGAGGGAATAAGCTGCTATACACAATTGACACTAACTGTTTACATTGACATTGCCTTGCCTGACATGGCAGGGATAGAAGCATTCTGCATGTCAAACCCGCTGCAACCTGATAGCTTTCCAGACAATGTAGAGTCATCAACAGAACAGATGATGCCACTAGATGAATCAGTGCCACAGTCTGGTGCTAGTGGTGGGAATGGTGGTGGTGGTGGTGTTGCTCAGCACAATACTTGTTGTAAGAGAGCATCGTCCTGCAGCACCGTCAGTGGCAACCTTGCCTTGGATCCAGTGATCACCTGTAAGCTATGTCTCTGTGAGTGCAAGCTGCAAGAGATGCACAAGATGCATAAGTGTGCATGTGTCTACTGCAAGAAGGTAAGATGAGAGTGACCCTCGAGCTTCCCTGTGCCTATTTATAAATCACTCTACACATAATACGCTCACTACAAAACTCTGTAAGGCCGTTTGAAGATTTGTGCGTATGAAACCTCATGGGAAACTCCATTGTCACAATTCTAGTTCAAGTAAATTTGTTCTTGAGGTTGTCAGTGGAACTGTGCATACATGCTTGTCATTTTATAGTCAATAATACTGTGCAATCTGCATTACTCAGCTCAAACTGTGTCAATGTCATACACCTAATAAAGGATGGAGACATTATTGCCTTGTGATAGGGGTTTTGATATCAGATCCAATCAGAATGTGATCTTGGAAAATGAGGAAAGTTTGTTTTACAAAAAGGAATGGAAAAGAGAGAGATAAAGACACAGACCTGTGTACATGGCTGCCAGAATATACAATGTACAGTACAAGTTGGGAGAGTATACCAGTTAGGATAATGATTTTGGGTAAGGTCAGTAGTACTAGAACAATTTTGCCCAGTAATATTGATTAGTGAACTTGCTGGATAACTTATTTTTATTTTGGGATATGCCAGAAAAAATACTTTCTTGCCTGTGTGCTTTTAAAATTGAGACATACAGACTGTTTGTACAACATGTATTATATTTTTAAGATGTCAAAGATTTACATGTTGACATGATTTCATTTTAAACTATATTATATTCAGCATAGGCATTGGATATTCATGACAAGTTTGGAAGTTTGTTATTATTTTGCTTCTCTCCAGCTTACCCCCCCCCCCCCCTCCTTATCTGAACAAGTTGATATTGCTTGATCAACCATTTAAATAGTATACATCTTGTTTTATACCAAAACTTTGGGTTTTAAATCAAAATATGCGACGACATGATGACGTCATGAACCAGTCATGGAATTTTTGTCGGGTGGGCGGAGTGACGAGAAGTGCCTTACACAGAATGTAACAGCCACATGACTACTACAGCTCTTATAGATGACTTAGAGAATAATTTGCACTGCAACTGACAGTAATCTGAGTTTCTTTTTGTTGATTATCTTTGGCAGTGTCTGAGGCAGTACCTCATTGTTCTGACTGAGGAGGGCGCCATTTCCACCGTGACTTGCCCTGATGCTGCATGCAAAGAACATGGCAAAATTGATGAGCAGGAGGTAAGGCAGTGATCCAGAAATGGAAACACTAAAGATCAAGTGATTATTCTCCAGGAGACTAGAGCTTAAATGTTTTCCAAAGACACTTTTGCTTGAAGAAGGTGGGTCAACTGGGTGTCAGATGCCAATATGAACAGCAGTCTTATCTTGTCTACTTTTTGTACATAACTAAGTCAAGTTTTGGTTACATGTTAGCAATGCTCAGAAGCGTTTTCTGAAAGCTGTTATTTTTGTTAAAGGACATTAAGAAATATGTGGACAAGGAGTTGTTTTCCGTAGGCACAGCAAAGCATTTGAAAGATACATATTTCAGTGTTTTTATTTTCTTACTAGTTCGTGATCACATTGACAAGTTTACACTTTGTATGAAAACATTTCTGTGAAAGTTGGGTCAATCAAGGAGATGCTAGAAGGTACATTGTATGTCCAACAAAGGAAATCAAGTCAAAAACAGAAGAAGAAAAAGAAATCAGTCACACCCTTTTAAATTGATGGCAAATTCAACCTGACATATCTATGGCAGTGCTGCAAATGTTGGCAACTTCTTTGTGTCCTCAGAAAAGTGATATAGTATTCTGCCCATAGTTGTACTAATTGGTATGACTGATAGTGTGACATGTCATGTTCTTGGATGTTTTTGCCCCTATGTAAACTACAGGTGCAAAATCTAATATATTCCAAATGTAAGCCGCATTCATTACTAATTCATCAATTGCCCTTGCTTTTGAATTTCTCATGTAGGTACGACTCCTTGTGGATGACGTCATTTTTGAGAGGTTCAAAATGGTCAAATTCATGAAAGGTAAGTTTCTGTTTGGGGAGAATATTCCTGTAAAATAGCACACACCTCAACCATACATGAAGACATGGCCCAAATTCACAGTGGTGAATAAATCAGGGCCCTATTTCATAAAACTTGTTATCAGTGACAAGCTGTTATAGTTGTTAGAGGCTACTGAAATTCTTGCACCTGATTGGCTGAGAGCAAATTTGTCATAGAAATATAGCAGCTGTCACTGATAACAGGTTTTCTGAAACGGGGCCCTGATCAATGGTTTAAATTTAGTCTGTGGTCTAAAGTAAACCTGGATGTAATATCCATACTCGGCCACCATATGCTTTCATTATTGGACTTCTGTCAGCATTATATACGATCTCAAATTTGCACAAACCTTTGTGAAATCTGACTTTGTATGTGCAGATGTCTGGTTACCTGTGTAATTGAAGTCTGAAACCAGGTTACTTTGTTCCTTGAAACCTTGATTTCTTTCTACATTTTGTTCTTTGTATGGCAAAAACAAAAAAGCCAAAAATGAAGAAATCTGTACATACTGTAGTAGAGTAGAAGATGTTTTCACCTTCACCTCTAATTTTGATGCACAAGTTAAACTTTTTAAAAATGTATCCTTCAGTGTGCAGGCATATTCTTTTGATCTCCTTGTGTTGTATTTTCACCTTGGTTTTGTTTGAGTCGAAGGTCATATGAATGAGTTACACGAGTCTCAATGAATTAAAATTAGCTCAAACTGAAATATGATTTGATAATATGCTATTACTGGCTGTAATATGATTGATGTGTTCTTTCCAATTTCCACCAGGTAACATATGACTTGATTTTCTGTTTATCAAATCTTATAGAGGTAGAACTTGACCCAAACCGAGCTTGGTGTCCCAAAATGGGTTGCGATGCTGTGTGTAAAGAGAAGAAAGGTGAAGACAACAAGGAGAAACCAGGCACAGCCAAGGGAAAGAAGCACGCCCCACCCCAGGGAAAGAGATTTCTGTGTCCTAAAGTAAGGCATGAGATAGCATGTGTTGTATTGATGATAACATGACATGCAGTTGATATCAGTGCCATGTATTTCACTTCCATTGTGGACAGAGTGTTAAAGACACACCTGTACACTGTATGATAGAATGGGGCAAGTCTTGTCTAGGGGAAACCTGTTTTCTGGTGAAGCAAAGAGATTGATAGCATGTAGTATTTTGTGACAAAGTTGTGATATTTGATATGCATTGTGCATACAAATACAAGTTGTCAGATCTCATTCTTTTTCTCATTTTTTTTTTGTAGTGTTTTTGGAGGCAGGGATGATGGAGAAAGGTGACCTTTTCTGGATCCAAATTTTGTGTGGTGACAAAAATGAGCTTAAGTGTATTTGTATAAAGGAAGGATGTTTTGTACATCTGTACCCATAATTGCTGTGATCTATTTGTGAAAATGGAAAAGAAAGCATTTTTAATGAGTTGCATTGTACAGCATTTGTCAAATATGTGGATGCTACATGTATTGCAGGGATGGAGGTAATGTGTGGGATAGGATACAAGTCCTGTAAAATGCGCTCTTTCACCCGTTGAAGGTGAGTCCCGAGTATACTCGGGCAGGTGTCTGTGGGAAATGGGTGTTATAGCAAAATCAGCTCATCCTCAATGGGTTAAAGGAGTACTAGTAAGGATCATAGTCACACAATTTAAGTAGTTCATATCATATGGAAATATTGGTGATGAGGTAGGTCACTCAGTAGTTAACCCATTGAGGACGAGTCCCAAGTATACTCGGGCAGGTGTCTATGGGAAATGTGTGTTGTAGCAAAATCAGTCGGTCCTCAACGGGTTAATCTGCCTTGCAGTCAAATGACTCGCCTCCAAGCTCCATTGGGTCTAATATAGCCATTTTACATGTAATCATACTGTCCCTCTAGTGTTAAGCAAAAACATGATATCTCTCAAATAGGACATTAAATTTAGGACCAGTGTGTGAGGGAGTCGGGACTTCTACATGTAAAAGATTCCACTTCACTTCCTCACAAGAAGCTGGGTGCTAACCTGGTGAAAATGGTCCACTCCCACATACATTGTACCAACACCAGAAATCAGGCAAATGATGCTAATCCCTCATGGTCTGCTGCAGGTGACCACTAATACATGTAGTCAGGTGACCACTAATAGTCGGGTGATCACTAATAGTCTGGTGACCACTAGTAGCAAACAGTATCAACCAGGCACATTGTGCCATACAAGAAAAAGAAGGTGTAGAAATGTTGTGTTCACACAAAGTGTTTGCAGCTGTTTGCATGTTGATGTAAATATGCGTACCATTTATTTGGATCTAATTCTGTGGAAAATATTTCCAATTTTATCTCCCTTGTACATTTTAGTGTGGACTTAATTTCTGCTCCATTTGTAAGGCTGCATGGCATGGCCATAAACCTTGCAGTAAAATATCCCGTGGTTCAAGTGCTGGTTCTGGCAGGTCAAAAGGACCTTCACACTTTCTAGACATGCTTGGGTAAGTTTACACTTACAATATAGATGGTTTACATTATAGACTAAGATTGTGATTTATGTGAAAATATGGTGCAAACGCAGCAGTGGATTTGGGGATGAAGTTTGTAATATGGTGTTAAGAGTTTGTCTGTTTGTTTTTGTTTTGCAATCATACGAGGTCCATTCATCATTTTAAATGTACCTAGAGTAGGCGTTTCTGACCTGTTGTCAGTTAGAATAGAAATTGATTTCTTTTCCACTAAACACCAGTAGCTGAAATACAGCATGATGGATATTCGAAAAGACATTCATGAAGTTTCATATACCTGCTGTACTAAGAACAACCTGACAGTTTCCTGTACCTGCTTTACTAGGAACAGTTTAATAAAGCTGCATTATGAGTACATATTGTGCAGTGTGTCATGTGACCCTCTAATTATTGCCAGGCAAAGGCTGAAGGGATGACTAACTACTGATGTCATGGCCTAAATTTATATATGCTGGCAACTGAATAACATTTATTTATTGCTCATATTTCTGAAGGCTTGATGGTACAGTTTAAAGGATGATGGTTGTCTGAAACAGGAGAGATGTAGTATTTCTGTGAGGGGTGTTCCTAGAAAATATCTGTAAACATTCTTGAAAAATCACCCATAAAGTTAGTTTATGGAAAAAAAATATTTTCTGTAGGCTTAAAGGAGTACAAATAATTCCCTTTCATATTTCTGTGAAGTTTAAGAAAGTGATTAGTCTGTCTTTTAAACAATAGCAGGAATTAGCACCTTAACCTACACTGGAGAGCTGTACAATGATCCCCCTCCCCCTTGTACCACCCCCTCATTCTACTTGTGATGTTCCCTGTTTGTACGACTGTCCCATTGTACAGTGATGTTTCATCCTTTGTTTGTACCACATCCTCATTTGTGATGATTTTCTCTCCCTTTTACCTCTGCGTCATTGTAAAATGATGTTCCTTCTCTCGTACCAGTGCCTCATTGTGCAAAGATCTTGCCCTCCCTTTTGTACCACAGCCTTGTTTGTTCTGATTTTCTCTCCCTTGTACAACTGTCTCATTTTACAGTGATGTTCCCTCCCTTGTACCACTGCCTCATTTGTTCTTATTTTCTCTCCCTTGTACCACTGCCTCATTTGTTCTTATTTTCTCTCCCTTGTACCGCTGCCTCATTGTAGAATTCAAAAGGATGACTCAGATGAGGCCAAGATCAAGCGCTGTCCATTTTGTCACATCCCCATTGAGAGGGACGCTGGCTGTGCTCAGATGATGTGTAAGAACTGCCAGCATGTCTTCTGCTGGTACTGTCTCGCCAATCTTGATGTGAGTATTCCCTCTCTCTCTCTCTCTCTCTCTCTCTCCTCTCTTTGTATATTTTAATTGTATGCCACTTGTATTCATTAACTTTGAAGAGGGATCAGTTTTCCATCATGTTAAAGGGATCATATAGTTCTGGTTGAGACCTAATTTCAGGTTTCTAACATTTTTTGGTGAGATAATGAGAAACCTTTTATGAAATATGAAAGAACATGTAATTCCATGAGGAATTCAAGTTTATTTGATAAAAGTTGGTTTTGAAATGGCTGAGATATCCAAAACAGACCGATTCTAATAAGTGTGGGACCCACACTCTTTTATGATCGCTTTGTTTTACTTTGTTTTTGGATGTTTCAGCCATGCCAAACTCGATTTTCATCAAATAAACTTTGAATTCCTCTTAAAATGGTATGCTCTGTACTATTTCATAAGTGGTTTCTTGGTATCTCGCAAAAAGTTAAAAGCCCAATTCTCATCTCCACCAATACTGTACTATCCCTTTAAAATGTGTTTCAGTGAATGAAAAAAAGAAAAGTGTTATGAAAGTGTGCAAGCCTTTTATGACCAGGTGGTTACATAGAAATATCACTCTGCCAGAAATGGACTTGTTTTAGAACAAAGTGAGTGTTACAGTGTACATGTATATTGCCTAAGCTGAGCAAAAACCAAGTGTATAGAGAATTTAATAGAGTCAAACCTGTCTAAAGCCGCCACCCAAGGGAGAAAGAAAAAGAGGCCATTATAGACAGGTTATCCAACTTTGTGTGCATAGCCTACGTGTACATGTACATTGCACATGCATGTGTGTACGTATGCACACATGTGTTTCATGCATTGAACAATGCCGGTGATCATGACATTGTTGCACAGTAGCATGTGTACAATTCTGAAGAAAGCTAAACACTAGTGCATTGTTTCATATGACTGAATGAGTGATGACTGTAGCAGTGGCGATCACTGAACGTTGCCCAGGAATAACTGGCACGGCTACAAAGCAGCAAAACATGCTGAATTATCGGCTCGGCTATGGCTCCATCGTGTCTTTGGCTGCTATAGACAGGTTAAACTCTACCACGGGAAAGCAAATTTGTGACCGTTGGCCATGTTAGACAGGTGGCGGCTATGCACAGGGTCTTTAACAGGGCTTTTCTCTCGGGGGGGGGGGGGGGGGGGGATTTTTCAGTGGCCGCTATAGACAGGTGGCCACTAAGGCAGGTTTGACTGTATGCTATTTTATTGCCCCTTTCCCCTTTTCTTACTACCTTAATTTATACTTTGATATCAGTTGTTTTTTTTTTTTTTAAACTTAGGCCTACAATATGCCACATGTGTTTATGCGCACATGGCATGCAGGAGTGCCTTGTCATGTAGCACCCGTGTTTGTTTTTACAGTTGTGCTGTGCTGTTTGCTTCTTGGAACTGAATCATATTTAAAGGAAAAGAGGAGCAATAAATGGCTTGTTAGAGCCATGCATTGCAAATCAGAGGTTAGCACAGGCAGGATAGAATCAGCTGTCAAACATGACGGCATGATTCATTTCTCATTTCTTGTGTAATCTTTACAGAATGACTTTCTTCTGAGGCACTATGACAAGGGACCATGCAAGAACAAACTTGGACACTCCAGAACAACTGTTATCTTTCACAGGGCTCAGGTAGGAGGCCTTACATTGACTTTATAATATACTGTTATCTTTCATAGGGCTCAGGTAGGAGGCCTTACATTGACTTTATAATATACTGTTATCTTTCATAGGGCTCAGGTAGGAGGCCTTACATTGACTTTATGATATACTGTTATCTTTCACAGGGCTCAGGTAGGAGGCCTTACATTGACTTTATAATATACTGTTATCTTTCATAGGGCTCAGGTAGGAGGCCTTACATTGACTTTATAATATACTGTTATCTTTCATAGGGCTCAGGTAGGAGGCCTTACAGTGACTTTATAATATACTGTTATCTTTCACAGGGCTCAGGTAGGAGGCCTTACATTGACTTTATAATATACTGTTTCACAGGGCTCAGGTAAGAGGCCTTACATTGACTTATGCTGTGTTGAAATTTACATCAAGCCTCTTACAGTGATTATGTGTGTGTGTTTGTTAAAATATCAGTGAATCTATTTTTTTTTCCCAATTGAACATGACGATCTTTTACAGAAGAATTCAAGTCTTCAACACAGCAGCTCTCAAAATTGTCATTGAAAATGCTTTTATGTAATTATGCTAAGCTTAAAGTTACTCCACCTTTTTAATTACACACTATGCACCATTAAACTCTTCACAGACGCACTTGCTCACATGCAGAAACAAATATTAAACAATAAGGAAAGTACCGAGTATACTGTGTGCTATGTGCTGTGACTATCCTTCCTTGTAAGAGTGAGCTGTTATGTGCATTACAAATTTATGTGCAATTCAATAATACTTAGACTGCAGAAACAAAAGAATTACAAAATCGTACTGTGGCCACTGAATCAGTACTCTCTCCATTTTCTATAGAGGATTTCAGCCAAGCAATGTTTTCAGTCTTATACAGGGACCAATTAGAGAAAGTGTTGTGTTGTACAGAAGGTTTTGTTTGTAATGAAATGATTCATGGTGTCAATACATCTCACACATCTAAATGTTACTTTGATGATAGTTTGTGAATGCTGGTATTCACTCAAGCTGCCAAAAAAGCATGAAAAATTATTCTATTAACAATTACTTGAGACCAAAGCCATTTATGCACAATACAGCTGACTTAAAGTGTGTGTACAAAAGAGGCTCCATCCATTTTGGTTGTAACTTACCTGGTAGCTGAACACTCACATGCCTGAATATAACTTTGAAGGTTAACTCCATTTTGAAATGCTTTATATCAGATATTGTACCAAACGATGCCACAATGCATTGAAACAGCATGATGACACAGAATGTGTAAAAATATTTTGGCTACATTCCAAATTGCTTTAGACAGACTAAGATACTAACATGGAACTACATCAAGAAATACATGTAGAAGGATGTTCCACTTATTAAGATATTTTTTTTTTTTGTGGTCATAAAATCTGGTTTTTGAATGTATGAAAATTCCTGATCAAAGAAAATCTAATGATGAGATGTCTTATAATTATCAAAAAGAGCACATACAATTTTTCTATTTTATTCATAGATTAATGTGGCAAGTTTGAAAAAAAGCAGTGTCACATTTTGTCGCTTTGGTTTTCTGTATTTCCTTAATTTTCAGTACAATTGACTTAAATTTTGAGGAATTACTATTAGAGGGTATTACTTCCTCATTATGTATGCAAGCAATGGCATGATGATAATAGATGGACATTACATGAAAACTATTCATGTTGTGCAATGCTCTCTTTTCTTGTCTCACAGATTGTGTGTGTCTTTGCTGGCTTTGGATTCCTTTTGCTACTTGCGTCACCATTCCTTCTCGTGGTGGCGCCCTGCATTCTGTGCTGTAAGAGCAAGTGGGGCAGCATGTGTGACGATGATGCAGATATTCCTGAGAGCTAGTCTCCTCTCCAAACAGCTTCCAAATATATATGACACAGTATGTATGTTTGTAGAATCATATATTCAAAAGTACAGTGTCCCGTCCTGTATTGATTTTTGAAATATAATCAAATATTAAGCTCTGTCTTTTTGTGCCTCTCAAGTTGCAATTTCCTTCTTCTTTGGTTTTTATTTATTCATTTATTTATTTATCTTTTTTTGTGTGTGTGTTTTGTCTAGGTAAGTTACAGTCAACAAAAATACCAGAGCTGTGGCATGCAAATAATATTCATGTGCAACAATGCATGGGTATTCTGCACCTGCAAATACTTGGGTTTTCTGTTCTATTTAGTTTTTGTTTGTTTCCTGTAACAGTGGACATCTTTGCTTTTAAGCAGTATTTCTGTTGTTTATTTAGATTTATGTTGACATTTCGAGCAGTCTTTGTTGTATGGCACTGAACCTAATATGCAGATGTTGTATTCTTAGCTGGGTGCAAGTGATAATGAATAACATAAAAGAGTTCTCAGTGTTAGTATTGTGTACATTATACAGTATGTATTGGTGTGTATTGAGGGATCAGGTTTGTGAGGATATGTGTATTGTTTGAAGAAAACAGTTCTTTTCCTATTGAAATGTGTATTTGTGCTTGCCGATGTACTAAATGGTTTATTTGTTTATATATTTTTAAAAAAATAGAATACCTTTGAACTCTTCAAATGTAGGACAATTACCTTTCTAAGAAAAAATATGAAATATTGATGATAGGTGTAGAATTATGTTTTTAAGCAGTCCCCATTTATTATTTTCTTCCTTGCTTTAAGAACCATGGTAAAAAGGGTAAGTCCACCACTGGGAGATGGTAAATGTACACAATCTGAATGTATTGTATATAAAGAAATTACCTGGATTGTACAGAGATGTTTTGAAATAGGAAGGATAAGTGCAAACATGGCTGAGCCAAGGGTATCATCTTCCATTTTGTATGAAGTTCATTTTTTTTTTTATTGATATTTCCATTATTGCCCTATAGCATGGTTTACTGCGTGTTCACATAGAGCAATAATCCAGGTCATTGGTTCTTTTTGCCATGGTGCATGTTGCACAAAGTACAACAGTCATTAGTATTATTTATTAGTGCTTGTTTTGGACACAAGGTATTTTAGCACATTACTCAAAGAGAAGGCTGAGCTTTCTTCTTTCCCCGTCTTTCTTGTCTGTCTTTAACACACACTGGGTAATGTTATTCAAGGTAGAGAAAGGGTGACACCTAATTTATGTTAGTGTACATTGTGTATGCATAGGAGCATTCCAGACAACTTTTCAGGAGCACAAAACGGTGTGTAGGCTTGTACCTACATTACATGTAGTGAAGATCTGGTCATTATGTAGTAATGATGTCCACATAGCTAGTGACAATCTTGTCTACAAGAGAATCACTAGAAAGATTTTTGATGTTTATTTTCAATTGAGATAAATTTAGAATGACGGTTCTAATATTTCCCTTATGATGACAGTGATGATACAATGGGTGATTTCAAGTTACATGTAGGTGCTAGTGCTAGTACTAATATCTCCGCACTAGCACCTGCGATAAAACCAAACTTGAAATCAGATGGTGTTGGGAGATTGACCTCAAAATTATGACATATTTCCAGTAGTTGGTGCTGGGCTCGGTGTTGAATGTCATCCGCTGTACCAAGCTCTGCAGTTTGTGTTGGCGATTCACATGCTTTTTCCCCATTGACTAACACTAGCCCCTAGGGATTATCAATGTCACTTCAAGTTCGGTGCTGGTGTTAGCGCTGCTGTGCGAGACCCACATTCATGTCTATAAGTAGATGCACGTTGTATGTGCAAAGTCTATGATAATGCAATGGTTGCCACGTAACATACACAAACACTCTAGACATGGCTACATAAATTTGAGCCTGGAAGCATAAGTAAGATCGTTGTATTTTGGAGAAGGGATAAAATTTGTGCATTTTAATCCGTTTTCCTCATTTTGTGGCTAAAACTACGCAATCATGATTGCATCTTTTAATAATTATTTGACTTTAATTATGCGCCATCCCTTTTTTCATTGCGCAATTTCCACAGACTTCACTGTGGTTCGATGCTAGCCCCTAATGTTGGGATCAATAATTTTGATCAGTATCGTTGCTCTAATCTGACCGTCCTTGTTGGAACTCGATCTAAGGCAGTCATTTGGGAGCTAGCACCAGTACGTAACTTGAAATCACCCAATGTATCTGTAATAAATGAACTGACAATAGCTATTATCAGCAGAATGTACATGTGATGGTTGGAGCCAAGATAATAACTACACCTGTACAGCTCTATGATATTTTCCAATTTTTACCAGTGTAGCTTTTTTGTTATCAAGTAGCCACCATATTTGTCTGTTTACCCCCAAAACTTTGGAAGAGATTACCATTAGAAATCAAGGAATCCCTAACTGTAGCATCATTCAAATTAACACATTAAACACTTTTAATGGTTTACTCTTGTTAAGCTTATCAGGAGCTCTTACAGTGAAGAAGAATATGTGTAAATAAGTTCTACACTTTATATATTGATATTATTATTATTATTATTATTATTATTGTTATTATTATTATTATTATTATTGTTATTACTATTGTAAATTGCATCATAATCACCTGTGTAACAAAGCTGCTATTGTCTATTCCTTTTATGTTCCCTTACAGGGAACACTCGTTAAATTGTGGGAGGGAATATCTGGCAAATAATGGTTTCCTTTTTAACAATATGATTAAAGAGTTTTCTATCAAAATGATATGCAGGTGTATCTGGTCATCATAAAGTCTTGATATAGAATGAGTGTACGCAAGATACTATTGTATTACACACACAGAAATACAGACACACAGACACACACATGCTTACAAAATCAATTTGCATTGTTTCATCTGAAGACAAGTACTAATCACGTGAACTTTCTCACATTAGAAGCCAGTACAAAGAGAAAGTATTTCAGTACTCACATAAATGATACAACTTGTAAATATTAACTTTGGATCTGAATTTGTATATATGTAGATGTAAAAATGGGATGTGCCTATCAAGCCATGTATCTCATCTATTTATTCCAGAGGGTCTTTGTTTCCTATCACATTAGATTGACTGAGGGGGCTGGTTCCCATGTCTCGACTTTCTATCATCATTGAAGACATTTCTGCTGCTTTGACTCTCATCATATTTGCACATTTGGTTCCATTTTTTATTCACTATTTCATATTTTGAATATTTCATTAAAGTAGAAAAAATGTATGAGAGTGTATACAGTGAATAATGTCAATGTAATGTAGAATCTTTAGCAACATAGATGTAGATTAAATTATGCTTACTACAGCTGTATGTCTATTTGGGTGTGATTTCTTCCTTCTGGTACATGCACTGTACAATTACAACGTATTGAAGATTTTAAGCATTGGAATGAAAGTAGAAAGAGGTGAAAGATGTGGAAATATGTGTGATACCAGAATACTGTCAGCCTTGAGAAAACATGTCTGCAAATTAATCTGAAGTTTAATACAGAGTCTTAACTCTGCCACGTAGCCATATTGGCCATGTGACAATATGTTGTTTTGTATATGAAATAACACAAAATTTTAATTCAAATTCATGAAATTCTTCCGTCGAGATGCTTTCATTGCAACTGATTGACAAATTGCCCTGCATCGACGTACGTTGATGCAGGGCAATTTGTCAATCAGTTGCAACAAAATTTTCATTTCTTAAAAACGAAGAAGAAATGCCCTCCATACTGAACAAAATATATGTGATAATGTGTTCTCTAACACTGCAGAAAGAGGAAATCAACTCCTTCACAGGAAGTAAGAGGGACATTATGGTCACATGATCAAGGGAATCATATGCCCAGTCAGGTGATTAACAGATCAGACAGTCATATCTGCCTCAGTACCTAGCAGATTACCCTCAAAGTACATGTACAACTTCTTTCTTATGTTAATCATCCAGTAATAGAATGAAATATGTTCCTTCTGTCCTGTACTGCATGTTGTGAATCAATAAATTCACAGTGAACCGGTGAATTAACATTGGAAATTCTTGCTCTTTCATTATTGCTGAAAACTAAGAATAAGTAAATGTTGGTATTGATGATGAGATAATGATGAGAGTAATGATGATTTGATTTCTCTTTAAAAAGGCATGAAGTGGTGGGATTTGGAATGGCAAAAGTTTAGCCTCCCCACTGAGAGACTACAGGTGGGTTTGCTGTGCTAGAGGTACAAACATATGAAGAGTTTTATTGCAAAATGGGCTAAGCACCATTTTTAAACATGTCAAAGTATGTCCAGCATGAGATAGACCAAAATTAAACCTTTCCAGTAATAGGTCTATCTCACTTGTGATGTAACAAGGAATATTCTAGAAGTTAGGATTCAAAATATCTTTTATTTTCTTATATTTTCCTTGGTCTTTTTTAAGCTGCTTTAATCACTAATGTCTCAACTTAACAAAAATGGAATTAGCTCATTTTGTGATGAATCTCTTCGTATAATGGTATCATTTTGAAAAGCAGGGGCCTGTCTTATAAAGACTTGTGATAGAAATCAATCACAAGTTTCCTGTGAGCTTCAATGCAAGTTGCGATTGATTTGGGGACTTGTGATTGATTTGAAGGCTTTATAAGACGGGGCCCAGAAATGCTACTTTGTCATTTTTTCTGTTAAGTACAAATAAGCAAGCTATCTAATTAATATGCATTACAGTGTCTTATTTTAAAACATTCCCCCCCCCCCCCCCCCCCCCCCCCCCGGGGGAAAAAAATATATATATATATACTGGTAGGAGATCACATCTTAGAAGTTTAAAACTGCAAAATAACTGCAGTTAAATACGGTCGTAAAATGTGAACAGTTTGGCAAAATAGAAATGCATTTTTTTGTCATTGAGTATCATGTAGAGTTGGATTCCATCCCTAGTTGCTTACCTGGTATATAAAGTATGGCTGTGAGAGATTTTGCCTTATCTGAACTGGGATTGTATGCAGTAAATGTATAGTTGAATTTGAATTTTATTTTTTCTTCTGAATGATCCAATCGTACAACAAAGACAACAAATGCTTTTACCAACACCCCACTCCCACGCACACACACACACACACACAAGGCAAGCATGATTTATTAGAAGATTAAGAATACAGAGCAAAAGATTATTCATTTGTTTAATTTCTATATTCCCATGAAATAGAATAAATTTGAGAACTTAAGAGTTAACATTTGAATGGCTAGAAGTAATTACAATGTATTTTTGGGTTACACAGCTTGACAAATGAAATATCAAGGAAATTATGTTGTGCTCTTTGAACTCCATTGACATACCCCTTTTGACAACATACTTGCAAGGTGGGTTACCCCCTTTCAATTCCGTTGAGGTTTACCTAAGCTATCTGAATGCGTATAAGTTGTAGAGATACTGTAAAATGAGCAGACGAGAGAAATTTGATGAAAAAAAAAACAAGTTTTCAACACTTGGAATCTCAACAATTTCACAATTAAGTTTGACGGTCACCATGGAAGTCATTGTGATAACTGTCTGGTTTTAACAGTATTTATGTTATTAATGTTCATAATCAAAATATGTCTTCAATCTTCAAGCAGGTCAATCCCTCAGACTGCCTTATCAATTCTCTCTCTTCCAGAATCGAGATGAACAAGAAAAATAAATCTTGATACAAAGTTGTTGTTTTTTTTCAGGAATTTTGCGTGAGAAAGAAGATAAACACAGAAAGACAATAACATTGATCAAAATCTCTAATATTGTGTTGTCTTTTGACCGCATCCAAATCATACTGTTTTGTATGTCAACTGATGTCACTACTAGATCATGCAAATATGTTCCTCATTTACAAATTATATATTTTCTGAGTTCATATACTTTTTTTTTTTGTGGCACATATTCACAGTGTAGGAAGTGAGAATATATGGCGAGCTGTGTCGTCATGAGGATCACAAAAACGATGATACTCTAGTTTCATCAGGGGGCGTTTCATCAACGAGTTCGTCGGAGTTTTCACCGACGAATTTGCTATCAGCCAATCAGACGCAAGGATTTACACTGACAACTGTTAATAACTAATGAAATCCTTGGTCTGATTGGCTGATAGCAAATTCGTCGGTGAAAACTCCGACGAACTCGTTGATGAAACGCCCCCCAGGTCTTGAAGTAATAGTTGACCTAAACACAGTGACCCCCAATGAGTTTATTCATGAGCCACTCTGCGAAATGATGACAGTTATTCGTGAGCAGATTATACTGGCCAAATGTTGGACTATACTGCGCCGCTATTCTCTCTGCTTGTGCCAACGAGCAGTTGCTGGATTTCTGCAGACTCCAGATCGCTGGGCAGATGTGTGGATCACGGCCGATCGTACCCTTGCTGTAGTCTGTCATAACACTTGCGCCCCATTCGAATGTTTTACCTCGGAAATACACGAAGGAATGGTCAAACTTGTAGGGATTCACCTTTCCTTTTGGTAGCTGCATGCTTTGTGCGATCTTATCGTTGAGCTCAGCAGGCGAGTAAAGGGCAGGTGGTACGGGAGGTCCGACGCTTGGTTTGGGCTTCATCCGATCGGGAGTTCCGCAGAAGAAATCCACGAATTCGATGGCACCCAGCCAGACATCAGCTGTTGAGTCTGTTGATGAAGAAATGCAGGAAATAATAATTAGATTAAAGCTTGGAAGCTCTTGGAAAGGAATCGTGGTGCCTAATCGCTAAGGAAAACAAAAACAAAACACTTTTGCTCATCATATTTATAGTTAGTACAATGCAAGCGTCATGTGTACTGTTTTTTTGTTTTGGCCCATAAGTGTGGGGTAAAGAAGGTTCCAGAACGTTTAGCTGATCGATGGTGTCAGAGGAACAACATGAAACATATATGCGCGATGAGCGTGATCGGATACGTGCATGACTCACCTGTTAATTCATACAATAAGTTATACTTTCTTTATATAGAACTTACGCTTCTGTAGTCTTGGCAGGTGTATGTCTTAGCTTAGTCTTTTCAATTGACCATTACATTTTTAGAACCAAAATAGGCCTTTAAATAAAGTAATAGTAGCACGGGAGTAACACGTGAACATGTTAAAAAGAGAGAAAAATGTCGCTTGCATCACTAAATTATTACGACATATAGGCCTACGGGACCTAAAACGTATTCCATGAGGACTAGTACTGTCCCTATTATGTCTCAATAATACACAGTCATACGCACATTAAATGTATGTATAGTGAGAAAATTATGGTAAGATATATAGTACTATTCCTCATGAAATACGTTTCAAGGGTGGATCCAGGAATTCCCTTTTCTTATTTTCTTTCGTTTAACAAAAAAATAAAGAGGGGGTAAGTGGCGCGCGCCCAGTGCGTCCCCCTCTGCCACTGCGTTTTAGGTGCTGAATCATCCACATGCAGCTAATTGGTATCAGAGTCATTCGTTTCCTTCGCGTACGTTCAATTTCCACTCCCTGCCAAACTAATGTCATTATTATGGGTGCAGTGAGTTTTAAGGAAGTATGTCCGTCAGCCTATTTGTGAAGTTCCTAGCCGACCGAGAAGCGGGATTTCCTCTTTATATCCATCTTTACCCTTGCTTGCCTACATCTGGGCAGTCTTAGTCACGGAGCTTTAGAGCCCTGCTCTGCGCACTTAAGATTCTATAAGAAGACCGCAAAATAACATCCACAATCATTTTGTTCACTGATACTCTGTTTAGCTAGATTACGTAGACGGAATTGGAGAGGAAACAAACTGACACAGGTGGAATAATGATGTGTGATACATTAGGCCTACTGTTATCCTATCCAGGGCCTCTGTCTTCATTTCTCAGACATGGCAACCTCTTCGACCAATCGTCAAGCTAGATCATACAATCGGGAACTTTAGAGGAGGGGGACAGGTGGCCTAAAACATGTATAACAGAACAATAAACAGGGGCGGATCCAGGAATTCTGTAAAGGGGGGGGGGGGGGCGTGACTGATATTTCTGATGCCACTTCCGGGTTTCATTTCATTGTTTTCCTTTTTATTTCTTTTGTTTTTTACGAAAAATAAAGGGGGGGGGGGCGTGCGCCGGTTGCGCCCCCCTCTGGATCCGCCACTGATAAATGGCGTGTAATCATCACCATTTTGTCAATCCAAAATAAAATCCTAGCCCATCGTGTATAGTGGCAAACACGACTTCATGTCGACTCCGCGCATATTCAGAATAAAAGAAAAAACAACAACAACAAACAAACAAACAAATGATAGTAGCTCTATAGCTGTTCATAATTTGCACAGAATAGTTCCAACGTCAGTGATATGAAAATCCCGTTTTGCAGATCAGCGGTAGGAAGCCATTGATACCTTCCTATCGTCTACCGATGGTGGCATAAAGAAGAGTTCACGAGTGTCTATAGGACATCGCCTTCTTCTACGTTATATGTCATTGATATTAGTTATCTATTACACGTTATGATATACATCTACCCTCCCATATTACTGCACTCCTTTCCACTCTGATCACGTCCATCCTCAATCCAGGGAGGTGTGGGAGAGTAATTACATACGTAATATTATTCTTTGTCCACCATGGGGCTAATGATAAGTACTAATGTACTTCTCTCGAAAGGGTGATGTAAATTAAGACGCTGGACCCCCACTGGACATAGTGTATTGTGGACATTAGGGACCTTTAGATTTGCGACGCGGACGTTTAAGACGACGATTGCTTTGGACGTTCTCCTCTCATTCTGCGTCATGTTGCAAGGTAGCTTTAGATTACTTGAGGGCGCAGGCTATACAAAGTGAAATGGCTCCCCCATTATGATCATTGCATCAATTCTCTCTCTGCGTCTTGATCTGAGAGGACGCAAGATGGCCATGAACTGACCGCGGCGTGCAAACTCAGCTAGAGGACGCGCGGTCCATTTATGTAAGCAAATTCACATCCACTCGGAGAAAAAAATAATGTTAACGTTCACGGGATCGTTGGACCCGCCCAACAAACTTCTATCCACAACAAAACATGTAGAGTAGGACCCTGGATGTGACAGCTGCTCCAGCTATGCAGTATCAAAGAGGCCGGCTTTTTAGGCAGGGATAAGATATTTGTGTCCCTCTTCAACATTGTCATGCACTGGGAGATGAGAAAGATGACAGAAGATAAACCAAAATAGATTCATCTCATGTCACTCAGTTGGTTTATCAGGTGGAATCTCTTCCTCAAATGACACTTTGACTTTACGGAAGGTTTGACACTTCGTTTTCCACACTCTCCTGGGTCTCCAGTAGATGTAGGGAACGTTTCGTTTCATCATCATTTTCTTTTTGTATGGGGAGAAGGTCTGAACATCGTGCTAAAGGGGCCAAATAAATACCCGTGAACATTCCAAATGCTCGAGCCAATCCATGTCAATTAAGAAGACTCAACGACAAAATATATCAATTTAGCTTGGTAAAACAACTCGGCTTGATGGAGGGGTAGGTTGTAAAATATGAAAACCACCACAGAAGAGCTATGAATGGTACACAACATGTAGGTAAACTCAATATCAATTAGCGAGACGAAACTTCAGCAGAGCTGTGTGTTATACACCCTTGTCTATGACTCATGTGTATGGACTATGACAACAAATTATATCAGCGAGCACAAACCCACGACGTGTCTTCATCGGTAACTCTGGATATAGCATGGACAGTAATGACTGATACACTGTCATCAGGGGCGGATCCAGGAATTCTGTAAAGGGAGGGGACGTGACTTATATTTCTGGTGCCACTTTCGGGTTTCATTTCATTTTTTTCTTTTTATTTCTTTTGTTTTTAACGAAAAATAAAGGGGGGGGGGGGGGCGTGCGCCGGTTGCGCCCCCTCTGGATCCGCCACTGGTCATCACGGTGTTTGAGTCACTGTTCATTCCAAATCATACGAATTTTTACAGAGGAATCGTGACGTTTGAATTCATTAACGTGTATCATTAATTTAACACATGACACTAAAAACATGATCATTCATGTACAACGAATAAACTAAGAAAAACTACAAAGAAACCCATACAAAATAAAACGGCAGAGTTCTCTCGGAGAGTCTACAGAATACTGTATGTTTACCAGAGAACAGTTGTCGAAAACGCGCGAGGCATGTCTCGAATCATGCAGGATCTTAGAACCTGAAAACATTTTCATCAATGATCGTAGAAAAGTTCTAACAAAATGAAAGTGGGGTGAGAGAGAGAAAAAAAATACATTAAATTATTTTGCCTCTTCTTTTCAATAACTGCAACAGACAAAGTGCTCTATGAGTCAATATTATGGGGGACTAAATTAGACATGGTGTGACTTCACAAGGACAGTATCACCCTTGATTGACGGAGATGGCGAATCTATCATATTTAATGAGGGATACAAAATCCGTCTTCACCAAGCCGAGAGATTTGGTGACTTGGGTCTCCACTTATTCTCTCCAATCATTCTCATCAGACAAGTCAGTAATGAAACAAAGTCACTGAATATCGAACGAGAATTCCTTTTTTCATGTCTGAAGATCGAGGAGAGGTGAGAACCATCAAACTGTGAATCTGAGTTCACGTCACGTCTTTTAAACAATGAAGTGAGCTGGTTTGAGAACAAATCCGTCAACTACAGTTTAAAAAAAAATCCACTAAGGATCTTTATGGATTTTTCCTAGTAGAGAGAGGTAAACCTACAAATTTTACGGTCTAATATTGAAGCAGCACAACGTCATTGCACCGTCGCAGGTTATTTATTCTGCCATTTCTGAGTCTGACTCCTGTCCGAACAAAAGTCTAACCCTTGATTCATAGACTAGTAGGTACCTATAAATTCATCCATAACGAATAATGCACAAAGATGATAAATGTGGTTATCACCCTCTCGACTTTACAGGAGATAGATGGTTGAAGTGAAACTTCATTCATTGAGAATTCTTTCTAGTTAATAATTGGCGTCATGAACTGGTTGGAGCACTATGGAACATGGTGAAAGCTTACCGTATACGATATCAGGCGTCGGTTTCTTGGGACGCTTTGACCCCTTGCTAGCGATTTTGTGACAACCAGCGACGCATGAGGCCATCACTAGAATCATGATTGCACAAGATGACATGATCATGTTGCTGCGGTGACTGCTGAAAATGGTTGCCATAGTTCCAGAGTCCTCTTATCGATATTGCAATCACAAGGGCAGTTGAACAAAGTAGACGATGTTGGTTTGCTTTTATATAATAGATTAAAAACTATACCGCGTCATGTGAGTCTTCTTTTACGAAGTACGAAGTGGCAGAAACCGCAGAGGTGAAGTCATCAGAAAGCCAAGACAAATTCCTTCCACATAGGCAGTGCTTCTCTGTCAAGATATACGGCACCCTTCTCCTGTACACCCCAGTTACAGGAAGTCCGAGCAGCCGCGCAGTGAAGGGCTCACATTCAGGTAGTGCTTTATTAAGAGTCTGCGTCTAATAGGTTAAGAATGTGCTATCAATATCATATCTGAAACAGGCAGTGGTCGCTTATGGTAAGTAAAATCAGTGGCACATGTCACCTTACGTCGACTCCGATGCTGTCTGCACGCGAAATGTTGCAATGGCGATCCTCTCGCGCCTACATAGATATCATCGCTTTAATTATTGTAACGAATGTAACCTTGAATAAGCAAAGAGTTTGGTAAGAAAAAGATCAACCTGCTCTGAACTGAAAATAGAAAGTTTCATCGCGTCACTCTATGACGATAGTCCGTCTGCATTGACGAAGAGAGATGAGTGTAAAATGTCTTAACGTTATAAAAGTCCGCGTTTGTCCCCGTCTATCTCACAGGGGAGCCTCGTAACACACGATGACTCACACTTGGCTCCTGTAAAAATAGGCTCTGTGCCCAAAGGAAATTGTTATTCTATTCTGATCCAGTCTTCACGAATGTACAAAAAAGTTTGTAACTGGAATTGATATCTAGCCCATCTTCAACTACAAGATACCATATACGACATGCGATAGTATTCATGGTAGCTCTATTTCGGAGCTACTGTCTGATGAGTGTAACGAAATCAACGAAGTTGAATACAATTACTTGTAAAAAAGGAAGTAGCAAATTAGAAAAAAAAACAAACAATTTGTTGTTCCATCTATACTTCAACATTTATTTTGCAGTCTTCATGGCTATTTAAAGAGTAGATATGAGATATCTACGACAAATTTGTCCCCCCCCCCTTCCCTCCCCAGCACACGGGTGCCAGGATGCTAGCAGACTCCGAGGTTCAGCCTGTGAGTCATCCCGATAGAGTGACCTTTGCGAAATACGAAGTTATAGTCTCCCTGAACGAACTACTGCCCTATGATGTTATTGTCAATTAAGATAGGAGGGTATAGGAAAACATGCAATATTATACATCCAACTCCATTTGGTGTAAGTCAGCATTTAAATATTACACTGTACACTCAACATGTGTGTTTGACGTTCAGATATGGGCAAATCTAATAAACTCAAAGTCTTGCGGCGTAGGAGGGTAAATGTGGTTCTTACGTATACAGGAGTTAACGACTTTACGTCGAAGCACGTCATGTTTGTGGGACTTCCGCAGCTTGTAATGAAGTTTTACTAATACATGAATGGAAAGCGAGTAGTGAGCTATAGGAAACGAGAGGAGAGGAGATAAAGAATTAGGTGTATGGGAAGTGTGCGACGGGTAAACTCAGGAACAGCTACACAGTGACAAACAGTTGTTTTTTTTTCACTCAAGCAGACATGGACAAATTGTCTCTCTGTCCGAAATTACTTTTTTCAACAAATACAGCAGATTAAAGTATGTGCTTACACTGAATCGACAATTCAAAGGACATCAAAATACCCTTCCTCCCCACACACAAGATGCCTATAGACACACAGGTACATAGAGATCGCACATCCAACATTATAATGATATAACGACTGAAATTATTCTTAATCATTATTTTCCATTATTTACCCGATATGAAAGGATTTTGTTTTTGGCATATCGAAAAAAAAAAATCATATAGGCCTAGATCCACAATACAGTGGACTTATCAAGTCTAATAGATATCTGTGTGGATGAATCGATTGCTGTCGGTCTTGTAACTAATGTAACTTGAGAATGATTTGTGGCCATGACCCTCTAACCCAAGCTGCTTCGCAATGACCGGGGCTTTGGGGTCATGTGGGACGGATGGACGAACAGACGAATGAAAGGACGGACAACCAAATTAACATGACTCCGACACCATTAAGTTTTGTGTGCTCATTAGAGGACAAGCCCACCTTCACATACATGTCGATTGAGTGAATGCAGCAATATTAGTAGAACACATTAGTGAAGTTTGGAGAGAATCGGACAATCCGTTCAAAACTTATGAATTTTTTAAAGTATGTGCACAGTCACTGCTGGATGAGAAGACTATACAGCAGTGTATGATGTCACGTGCGCAAATCTTCATTTAGTTTTTCATGAAAAGTACACATCTCTTGACCTGTTGCTGATGAGATGATTGAAGGCAAATATTATCTATTTCATCTGGAGAAACAAAGTCAAGAGCTTTTTCCATGTCCTAAAGAAATGGATTTTCGTAAATTCCTTTCATATTTTTCTGTACATCGTTGCTCTATGAACTGTCACATCTCAAATTATTATATGTATTCACAGTTCCCATCCTGACAGGGCAACTCATAAAACTAACCAACATTTTAAGGATTCATAACTTCTAAATGGATTGCCCAAATTTCCTCAAACTTTTAAGTGACTTACTAAGATGTATGTATTTGCATAGTACGCAATGCATAACATATATATATATATATATATATATATATATATATATACAGTGTATATATGTATATATATATATATACAGTGTATATATGTATATATATATATATATATATATACACACACACAACACACACACACACACACATTATCTACATTTCTTGGGGGGGGGGTGACTTTGCCATAAGCTTATTAAAACAATAAAGTATCAAACTGAACATCATACACAGACCTCAATTGGAAATTCCAGCAAAACTTAACACTATGTAGTAATTTACAAGGACATCTACATGAATACTCATATTAAAAGACACAAAATTAACATACGTTTTCTCATTCAAATTGTCCACATGAAGTCTTTATTCATAGGTGTTACTCTATTTCCAATGATCACATATTTCCAGTTTGTTCCATTAGATACACTTTACATTCCAATATAATTGCATCTCAACAGATGTAAATAGCAAACATTATCATGCAGACTAAATATAATGAATATATAACCATTACAATATCTGACTTTAAAAACCCATGCAAGAAGTTATAAGTACTAGATTGAATTCAAGTACAGCATCTGCCAATCTATGGTATAAGGTGCTCAGAGATTGGAAACCCTTGAGAAGGCAAGTACAGAAATACAGCAACATATTCATGAGATATATTCACTCCTCATGAGATATGTTCACTCATCATGAGATATGTTCACCCCTCATGAGATATTTTTTGAGTTTTCATGATATATTTACTCCTGAGATATATTCACTCCTCATGAGATATGTTCACTCCTCATGAGATACATTCACTCCTCATGAGATATGTTCACTCCTCATGAAATACATTCACTCCTCATGAGATATATTTACTTTTGATGAGATATATTCACTCCTCATGAGATCACTTTTCATGAGATATGTTCACTCCTCATGAGATATATTCACTCCTCATGAGATATGTTCACTCCTCATGAGATACATTCACTCCTCATGAGATATGTTCACTCCTCATGAGATATATTTACTCCTCATGAGATATGTTAACTCATCATGAGATATATTCACTCCTCATGAGATATTTCCACTCCTCATGAGATATGTTCACTCCTCATGAGATATTTCCACTCCTCATGAGATATGTTCACTCCTCATGAGATATATTCACTTTTCATGAGATATATTCACTCCTCATGAGATATATTCACTCCTCATGAGATATGTTAACTCATTATGAGATATATTCACTCCTCATGAGATATATTCACGCCTCTTGATATATTTACTTTTGATGAGATATATTCACTTCTCATGAGATATATTCACTCATGAGATATATTCACTTTTCATGAGATATATTCACTCCTCATGAGATATATTATTCACTCCTCATGAGATATGTTAACTCATCATGAGATATATTCACTCCTCATGAGATATATTCACTCTTCATGAGATATATTCACTTTTCACGAAATATATTCACTCCTCATGAGATATATTCACTCCTCATGAGATATGTTAACTCATCATGAGATACATTCACTCCTCATGAGATATATTCACTCCTCATGAGATATATTCACTCCTCATGAGATATGTCCACTCCTCATGAGATATATTCACTCATCATGAGATATATTCACTCCTCATTCGATATATTCACTCCTCATTCTATATATTCACGCCTCATGAGATATATTTACTTTTGATGGGATATTTCCACTCCTCATGAGATATGTTCACTCCTCATGAGATATATTCACTCCTCATGAGATATGTTAACTCATCATGAGATATATTCACTCCTCATGAGATATATTCACGCCTCTTGATACATTTACTTTTGATGAGATATTTTCACTCCTCATGAGATATGTTCACTCCTCATGAGAAATATACACTCCCCACGAGATATATTCACTCCCCACGAGATATGTTCACTCCTCATGAGATATGTTAACTCCTCATGAGATATATTCTCTCCTCATGAGAAAGATTAACTCCTCATGAGATATATTCACTCCTCATGAAATATATGCACTACTCATGATATATGTTCACTCATCATGAGATACGAAAATGCGATGTTCATACAAACTACATCTTCCATTTGGCTTTAACTACTTCTTCCATGTACAAATTTCAGTACGAAAAGATTGTTGTGAGTTGTCATCAAAGCCAATTAGAGAGTAGACTGAAATGACCAAATCCAATGTGCAGCCAAATATCAGAGCATATCAAGCTGATGAGACTTGTAATTGTTAAAGTGGTAATCAATTATGCTTTAAAGTCATTAATATTGAAGTATTTTGATGAACTAAATATCAAAATGAATTCCTAGACAAGGGTAAGTCTGCATTCAAGCCATGTAACAGATGCAATGAGACATCAAACCATTTCTGTTGACAAAATATCTCAAATTAGGAATAGAAAGTATGAAGATATGAAGGTCAGAAAAACCGTGATCAGTGTTCGATTATTGTCAAAAAAAAAAAAAAAAATGCATGACACCACCGTCCAGCAACACATACAAGATTTGCAATGCACTGTGACTTTGCAATCTATTGTACAGCTTCAAACAAAAAGATGACAATATCTGTCGTTGGGAGGATAAAGTATGTTATGACATTAGATCTTAAAATGCTTCGTAAGGGAAATCATAATTTGTCCATTGTCTTTGTCTCAGGAGTTACAACCTCCATCATCCATTACAAAACTTTCAAATGGATCATTCCGAGTGTTCCCTCCCACACTGCTCATCTGTATAATGGCTCATGCACATCAAGGTGCAGTTCATTGCATTTAAAAGGTTCAAAGAAATGTATGATTACATATTGCCTTGCTAAATGGTCACCTTTCTGTTACTGTTTTTCTCTTCAATAAAATACATGCTCATGTCATGGTAGTCTTTAAACCTGAGATAGTTCCATACTGTACAGTGCAACATTTACCATTGAGCATACCAACAAGTATGCTACACAGTCTACAAGTATGCAAAAAGTTTGACAAAATTATAAGATTTACATTGTTGTGCTCATGATCACTGGTCTAGAAATAAAACAAAATACAGTTTACATGTACCTTAGTCTGTCTCCTTTTCATTTCATTTCATATTATTATAAATTGTATTTACTTGATTGCCTGATTTAAAATGTACCATTGTAAAATGCATGGTTCCCCCTCAAAAGACCATAATCTAAAATATGTAAATCTGTGGTAATTCCATAAGCCCCCCCCCCCCACACACACACATACAACAACAACAACAACAACAAATGCTGTCGTTTAATATTTTGATGCGCCAATGTCATTTCTCTCTTTAAATGTCCAGACTGAGATATCACTTTACAGACAGGGTTGGCAGAGGCTGGGAATGCTTCTAGTAGGAGTAGGTACTCTGGTGTCCTATGTCAATTCATAATCCCTTCATTTTCCATTACATTAGCAATCCTAAAATTTGGTCCTATAAACAGACAAACGATGTATTTCTTACACGCACTGCTATTTCAAAACACTTTGTTTGAGTAGCTTTCAGTCCTACAGTTTGAGCAAAAAGTGAAGGCGTAGATTAAACAACAACACGCTGACTATAAATAACCCCTGACAGAATGCTTCAAAATTCTTTATAATTTTCAGGTAAAATTCAATACAATTGCATAAAATTAAACATCAAGATAATGTCGTCTGTTGAGAACGAGAAGGGCGTTAAGTTGTCTTGAACACTATGGGTTTAGTGGCAACTTAACGCCCTTATCATTCTCAACCGACGATGTTGTCTGTTATCCTTTTGGGTGATACCAGTGTCTGGATGGCACCTGTGTTTGGGTGATATCAATCTTTGGTGATACTGGTATCTGGGTGATACCAGTCTTTGGTGATGCCAGTGTTCGGGTGATACCAGTCTTCGGTGATGCCGGTGTTTGGATGACACCTGTGTTTGGGTGATACCAGTCTTTGGTGATACTAGTATCTGGGTGATACCGGTGTTCGGGGGATACCAGTCTGTGGTGATACCGGTGTTCAAGTGATACCAGTCTTTGGTGATACAGGTGTCAGGGCAATAATGATCTTCGGGTGATAATGGTGTTCGGATGATACCAGTCTTTGGTGACGCCGGTGTTTGGGTGACACCAGTGATTTGGTGATAACGGTGTGTGAGTAGTACTGGTCAGGGCTTGCAAGGTGCTGCTGGGTTTGACATTGCACTGGATGAGCTTCTGTCCACAGAGACAAAAAGAAGTAGAACAAATTGCATTTTTAATCACTCTTTGTTTCCACAATAGGGGACATATATGACATGTGTTCACAAACAAGAAATGCCCTACTCATGTTTGCCTCAATCAGTTCACAAAGCCCATCAATATTTCATACACTGCATGTACACATCACTATTTGTTATAGTGTGTGTATGATAAAAGTCGTCATTTACTCAATGATGTCATGTCATTCAATCATTCAGTCTACTTATGTTGCAAGTAAATTTTTCACAAACAATTTATTACAATAGCTGTGCAGTATAACTAGTGTTTACAATCATGAAAAACACTGCAATGTGAGCCACACCCTTTAAGACCAACACCTTCACCCCCACCACCCCCCCAAGATTCACACTCCTTAAAAGATACCTCAAACTTCTTACAACATTCAATGAGAAAAACGAAATTTTGCATACTAAATGACGATATGCATACATGTAGATAGGAAAGATACTTTTCAATTCAATTCAAAATGATTTTATTTCCATATAAAGTAATACTTGACACAATTTACATTAATTACTCTCGCATACACAATGGTATCACCATATAGACAGTTTAACCCTTTAGTTACATGATATCCAGTTATTTTGACAGTGCTCATGAAACATACCTTGTTACTTCCGTTGTTCCCGCAAGCAATGTCCCAGTACCAACTCCTAATAAGTGTGACCTGCCATGGTTTAGTTGGCTGGTGCTATCAAGGTGTCTGCTGGTGGTGGCAGCTGAGGCTTCTCCCAGTCCACAGCAGTGCTTCTTTGCCGACTCACTGGTGGTGTTAATCTCCAGCAGCCGCTTACCACCTACAAGTAAAAAACAAGGCCAGATTTGTATACAGTCTGTCCCTACTAAACTGGCAATGTACTTAATACTGAAAGATTTAATGCTCGCTGTGATACAAATGGTAGTAATTGAATTACCTGCCTCAAGATGTGGGTCTGTGTGTGTGAGAGAGAGAGAGGTGCACGGACTAAATTCAAGTGCCACCCACAAGGTAAAAAAAAATGAAAAAAAAAATGATGGTAGCTGCTTTACACCTGGGCCCCATTGCATAAAAGTTTCTATTGCGGTAACTTTGCCATCCAATGGTAACTACCATGGAATTCTTGATTTTGATTGGCTGTTGAGTATTGTTACCATAGTGTAGTTACCACAATAGTAACTTTTATGCAATGGGGCACTGGTGTTCAATCCAGTATATCTCTCCATGGAAGTGCGTAGTGGCTGTATATTATTTTTAAGTAAGTGGCTGCTAAGACAAATGTTACCATAGTGTGATAAGTGTATCAGTGTCAATGATACATTTAAACATGAAGCCAGTATCTTTAAACCTTTCCTCACACTTTGACCAACCTGGATGACTCCAAACCTGTCCTCACAGTTTGACCAACCTGGATGACTCTAAACTTGTCCTCAGTTTGACCAACCTGGATGACTCTAAACCTGTCCTCTCAGTTGGACCAACATGGATGACTCTAAACCTGTCCTCAAAGTTTGACCAACCTAGATGACTCTAAACCTGTCCTCTCAATTTAACCAACCTGGATGACTCTAAGCCTATTCTCACAGTTTGACCAACCTGGATGACTCTAAACCTATTATCACAGTTTGAAAACCTATTCTCACAGTTTGACCAATCGGCATGGCTTTAAACCTTTCCTCTCAGTTTGACCAACCTGGATGATTCTAAACCTATTCATAATTTGAACAATCTGCACTCTAAACCTGTCCTCTCAGTTTGACCAACCTGGATGATTCTATGCCCATTCTCACAGTTTGACCAATCTACATGACTCTAAACCTGTCCTCAAAGTTTGACCAACCTGGATGACTCTCAGTCTTGATCTCAGTCTTCTTCTTCTCTTTGCTATCCTCTGGTTTGTAGCCACATCCTTCTCCTGTCACCTCACGACAAAGTTCATCAAACTTCTTCTTATGGCTAGGGCGAACAAAACTGTAGAATTCTGAGGAAAGTGAAGAAAAAGGAGTTTATGTCTGATAAGAAATATCTTCTATGTTTTAGATTTTTTTTCCCCCAAAAAAATCATCAGAGCATTTAGTATTGATACACAACATCATAGCAAGAAAGGTATACATCCAAGGTGCTTCTTCACTGTGGTAAGTGAAGCAAATTGTCTTAACTCTGCTCAGACAGTGTTACAAATAAAGAAAGTAACAACAGAAAAAGCAGGTATGTTAAATACATAAGACCCATTATAAACCTAGTGACAAACTAGTCTAGCAAGTCCATCTTCAATACAAATACATGTAATCTCAAAGTGTTTTCTGTCTTGGAAGCAAGCATGAGTAAATAAACTGTTAAAGCAGTCTATCTGAGATGTGACCAAACCTTTTATCTGGACTACAAATATTAGCATGAAAATTCAAAATAATGTTGTTACCATGCTCTAATCAGGAAAATCAGAGTAAAAATAATCTGCCAAGAAAGAGACATAAGAAAACCAATATAATCAAATATTTCAACTGCCTTCAGAAAACCAACCACTACATCTTTTGGGAAACAAATTTGATGCATCACATTTGTTTTTCTTTCCCGTCTGTGTGTATTTCTGCCACTGATTTCAAGTCACTGCATTATATTAAATGAGTTAGTCAAATACCGGTTAGTGACTGGCTAAACACAGTAAAATGATGGAGGCACATTGGTCATGTTCTCCCATGGGAAAACATTTTCACGTAACGAATGACAAACGATTACCAAACGATTGAACGATCATATTTTTCACGCAATCGATAAGATAAATTTGCCTATTCCATACAATGTGAAAAAGCAGATGACCGATTATTGTAATGCGTACGAAAGGGTGTCTTATAACCTCCCTCAATAGCATTTCAAACCCTTCGGGTGGAACATTCGGTATGTTCCCTCCCCCGCCAGTCATTGTCTATATAATGTTTGCCCCTCCTTTCCACTGTATCACACAAATAGCATACTTGTTTTTCACAAAAAACGGGGTCTAAATAAATCTGAAACTACAGATGGAAGCCATTTGTAATACAAAGAAAAAACATCATTGTAACATTGCTGTGTAAGGATGTGACTATGCATAGAGTAATTGGTGCATGACTTTGAGCTCGAATCATTACAGCTATGATACAAGGAACATTAGGTAATAAAGCAGTGATCTCAAAACAGTCTGAAAACAGACACACCTGACAGGATGGAGATGAACTTACTTCGAAAGAGGTGGTACTTTGTGGGGTCATCAGTGAAGAGGTCTGCCAGGCCAGCTATCATCACCCCAAAGTCATTATCCTACAGAGAAATGATATAACGCGTGATACCTCGGACCTGATGCCTCAGAGTTCATGATACAAACATTTTATTCCTGACATCACTAGATTTCATAGTATCATTCAAGATGATTACAATGTCACTCCTTCATGGTGTATGTTCCCTGCAATGCATGATATGCTATTTTTCTGTGTTTCTGTTGGGTAGACACTCATGTAATTACATGAGTATGTAGAATGAGATGACATCCAGCAGTGTTTTACGCTCGCTTCTGTAACCTTCCAGAATATGCAAAAGAGAATATTGTATCTTTACCATTTACTAGTTAACGCAGAAATCAGTAAATATCACAGAATATCAAGCATACATGGTAATGATGTGGTCTTGTTCATCACAGGTGGCCTACTTCAGTGCAAGCACTGATCTCACACAGGCACTGTCATCATTATTTTCTTAACATTCCAATTAAGTAACGTCATCTCTGTCTAGTATGATGTGGGTACCAAATTAAAAACATTGCCTATTAACCATATCTTCTCTCTTTCCAGACTCCCAGAAAAGAGCTTGTCCTATGTTCATTAAGTAGTTGCATAGGTCAAAGCACATACAATAAACGCACAAGTCACACCATTACATGACATATAATGTAACAAGTGTGTCAATATATTATCAAACATATTAACAGCTATTCAAGATATTATCAGCTATTATTACCTTTTTGTATGACTGCATCACACTTGAGAACGTTTTGTAATTTTCTTTGCTCACACGCTTCTTCACCTAAAAACAAAAAGAGAATGAGAATGAAAAGCCTATAAATACTACAATGAAAAGGAATCTGTGTGTAGAGCACTTTGGGCTTGTCTATGATATTATCATTATGCATACATGTATATAGGATTTTGCTTATAAATTGGAATTCTTGATATTGTAGAAGTTATGGTTAGTTTACATATGAATTTAGATGTGCAACTGTAGTTCAACAGTAAATCAAATGGCACATAAACACCTGCAAGTGTTTAATGTTTTTTTCATAAGCATTGGCATCGTCGAAATCCCATTTCTTGCTGAGGGTGCTTCTCCTAATGCTTAGATTCACACAAGTTTCAAACATTTCCTTCCATCATCCTTTCTTCATGACAAACTGTACCGCAAAGTTTACTTATACCAATAACCCTATTTGAATGTAGCTGTGGTTGACAAAATAGATCAAACAGAATCTATCATTAAGGACTTTTCTTCAACTTTTACACCTGGCTTTAAAAAAAAAAAATACAAGTAATGTATGAAATCAAGTTTGGGCAACAAAGCTCTAGTTCAGGCAGAATGTAAGCAAAATGAGAAACTGGAGATATTTCTTGAATAGAGGATGTATCACAAACTCTGAATTCCTCTTTCTATAACTGGGTAAAATGGGCTCTTTGGTCTTGACAGGCAGCTCATCATGTAGAAGGATTTTGATCCTGAGATTTTAAAATATCACTGCTTAACACAGTCAACTTTCTTCTGATTTATATTCCACATTTCTATTATCATGTTTCAAACCTAGAAAGAAATTAAGGGAATTTATGAATCACTGCATAACAATGGTCGATTATCATCATTATGATCAGCGTACCTCAGCCACATAGTCCTTTGCAGACACAAGACAAGCTGTGCGTAGACTCTTGTTGGTTGACACAGAGGAAGAGCTGGTAGATACTGGTTTCT
This sequence comes from Diadema setosum, assembly GCF_964275005.1. Lineage (NCBI taxonomy): Eukaryota > Metazoa > Echinodermata > Echinoidea > Diadematoida > Diadematidae > Diadema > Diadema setosum. The sequence goes on along the minus strand of NC_092694.1, from coordinate 1,762,533 downwards.
GATTGAAAGATGAAGAAGAGGAATCACTCACTTGGTTTTAATCCAAATACTTAAAACAAGCTTCTTTTTTTATACTCCTGAATACAGAAACTGCAGATAATCATAATCTATTGATTTTAGCATGATTAAAGAAAAAAAAAACACCAAACAAACACACACACACACACACACACAATAGTTTGGATCTTCAACTTCAACTTCAGTGATGATATTCCATACACAACTTACAATGACGATTTTCTTCTTTTTCTTTGACTCCTCCTGTTTCTTCAAGGCAAGATTGTGGCTGGCATTAGGCTAAAATGCAGGGAAAAAAGAGAAATCATTACTATTTATTCTGCTACACATTTTATGCACAAAGCATGTGAGTGCAATCTGCATCATTCATAGGAATACAGTGTATACAACTGTTCACTCGCATGGGAGAGTCACTTCATATAGATCAAGTTTTATATATTACATGTATGCCTTAACTTGTGAATACTTGCAGTGACAAAACTAGAAAAGTTTGATGTTACTTCATTCAAATGTATGCCTCATGCCAAGATTAGGTCTTACATCCTTGAAACAAAGTATAACATTAAATCTAAAAATCTTCAATACCCTTCTCATTTCTAATTTTAGTGAACAAGAAAATCGAAAGCAGTATCCTCACAATTTCAGAATCATCTGCTTCACAACACCATCAGTCTTTGCTTAAAAAGAAACAGTTTGGAAAGAGCAGATACAGCATACATGTACATAGACATCAACAGGTGCAGCACATTAAAACACATGTAGCAGGCATACACACATGAATCATGTGGGCATATTGTACAAAAATAGATACATACCCAGCCTCATACCAATTGTAGTTCATTGGTTACATGAGGATGATCTCAAGATGAAGTCTAAACAGAATACCAAGTTTGGTGATGTCAGGGAATGGGATACTTCAGCCCATGACAAATCAGAGAATGAACTACAAGGCATGGAATAACTCTCCCTCACAAACATCTCATGAATGAGGTTTGAGTGATCACAAAGAAATAAATCTTACTATGTTTGGAGTAATTGTACAGAAGTGAATCTTACCAGGCTCGCTAGACTTGAGAAGCTGTCATCTTCCTTTGGTTTCTGCATTTAAAGTAGGTGAAATTAAAAGAGTGCTTCATAAACTACAGCAGAATTACTACTCATTTGTACATAAGCTTGAAAAAAAAACTCCACTAACATAAGAATGATAATAAATAACAAATATCTATGTATTGCATTTGTGTTTGTGTAAATATCCCTCAGATTATAGGCAGTGCCATTGTATGCATTGATGTGTAGCATAAGAAGTTCACAAAGAAATATGTCTACCATACATCAGCACCTTTTGTTTCTCTTGAATGGCTGCTGTACAGAGACTTGAATAAATGTTGTTATAAAATGGGTTCAAGAATGTAGCCAATTGGAAGCGCTGAAATGAGTCACGTGGGCGTGTATTAATTTCTCACTAACATGCACGGCCTGACGTTACAATGTTTACACTAGCAGTGCGCACTCAATCAGTTGTTAAAGTGCGTCGCGCGCTACTCTACGCGCTGTCAATCCTGTAAACAACTTCTAGTTCGGGCTGCCGGCCGGCCTTTCTTGTGTGCATGACATATGTGGCGTACGTATACTCTTATACGTACAGTACTTATATGTGCGGGATTTCCGAGTGCGACGTGCGTAAATGTTTGGGATGAACATCTTCGGACATCTTGACTCTTGAGCGAGTGCTACATGTAGCTGACTGGTATTGACCCACAAAGGTACGTGAAAATGCTGTTAGTTTTCGACCCATTTTATAAAACAAATGAGGCACAGGATTATTTCGTGGCGTTAGTGAAGATGCAGCTCACTCTTGGGTATTTACAATGTAGTGCAACATGCACTCGGCTTCGCCTCGTGCATGTTTCACAATTGTAAATACCCTCGAGTACGCTACATCTCCACTATCGCACTCTATCCTGTGCATCATTTGTATATACATGCACACATAACACACAAGCCTTGTCTTCTATTATCTGGTGGCATACCTCAGCTTGGTGTAAGGCATCTAGGAGACTGAAAGGTGTCTCGGGGAGAGGGTCTTCTATTATCTACATGTTATATAATGTGGCATACCTCAGCTTGGTGTAAGGCATCCAGTAGACTGAAAGGTGTCTTGGGGAGAGGGGCTGGTCGTGACTCCTCATACATCACTCTCAGCTGGGCATCAGACATGTGACCTTGGGAGAGGAAAAAGGTACTTAACATGACATATGAGACCTTCTACCACTGCACACCTTAGAGAGTATTACACTTTCCACTGGAAATATGAGCTTTCATGTAATAAGCTTTCTTTACATTTTGTGTGCATATACACAGCTATATACTGTAGAAGTGGATATTTTCGCGCAACTAATTTTTCGTGCTTGGCCGGGTAAGAAGAGTTTCATGTGTCTTTAATTCCGCGGAATCAAGACATCACGCACAGGAACATATGGCAAACAAAAATATTCGCGTGCTTTTATTTTTGCGCTTGTTTCTGGTTGCGCGAAATGCGCAAAAATTTCAACACCGCAAAAATTACCACTTTTACAGTAATATGTGGTGCGTCATCATGTTGTTTGTATTATGCACACTGCACATTAACTCTACAGCATAATTTTATATGTAAGACACATCATTGAAATCACCCTAACAAATATCAACTTACTTCTATCTCTCCTTTTGAGGCTGGGAACATGTGCATCAACATGTTTGGCTTTAGTAGCATGGAGTTGATAAGATGTGTTCTGGGAGGAGGAGGATGTTAGGACAGGGGCAGGTTGTTGTCGGGTGTGGCTTGACACCTGTTGAGATGTCAGTGATGGTCCTGGCTGCTGTGGTCCCGTCTGAACCGGCTTCAAGCTGGGCTTTGGCATCTTTACAATCACAGAGAGAGGGAGAACAAAAAGAAAATTATTTTTAGTGACTATTGCTGCAGGCCCAATGGGCACCCTCCTCCTAATTTTGGGTATTAGGGTGGTGCCGTATGGTCCCTCTGGGGGCACCATTACCATTTGTACAAGGTATACCCCAGTGTAATTCCCTATTTCCATTGATAATTCTTGCAAAATTTGGTCAAAATTCATACCCCAGATTTCAAAAAGATTCATTCATTCATTCAATCTGGTTTATTAAAAATGCTGCCATGGCAGCCAAAAGGCTGAATTGCAGAGTAGCAACAACATAAACATGTAAGAAACATGTACAGTATAGTATAAAAAACAAATTGAGAATATGAAAATGTGAACAGCATGACACACAACAGTTTGCTAGACAGTATATAATCACAATAGCTCACAAGAGCTATTTGGTTCTGGTGAGCTAAAAATCAGTACACCATTTTGCCACCACAACACACTGACATGTAGTTTGTCAAAATAACAACATGAGCCTGTACTTTCTCATTCAAGCTGGCTATATGTGTGTATGTACCCCTCACTACAGTAGCAAAGAGTATTCTCTTGTATGAACAAAAAAACATTGTATCACACCCTCTGAATTAGTAAACTGGGTTGTTCTGCAACAGATATTAATCAATTTTGCCATAAAACCTAGTTCATTACTATTATCATCAGTAGTATTATTACCAGGTACACTATTATACTATCAGTATTATTATATAATAGTATTATCATACTATTAGTATTATTATACTATCAGTATTATTATATAATAGTATTATTATACTATTAGCATTATTTTGTTCCCTGATGACATGCTCTGAGTCTTCCAGATTATTCAGTCAGTCAAGTTATTCTTCACAATCGAAGAATGTTAATATGTTTGTATGACTTGTCTGGAGCCAAATAAAATGTTCATAAATATATTCCTGCTATCACACAAATTTCCCATCCAGTATTTTGCAGACTACACTGAATACACAATGTGGTTGTGAGGTCAGTCATACACCAGAAAGTGCCACACATACATATCCCAAGAGCACCTACCACTTGCTACTGATAGTACTGGATAGTTAATTATAAATACTTGCCACTCTTTCCACCACTTTGAAAAAGTTCATGAGGTCTTTGACACCCTGGCCAAACTTGTCGTAGATTGCTAGATGAGGGCGGACCCAGGAGGGGAGCTGAGAACGAGCGTCTGAGTTTGTGAATCTGATGGAGCACAAAATGCATTGATATGACTTTAAATACTGCAAACACAAATAGTCTAAAGCAATCACATTCCAAAAGGAAACAAAAAATAAGAAGAGGGGGGGGGGACTCATAAGTCTTGAAAATATGCAAACATTGCTTCAAAACTTGACCATTCATGTGCTTTTTTTCATACGATATTTGTTTGTTGAAATTGTTTTTTATTAATTTTTTTCATGCAATATTTGTTTGTTGTAGTTGTGTTTTAATGCCAATGGATAAATATCACATCCATTACACACAAAAAAGCAAACAACTTTTTTGAGGAAGTTTCGATTAATGCCAACAGAATTTTGTGTGTTTCTCAGCTGGATATGCTCAGACACAGTGTTAGGGAAATGTATCTTGACAATGGCTTTAGTTCAAAATGTAATAGGATTTCGTGGCATATATCAAACAAAGAACACTGCAACCATCTTATTGTCACAATAAAGCATTATAAACTACAAGTATTTGATCATAAATACTGACTGACAGGTTTGTTTAAAATTGTCCCTGGTTGCTTAAACATATGAATGATCTCCCTCTGGGTAAAATTTGTCGAAATTGCAATAATTTTGACTGATTTCTGTGCAAATTGTTTTATTCAAGACCAGGAATTGAAATCAGAAGCCAGACTCATTGACCCGAGTGTAGGGACATCAATCATATACAAACTCTGAATGATAACGTAAGTCAATTCCTTCATACCAGCAACAGGTTTATTGGCATTATTTATGTACATAAAAATAATAAAAGTGTTGCCATGGTTACATGATGTCACTCATAAGATGCCATTTTACATGATACTCAGCAATCCAGTGGAAATGACTCCTTGTCCAATATTGAATCTAATATTCATGTCATTTGGTGACACCTTTAATCCAAGGCAACTGTCTTCAAACTCCAAGACTAAGAAGTGAAAGCTGACCTGGTATCACAGAGAAGGATTGCACCATAGTCCTGTCGATGTCTGATGACTCGTCCTATGGCTTGGTTGACAGCTCTAGAGGCCTGCTGTCGGTACCATACCTGGCCACTCAGACCCTTGCAATGGAATGTACAAAAGCAATACTTTATATCTGTAACATGCAAGGGGAACAAATCAGCGATGAAATCACAACATAACAATATCTCTGATATAACAATGAATATATATATATATATATATATATATATATATATACACACACAGTACCCTTAGAAATCAATCTTTTTGATGATTCTATCGGATGGTTCTCTTACTCATTCTCACCCCCTCTATGATGCTTAAATCAATACCGTATATTTCATTTGCAAATTATTTCAAATTCTTTCACTTTATTACTTACGGATTATCATACCACAAGGCACACTTTTAGAAATTCATGTTAATAAAGTTATTTGTGTTTGACAATAATATCAATACATTTGTACATGGTAAGTTTTGTTTCCTTCCCAATACCTCAGGGTTTCTCCTCCTGGCTTCATCCAAGTACTGCATCTTTAGCATGACTCTAGGGTCCATCCTAGGGGGGAATGGGAGCCCTGTGATCACCACAGCACGCCCATTATTATCAGCAAAGTCTAGACCCTCAGACACCTGGTGGGTGTTAATGGACAAAAATCATGCAATTTGTCACACAGACATTTAGGTGTTAAAACTAGCTGTCTGGAAATTCCCACATCATCAAGAGTGGACACCAAATTGATGATTGTGATGGAAAGTTTGTTAAAGCGAACACAACAAATGCACTCATAATGATAATAACTGATTCCAAGAATTTCCATTTACAAAACATTACCCTTACAACTCTTCACGAACTTTACAGTGGAAGAATTTCCGGTACAGTTTGTAGCAATCACAAACGTTTTTGTACACTAAAACATATAAAGGAACAGGAGTTCACCTTTTGTATAGTAACTGTTTCTTGAACAATGTCAATGAGAGAATTACAAGCCCTCAATGATCAATCATTATCTTGCTGGGAGAGGTTAGTCTTGATTTCTTTTACAGTGTCCTTATCTATAGACAGAGACTCCAACTCTCCTGTTTTCGACAGGAGATCTCCCACTGAAAACCCATTTTTGTAAAATCTCCTGTTCTCCTGCTTGACATTTAATTTCTCCCGCCCTGGCTCTGTGTCTCCCGGTGGAAAGGATTTCTTACTTATTGCTAATGTATATTGAAAAAATAAGCCTTTAGATAGCACCAGAGAGCATCTAGAACCCTAGGAACTTCGCGCTTCGTACAAGTCAAATTGGAGTCTCCCGTTTGCTAGGGGTTTCAGGCAGGAGAATCTCCAGATCAGAAGGTGCTTTGGGTTGGAGTCTCTGTATAGATGGAAGAACAACTTACAGGAGAAATCATGGGACCAATTGGAAAAAGTCTGACAAAGAATCATGCTTTGAAATCTGCTAAAAAGAAAGTCAAACATACAGGATTCATCTATTTCATCTGTGCATGTAATACTGCAAATGTGCATATCATAGAGTTGTATTGTTGGTGGTGAAGATGCTAACCCGTTGAGGACGGACTGAATTTGCTACGACACACATTTCCCATAGACAACTGCTCGAGTATATTCGGGACTCGTCCTCAACGGGTTAATAATGTTGGAGATAAAAATGATGAAATGATAATCACATTGATGAGAAGAAGGTGGAGATGATAAACTTACTGTTCAAGGTCACAATGAAAAAGGGATTGAAAATAAAAGATAAACATACATAATACTAAAACTCACCTTCCCTCTACAGACTGCAAAGAAGGCAGCTCCATTCTGTGTTGGATCTTTGACTCTTTCATAGAATGACTCCATTGTCTGAGGTTCAAAGGTCATCCAACATCAAGAAAATAAATAAATGACTGGAAATCTCTGAAACACGCACATTGAGCCTATAGACATTTCTTATTGTACCGATACTCTTATGTTGTGCATTATGATAGGAGTACATCATCCTTCAGTAAAGGAGCAAATTCATCAACTCACATTTGGTTGTGAAGCATAAACAAGAATGAGTGCTCCAGGCAGTTTATTGCTCAGATACTGTATAAACTGCTATTTTTGCAAGGGCTGAATTTTGCAAAGCACAGATGGTTCACGAATTTAACAACACCCGAAAATGTCGCCTTGCACTAAGGTTATACATGTAGTGCATTGATGATAATGTCGATGACAATTCGCAAAAACAATATCTCGCGAAAATGCCTGTGACCTCCTCATTCATGAAAACATTTGTACGCAAAAATACCAGCTTATACAGTAAGCTTCAAAACAAATATGACATTGGTGGCAGTCTTTTAGCCAGTGGCTTGGCTCTGGCTTGCTACTCTGACTCTGTTCCCTGTGCTAGCAATTACGACAACAAGAAGTTCATTTGGTTAGCAATTACTACAGCGAGAAGGCCTTGGCTGAGGCTATACCCAGCCTGTAGAGGCTGATTTTCTTGATCTTCATGTGAACTGCTCTAACAAATCTAGTGAAGGAAAAAGGGACAAGTGTGGACACTTGACTCACAGTATGATACATTATCTCTACACTGACCCTTAGTCTCAGTGACTTGTGTAGACATGAGGAGAGTGAAAGGGTCATATATAATTTTAAAGAACTGAACGGTTTGAATGGTTTGAAAGGTTCTGGGAAGGGAAGAACAACTTTGTCTACAAAGATATACAAACACAATACAGCTACCTGTTTCACTGTTGAGATGATTGAAATTCAGTGTTCTGGACCTCAGTGGCCCCACCCTAACACCTCCTTGGGAACTACATACACCATATCCTACTCATTCCTGCCAGATTTGATGAGTATACATTCTGAAGAATATGTATGGGTTAAATTCCTCCATCCAGACCTGCCAGACAGACAGACTGAAAACATAATGCCTCCATCACCCCCTCAGGTGGAGGAATAAAAAAGTCAAGAAAAGAAAAACACGGTTTAATAACTCACCTCATTGAAGTCCGCTTTCCCTCGAGGCTCAATAAAGATCTGCTTGTACTGACCGATCCTGTTGCTAACACCAGAATCCTTGTAATAAAAGACAAGAATTTCACAAAAGAGTTTTAACAGTAACCTAACAGCATCTATATATTGTTACTATATCAGATGGAAACAGAAACCTTTTGTAAATAGTCAGTGAAAATAATGTTATTATAAGCTGGAAAGTGAAACAAAGGAAGAATTTCAATAACTCTTTCTTTCTGAAAGAGAAAAGCTTCATCCATTTTGCTACACTAGCAAGTTGTTGATAAAATGTGTAAAATGTCATCAGATGATTGCAAACTCTTGTGAAAGAAAATGACATTTAGAAAGGAAGAGAGGTAGATATATGAGTAAGAGATAGAAAGACAAAGAATGCTGTCAGGACAAAATCTGATGAACAAAATCATTTCTTAAATTACATTAAACCAAAGTGAGGGACATGACTGTCAATGAATGACTAGTCCAATGGTGAAGGAGTTGAGCTGAAAATGAGAAGAGAATTTCTTACCTGCCAAACCTGCATAGCATTGTTCATGACTGGATAGGATGGGAAGAACACCAGGAGACCGTTTGGCACCATACGGGCAAAGTTGACTGGGAGAGAAAGGAAGATGGTACAAGGAATGTACTTCAAAACAAACAAGCAAGCAAAATTGTTGACTACAAAAGGAACATTTCAATATCAATGTATAGAGGTCACTTTAAAACCTAAAGTGAATAAAGTTTACCAGGAGAGAACATGAGAGTAAAGATGTCACTTCAAAACCTACATACAAGCAAAGCTTACTCGGAATACAATACTAGGAGATTATGTCAGATATACTACTCCCAGCATCCTTTGAGTTTGCACAGCAAGTTAGTTCATTCATGATTGATGTTGCTTACTGTCAATTACAAATGTCAAAATAATGGTGGACTTCAAGTACTTTTTCACTACAAGATAATGATTGTAAGAGATTATGCAATATGATATTGATCACAGACTTTCACTTTCCCACACGTGAGAGGCCTAAACAGTTTTATTTCACATGAACTTGGAGGAATCTATGCTGTTGGTTTTATGCTGCCAACGTAACTTTAATCAGCATTACATTCCCTCTCGTGAACCTGTATTGTTATCTGCAACTGACCTATTGTGTTTCCCAGTGAGAGTACATAGTCACGATTGAAGCGAGTTTGGTAGGAGGAGTTGAGGACAGTGCCATCTGGACCTTTGGTGATGACTCCCACTACCATCTGGTGTTTGTCAATCACATGAGGATTCTCAAGCTGGATGGGGAAGTCTCTGAAAAGAAAGAAGAGTCAATATCAAAACAAGGGAAAACTCTGAAATTATGAACAAACACAATAAGTTAAGAAAGAAGAGTCAATATCAAAACAAGGGAAATCTCTGAAATTATGAACAAACACAATAAGTCAAAGTATCAGGAGTGTTGGTATCTGTTAATATCTAACACCTCCTTTAGTGAAAGCAATAAACAAAAACAAAAAAAGAAAGAAAGAAAGAAACTAGAAATGTCGCTACGGCGACTGATGCCTCCGCCATAATGCATGATTCTCCCAATAGGTGTATAGTTCAATGTCTTCACAATGTGTGATGACAGTTTTACATAACTGGCAAAATATCGAAATAACAGGTTTATCAGAAATATCTTGAATGTTCACTTTCCACGAACTGGGTTTGTTATAATTGTCTATTAAAGAGTGCAGGTACACATATTTGGGGAATTGGAAATTTTTACTTGACTTCTGACCGACCTTATTATAAGTTTATGCATTGAGTATAATTTTCAAAATATAAAGAAAGAGTGTAATTACCAGTACAAAATATATATATTTTTTTCATTTAAACCTAACCGTTGACCTTTGACCTTCTGGCTGGAAATTTCCAAGAGAATCTCCATTAAGTAATACATGTACATATATTAAATGTTAAAACTAGTAATGCAATCATTGCATATACAGTACTCTCCGCATAATCGGGTAGGCTCGGGCAGAGCGTTTCTTACCCGTTTAAGCGGAGTACCCGATTAACAGAAGAACACGTCTCATTCACAATTGACACACACAATGTGTATGTACGTACACATGCATTGTATGAGAACACACGTGCTTGCAATGTACATTTTACATACCTTACACTTGCTCAGTCACGAGCAATATTATGGACAAATATGTCTTCAGAAAACTTTGTCGTTTGACTATAGACTCCTCGCTAACACGCAGGCGTTTTCCGAAATGAACTCGTCTCTTTGCGTGCACTAGTCACGTAGGACCTCGAGTAACTTTTCGAGAAGTGACTGGGAAAAAGCAAAATTATGGAGCTGGTGAATGGCCTGATTTTCGTTGCAAACTTCTCGTACTGTGAATGTTGTTGCAGAGCAAGGGAGGAGCGCAAGTGTGTTCAACTCCTGTCTGTCTATGCAGTTGTGAGTGCCAGCTACATGTGTAATGTTCGTTTACGTGTGGCAAGTCGGTACTGGTACATGACATTGTGTTTTCATGTTTAATCACTCCCCAAATGATCGGTCTTCTTTGCAAATCAAGCAGAGAATGCGATTGGCCGTGGAAAAATTGACATTCATGATTTCTTAAAGTTTTTATCTGCGATAAAATGTGGGTAGAAGTTAGATAAGAAGCAAATTATTTACCCATTTATGCGGAGAGGCAACCCGATTATCAGGTAATTTTAATATGCATTGGAACTGATTTTGACATTACTACCCAATTAAACGGAGTACCCGTTTAAGCGATACCCGATTACGCGGAGAGTACTGTACTAGTACAGGCGTATATGAGGGAAATAGTAACATTTTGAGAAGTTGACCTTGACCTTTGACCCCTAAATTCCCTAGATAATCCCTGCCAGTCAGTACATGCATATGTACCAAGTTCAATGAAGATACATTGAACCATTTGTGAGAAAAGTGATATTGCAACATTTTCACCTAACCTTTGACCTTTTGACCTTTGACCTTATGACATGAAACTCTCTCTGGAGAATCTTTATGCAGTAGTACATGTCTATACTAAGTTTCAAGAAAATAACTGCAGGCATTGCATAGATATGGGGGAAATAGCAACATTTTTAGCATTTGACCTTGACCTTTTGACCTTTGACCTCTTGTCAATGTCACTAAAATCAACTCAACTAATTGTCCTATCATACATCATCCTTGGACCAAGTTTGGTGAAAGCTGCTTCATCCAGTTTTGAGTTATCACGTAAACAGATAAATTTTAGGATTTGACCTTGATCTTTGACCTTTGACCTCTGTCCGATTTCACTGAAAAACTAATCAAGTAATTGTCCCATCATACATCATCCTCCAACAAAGTTTGGTGAAATTTGCTCTATACAGTCTTGAGTTATCGCGTAAACGGATAAATTTCATGATTTGACCTTGACCTTTGACCTTTGACCTTTAGCCGATTTCACCTAAAATCTAATCAAATCATTGCCCCATCATACTTCATACTTGGACCAAGTTTGGTGAAATTCCAGTAAATATTACTCAAGTTATCGCGTAAACGAAAGCGGACGGACGTACGTACGGACGTACGGACGTACGGACGGACGGACGGACAACCCGAAAACATAATGCCTCCGGCACCACTACGTGGCGGAGGCATAAAAAGGAAAAGCAAAGACAGCTGGTTCAAATGCTTCCCGTGAAGTAAAATATGACAGCCTCAGATGTGTTTGTTTAATTCCATTATTACAAGAAATGCAGTCTCTTTTGTCTTTTTTACTTTTATCTCTGTCCCTAAAATATGCTGATGAATTATTTTATAACAGTTTATACATGTACAAGTTTGGATAAGCTTTATCAAATGTTTATACGTATTCATTATTCACAGCCTTAATCTGATCATCTATACTTCAATTTAGACACTGTGACCATCTTTAAGATAATGAGGGCCTACTGTCACTAAAATGATGAGCAACCAGCTGAACATATTTAAAGACATTTGATAACAGGTGAAAACAATCTATAAAGTTGAAATTTATCAAGCAGACATTTATCTCTGAAGCTGAGAGAAAAAGACTTACATGCTGAGCTCAGATTTGAATGAAGAGAGAGGTGCTAGGGTGCCTGATGTCAGGATGATACAGCGTACACCTTGAGACACTAATTCCTGCATACTGAACCCTGGACTAAAGCACCAGTAACTCAAGATGAAGCCTGTATGACAGGGATATGTGTAGATAAAACATCCATCTCGTGCATTCAATTAAATACATCGCCCACATAGTAGCAAAGCATAGCACACTTAACATATGCTCCAGCTATTCCGTGTCTTCTACTCGAACCCAAGTTTGATGCATAATTCAATAGGAATTAAGGTGTATTCTATTGTTTTCATCATTTGTTGCCATAAAGCCCTGCTTGTTAACTTTCAATACACATTTTGCATCACTAAACATTGCATCTGCCTAGTGAAACAAAAATTGAGTATTAAGTGGATGATCTGCATTTTCATCAGATTATAATGAGTGCAGACGTCACATTTGTCAGCACACTAGCACACTCTATGAGCCACAAAACTGAGATCATCTGGTAATTGATGATTCCTTGTCTATTACGTTATTTAGCATTGTGACACTATATGAATCCACATGCATCTTGTTTTTATTTCCTTTATGGAATTAAGTCAAGTATTTTCAGTTTAAATGTATGCAAAAGCTACATATATGTTCAGGTGTGCTAATGTTTGACTTTGGTGTACCACCGTTTGTTAGGGGAATATGTTAACTGTAATTGTCTTTGACATTTTACTCAACATGGCTTGGTACCTTGCAAACAAAATCCACAATAATGCCACAGGGACAGGAAAAAATAGTTCTAAAGTCTACTTTAATACCTTTTTTCTTTGACTTATTTGCTGCACTCGTCCATAAGTCCATTCTTTCTCCTTTCTTCTGCTTGGATTCAGCATTCCTGATGTGGACCTTGTAGTATTTGGTCATCTGTGATGGCATGATTTGACCTGGGTTAGTTCCAGGACCATCACGACTAAAAACAATCTGTTAAAAACACAAACATATGAGAATCAGAGTGATTTGACCTGGGTTCGTTCCAGGACCATCACGACTAAAAACAATCTGTTAAAAACACAAACATATGAGAATCACTAGTAACAGTTCCAGGACCATCACGACTAAACACAATCTGTTCAAAACACAAACATATGAGAATCACAGGTAAGTTGGGGGGGGGGGGGGAAACACTTGATATATAAAACATACTTCATAATGAGTGTACAATATCAGATTTTTATATGATGTCAACATATGAAGAGGTAGTATCAAAATACAGATTTTGGCAAAAGCAAAATACAATCTAAATTCACTCTAAAGAATCAGTATCATAAGATATCTTTTCAAAACATGTTTTATCGGGGTTACATGCAATGACAGTGCTATGAGTTTGGAATTTGATAGTGAAGGTAAATACTCTGAAAACAATACAGATGAGTGAAAAGTGTGATCTTACATTTTTTATTTGTAGTAACTCATTGTGTCTCATAGAGAACACTGTTCTTTACTCACTGTAAGAATGTCGTAGAACTTCTGCAGACCAGCTGCTTTGTTATGGAAGAAAGTGGAGCCTGGAGAGAAAAAAGAAGACAAATATGGATCACTTGTCAGAGTTAGGCATAATTACCTTGGTCAGTGAATAAAGGATAAGTTTGGAAGTACATTTAGTGTGAGTTATGACATATTATGTACAGTAAATGAAATACAAGGCTTTATAATACAAAATAATTCTGAACTGAATATGTGAAATGCTTCAAGGAAAATCGAACAAACAAACAAACTCGAATTGAAATCAAACTCTAAATAGACATAAGAATGGAAACCAGCGGAGAAGAATCGATTGCTGCTGCATACAAGATCCAAACACCGCTGCACAACCAAATATTGAGTTGATGAAAGAAACACTTTCTCTCTCCAAACCAACTTTCTAGCCATCGCTTTAGACAAATCAATACCAGAGTATAATACTAGTACAAATACTTTCAGTGAGAGTAAAGCAAGCCATATTAAGATTAATGATTTCAGCAGAATAAATTGTTTCCTGAGCATTTTTTTTTTTCTAAATGAAGGCATTGTTAATCGATTTAAACAGGCAATCATATTCTTTGACTTTAAAGTCTGGGACTTGGTTTTCACCATAGTTAACAAATGTCAATGACAATATAACTTTGGAAATGTAGTGATATTACTCACTGTTGGTCAAATGAGCTATCATTTTCTCCAAGAGCTGCATGAGTTCATTCTTAGTCTCACTGTTGATGTTGACCTTACTGAAGAACTCATAGATGAAACTATTGATGGAAAAACATTAAGAAATAGTTTTATCAAGACATGAAGGATTATGCATTAATAGTTCTCGTGTCATCGCTGGCAAGGAAAAAAATGTAGTATGCATGTACTCATTTAGACTCTTTTTTTTTTCTGTCATCATTCATTCCAATGACATTGTCAAAAGACTTGTTTTATTGTAATTGCTTCAAATTGTTAGAACAAATGGAAATATGCTAATGTAATATGTATTTAACATCAACGAAGACAAAGACAATCTCTCTGTGTCCTGGCTTCACATTTATATGTCCTTTTCATTCTTGTTTTATAGGACTAAAGAATATATCTTGATTAGCCACAAATATATTGCGCCTATCTAAACCAATAACTCCACTCCAAACTAACAATGTTGTGAAAGAGACTTCCATTCACTGTCTTCCTACAGGAATGTGCTGCTCTTCACATAGCTGTCACATGGAGACAAAGGAAATTAATTATAGTGAAGAGAGGCTTGTCTATAGGTAGCACAAAAAGCCATCATTTAGAAGTAATGACTGACCTGCCAGGTTTAGTGATACCCTGTCCTCCCTCGGGTATATTGAAGGAACTGATGTGCTCTTCAAGGTCAAGGAACAGCTCTGTAAATATTCAAATGGTAATGAGTATTATGTACTTACAACATAAGACATAGGGTCAAAACTCAGGAAAATTATAATCTACAGATTATTACTGAAAGAGCTACATATCCTACATCTTAGAAAACTTCATCTGTGAAGATACAATTTTGCTTGATTGGCCTTACCTGTGTGCTGTATAAAATATATGTACACATATATAATATATTAGCATAAACCTTTTTTATGTGCAGAACTGTAGTCAAAATGCACTAATTGAATTGAAGGTACTGTGGATATTTTTAGACTTACCCTGGTACTCTGTCACCTGTCTGCGGTATAACAGTCACAATACATAGGAGATGTACTTACACTCACACAGATTGTAATCCATTTGGCACATATTTCCATAAAATGAAGAGTAACAAGAAAAGGGAAAGCTAAGCAACATGTGAGGAGGTAGACATATGCTAACTGATTGAAAGGGTTCAACCAATATCAATATTATCCCTTTTAGTCACATGATTACAATACAAGCATAAGACTTACAGCAAGTACATAATCTACAGGCTCTTAGTGTGGTACAAATTAAGGAGGTTCAAACTTACTCTTGAGTGTTGCGAGTGCAGCAGCATCAAATTCCTCTTCTGCAGAAACAATAAAAAGTTATGAGCATTTAGTAAAAAAAACCCCACATTTTCTGCAAGTACTTTTTGTACATCAATTTCACATCTATACGGATGACCCTGAGGCAACTGAAATTTCTGTTATATTCATTTCTTCCTGTTAGTTTGATGATGTAAGGCTCAATCAGTGGGAGTGCCTTGAATTTTCAGCCAATGTCAAAATAAGACTAAGTTACAGGCTTTCAAGCAGGATAATGTAAAAAAGTAGGAATAAAGTAGGAACAAAATCTCTAAAAAAGTAGGAAAAAGTAGGACATGAGAGGGAAAAAGTAGGGCATTAAAGAAAAAAAAGTAGGAATAAATCAGGACATGTGCAGGCTTTTTGGAGTAGTTTTCGTTGATACTCACCAGAACTCTTGATGCTACATGTAAATCATAATTTGTACTCACAACCCTGCTGCCTCAGCCTCACTTTTGCTCCTTTGGAGAGCCTGGTAATTTTGAGCAATGATGAGAGCTCGATGAGCACTGCTCCAAGTCCTAGGCTGCAATATCAGTGGGATCAATCACATCTGCACAGGAGCAAAAGCTGAGGCTGGCAGCAGTCTTGTGGTTGATTGGTTTGTGTTATCCCTCTTTCATGCTGAAGAGGCTCTCCCCACCAGTAAGACTCTGCAACTAGAGTCTACTCATCATTTCTGAATATCAACTATGCAAGTAGCCTTGCACATTTTTTTTTTGCGGGGTTTTTCACCAAAAAAGTAGGAAAAAGTAGGATTTTGAGCAAAAAAGTAGGAAAAGTAGGGACAGCAGTAAAAAAGCAGGAAAAAGTAGGAAAAGTAGGGCCACTTGAAAGCCTGAAGTTACAATGTACAAATTTCTACACAAAGTTAATAAGAAAAGGATGGGTTTATCTACATATTAGGATCAAAGAATGTAACTCAAGCTCATCCCTAATCCATCAACTCACCTCCTCCTCCATCACCATGGTAACGTTCATTCAGCATCGTCACCTCCACTGTCCTCTTCAACAGGTGATCTGTCTCCTCAACACATGATGCCAGGTCAAATGAGGTCAGGTCAAAAGATGCACTTTCCTCACACATTTTTTCCTGGATTAAAAGAGTAGGGCTCAGCATCACAACATGAGATTCCATCACAATATTTTAATATGAAGGTCAAACATCTAACTATAACTGCATATTTTATCTGAATGGACAAAACAACTGCATCATGAAATTAAAACAGAGTGCATATATAAAAGATACTTTAATAGAATGTGCAAGTATGTAAAAGAAAGAGAAACATCATAGACATTTACAAAGCAAATTTATTCCACAAAGTGGTATCCCTATTTGTATATCCTATGAAAGCAAACTAAAAAGAATAAATTATTTTAAATGTACAAACACTTAATAAGGAGTGTGAACATGAACAATTCACACGCTTTTACACAAAATTAATAGAGTTTTACAAACAATTTCTCATTTGCAACTTGGTGTCAACTTTGGAAAAAAATTAATGATACAAAAAAACCCGAACACTGCATTTCAGTATAAATGTAATGGCTCTGATTTCAGATTCTCCCTTAATGTGCCAGAGGCCATAAAGTGGCCATTTGCCAGTTGAACAACAAGACAACAATAAAAAGAAATTACTGGGTAAATATTGATGAACGTTTGCAGAGGGATCGAGAATAAGTAGACCACTATCCTTGTCATAATTAGACAAAGTAAGAGTTTTCCTGTGACCTTTGTGCACACTGTTTCATGTATGGGTTACTCAGTGTAAAGAGATAGAGCTGTATAAAGATGGGCCTAATCCGATTTGTGTAGATTTTTAGTTCTTCAAAATACCTCAGAAACAAAGACTGCATGCCAGACAAGTTAAGGGTTCAAGAAATTCTAGATTTCTGTTTAATAATAGGAAGACATACCACATTATGTGCCTCATCAAAGATGACAATGTTACCCTGAAGCTCAATTCCATGGATTCGTCTTGACTGAGAAAAGTAGGAAAAAAATGACATGAAAGCATGTGTCAAGTGTAAATGAACAATAAGAGTAATCCTCCGAATTTCTCATACTGGAATTTCAACACAACATGTGATGTATCGTTTGAGATACTCTGTAGAGTTATGCATGTTTATATGCATCTCAAAGATGCCAAAGTGAACACAAATATGAAACAAACATAGATATCACCTTGTGAAGGAATTCAAAGATTGGAATATAACTGAGCTAGTATGACTATAACTAATACGCAGATATACTTTGCTGAATATTTTCCAGAATGCCTATGGGAAAAATGAGTAGTACTCAATCTTGATAATTCTACAAATGTACGAGGGTGACAAAATACGACAAATCTAATCTAATCAAACTTTTGCTCTGGTAGGATATCTATATACAATGTACACTATCAAGTATAATATCTCAGCCTCAGCCCAATGGCATTGCAGTAAGAGTTATGAAGGACATCATTTCTTCTACATCACTATCTGCAGTGTACATCAAGACTGGATAGCTATACCCTTGGTACTAGGGAGGATGATGTGATTAGAGTTGCCATCATCAACATTACTATTTTTTTTTTTTTTGCAATTTAAAAATAAAATGTCACATAAATCATTATCCATATTTTTTCTACTTCATTGCTACAAACAAACAAACAAACAAACAAACAAACAAACAAACAAACAAACAAACAAACAAACAAACAAACCAATTTGTTGGAGAAATTGGGTACATTGAATACAAAATGAGTGAACTCATGTATCAAATAGGAGAATTCATGAGAAGTTTAAAATAATCCATGAATGGAGCTTTTACCTTTGGGTCCAAGAGATAGTTGTATGGCATAAATATGATGTCTGAAGATGTTTTCAGCTCCCGAGCCATGTAGTATGGACATACTCTATAAATATACAATACAGTATCAATCAACAATAAGGAAATGTATATCATGTGACATGACCATTGTATACTACCATTCAAAACTGATTTCAGCTCTTGAGCCATGTAGTATGGACATACTCTATAATATAGATACAATGGCAAGTAACAGTAAGAAAATATACATCATGTGACATGACCAATGTATACTATCATTCCAAACTGATTTGAACACTTTAGAACTAAAGGGATGGCTAAATGCAGAAAAGTAAAAATCCTTCTGAGCATTATTGCAGTGTCTTCCTCCCTTCCAAATAAATAAATAGTTTTTTTTTTTTTTATTGAGATTATGGGAATATCATTGAACTATCAATGGATCACCAATGTTTAAAAAGCAAGTAGGGAATGGTTTGTATTGAGTGAAGATTGTAAACACTGAAATAAGTGTCGTAAGTTTTAAATGGGGATTCCATGTAATGCCTTTCATAGCTGCACAGAAGCAATATTTACAGTCTCAAAAATGTAGGAAATGCAACTCATTTACTCTGTTGCCAATTTAAGTGAGGAAGACATTACGATGATTATGTGTACTTACTTGTGTTTGTTTCCAAGTTTGACAAGATCCTCGATATCCAGGATACTATCGGTGAAAGCCTTTTCTCCTTTCTTGCCTGCAAATCAGTCAGAGTAAAATCAGTCAAATCTTGCTCAAGGGTATCTGTAACTACTACACTGTTGATACTGACCACACAATGTTAACCCATAGGAGTACTGCAGTACAATATACATTGTATTTGCACTTCAGTAGTACAATAAATTAAAAAAAAAGAAAAAAAAAGCAAAAAGCAAAAGGCATCAGTGTATTTGGGATAAATGCTCAAGATTGTAAAATCCAATTTATGAATCTGACTTATTCTATCTTCTCTTTGTTATCCTGTCATAATGCTTTCACCTCGGTGCTTTCACACACTGCATTATGCAAACATGCCTTGTAAATTAGGCATGCTGTTTAAAATACTTGAAGCATTGCTGGGGGACCAAGATGACCAGTGAATAATCTCCCAGGTGATGAAAGACCATCTCCCTTGTAAGCCATGAAGGTCTGAGATAATTTTGCTATAGATATTATCAAGTTTTCCTCATTTGACTGAAAACTCTGAATTTTACTGTGCATCCCATTTTGGAAAAAGATTATAAATTAAACTACTGAAATAAATACATTATAACTGCACAAAATCAGGAAAAATCTGGAAAAATATATGCTTATTTGGGATTGAAAGGATTTTCTTCCATCTCCAAAAAATATGTTACTTGTTGAAGGATTAATCATGAATCTAGCCATCTGCAAGCTTTCGAAAATTCTGCAGCTACATGGATACATGACTTAGACGGGGCTCAAACAAAAAAGACATATAAATTCTGTTATGAAATACAAGCTATGAATGATAAAACTGTGATAAAAGACAAAGCATCAAAGCAGGAAAAAGTGGTTTCTTAGACTGAATGTGTTGATATGATTCACTTACTGTCAAGGTTGTTGTGATAGTGACACATCTTGGCATTCACTTTAGCTCGACACATGTGAACCTAGAGAAAGATGAGAGAGTCATGAAAATTTACTGCCATAAATCAGAAATATCCTCGGTGGTGGGGGATTATTTGCTGTGTCAAACACACCCAGCCAATACACACCCACATCTTTGGATAGGCATACCATTGATTGATGGATAGAATTTGGTTTAAATGTAGGACATACAATGTATGATGATGATGATAATGATGATGATGATGATACTACTACTACTACTACTGATAATAATAATAATAATAATAATAATAATAATAATAATAATAATAATAATAATAATAATAATAATAATAATAATAATAATAATGATAATAATAATAATAAAACAAACCAGAACAAAACAAAACAAAAATCATGGACATACATACTCGTATGGGATTCTAACCCATAACCTCCTGATTCCTTGGCAGGCATCATATAAATTAGACCCATCCTTCATAACATTTTACAACCTGATGTCCACTTTGGATCCTACAAATATACTTTTTTTTTTCTTTTTTTTTTAGGCCTAGTAAGATTGTATACAATAAGTTTTAAATTTCGTTTCTGGCTGACATTGTGGCCCACTGGTTGAGAAGTGGGGCAGTAGACCACCGAGCTTCTGCCCGATAGACAGTGATGGTTCTAATCCCTTATAGCAGTGAGTACTGCATTCATCGCTGGAGCAACAAGATCTCGTATCTGAAATTTTGGTGAAAATGACTTTTTTGGATTAATAGTCAGATAATCAGTTAAGAGATGCCCTGTCCAAATCCAAGCTGTCTTACCCCAAAAATGAAGCCACCACAGCATGTCAAAGGAAAGGCTCTCTCATTTTATATTGTGTTGTGGCTGCCATTTCTTTTTTTTTTTCTTTTTTTTTTTGTTGCTCTCCTGAACATTTGACCTTTTGTAGATATAAGGTCTTGTCGCCCCAGCGACGATATGTATTATTTAATAATTCTTAGGTCAAATTGTTTTTATTGCAACTACTGTACATTGTAAGCAAAAAATTGCCCTTCACCAACACAAATAAATGATTAGTCAGTGTTTCAAACAGTTGAAAAGTGCTAAGGAAAAAATATGTTGAGCAAAACATCACAGAGTACACATGTACAAAGAAATAAGAGTCATCCTACCTTGGCTGAGTTGCTTTCTGCTTTCAGAACCTCAGGGTGTATGCACATCTGTTCTCTTGATCCTAACACAGAGACTCTGGGTCTGAGACACATCATTTTATAAAAATACACAACTTTTTGTGATTAATTAGTATGCATCCTCATTCAATCAGTCACAATTATGAATCAAAAGAGTCTTATTGCAAACTGTCACATTCAAATTGAGATTATTTCATAATGTGTCCGTTCCTAAGATAAGACATACTGTAAAACACAATATTTTCGCAGCATGAAACTTTCACGAGTTGCCTCTAACATTCAATGCGTATAGTGTACACATGAACTTTCATATCACGCATTTTAAATTCGCAAATCTCGGCTCTCGCAAAATTCGTAAAATTAAAATGCATGTGAACATTGTTCATTTTACAGGAGTAAGGCATTGAGTAGGGGTATTTTCATATCACGGGTTACTCGGGTTATTTTAATGTGTTTTGGTTAACAGAGCCAATTTTGAACTTTAGGTATGTTTCTATCTACATAGGAAGGTTATCTTTATTACGGAATGTTCTGAATCTCTAGACATTATAATGACATGATATTCTCCTCTTCCTCAATAAAGATGAAGGGGCAATTTGACTCTTACTTGACTATAAGGCAGCATTTGACATGATTGTACATGAAACATTGTTTTCTTGTTTGCATGATGGAAATGGTATTGGTGGTGTGGCTATTGATTTCATAACATCATATTTTGAGAATAGGAAACATAGATAACGGAAAATCGGATGTCTTTTTTAAAAAAAGATTTATACATTCTTTCAATACAAGTGTGTCCTCACATACTGCAGCTATGTACTGTACCTCACACTATGACGGTCAATGTTAAGTATTCTGTTAGTCACTGTACCTGTAGATAGTGTCTTTCAGCTGGTCCACAGCTTGTGACAATTGGGAGTGAGTTCTGGAGGCATAGATTATCTTTGGTCTGTCAATGAATAAACCTTGGAGGAAAAATAAATATATAGCAAAGTAATAAATGCACATTTCTGGAAAGTCACAGCACACTTCCTGGTGCTTGATTTGAATTACAGTCATAAAAGCTTACAAATTTGGGTAACAGCTATTCATGATTATCAATAGAAGTCCAAAGTGAACAGTAAACTACTTTGGCAACTGCAAGTTGGCACGCCGTCGACTGAGTCGGACGTGCAAATGTGGCACATAAAGAGTTAAGATTAAATCTTCCCTGCTGTATAGATCTGCATCACTTTTCATAACCTAAACCTAAACTAAAATAGTCACCTATATGTTTACTTTAGTGGCAGTCAAGGAAAAGAATAAGCTTCTCACCTCTACACTATATCTGCCAGATCACTCGAAAATATTAATAAATTGAAAAAAAAAAATCAGTGACAACAGCCACATTTCTATGACAAATTTGCTCTTAGCCAATCAGATGCAAGGATTTCTGTAGCTTATAACAACCATAACAACTTGTCACTGATGACAAGTTTTATGAAACAGGGCCCAGATCTAGTCTTCCTCTGCTCCTGATCTAACCTTCCTCATTGGTCTCTCCCCATCCTGCCCCTGCCTTGAGGTCTCCCATCAGCTGCTCCTGGTAGGAAGCCGCTGCTCCATCTCCCTTGCTCCCCTTCAGACATCGGCCTAGCTCCTGCTGGGCTATGTACGTGTGGCGCCATGCCAACGCAGAACAAAGAAGGCACAAAGTCTTGCCAGTCCCTGTAGGGCTTTCTAACACTCCATTTTTACCCTGTTAAAAAGAGAAGTCACTTTTCAGTTGTTAAACAACTCAAAATACATGCAAGACACATACTTGTAAATGTCAAAGAAAGAATTCTTTACAAAACTGATATGACTGACTTGCCTGGTGAGCGTATCACTGAACCATCACATACAAATGCATACAATGGCTCAGTCTCATGTCAAACTCCAAATCTCACTTTGCACAAATCTCTTTCTGAAAATATGTACATCCATGCTTGCATATATGCATAACATAACACTGCTCATTATCATTTTGCACTATCATGGAATAATGTCCAATGGGGGAATAATGTCGAATGGGTGAATTACACTTGTAATCATTTATCCACTTCAATTGTTGTTAGGTTTAATCAATATTGTATTCAATTAGTTCGTTTAATTGACTTGTATTAAATATATGTATGAAAAAGAAATTCAAAAATAAAATCAATCAATCAATCAATCAATCAATCAATCAATCAATCAATCAATCAATCAATCAATCAAGCAATCAATCAATATGAAATCTCATCTACAGTATTTTACCATGAGCTAGAATTAATGTTAAAGTTAAAATTCTTCGCATGATGTAAACACAGGTGACATAGACTGGGTTTTTTTTTTTTCATTCTTTTCTTGCTACAGCTATTTATGTAATTGAAATTATCAAAGCAGATAAAACTGTTCTGTGTAAATGCTCTTCTGTATAATTACTACTCTGAACATCTTTCTCACCGTCTGCAGACATTGAATTACTTTCTCCATGTAGTCTTTCTGGCAGCCATATGGCTCAAACGGGAATTCCACCTGAACTCCTGCACACTTGATGCTTGGCATGATGGTGAATGTGGTGATGTGAGGCAGCAGTCAGCAAGAACCCAAGCTTCCCTCTGAAGTACTGTTAGACTATCCCTCAATTGTGTTCTTTTGAAAAGATGTCAATATCTTTATTTCCTCATCAGCGTGCTTCTTGGTACACAACTTCAACCGTTTAACCTTCCATGCCTGAAATAGGCTAGGCGAAAAGTCTTGGGCTGGCAGAACTCATGTTGTCTGAAATGAAACAAGTAATGAAGTGGATGATCTTTGCTCTGGAAATCATATAATTTCTTGATTCAAAAACTTAAGCAGACTTCTCGTAAGTAGAAGAATTACTTGTTCACGACTCTATGCATAATGTAATTTGCAGTACAGATTTTAAAGGCTTAATAACATCAACCTGACCACTTTGGTTTTTTATTTCAGAACTACAGTTTCTGCTCGATACATATTTATGACAAACATGAGAAGCAACAGAGTTGATAATTACATATTATAAACAAGCTCTATTAATCTGACGTACATATCTGCATCTATATCACCAGACTTATACGCCCCAACTCAAACATCACACAGTACTGTGTATTTGAAGATACAATGAGATCACTGTGAATTGGTCTCACCTCATAAACAGGAAACTGACTTAAAGTCTATATCAATAACATAATCAAAGTTAAACATGATGGAGAAGGAGTGGAGAAATCATTCCAAACAAGTCAACAGTTTACTGACAGCAGCTACAACTTGAATAAGGTGGTAGCAACAAAGTTCTCTAAGTGGTTTATCAAGATTTCAACAAGTATTATTGGTTTCTCTGCTCAAGGACAACAATAAATTCCACAAATCTATACATGGAGGTGTCGGTTTATGTACATTTTGAACTACATAATGTGACATCATAAAAATTATCTGGACTTCCTTTAAGTCTACAGCTTGTAAATCAATTGGTGAGGCATAAGTACTAAGCTTCAGCAATATGGGATCCTGCACTGGGAACAGAACATACAACCCCTGGAACAAACACAACAAGAAGCAGCCAGATTCTGCACCAATAATTACAAGAAGTAAGAGGGAGTTGTTACAAGGACATTAAATTAGAGGAACTGGGATGGGATACTTAAAAAAAGGAGAAAAAAGCAGAGGCTACAAATATATATATGATGTATTAAAAGATGGTGAATGGACTTATTGTTGACAATTCCAACTTACAAGACTAAATCCAAACACATAAATAAATTGCTTGGCATGTTCAACCCAAAGAAATCTAGGCAGATCACCCACAAGGCAAAAGTTTTCCAGGACTCCTTCATTACTGCAGAGTGAAAATGCGCTGCTTCTGAGTGCTTGCACAATATGGAAGAGGAACTGCACTGTTTTGCGGAATTCAAGAGGGTTGAAAAGGCCGGGATTGAAACACCCCTCTACTCAGGCCAATAACACGAATTTTTAATACATCCCATTATGTTTGTTTTCCTCAGGCCCGGTATGTTATATCTTGATCAATTTAGCTACCGACTGTTGTTATTGATATTGACATACAAAATTAACAACTCATCCAAAATGACGATGTCATGCAATATCTGCACACTGTCTGTAGATCACATTTCTCCACACTTTTTTTGCTTTTCAGTTCAAAGAAATTGCTTTAGTAGCAATCAGATGGGTTATTGAAAATGGCCGCCATGCGCGCAGCGGTACATGCACTGATATCTACGAAACTGTACAAGGTTTGTGCAACACTTCAAGTAAACATGCCATGCTATGTTACAGAGCACTTTAATTAAAACAGCAGTGTCTTTGGTCAAGGCCGTTTTGACGTAAATATTTTGTTTTGACTTTGCAGTGTACCACAGTGATGGTCAGGCTTTGCTGTTAGAATTGAAATTTTGCTCCGTGGACATCATGCAAGGGCTCACTTTGGAATGATATAATAATACTATAGTCCAAACCTTCATTCAATTTCCATGTGGTTATGATGTAAAATTTGTGGTAGAATGTAGAAATGTTCAACCAACAGTTTTTTCAAATTCATGAAATTCTTCCATCGAGATGTTTTTATTGCATTGCAACTGATTGACAAATTGCCCTACATCGACGTAAATAATTGAAGCACTGAATTGATCAGTGTTTTAGTAGTACTAGTAGCCATGATACAAAATCATGATTGTACACTTGCTGTCGGGCGGAAGCTCGGTGGTCTAGTGGAGATGACGCCTGTCCGGAGATCTGGAGGTCGTAGGTTCGAATCCTGCTCGAGTACGCGTATGCCCGGTATGCCCATGATTTTTTATCATGGCTACTACTAAAACACTAATCAATTCAGTGCTTAATGTTTACGTTAATGTACGAAGTAGTAGCCTAGGGTATTTTGTCAATCAGTTGCATCAGTATTTTTGTTTTACTGTTTTTTTACTGTTTTTTTTTTTTGTTTTGTTGACCACTGTGTCCTGGTTAGTGACATGACCTGGTCTGGGGGACATTTCATGAAGCACTTTGTCCAACAAATTTGTCAGACAAATTTGCTCCCAGCCAATCAGATGCAAGAATTTCAGTAGCTTGTTGGTGCACAACCCACGGCACAGTGCACAGGTACAGGTTGCATGTCAGAATCTGTGTGCATTGCCATTGGCATTAATAGTAATAATACACAGCCCTGTCACTGTAAACGTTACACAGGTGTTGCACGGCGTCTGGTCGTCGGGCTAATTGCAATTGGCATTAACGGTTAGGCTAAAAATATTACACAGCATCAGGTCAGGCTAGATAGAAGTTTTAGAACGTCTGCCTACCAGCATGCATGCATGCTGCCTTTAAGTTTACATTGTAACTGTTGAAATACAACATAGATTCTAGGCCTACGGTAGGCCTAACGTTAGCGCCTATTCGCTGGAAAAAAAAAAGAGGAAAAAAAAAGAAGACGGATACGCTTTGTCTGAGATGACTAAGTACTCAGTAGAATCTAGCGCATTATAAGAGCCTCTCTATTTTTATTATTATTATTATTATTTGCAGTAGGCCCTACCTTGATTCTAGGTTATTTAGGTCTAACACAGTGCATAGTTAGTGAATTAAAGATCCAGATCCAGATCCAGATCTGTATAGCATTATCACTCACAAAAACTATAATGTATGGGACTAGTTAATGGTCGATGATGAATCTTGTCAGCGAACCACGACTATGTATATTATAAATGATCCAAAGGAATAATTACAAGTACATTGCAAAGTTTAAATAGATAGGAACATTATATTACATATGAAGTCATGACAAATAAAACGTTTTAAGCCTGTTATGGCAATGGCAAATACTTACCTGTACCAACACAGTGGCGCAATCACAGAAAAACATCACAAACATCGCATTGTAAAACAAATTAGAAAGGCGCGCGGTGACGCAACCTCGTCTCCACGTTCTCGTGACATATAATACAGTACTGTATATGACACGCTAGTCGGCCTCCACTTACGAGTAATTTGTAGGTCTCGGGGATTTTTGTTTGTTTGTTTGTTTGTTTGTTTGTTTTGCGGAAATGGACATCTTTAATTAGATTGTGATTGGCACGTCTAAATTCCACTACATACCTCACTGTTAGATGGAACTAATTACATTTATAGAATCTGTTCAAAGCAGAAAAAAAAAACCCTAAAAACTTTCCAATTTGAGAGAGAGAAGCATGAACTTGCAAATATTGGATCACAATTATTGTCCACGATAAGTCTATTTCAAATCTCATGTGAGGTCAATCATCATAAAATTGCTCATCAGTGGCGGATCCAGAGGGGTGCGTAACCGGCGCACGCCCCCTCATTTATTTTTCGTTAAAAACAAAATAGATAAATAAAATGAAACCCGGAAGTGGCACCAGAAATATTAGTTGCCCCCCCCCCCCCTACAGAATTCCTGGATCCGCCTCTGCTCATCGTATTTTTAACTCTGAATCTTTAACCGTATAAATGATGTTTTAGAAATATAGCAGATTAATTCACATTTTTGTAAATGTCCTCCGAAGTCATTGTTCTTCCACCTGCCTTATTTCTTTAACGAATCATTCAAAGAGGGCGTTTTCCCTCTAGATGGAAGACGACAAAATTGACTCCTTCCGCATCTTGTGTAAATTGTAAATCTTGTTCCATAACCAAACTATCGACCCATTGAGATATAACCTTAATTTTGAATCAAAAGCTTTTGAAAAGAAATGAAGAAATGATTATTCTATGTAGGCCTACAACATAGATTTGGTTTTCCCCCGAATAAACATTAAACAAAAATCAGCTTTGCTAAAAGCTGCAAATGACTGGTTCTAAGACACAGACCAGAGGTCTTTCAGTACAGAGACAACTTTCACTGATTTGAAGAAAGCATTATACGGTGGATCCTTTCATTATGTTGCAAAAACTAAAGCAGTAATATCAAAGGGGTACCTCTACCGCATGTTATCTTACAAAATGAACAGTCGGAACATCTTATTGTATAAAACAAGTGAAGGATCGTTGCGTACATTCATACGCAGACGACACACTGCAGTAATTTGTTTTTGCATGCAGTGACGTAATTTGACCCATATCTAATAATAAGTTGTCATTTTGCTCCCCTCCCATAATTCCAGAGATGTTACTTTGTCTTTCTTGCCTATTAGGAAATTTTCAAAATATTTCACATAAAGGAGGACCAAATCGTTGAATCAGCCATTCACATTTCCATGAATATTTGTTCAACTTATATTTTTTTTAGAAAAAAGAAAAAAACCTAGAATGTTTCACAAAAAAAGTGTGCACCAGATCGCTGAATTTCTGGTCTGAAATCCGAAATTCCCCTCGTATGTGTGTGTGTGTGTGGGGGGGGGGGGGTATTCCCCTCCAACACTCCAAACAGAATGATAGACATTGCCCTTGCAAAAGAAGACTATATTATTTCACAGAGTTCATGGTGTGTGTCGATATATACTGGATGAGCTTAAATCTCAAAAAGACAGAGTTGTTTTCCCCTTATAGGCTCATGCTGTTCGTTTCCAGAACAATTCCCTTAGTTCAAACTTATGCGGAGAAGTAATAAAATATTCTAAAAAGAGACAAGTATTTGAGTATTTGGGAGTTAAACTTGATCAGCACTCGTCTTGAAGTGAGATGTTCATATCAGCACATTGCGGCGGACCGATCAGCTGACAAACTATATACAGCATATAGTTACGTCATGTACTGTATTAAACTTATTTGTAACAATTATTGCATTCTATTTCGACTTTAGAAGTGCCAGAAATAAAGTCAGTGTAATCAAGCAGCAGGGATCCTCCTCCTGCTGCTTTATTGCACCGACTTTATTTCTGGCTCTTCTAAGTCGAAATAGAATGCAATCACAAAAAATGCTAAACAGGGCAAGAAAGATTATTCTAGGAAGGAATCCATACAAACATATCCAACCATGAAATTCAATTGATATCTGACTGGAGTTAATTATGAGCAAGAAGCAAAACCGATATAAATTCTATAATGTAGTAAATTCCTACACGATTACAGTCCTAGGTATCTCAAGGAATCCTTTGAATTCATTTCCATAACTCCTCCATCGCTCAAACAGTAAGAATTTAACAACCATTCATACTCAAGACTGAAGATTGCCGCAGAGTATTTTTTGAATAAATGGGGCTTGCACTGTAATGATTTACTCCAGAACAATAATTCATTATTAATGTTTTATTTATTTTTGATTGGAATTTAACTAAATATAAGAAATCATTCCAAATTATCTTTAATTCTAAATGGTATAATTTGTAACCGTACTTCGTATCGCTTGTTCTTTCTCTGGTGAATGTCATGTCTTATTTCAAGATAGATTTCACATTTTGATTATAATGGGGACGGGACGCGATAGTGATGTATGAAACCACCTATATTTACGTTCTTTCATACTGTTTTTTTTTCAAGGTCTATTACATCTCTTGAAATTAATGATCTCTTATTGTTAAATGATCAAATCACAATCGCTGTATTTACCTGGCATTATTGCCTGGATTCCTCGGTTGGACAGCATGTGCGCCGTGTATAGGCTAATAAAGCTGAATATGTTTAGATTAATGCAGTTGTGCTTCTGAAATTCTTGTGTTCTGTTTATATACACTGATATTTTTTAATGTTTTTTTTTTTCATGCGGACAATAGAGAAGTACTAATACGCATAAATTGAAACGGATGCTTCTAGAAGTAAACGTATCCCTGACTTGTAAAGGAGATATCATTCCCCATGCCTTTTGAAAGAGCCAGGTTTAGTGCTCTAAATGTCCAGAAAAATGAAACTGTGTCAGAATTCTCTTTATATTCTTCTCTGGAAAAAAGAATGATTGTCATATTTTCTTTAAACAATTACTGTTGCCTTTCGAGAGGTTTTCTGCTTTCACTTAATGCACAAACGGTATGTTTAACTGGAAGAAACTTCGCTCTGACCAACATTTGGTGTCTTCATCTTTTGTTACAGGTGGTATGAGCTCTAGTTTGACCATGACTATCATGAGATAAGATTCGACGGATTTGTATTAGCTTGCGCAAGTCGGCCGCTATTACTAATGTAACTTGTGAACGCAGAAATGTGGGGAGACCTATTGCACGTTTCTTTTCTTAACCTCAGTTAGTTGCAGGCGATCACGGGTTCGTTTAGGCCTTAACAAAGGCGCTAAATTTTGCATGGACTGATTTCATGAAGTAGATCCTGACAAAGGCGCAGACTCTCTGAACCCTTCAGCAATGCCCTGCTTTTAAATTCACGTTTTCCCTTTTACAATCGTAGAACAATGAAAGTTGCCCTAGGTTCGCCCAGCGTCCATAGAAATCGTATAACTCTGTTGTCTCATTAAATTCCTAGTGTTTGGTCACTTCCTTTCTTTGTCTCCGCATCTTCGTCTGTGGCCGCAACAAAGGAAATAATGTGGGAGGGAACGTCCTGCCTCACAGCCCTCCCTGAATACCCCCGATAGCATCCGCACCGTGGCCGAGTGATGGCAGGTATGGGGTCGAGAGCGGCTTGCTCGCCTCTAATCCCCGGCGCGTGCCGCGTTGTAAGCTTGGCAATCAATACTCTTACCTAGCACAGAGCGTGGTCAACACTCAGGCGCTGATGTTGCCATGCGGTTAGCTGCCGAGAATGAAAAGTCATGGGATTTAAATGAAAGTTAGCTTTTGTTCCGTCGGCAGGTCTTTACTCGAAACGCTGCTGCAGGTGCATGATAATAGTTCGTTGTGGATCAGGGACGTAGATGGGGGGGGGGGGGGGGGTGCTCGTCTCCGGCAATTTCGGATGACAAGTGGATGGGGAAAAAAGTGTTCACAATGACCGTCGCTTTCAGTGACATATTCAACACTGCGCACAGCTAAAAATGCGTGCAAAATTGACCATGATCGGAAATCACTATAACATGATGACATTCGCAATTAAAACATATTGATAACGATGTTAGTAAATATGAAGCTTACATGCACTTTATGGACTCGGTGAAATCCTCATCCTCGAACATCATCGCACCGACGATATTTCAGAGCTCTATAACCACACCCATGTACACTTGTATGCCTGTCAAACACTCAGACTTTCTTACTTTCAATGGCAAAACAACGATAAATTGCACAAAGAAACAAGAAACATTAAAGCAGTAGATGATGATTATTATTATGATGATGATAATAATTTTAACAATGGTAATGACAACTACGAAGTGTCATATAACACTAAATTAATATAATAAAGGCAATGTAAATATGCAAAATACAATATTCAACCGAATGATGCCCACGACGTGTACATGCTATATTGCATACCTTGATATACATGTGTGAAATACCACGCAACAGATAACTAGATAAATTCCATCTTGTTTCTGCGACATCAGTATGGGTTGCTGGTTTTGCTTCTGATGAAAAAGCCTTTCTCAATTCGCATGATGACTTTGATAAATAGTCAGCGAACAAAAATAAAGATAACTCTAGTATCATTGTGATTTACATTGCACATCCCAAAGGCTGTCCCTGTCTTGTCTATAATACATTAACATTCTTCTTAAGTCTTTAATATTTTGGTTTGAATTTTCCTTTCCTTTGATTTCATTTCTGAATAAAAATTGTGCGCTAACCATTATCGTGTAAATTGTCTCTAAAGACGTTAAAATTACATGAAACTGTCATTATGACTGTTTATTGTTAGGACGTGATGTTCGACATGCTTGCTTTTGAAAGAGTGACAAAAATTTTTTTCACCAGCTAATTTTTAGAAAATTATACAAAGATGTTTTCATCGAATCACGGGGCATTGAACAGATGTAAGGCGACAGGGGAAGGTGTGTTAACGTTTTGCTGATATTGATATCCATCTGTATGTCGCTATATCTTATGTTCTTTCTTCCTTTGTCATGTTTGTTCCATAGCGATAATCACTTGTCTTTGTCTGCAAGTTGTTTCTATACAAAGAAAATGTTCTTTCTATGTCCCTGTATGTTTGAGACAAAGAGTATGGTTAGTTTTTGATTGTGAGTATTGTCTTGTTATAAACATTTGTGTCTTTTTAGGATCGACTGTGCACAGAAAACTACATAATGTTGTACACACTGCCCAAGGAAGTCCTTGGCACATGCATATTAAAGGAGTGAAGGCGCGAAGAGTGCCTGATTAGAAGAGACACAATAATCTGCTTCCATAAATAACGTGAGAATAAATGAGGTTTCTTTTCCCCGAGTCGATCTGCGCTGTAATCAAACAGAATTTCTCGTTGATGTGTCTTAGACAATATGATGCCGTTTTATTTTACTTTCGCTATTGCTGATAGATTTGTCTTTTTTCATACCAAGTTACGAGCTCCAGCCACGGTTTGCCAGTGCGTTCTGTAGCAAATGACGGCGTACGGATCGCATGAACAAAAGCTCGTGTCGACGTCGCATGTAGGACATGTGTGGGGATGAAAAGAGTTAAGAGTATGGGAAAACACGATGCGGTTGGTTCACATGGAGCTCTGACACCACGACCGTCACTGGGCGCTATCTAACCCGCTTTTTTCCCGTGGGAAGAGATGCAGCTTTGGTTGTTATCGGCACAAATTATAAGGAGATCCTAACTCACTGAGTATGGTGACAAACATTAGAAACAAAGGGATAAGCGGAGTAATATCAGCGTCAGTACTGATAGAAAAGAGGCAGGTTCAATTCAATAGTTTATTCATTTCCATCAAAGAAGAAAAAGAAGGTTACATTAATACAGTCTTTAGTTCATGTCATATAGGCCCACAACGACTGTATAACGATGTGTTTGTAAAGTGTATTTCATTGAATTGTTGGTTCAATATCTCTTTCAGTCACCCTACGTTCAAGGTGCAAATATTGGTATCGATAACAAAATGTGCAATTATCTGAGGAATGATTATTTTCATTTAGTGTCGATCACCTTGAATTGCTTTGCAGTCAATCCTCCTTTACCCCATGGACCTCACTTCTCTTTTTTTTTTCTCTTTTTTTTTTCTCCGCCTCATCCCGTCCGACTCCAGAGATATCAGTTTTCTCATGAGTTCACTGAGACTGTTTATAAAATGATTACTTTCGTGGGATGGTCAGTTTTCACGTGTTACGATGATGATGAAGATGATGATGAAGATGATGATGATGACGACGACGATACTCATCGCATAATGAATTTAAACCAGCAGGTGTAATTGCAATATGTCCTAGTTTCTTTTTACCCTTACAGCAAAAACTTATTGGAAATAAGATAACAAGAAATTGAAAACGAAAAAAGGGGCAAAGCTCAAA
Organism: Diadema setosum; assembly: GCF_964275005.1. Classification (NCBI taxonomy): domain Eukaryota; kingdom Metazoa; phylum Echinodermata; class Echinoidea; order Diadematoida; family Diadematidae; genus Diadema; species Diadema setosum. The sequence goes on along the minus strand of NC_092694.1, from coordinate 1,728,898 downwards.
AATGTATGTGAACGATGTATATGGGCAGGATATAGGAGAATACTGATCTAATATTATATACCATAGTATACAAAGCAACAATGACAATACATAAATAAAAGAAAAAAACCAAGTGAATGATTTATAATGATAGGTATGGTGATTGCTTTCATCATTGCTAGCATCTCTCCAGTAACTATGCATGTCAGTCCATTTCCCATTACTTATCGCCTCGGATATTATACTAGCTATTCTTCATCGACTCTGCTCTCTACTTCAGTCCTCAATTCTAGAATATTAGCAAATCACTCTCGCTCTCTGTTTTATGCATCATTTTGCTGTGCTGTCTTGTACTTCTATATCCTAGACAATATTTGTTATGATTTCCAGTCTTTTATTCTCACCTGTCATGAAAATTTGAAAATATTTGACAGAGGTCTTTGAGTTATTCGTTATGGGAGGAAATATGTTACAATACATGTATTATGTCTCATGATTATCGTATTTCGATCACTTGCTGCACTTTTAAAGAAAAAAAAAAGCTGTGTGTAACTAGTCTTTGATCTAAAACTGTATTTCTAAAGATATATGTATTTGTAGTACATGTAATAAGGCATTTTTTATCTGTTTAATGTGAAAAATTATTGTAATGTATTGTTTTGTTCGTACAATAACGTCAAGGACATGCAAATTCAGTCTCTGGGCTGCTATCTGTACCATTCTTTTGATGAAATAAACCAATATCTATCTATCTATCTATCTATCTATCTATCTATCTATCTATCTATCTATCTATATAAAAAAAAACAACACAGAAAAAAATACAATTAAGAAAAAAGAAAAAAAAAAAGAGGGACCAGAAGCACACAGTCGTGCATATTTAGATATAATGCCTGCAATACCGGTCAACGGTTTATCGTGTTTGTTTGTAACATACAGGCTTAAATTCTTCTCATTAGCTTTTTCTCTCTGTCTTTGTTTTTCTCTTTCTTTCTCCCCTTTATTGGTAAAATGTACGTTCATCCCTTGATTACTGGTTATTTCACTTCCATGCACTGTATTTCGAAATTACAAATTAGAAATCACACTTACATTAGAAATTTGTCATTTGAAATGACAAATCGAAATGTAAGTGTGGCCATATGGGTCGTTCTCTCCTTGTATCCTACATCGTTTAATTCAGAATTTGTCTTTCTACAAAATGAAAGTTGCGTGAAACAACAAAGAGGACATTAAACCGCGCATTAAACTAGGCGTCCGGAGCTACAAAAGAACCGATGTAGGATGCCTATGGCCCTATTTCAATAGCGTGCCAGACGGGGGATGGGGAGGCGATGTTCGCTTTGTCCTCTTTCTCAGTGAGGTCGGTGTGGAGACAAAAGATGTGCACAAAGGGATGCGGAGTTGAGTAGGACCTGTTAGCGTCCGCTGTAGTTATCCCTCCGTGTATTACACGCTCTGTGATTCTCTCACAACGCGGATCTGTCGTGTGCATCAGAGCCAGGGAGTGAACAGTCAGTACCGTTCGTTCAGCACACTCGCAATTACGAGGCGATAGCTTATTTTTTTTAACTCCATTGAAATACAACCGGAGCTCTCTCATTTAGTCAAAAGAAAAATTTAGCAAAAGAGCATGCGCACTGTACTTTAACTTAATGTGTATTTCGATATCAATAACGAAAGCTTCAAGAGGTTCACAAAATATATGAATGCCATTTTGACTCAGTCTATTGCACCTGTGAAAGCTAGACACTGGTCATGCTCTCTATAATGTATGCTCACCTTAAAAGTTTCCTCATGAACTAGTAACGCCAATTGTATTTATAATAATGTTGAAAAAGTCATCAACTTAGACATTAGAGAACAAATATAGTTATATAGATTTATCAGTTTTCGTTGCTGTGTGGTCGGTATATAATCTCTGAAATCTCTCAACTTCAAATTCAACTTCTCAAAATATCTGGAACGTTCAGGAATTTAACATTGTACCATACATGGTTACAATAAACCAACTAAACCAAGGGTTCGCATATAATTCTATACCCACAATACTAATAATAGATTTATATTGTCATCTCATCCCTTCTATAGAATACTTGAAATAGTTTATCATCTATGTATTAATCGTGTCAATACAAAAAGGTAGAATTAACCTTATATTCATAGGAACAGAAGTATTGAATGTCGTGGAATGCACATACATTATCTAATGCACAAAACTAATATTCTATTATGAAGTCGATATTAATGATGAAAAAAAAAACATTACATTATTGATAGATATGATTGAAACCACTTTTGCAGAAATGACGTATGCAGTTCATGATGCGCATAAAAAGATTGTTACAATTCGTTTCTCAGGTTTCCTCCTTTTTTTCTTATGTTCATAAAAACATTATCATTTCAATCATTGCTGCGCCTGCTTGAAAAAATAAGGTTTAAAAGATGATCAATTGTATGTTACGAAACTGAGGAGACATGAGATGTTATCTAAGATATGTATATCTTTCCATGATGTCAAGAAAGTGAGACATGAGAAATTGATAATCAAAATCTTTTTCTCTTTTCATCAACTTTCTATATCTTTGTTCACTTTGTTTGATATTTTTAAATCTTTCTAAGCTTTCCCTAAATCTTATAGCCAATCATCATTAAACTAAATTTGCTATCTTTCTACATCAATTTCTTCTTTGAGTTGATGGGAAAGGTTCACATTGGGATTGATACATTCAGGAGGATATGTCAGTGGGTATACGTCTGTAATATCAGCCTTATTGGAACAGTATAGTCATGGTAACATTATGTAAGGTACTGTTTACCATTGGGAGCAGTGATTTAAAAAATGTTCAAAATATCACATTTGATGCCTATGTGTAGGTCAGTTGTAATATCACAAAACATCCTACCATGTAAAAATTTTGCAATAAAGTTTAAAATATAAGGAGATACACTGTATCACTATTTTTCCTCACTAAACCATAACTGTAGACGGTTTAGTCTAGAAATATTTTAATCATAACTATTGTTCACATTTTGTATATTTAACATTACTTAACACTGATTATACTGATTCGATTTTTCACATCGACTGTTTCTATCCCTAACTCACATTTTAGAACTGTTTTGAAGCACAAAAGCTGGGTTTTTGTTTCATCTGAAAATGGTAAATAGTTGATGTGTGTCTATCTTGCCCTCTGTTTCACAATCTGTAACCACGCCCTTATTTGATTTTGGTAGTTAAAGATCGGATCATCATTTCCGCATTATTTCCTCTTACAAAATGTATTCTTCTGTACGAAACGGCGGCATGCAGTGTTGGTATACTTTTAGTATGATTTTCATGTTGGCATTACAATTCAACATGAAATCTATATTATGCGCATGTAAGTCTTCGGAACGTTTATGTAAGTGGTGGAACCTTAATATGATGAGAACAAAGCTCACTCCACCAAAGTTTAGTGGCACAAGTGATACTGACAATGAACATCCTCGGAACAGATGTGGTGGTTTCTACAGCTCCCAGAGCAGCGTTTGGCCAGTCATCCGTAGATGGCTACTCGTCTCTTTGTATTGTGGCCTGCGTGCGGTAGGAGAGCGGGGCACAAACCTGCGCCTTTCTGCAGCCGGTCTGCTGATTGCGACTTTAGCAAACAAAGCTATTTGTTCGGGATCCCGAAAACAATTTTAGGAAAACTCTGGCCCGACTAATTAACGACATAGAGATTATAGAAGTAAATCCTCTTTGCATACGTAATCATTGCAGTACAATAATGGGCACGTGCAGTCTGACCTAAAAAAGACAAGCGAGAAAAGACTATACTTTGTGTTTGGCTTTGCTCCTCATCTTTTGTATCTGGCAGGTTGATAGTTGATAAAGAGTATAAATTGATCTCTTCCATCTAGCAGGTTGATATTTTGTAAAGAATATTAAACGATACTTTGAAGTTGTTTTTCGAATACATGATGGTTCAGTAATCATTAAGGTCACTTTTATAAAGCCTGATACCTTATCAGCATTTATACGTGGAATTGGCACCATTCCCCTTTCTACCGTTAAGTTGTGAGGATACATGTACCAAGAACTTTTGTATCTTTTTATCGCTAAAACATTTCCATTCATAAACGTGACATTTTCACAAGAAGCCTCTCTAAGCTTTACATTTTCCTTCTCCCACTTGTAATCCTAAAAAAGGCCCATCAAAAATGTGTCATTGGTTGAGCTGTAGACTGCAATCACGTGGCAATATATTGAGCCATTAGGTACAGTGTAAAAGGGGTGGTAGCAGCCCACGCATTGTAACAATACACAGTGCCCGCTGTCGTGTTTCCTGTTCAAACACCAACCAGCTCCAATCGATATGGTGGCTGATGTCCATGGCCAGTGTACGAACAAAGGTCACATTCAGTAATGAGAGGACAGTCAGACATTGCTGTATTTCACAGACATGGCTTACATTACGCATGAACCACGTATTTATATTGATACTAAAACCCATCTCCGCCTTAGTAATATAAGAAGAAAAAAATCAACAGAAATACTTTCGGCACAGGGAACTATTCCTCAGTGACTGATTGTCTGTTAATTCAGCTCAACGAACACTGCTTTTCTGCTCTAAATTATATCCTCATCTTGATATCAAGAAAAGATTGCAGAGAATTTTAGTGGTATTGTACCTGCTACACGACAGAGTTATGCTCATGATCAACAGTTTACATATCGCAAGATGTTCAGAAACGGTGATATCAATCCACTAGCAAATGTATTGCTGTGGTGCACCTGTTAACGCTGAGCATTAAAATGCTATACTACTGTAATACGATCTATCCGAGTATCTCCTGCGCCATTATCACCTTATTATACTTTCTGGTCGCTCCCTTTGGCAAATTACGTCTTTCTGTAGTCAAAATCTCTTAATACTCGTGAATATACCTCTTTCTTCCAGAAGCATAACACATCAAGTCAGACAAAAAAGAAAAATTTTGAAGACGATAATTTGCTGCTCATTGTTTCCTTACCTAACCATTAATCACATCGAATAATAAGACATCAAAATCTATATAGCCGTGGGGGGGGGGGGGGGGTAATGTGAGAATGCAAAGATGAAGGGGCCATGTGAGATTCATAGAGAGAGTAGACGGGAAAAAGCTACCTATCTTGCTGCACATGAAATGAGCAATCTATGTCGGCCTATTGCTGAAGGGCACATCACATAGTTACCGCATAAACCGAGAGGAATCATTATATCTTTTTCATACTTGGGGTGAGGTATCTTTTGATGAGTTCACTGCTTTTTGATATAATCAGACCAATATGCTTGAGAAAGAATGAAAACCGCTCTCATGGTGGTGTTATATTGTGATGCGATGAAACGCTATCTTGCGATAGTTCCATAAACCCTTATCCTTCATGACGCAGCTATACTTGCCCATGTTGATTATCTCATCGTGGTGACATTTTACGTGGATCTTTATGTGATAATGTTGAATATAGATCTCGCTAATTTTCGCACCCATGTATAGTGATGCTGTAGATGAACATAAAACAGGACTCTGAAGGAATGAATGCCTTGGAAGTTTCAGGACCCTCATAAACGCACCTGGTATAAGTAAAACCACTGACCACATCACCTGACTATATCATGCATTAAAAAAACATGATTAACTTTTTGTCGGTATACAACGTTATTGTATTGAGTCTTACTTTCAGTAATCACAGGATGCATGGGGTATGAAGCTAATGAAGGAATTCAAACAGGTAACATCCTGTCTTCAGTCGGTTTTGAAGTCCTAGCTGTTTCATTTGTCAAGCTAACAACCCATTACTTCTTTGTTGGTATTAGCTGTGTCCGTTCACTCGATAGTTTAACAGACCATCTACTCTATTATAGTACTTAGTACTCGGAGGAAACACTCACACAAGCGTGCGCGGACACACACACACACACACACTAGCACACACGACAGTTTTATATCCTTAAAATATTTCTTTCTTCTCACAAAAGCCTATACTCAGACAATTTTACAAGCCAAATGTACACTGATGTATTAATCGATTGACAAGAGTAATGACAATCATAACACAGAGACGTGCTTCTTTGTTCAATCATGGGTTAATGTCCATTCTACCACGGCCACGGCCACTTGTATCGTACTGTGTACGCGGCACATGATCCAAAGGTGTCTGATGCTATTAAGAACAAGAAACACATTTTACACTAAGGATCGGTGACTTGAATGAAGCAAATGGAAATATGTGCTGTGGAAGACGATGAACAAGGGACTTCGCTCGAGGACGGATATTAACTAACCCACATCCATTGTCATGGCAACAAGCATCAGACACTAATAAGTTCTGTGTCTACTAAAGAAGCGAAGAGTGATTCAGATGGATTCGCTGCTACCAACGAGCAACGCACAGAACGTGTTTGAGACAAAGGATGGAACTCGAGTGAAACCTGGTACCATCTCATTGGTTACCTGGTCACACCGAGAGGTCTTTTTAAGCCTCCTTGGTTACATGGGGACATTTCCCTTAATGTAACAAATATCACATTTCTTGTCCTACGTGGAAGTTTCATATCCACTGACTAGTTGCTTGCTACTTTCTCTCATAACTTTTCTAGTGAATGTAGAACAACAACGTGTTCTAAGCATAAACCGGTAGTCCCGCATTATCTGCAGGTACTACTTTAACGGTTAGGTGATACTGTTGTGGTCATTGCATGTCACACGATGAGCAGGATTATCATGCATTATGTAGATATCAATTTAATCTTCCTATGTCGGTGAATGGAATAAATGAAAGATTTAAAGGGGACCTCCGGATGATTTTCACACTTTTACATTTGAACAACTATAAATTAGTCAAACTGAGTACAGAGTTTCCGAATTTATAGTGATTGGGATAAGGAATGAGAATGTTTTCAAAATTTATAACAAATTGCAATGAACAAGGATGATGACATGCAGCCTCACCATAAGAATGCATGAGTTGGGGCTCAAGGGAGCAGAACAAAAGAAGAAGGCATGCATAGATTTTTCACAAGTGAACTTGTTGAGCAAGCGGTATTGTAATGGAATTACACTGCTACATTTCTGAAATATATGAGGCTCTGATGTAATCAACACTGTTCAGTGTAATTTGTTTAAGATTTTCAATTTATTGGTTTCTCTGCTCAAGGACCACAATAAATTCCACGAATCTATACATATAGCTGTTGATTTATGTACTACATGATGTGAAATTATGAAAATCGTCCGGAATGCCCCTTTAACTAAAGTGAGTTATCTTGATGTCCTTAGAATCCTGTTTACCATTATGATTTTCATTTATTCAGAGGATGGAAATAGAACACACAAAGCACCTTTGCGAGCATGTAGAAAAAGATCGAGGAATCTAACAAAATAATGTCACTGCTTTTCAAAGGTACAATTCAATGAGAAAATGGGGGGATGATGGAGGACATATTACTTCGATTTAACGAAAAAGTGAAGACGTTGCTAAGAACAAACAAATGCAACCTGACCCCTTGTCTGCCACATCGCCATGCTCCTATTTCTGCGTTTTTTGTCTTTGGAAAGGGGGTGGGGTACAACACTGACAATAGGTGTGTAGGATATTGGAGTATGCAAATGAGGCGGTCGCAGCTATACTGGTAGTTGCTATCAGAGTTGCGGGTCTGCCTTGCAGTACGAGGATTCGTCTTATTATGCATTCTGCGATATCCGCACGCGACAAAATTCGTCAGCCAATCAGGGTGCTTCGCTCGGCTCGACCCGTGCCATTTCGCACGCGACGGCACGCGAGTTCGATCGGTTGTCGACAATAGGGGCAGACGCGATCGCCATGTTGCATGGATGAGATAAATAGCAGATGGGGTCCCTGCCCCGGCCTAAGAACCCATCATGATCCCGACTAGGCCGGATGTGGTCCCCTGGAAACACCATCGCCGGAAAGCGACATGTCTCCCCTCATCATATGTCGAGATGCGGGGCGCGTGATTCCAAGACATTCGACTCCTCATCCATCGAAAGTGAGGCCGCTCCTCGTCTGTTCATGAACCAGAGAAACGACAGCAAGTGGTTGTCTACAAACACACGTACACGTAGAGTGTATAGATTTATAGAGCCACCCCACCCCCTTGAGCTAGCAATATGGCGTCGTGTCCCTTCCCTAACAGCTGCAGAGACAACTGGGGATGGAACCCGAACGACAAATCTCATGAAGTATGCCTAAGCGGGAGGAGAAACGAGACAGCCCTCTTCCACCCAAACTGGTCCATCGGGGCGGCAGGGGTACGTGGGACACGCCCTTTCTTGCGAGGTCATCGCTACTACTGGGAGGTGGCAGTTTCTCCTCGCGTCTATGGAACGAGCATGATGGTCGGGGTTGGGTCACGCAAAGCTCGCCTCCATGTTGACTCCTTCGTCAACCTGCTGGGCGAAGACAGAGAAAGCTGGGGACTCTCACATAAAGGAACCATCTGGCACGGAGGAAATTCGGTAGTGTTCACTTCTCCGTTTTCTGAGGACGCTCCCACTATCGTCGGTATTCTCTTCGATGGCCCGAAGGGCACACTGACCTTCTACAAAGACAGGTTGCTCCTCGGCGAGGCTTTCAAGGGCATCAACGAACTCGAAGACGAACTCTACCCGATCGTATGCTCGACGGCGGCAAAGACAGAGATGAGCCTCGTTCAGACGCGACGGACCTTCACCTCCCTCTTCGATCGATGTCGAGACATTATTTCATCATGCGTGGCCGAGATGGACCGCGTCCACACCCTACCTTTGCCCAAAGCACTCAAGCGGTGTATCATGGATAGCATGTGAACAAGGTTAGTGTGTTTGTTTCTAGTTTCACTTCCTGCATAACTGTCAAAACCTCGTACACATGTTTATAAACATCGAAACCTGTATATTAGGTTTGGATGGAAGTGACGCTCCAATATTCAAGAAAATCATGACGTCATTTTATTTAATTTGATCTAATTGCACAAAATTTCTACAACAGCATATTCCGTACTGCAGTTGATTGCTTATGCATTTATGGCACTCATGCATCGTACGTCATTATGCACATATAATTAACGTTGCTTCACTTTTCCATCGTATCACATCTGAATGCACGAATCTGATGACAGTATTTTAAGCACACCAGACTTAATAATTTGTCAGCCTTTTTATACTAAAGCCACCGGTCCACATGCACCATTAATAAATTGGTTTGCGATTTGCCTTTTTGATCAAATTGGCCTGAACAGACAGAACGGACTAACCGTTTGTGTTACAGTATATTTGCGGTTACATTGGACGCAGTCAGGTAATGTTTTGTGCAGACACATAATCATACTGCGATAGAATATATCTATTTTCATTTTTTTTTTAAATGCAATGCATATCAAGTCTCTTGAATAATTTAACGACAATATCTAACCAGCCTGAAATAACAACAGAACAAAAAAAAAAAAAAAAAAACAAAAAACAAAAAACAAAAAACAAAAAACAAAACAAAACAAAACAAAACAAGAAAAACTCTACGACCTGCATCTTGTACACATTAACATTATTTTCCTTGCACTTACGTCTTCACATATTTTACATCTTTGAAGTTCATGGAAGCAAACGCTAAACCAGTGCATGGCAATCGGTGTCGGACTTATTGCTCGCATATAGAGTTGCAATGCCCTTGTTCTATTTCACACAATCACTGGATTTTACGGCAATGTTAGATCTACCCATGCATTCTTCTTTCGATTGGACCGTTTGATGTGATGCACCGATATTTTGAATTAAATCTTAAATTGCTATACATCCATAATTCAATGAAAATACCAACATTTATCATGTTTATACAGGAATTTATCCTTATCTTCTTAGCATGTAACCATTTAGTACAATACGATGCATTTAGTTAAACATTTCTATCAAAAAATAGAGAAACAATGGCAATATTATGATATGTGTTCCCGTTCAAGTAATGGTTTATTTCATATAAACAAGAACAATACATAATTAGCAGCCCAAAAGCTATCTACAGACATTATAGTAACATGGATACGTTTGCATTGTATGCTTGATTAAGAGAGAGTAGGCCTACATGCATAGAGCAGAGTAAAACTCACGAAAAGCCATCATGTAAGCCATTTATCGTGCGTGTGTGTGTGTGTGTGTGTGTGTGTGTGTGTGTGTGTGTGTGTGTGTGTGCCTGTGTGTGTGTGTGTGTGTGTACATGTAGGTGGGGGGGTAGGGGTCGGTGCAAATCAAAACACTTTCTAGATGACACATACTTATGTTTTTTTTTTCTTTTATCATATGAAAAGAGATTTGTCTTTTATTCTGGATAAGGCATCACACAGAAGATAAGAGTTGACAGGTATGTGGACTATATGAAATTGTTCTGGATTTGCGTTCCTTAGTTGCTGGTTTTTATCAACATAACTGAACATAATATGGATCAGACTTTATGCAACTGGACAAATAGAGCAACGGATGTTCACGCGTCTGTCTGTCTGTCTGTCTGTCTGTCTGTCTTTCAACTGGTATTTCGAATGAAGAGAGGAGGCACTAGTAGGCCCTACATTGTTGCGTGTAGCTTTTCCCTCAGAATAATCACTAAAAACAACACTGAAGATAGGAATAAAAGTAAAAAAAAAGACATTACACCCGTTTCCAAGTGAGCATTTGTATTTACGTCCCTTTGTTATTATGAATGATTTTTACCGTTCTACGTTGCTGATTATTTAGCGTCATTACATACTTTTACAAATATCGTGGTTGTTAGTATCTATGACAGTTGCAGCTTAACGCAGATTAATCTAAATCTTGACACGTGTTAATCTGATAACATGTGAAACTTTAATCACCCACAACAGCCTTCACCTGTATCCAATCTTATTGAAACGTCTATACTGTTACGTTTATTTGACTTCACTCTATCATAATTGAACAAGAAGTGCGTGCGTCTCTCGTTTAGTGTTGTGACGTCATACAATGGTGTTATACAGGACAGTATTTATCACAATGGTTGCAAAGTGTTACTTACATTCAAAGTACACTGTATTCTGTATATTATCAACCCTCATTGATGGGTCTTGAAGCGATATACATTGTAACTAGATTACAGGTGTGTAGAAGTGCTTCAAAGAACCACTAGATAGAAATATGTTGAAATAATACAACGGTGGATTGCTGGTCAACCAGCAGATGTCATGGTGAGATTGTAGATTTTCAGATGATATTAAAGGGAATAGCTATAATCATTTCTTATTGCCAATAAGTGGGGAACACTTTATTGGCAGCAGTTTCGGCGTATCAACAGTTGCATGTTGATTTCCTATAAACTGATGTGGCAACACCAAGATCAGAATCAAATTATTTTGAGAATTAAATACATGTACACACTCATTCATACAGTGTAGTTGCTTGTAAGACCTGATTAGTTTTTTTTTTCTTTGACGTTAGTACAAATGTCGGAACACATTCTTACCTCCCCACACCCAAAGCGGGAAAAGGTGTACTCCATTATTGTTGCGAATTCAACAGAACCAGGGATATAATGATAGTGCATAAATTCCCGATAGGCAGATTGAACATAAGACCGGTAACCCTTGACCTTTAAGAGCTGCGTGTTAGGTCTGCTCGTGTGGTTTTGTTTGCTTGTGATATATCTGTTTGAGAGCAAACTGCATTGCATACACCTCCGATAGCCCGATAATAAAACAACTTCAGTCCGTGTAACACGTGTTGATTTTCTCTTCTTTGTTCTCAGAAAAAGTTGCGCAGCAAAACAATAATCTCGGAGAAGAGCACGTTCCTATTCACACAAGTGTCTACAGAATGCAAATTTATCATTCTCCGCTCTGACTGACGGACACTGTAGAAATTGGTTACAATAATCATGTTCAAAGCTGATGAGTAACAAAATGGTAATTATGAAAGATAAATTGTTACAGTTTTGACTACATGGGGGGTTAGAGACTTCTAAGCACAAAAGCATAAAAGGATTACGTGAACATTCGTCAGCATCGTTACACAAAGATAAATATCTTTACATATTATGGTTATTTTTTCTTCAAATTTCAGATCATCAAATACAAGTGAGGAGCCTGGTGAGATCATGATCACTGTCCTCTGAAGGTCGACAGGATGTCATCGTCGAGGACGAGCCTGGTAACATCGATCACGGCCATGGAAACGACAAGACTTGGACTTTACATGTCCGGCAAGTCTGACCAGCAATGGGTCCGCTATCACCCCGATCGGTGCCCCGTATTCTGAGCGCGACATGGCAAATTTGAATCGAAATCCCTTACATCCACAACCTTTGCCGCTACATAATCTTCGACCTAGCCCAACAAAGTCATTCACGTCTGTCGAGTCTATCATACAGAGACCCGTATATCATGTTCAGCCGTATATATCAATAAAAACCCACTTATCTGGACTCAGTGACCCGTGATCAATAATGGATTTGACCTTGTTCAAGTCATTAGATTTTAAGGAATTGAATAAAAGTCCATGGACAGAGATCGTCTATGTATCCCTTCAGAAAACTCACGTGCATCGTAATGCAATCCGATCCGTATCACAAAGTAGGATTCACATTGTAATTTGGTAAAAAAAAGTTCTGACAGACGAAAAAAAAAATGTTCTTCAGCGGCAAGGGAAGAGGCGAAGAGGTCGAGGGACAGAATAAAGACGAACACACAACAAATGAAGCAGAAGGAGCGACCATCACTCTTCCGTTGCATCTTTGTTGTCGCGAAGCTCAGCGCACATGCGCAGAAGGTCTTGATTATGATTGGTTGAGAGTTTCACCGTTGTTATGATGGTAACGCGAGATGTGGCATATGGTGAGCGGAGAAACAGCATAATAGTGGTTTTAATGAAGATGAAGCGCGAGTGGTTCTGTCATCCACAACTATTCAAATGAGAGCCTTTTAAGGGATAAATCTAGCCAATATTATTCTACTTCAGCCTAATTCAACTTTGAACAGTGGTCCTTCTTTAATAATGAAATGAAGTCATGTATTTTGGCAGCCCCTAGGCTAAGAAATAGGTTTCTCCGTCTTCGCTAAAGCCTATCCAAATTTTCGACAACCGTTAGCTAGGTCATCTCTCTGAAGAAACAACTGGAGAGGCGCGATCGTGGTGGCAAGCGAGAAAGTAATTGAACATTGAGGGCGAACAAAGACCAGCTGCTCTTCAATGAGTGGAATATGATTCGTTCTTCTAGCACCCTCCCACCCCTCCTCGTCGATAGTGACAGCGTTCTAAAATTTAATATCTCTCGGCGAGCACTTTGCCGAACTACTGGAGCAATCCCTCGCTCGCCCGCTGAGTCAGTCTTACGAATGGCGCAACGATCCACGCGTGGCCCGACGGGCAAAGCTCTTTGTTCGAGTCGATAAACTATCGGCATCGAGAAAAGAGGCGACTCGCCGGTCTACATCACACAAACATGGATCAAATTATGCTCATGTCCCAGTGGACGGGGAAAGACACTGTTCTGAAAAAGAAAATATAATCATTTCCATCATAAAAGGAATGCTTTTCAACCCAAATCCACTTTGAAATGCAAAATGGGGATGTGAATTTTCAGATCATCAACATAATTCGGGTCCATTAAAAGACTGCATTTCGGCAGCTTTTTCAACTCCCTTGTAGTAAAATTTTGCTGTAGTGCCTGCGTTACTGCATAATTGATGTGAATTATGTCGGTACAATTCGTGCACACCACTAAGTTTGCCTTTGTCTCCGCCTTCCTGCCGGTAGTGATTTCACCGAGAGGAAAAATTCTCTCGAAAAATGTCATTTTGTGGTCAAGTTATTATTTCTTTATCTTTTCGTCTTGTTCTTGTCGTTCTTGTCAATTATCATCTATAAACATTAGAAGTGACTCGGCAGGTTTTGGATGGAAAATGTAGCGACTTATAGCTCTATTCTGGAAATCTACACTTTAATATATTTATGTTCCATTGTTTCTACAATACATCACACTCTAATAATACCTAATCACTCATTTACATGGCTTGATAAGTCATAAATTTAATGTAAGATCATCAAATCATTCAATGATGCTAATAACATCGGTGTAGCGCTAATTTAATTTTGTACTGAAATGATGATTATAATGTGGAACAATTTTTCCTTTTGAACAGCAGCACAAAAGGTTACATTTTGTGTACATTTTAGCAGCTATAGAGTGAGTTCAAAGGTGCCATATTCTAATAACTAACTCGTAGACTAGGACAAATTTGTTGGTCGAACCATAGTATAGCATTTTTTTCTCTTCGTTTCAAGAGGACATTATTCTTGTCTGAATGGAGTACAGTGAATGCAATGCGAGGTGTTGTGATACGGTACAAACACTTTATTCCGCCCACCGTGTTCTTTGTTAGATTCCAAGTGGAAACACTGGCAGTTTCAGTTGATTCAAAATGATCACGCACTGTCGCAACTCAGTACAGGAAACAGAACTAGAACAAAACACTATGTCATTTGAACAGATGAGTGAGCTGAAAAATAGAAAATATGGAACTTACCAATATATGCTGTATTTTTTCTCATATTAATTCATTTTTTTCAAGAAAATGAAATTAAATGAAATGAAATTCCTATTATTATTCATTTCTCATTGCGATTGCTCACAAAATGTACAGATAACGAGTGACACATTTCAAACTATTGGAGAATTATTCAAAATGAGATTCTATCTGTGGGTCTGTAGGAATTACAGCCCAAGATCACATAAGAGTCGCGTTGTTTTCCCCTTTGGTTTGTTAGTCTTTCCAAGGGGGAAAGTAAGCGCCTTTTCTGCGATTTTATCTGGAAAGTTGCAATAAGATGGGACGCAAATAAGCTTGCCAGGGTCGAGTCGCAGTGTGCCCATTGGACGTCTACTGGGCCTCCTGCGCAGATTCCCCTACAGTGTGGTTCGAGCAATCAACTCATACATTCAGTAGATTAGATCAATGTGATTCGTCTGTATAGAGAAAGTAGATTTTCATTGAAACTGGACCGTTGGTCGAGTGCTGTGTGTGAGGGGACGTAAAACACCAATGATCCCCTCGGGGCGCCGCGGCGTACCGTGGAGTCTGTGGACTCGGCACGGCATCTCGGTGCGTCCTGCATTGCCTACGATTTTGTTCAATAACACTGTTTTGTGTTTCCTTCTTGTTATCACTTTTTCATGTTTCATGAGAGAGAATAATGGCAAGACCAACACCTTCATTTGTTGGACATTCATGTTAGTGCACGTTAGTTCTCCCAATAGTTTTCGGTGTTGTGGTAGCTTAGAGTAGATTACTATCTCTTTTTTTTTTGTAAATACATTCAGATATATACCATGTTAAATGGTTGCAATTTGACAATCAGCCGGGTTACGTGCAATATACCCTGTATAATAGTGAATTGTAAATAACTTGCTTCATGTATATATTTCACTTCTAGACTAGCACTCATAAAAAAAAAAAAAACTTTTACTGCACGAATGTCACTTTCAAAACTGGAGCGAGGGGCATATTTATATGATCATCGATCACACGTGGTTAAAGTGTTGAAAGGCACCTCATATTCAGATGCACTGTAGTAAAGTAGTTATTTCTTCACCCTAGTTAAAGGACCTGTCGCCTTGTGCGACGGTCCTTATTGAAGTGTTCTTTACGACAACTCATTGAAATGTCATATTTTCTTCATTTTACTTGTTATGTGTAATCTCACAAATATATGAGTTCTGTATCAGGGCTTGAAAAAGTCTGCTACATCTGCATCTCGAAAGCAAAGTTATAGGACGAGATCGTGACAGTCCGTTTCACTAGTCTGCACACATTTTAGTGATTATCTCAAGAAAAAAAAAAATCAAAACAAAAGACAGCTTGCCTAAGACTTGCCCTTTCCTAGGCAAACGCCGTTTTTGCGTTATCAGTAAAGTGGTCAATAATTTTATGAAGAATGTGTATTTGTCTTGCCGCCTTGTACATAAGAATGACATGCACCCATTGTCGGCCTATAGATATCACATTCGAATCTCTGTCCATGTATAATGGTATTGTTCTTTGGCTACGGTTTCTCTTAATGAAATAACGCAAAACATCACACACCAAAGTTGAGCATCAGATAAACTAGATATCAGTGTTTACAAGAAGATAATTTATCCTATGACAGCTTCAAACACACTGCACACATTCTTCTCGTCATAACGGGATGATTTTATTCATGGGCGCTTGGATTATCATACATGCAACTGTATATATTATAGGATTGTGTAAATTTAGGCGTTTGCATCGATATCTTTATTTGAAATCTCTTTAATTTCTATATGATATTACTCTCTCGACAGCATTTTGTTGTTTTTCTGTTGTCTTTGTTATTTCATGCCGATTCTTCGGGCATTGATTCAGTCGTATATGTAAATGTCGCATACCTATGTGTAAAGTGTTCTTGATATTGTGTATACACATGAATGTATATTCTATAATGGTTTGTCGTATGGTCATAACATGTGATCTTTCACGAAGGACACATTTATGTCGACCCAATTGTGTATCGGTGGTGCGTCTAACTGGAGAGGTATCAAACTGTTCGGTACGGAGTCTATCTTCTGTCTGATCTGATATTCCGTCCCTCTCCAATACTACGTAGTCTGTAGAAGCCTTTAGCGAGTTAGAACTGACATCTTTGTATGAAATGTTCGATTCATACTGTAATGATTGCTGTTCTGCAGTTGCCTTCCACTATTGGACACTTTATTTTGTTTGGGGGGGGGGGGGATGAAATCACAGGGTAAATTAAATTTCACTTTGAACTGTGCAATTAAACGATGATCACCGGGAGGTCGCAACGTGACTGATACAAACAACGTCACGATCTCGTGCTACGTAAAAAAAAAAATCTGACTTTTTAGTTAAAAGATCATATGTTCATGATAAGAGAAAGGTACTAGGTACCAAATTTATGCGAATTGCATAACAAATAGGGAAACATTGGCAAAGAAGCATGTATACGAAAACAGGCCGGAATGGTGCAATATATCAATCAACTAACTTGTACTTCTTCTGTTAACTCCAGATAGAACTCGTATTCATCATACATTCCAGGTTGATTGCAAAATTAGTATAACTTTATTTGTCATAGAAAACAGCCCTCTGCTTCGAGATTCAGGCAGATTTGCCTGTACAGGGCTTGATACATTTTTTTTTTAAATGCTGCTTTGTATATGATTTGTTCATAGCTACTGCTCAAATTGCTTGCGATAATGTCATTGGGTATCGTAGTCTGCTGGTACTTCGGTGTTGCATGAAGATTTCGTTTTATGTTGTATTCTTATGTGCAATATGTAGACTTAGCACAATACTTTGTTATCTGTCGGTGCATTCTTTACTATGTACTTCTTTGATGTTAAAACATGTTAAGAAATGTCAGTGTACTCAAGTTATCTTTCATCGGAATGACTCAGGCGTTTTTTTAAAATTAACATCGTGCCTGCATAGGCAGAACCAACTAGCCTAACCGTCTGTATGTCGTTCGTAGGAAACGACATCGTCATTCCGATTACAGACGTAAAGTACCATATCTTATTGTCTCATTATATTTACCAGTAATTACTGGTCAATGATTGATTGCTGCAGTAAAGCAATTTGATCAGAGAAACCGCAAACGTGTGCTAATGTTTGACAAAAACTTGTTGTATTCTTGGCAAGAAGGTTGTAGCATAATTTCCTTGCCTGACGGGCAAACACAGCTATCAATCTTTGCCTATTTGAAATGTAGCTAGACTGTAGAACTGCAACAATTTTGTTGAGTCACTCTTTTATGGGCTTAGTTCTACTTGTAGATAAGTAGTTCAGTACTGTTGTAGATCTCAGTAGTCTTTGAGGTAGTTTAGGCATGTTAGGTTTGAAGGCAGTTAAGCGGTATGAGTACAGTCGGAAAGAAAGGTGTCACAAAGTGAGGTAGAAGGCATTTTTTTTTGTCCAACAATGTTCAAAACCATTCACACAATAATAAACTGACAAAGCTTGTAAGCAGTGAAGAATATACCGGAGTAAATAATTATATAGCACGACCCCACACGTCGTAACAATTATTATACGCTTTTACAAGACAAAGACATTTTATATAAGGCTGTGCAGAGATTGGAGTTATTCTTTCGCAGTCATAACACTCTCGCTCCCCGAAGCCGCCTTCCACCCACGATTGATGACTAATGTGCAATTTGTGTTTATATGGCGATGGTGTTTAAAGGTGAAGTAATTATATTGCGTGAGTGCGGGAAACCCAATGCTAGCTGCGTCATGTGACGGTTGTCATGGGGATGAGTTTGTCGTCATGACAACACTTCATCGTCACCAGCGATGCTTGTTACAGCGTACTGATTGCCATACACTGCCAGGAAAATATATGTAGCTTAGAGGGGAAAACCCCTTGTAGTTCGTGGTGATTTCTAAATGTTAAACATTGTTTGTCTGCATCATGTCAGATGAATTCATTCTGTTGCTGGTAGAAGCAAAACAGGACTATGCACGTGCAATCTATTATGTAGACTAGCGGATATATTGATTTGACATGAAGATAATATGCATCTTTTGGTGAGTGCAAGTGATATGCTCTCATGCCGAGCTTTTACTCATCGGCCAAGATCACTGGCACCAAACATGACTACGTTTTGTATGGGGAAACTATTGATAATACAGAACGAGTGATATATTGTACCAAATGAAATAATGTTATAACTTTATTAAATATTCTAGTAGAGATATGTGATGATAATTGCCGGCAGCCCAGAAAATTTTCTGTACTGTTCAGGGGAGAGAATCGGCCCTCTTAAAGCTGTCATGTTGTCTTGAAAGACTGGGATGATATTGTACAACAGAGACTGTAATGTGGTGTTACGGTGATTTCGGAAACATGTAAATATTATGTCATTTGTGTTATTGTATTTAAACATCTTTGTTTGCCAAAAACCCTGGCAGCCTCGATTTCGAGTGAACGCAATGTGCAACATCATAATAACAAGAAAAATGGAAGTCTTGATAGTAGCTGTAGTTCTGCACGCCGAGAGACGCGAGACGTCATCAGCTGAGTTTAGCTGACAATGACTGGTTCCTCTCCGCCTCCTGAGGGCGTGCTTGTATCATAGTTTAGTCCCTTCACTGTAATCTTCATCATGAGTACACTGTAGTTTAGGAAACATCATTGCATATTATTCATTAGCATCATTAGACTGGCATGTAAATATCGTAAACCAGGTTGTACATGTTTGTAAAGTGACACATCACTATGAATTTCATTCACTGCATATTGATGACTGACTTTCTCTGTTTGAAAGCAAGCTTGTTTAAACCCTACCTTGATCGATACTAATTTTATCTTTCACAGTTCTAATACGCAATCCACACTAACCTCATCTATTCTTATCATTATTTATTCTCTCACTTTGCACCTGCACATCATTGACCATCCTCACTGCACCATGTTTCTTGCATCTTGTTAACCCACTTTTCACCACACAAAATATTCTACGAAAACATTCCTGCACCCATTAGAGAGAACAGAATGAATATGACATATCCAGGCTCTCCGTGATGATATCATAAAAGTTGCAATGGAAACCATGAACAAGTTAAACTGTTTGGCATAGGAATGAAAAGGACTGTCCCTTTTATTTTTAGGAAGAAAAAAACATGAAAGAAAATAAGACACCAATGATCAGTGCCTAAAGTTTTTAGATCTCCATAAACAGGCCAACATGGAACTAAACAGTGACAAGAACAACAAACAGACAAACATGCTCAAGAGTCTGTCACCTTTCCTTTGGTGAAAATAATCTTCTTGTGAAAAACCTCTTCATTGTCTGCATTCTTGAAAGCCATTAAACAACCAACGTGCAAAATGACAGAGTATTTTTAGTGTTTTTTAAACATATTAAACTGATTTTAGCAATTATGATACAGGTACATCTTTGATTGAATGAAACAGGATACTTTATTAGCCATTTAGGATACTCTAATAGCCATTTAGGCCCTACCTGTTTTGGGATAAAGGTTCACTAACATGTTATACTAACACGCACTTGCACCAAATATTTATTCCTGCACCCTTTTGCTGTCAAGTAGCTTAGCGATAACACACGCGATGTGTGTTATTCGGTAGAATATAGATCATCATTCCTTCTTTCAGCATACTAACATTATTTAACCCACCTCTTCCCACAAACAGGTCAGTATGACCTCTGTTTGAAGCTCACATTCTCTAATTTGTACATTTGCTGTAGTTTTGTACTATATACTGTATCAAAATTAGTATCTGAATGTATTTTGGTTAGTGTCATAAAACAGCAGAATGTTGAATGCATTTGGCAGTC
This sequence comes from Diadema setosum, assembly GCF_964275005.1. Taxonomy (NCBI): domain Eukaryota; kingdom Metazoa; phylum Echinodermata; class Echinoidea; order Diadematoida; family Diadematidae; genus Diadema; species Diadema setosum. Next base: position 1,708,554 of record NC_092694.1, on the reverse strand, counting down.
TTGAAATATTGTTGCCAATATCTTACAATTTGTACATAAATATTGTTTTGAATTTTGGATGCACTATTGTGTTGTTACAACATGCACACCTCTTTAAGTATCAACCGATTAAAGCTGCACATAAATTGTTTGTATACTAAATACATATCAATGTCTGCTACTTTAGATAGCTTTATGTGTCAACTTCTATTCTTATTTTCATGTTCTGTATTATGGGAAATATAGCAACTTTGTACACAGAAACAATGTAGTTTTACCATATCTGTGAATCAAAAGTAATATATTTTGTTTGTCAGCTTAGTTATTGATTTACTACAATTAATGTTATTATCTCAAAAGTAATATAATGTGAGTTATAATTTATGTTATTACATCTCCATGTCATAAAAATGATAGATGGACTTTTTTCAGACAGAATACAACCAGCTTATTAGTCCTGACAATGTTCACTTATGCTCTGCCAATCTAGGGGTGTTTACAGTATAGCACTCAACCCAATCTGAGTGTAGTGCATTCTGGTTTCAATTTATGCTTTGGTTCAAAGGTCGTTCTACTGGTATAAATCTGGCACATTGTATTTTGGCATTAATCATGTGGGAATCACTTCACCTGTCTACACTGTCTACTTTCATCAGTTCAGTCAGAATGCATTAAAATCACAGCAAAGAAAATGCACTGCAGTTGTCTGGATATTTGGTGTTTTTGTGTAAGCATGTTAAACATTGTAAGGATTTTATTAATATCTATAAGTAGAGACATACTGTAGGGCCTACATGCAAAAGATATAACACAGTCTCTCGTACTTGCACACACACATAAAAAAACCCCACCAAAACCTACACACATACCACTTATCAATGAATATGCATGCATACATATATGCATACAGAAGATGCAAACGGCTATAACCAACATAGGGCATTATGAACGCCAGTTTTGGCTTGCATGTGTATGTTTGAGTGCTTGATGGTGGTGCTGTGGGAAATAAAAATTCATAAGGAGACTCAATTTTTTCTTTGGATCATTGCAACAGCCATAAAGGACTAGTTTAAGCAATATTCAGTGTATCATTTTTACTTATTTGCATATAATATTCTGTTGCATTTTCGGACCTTGTTCAACAAGCTGTGCTTTACATAGGTCCCACACAATATTCTATGTATACACAAATCTGCTTCAACCTATGTGTGTGTGTGTGTGTGTGTGTGTGTGCGCGCGCTTGTGTGCATACTTGCCAACTCTACCGCATTTGGCGGTAGACTACCGCTTTTGAATGATTTCATTAGCATTCAAGCTAGCACTGCTCGCATGGGCATCCTGGATTCTACCGCTTTCTCAAATGAAAATGTTGGCAAATATGTTGTGTGTGTGTGTGTGTGTGTGTGTGTGTGTGTGTGTGAGGGTGTGCATGTGTGTGTTTGGGTTTCGGGTTGAGTAAGGGGCAGGTTGAGTAAGGGGCAGGTTGTTGGGACTGGGACTTGATTTTCGGAGTGGATGATAGTTGTAAATTTTAAAGATATTGTGGTACGATTGATTATTGTAGATCCCCTCTTCATGGAATTCCTAGATCCACCCCTGCACTTCCACAGTTCATAAGAATAGGTAATGCTGGCTAAGCACACTACACATACTTTATTCCTAGGAAAAGTTCACCATTCACTGCTGTAGTGAACGAACGTCACACCCATCAAACCATATCTCACAAGTTAGTGTGTACTCATGTATCTCCTAACAGGAGAGTACTGACCACTGTTCCTGTCTTTCTCACATCACCCCATAAAAGTTGTGTCCAAAGAGAGCATGATGTATGTCTTGGGGAAACTCAGGACTTAGCATTCTTCCCAAACTGCACCAGTCCTGGTAAACTGATTTTACATATAAAATGTACAGTTGAACCTCTCGTATCCGGACAAGTCGGGACCGGGGCTCATCCGGATAAGGGATTTGGCCGGATACGGGAGACTCAATGCTTTATACATGTACATATACATACATATGTACTGATGTAGCCCATTGTAGTACCACATGTAGTAATGTGTATACTGCAACCTTTTCATCGTTACATTTGGGGATGTTTGGGGATGTTGAAATGTCTGGAGGTAAGCAATTTGGAAGGAAATCTGATGTAATGTATGTTAATCATGTTGGAAGTAATATGTAATTCATGTGTGTTTGGGTAGGAGTTGTCAAGGAGTTGGGAATCCCCCTTTCCTCCCATAATCATTTTAAAAAAATCACGGCGAGATTGCGTCCGTATAATAGAGAGATCCGGATAAAGGGGGGCCGGATAAGAGAGGTTCAACTGTATACAAGTATGTGTCGGACTGCATGTTGTGATTTGTCTCTATGTATTGCTCTTTGCTGTCATGTCTACCCTCCCAACCTCAAACTTCTGAATACTGACATTCATTACAACACAAACATTCCAGTACACTGATCACAGAAGTTGAGTCTTTACCACCTCCCTGTATGGAGCAAGCCTAGTTCATGTCTATCACACACACAACTTATATCAACTGCACACCTACACTTGTCAGTGCATCTGGCAACAAACTCACACAATGAGAGAAGACCAGACAGTTTTACTGTGCTAAGACTATGAGGAAAATACCATTTATTGGCCAATGATTGACTTCCGCATTATCCCCCCGCCTCCAGTTATGGTGCACACCGAGAATGCTGTAGCAATTCACAAATGTACATGGGTCATATGGATTCATGGATTCACATATACCACTATTTTGACAAACTATAGTGCAGAGTACATGCACTTCAATGGTGTGGGATCATCAAGGACTGCATATGGAGAGAATGCAAAAAAGAAAAAAAAAAAAGAAAAAAAGAGCAAAACATAAACAGGAAAAATGCTACTTGCCATATTACTTTTACAAGAATTTCACGTGTTTCTTTTTTTTTAGCAAGATCTAATTCCTTGTCACCAATATTCACTTCAGCTGTTCTCACTTGTAAGTAGCACAATGCACATGAGTCTATGGAGGAATATTATGTAACCATGTCTGTATCCTCTAACAGCTAGTACCGCACTACCACTAACCTCTTTATAAGGAGTTATCTTGTACAGCACTGTAGCTGCTTTCAACTGGACAAGTATTGGTACAAGTATTGGTACTAAATGTTATGCTGCCTTTGAAGTTATGTTGAAAATGAGAATATTTGCTACCAGCAAAAATAGATTTTACAGATATATTACAAAGTATCTCCACCCAGGACAAATTTCTATTTTTCACATATTGCTTGGGAGCATACATCATAAATGTAATTGTGAATATCAAGCAACTGTGCAAATAAAAAGGAAATTATTTTCTGTGAACTCCACAAGCATTGCCAGCGCCCAGTGGCTTAAGGCTGTTGTTTCTCAGGTTAATGCTGACTGAGACATCTTTCTACACATAAACTTTCCTCCCAAAAATCAAAGGGCTGTAATGAGACAAAACAAATAAATATTTTTCTTCTCCTTGACATACAGCCAAGGATTATCTGATGAATGAGATTCCATCTGAGTCTTGCATCAAACCTCACATTAATGAAAGAAAAGTATGAATTACACTGGGATTAAGATGCAGATACAGTATACAGTTTCAGAAGAAACGAACATATTTTCACAATCCCCTCCCCTAAGTTTCTTACTTCCTCCTCAAAACAGCACCAACAAACTTGACCCAGGTTCTGGGAGCTCTCCATACAACAAAAAATTTACAGTTTGAAATGAAACTGTTATGCTTACTAATATTTCATGAATTGGGATTCTTTATAGTTTCTTCGGAGGGTAAATTAACCCGTTGAGGACGAGTCCCGAGTATACTCGGGCAGGTGTCTATGGGAAATGCGTGTTGTAGCAAAATCAAACCGTCCTCAACGGGTTAAGAACCACAATGAGAAAATGAGGTACAGTATGTATTGCAGTGCACTCCCGTTTTAACCCTATATCTGGCTACGGCGTATGTCACCTTTTAACGAACAAGGTTAAAACGAAATTCTGGTTACAATGAAATAAACATTAAGGCCGCAACATTATTGGCTCTATAAATTTTTATTGTTTATTTGTTCGTTTATAACAAAATTTTGTTATAACGAAAGAAAACTGGCAGTCCCGAGGACTTTGTTATAAACAGGAGTCCACTGTATCCCTTTTCATGAGAAAAGTTAGTGACATTATAAAGCACATTTCTGTTACTGCAGGCAATATCTTACTTTCACTATATTTCACTCGTGAAATCTGTGAAAATGAAACATCACAAGTATACCACACATACAATAAATTTACCATAGGTTTACCCCTCCCTCACCTGGTGATGCATTCAATGAATAGTCTTGGGACAAAATGGACCATCCTATGACCATACGTGAGCAACTGAACACTTTCATACAAGAGTAGTGTACAGCTATTGCAAGATATCTGTACAGTAGAATGTCATCAATAGCCAACAACTTTCATGCATGATGAAATAGACTTATTACAATGAAGGGCTTTGGTTGTAGACCATGAAGACATGGCATAAATGACACACTGGGGTCAAAGTTCATTGCTGAAATCTTTTCATTCTTATGAACCACTCACACAAAGGGGTCAAAGTTCATTACTGAAGTTTTCTCATTCCTATAAACCACTCATGAGGATGGGCTAGGCTGGAGACCATCAGCCATGAAGAGCTTGCCAAAGCTCTGGGAGGCGAGGTGCTTGACCTCAGTGCAGTAATTTTTCATCTGGCCAGCCAAGAGCATGGTGTCCAGACGAGAAGGCATGGTAGGAGGCTTGAAGAGTTTATTGAGGTCTTCATCTGGAAGAGGTACCTCTCCTCTAGCCTCACGGGCTGCATTCTCTTGTTGCTGTGTTTGTGACAGAGTGAAGGGAATACAAGTCACAATGTTACTCTGGTGAAGGGTGGCTGTCAATTCTGCTTCACACTGATGAAAAATTGAACTTTTACATCAACAAGATCACATCCTCTATCAAATGCAACACTTCATTGTAAGTAAGATTTTATGCCCGATGCCACACTTTTTTTTTAATCACTTCCTTTCTGAGATTTTTTTTTCTCTTCATACTACATTCTACTGTCTGACTGTTTTGTAAAGAGTGTTGTGTATTTATATGTATTTTTTCTCTCATCTATTTGTTTCGTTATACCGATTATTGTCTATGTATTATCCTATACGTTGATTGTACCACATTATGTTTTTTGTACAGTATATATCATACGGACTTGCTGAAAAACAGCCTAACGGCTGAGTGCAAGTATTTTTACCCGTGTTTAAATAAAACAAACAAACAAACAAAAAACAAACACAATTCTGAAATGGCTCTCATGTAATCCATCTCTCCTCTCACCTTCAGGGAAGAAATGTATAAGCACCTTTTGGTCCATCAGGTTTTAAGCACACAGATATTTACATCCACCAACTCTTGAACAATTAATATGAATGAACCTGTTACTTTGCTCATTACTACAAAAAATATGTTCAATAATATTTGAATGATCAATGAGACATAAGCCTACTGGCTTCAAAAACACAAAGGAATATTGAAAGTAGAGGAACACCAACTCACCCTTTTGTGAATGTGTGCCTGCTTATTCTGCTGTGTTTTGCCCAGGGCCCGCTGGTAATTTACAAACTTGTTGGTGTCTTGCCACAGTTCATCAACCTGGTCCATCAGCAGCTCGACATTCTTTTCAAGAAGGGTTCTGATATTCAATAAGTAAAAAACATGAGTTTTGTGTGAATATAATCCCATCAGATTTGAAACAATAGAATCTTTCAATCTTAACAAATGCTTAGCTTTGACATGAAATGAGTAACATAGTGTTTATCAAATGTTTTTTTCTCTCCTCTGAAGAATGACTGCTGATATAAAAATAAATGTCATGATGCAACAATAACTCAGCTTATACTTATAGTTCTACTCATAAATCAAGGACCAATATCTCCAAAATAATACACTGAAATTTCACTCTCCAAAGCAATATGTTGACAAACTGGCTGGTTGAGGGTGAGGAAACACAAGATCACTACATAAAAATGAATGATACTATGTTTGGTTAATTCAGCAATTCAACTACTGGATAATGTATTTTGTCATGAAATACTATTCTTACTTTGAAGAGAACAAGCAGCATCATGAATGTCAATATGTTACACTCCTGAAACAAATCAGGGTGATTCTTACAATTTGTGTGTAAGTAGAAGAGGGTTATTCATTTGTGGAGCAAATTGCCTTTCTGATGTTTTTTTTTTTAATCAAAATTTAAATGCTGATTAAAAATAAAAAGAAACATAGAGAAAATCACCTCAAACACCAAATGTTTGTTGTGAGTAAATGTGAAAGGATGCTCCAGGTATAATCTGGTTAAACCCTGCATTCAGTTGGAAAGGACTTGATGTAAATCTTACATCAGTCACTATGGAACTTAACACTGTTAACATATATCTCTCAAACAGTCCTAAAATTGCACTAGAAACATTCAAAGGGGATTCTGGGTTAAATATCTTTGTATCTACACATCCTGTCTGTAGTATTTCTTTGACAGACTTCATTGAGAATAACATTAGGAAGATGAGATTTTTCTACGGTACAAGTGCTCCAACACCACATTACAGTCCACACTCCTCGACATCCAGTCAGCAATGGTAGATGATGTCTTACCCTGTGGACAGACTGAGGAAATGTTCATCACCAGGACTGGACAGTCCATCCAGTTCACAGAGGAGAGCATTCACCAGATAGGAATTCTTGATCACAATGGGAATCTCCTCAAACAGCTTGTCAAAGCTCAGTCCAGATTTCCTTATACTGTTTGAAATAGTAAAGTACAAACATACATACATTGGGTAAAAGTAATGCCATGCAGTACATATGACACACACACACATGTACATACATATACACATACATGCATGCACACAAATGAGTCAATGCTGAGGAACATTCAAAAGGAAAATGGTTCCCAAGAAAGTGTGATATGTGGCAGTTGTCATTTTACTGTGGATGGGTGTGTCAATCTAAACCCTATTCAGTCTAACATAAAACATATGTTTGTTTCAATAGAGTGAACACATACAGTGACTGGTTATCATGTAATTAGTCAAGTCCAAGACATGAAGGCTGAGCTGTTAGCTCTGATTGGACAACAACTGATCAATCATCGAATTGCTCTGAGCTCTTCTCATTGTTGCTGTGGAAATCACTTCACAGTAAGTTTGAATTGTTGTATGCAAGTGTATGAAACACTACCACCCATACCATCACCATCATCGTAACCAAGCTGAATATTGGTTGACTTACCTCTCTAATGAGAACTCCATGTCCTGGTACACTGCCATAGTCTGCTCGGTCAGTCTGTATGCTTTTAGACTCAAACTAGCCTTGCTAGTTTTGACAGGATCTATGGATTTCGAGCACAAACATACAAAACACAAATGCTATGACAATGACAGATCTTCAATTCCTGTTCCACATTCAGCCATTTTCTCTTTGACAGGAAGTATATAATTACCTGAACTAGTAGAAATTTATTTCCCTTCAAATGCAAAGTAAGTGTTAAAAGCATTGGTTTGTACAGCTGATCAACATACACTGTACAGCCTTGAATAAAACTGTTCCATGCATGGTTCAAACCTGTGATTGTAGATTGAATGTCCTCTCTCGTCCATTACATGTTGACTTCTACTGATGTGAATAAGTCTTAAAATCAACAATATACATATATTATTAAAAATCAGTTTTTAAACAAAATATGTATCACAGGTTTCAAATCATATTCTTTCTTTTTCTTTCTTTTTCCTGCATCCTCTATTCAAAACTCCACCCTAAAACAAAGGAACAATGATTTTGTTTTCCCCCCCTTAAATGTCACCAACAGTAACATCAGGCAATATAAGCATCACAGTGCCTACTGTTTTGTATCTTGAAAATAATATACAAACTCACAATAACAAGGCAGGTCTCATGGAATAACACCTCAGAACATTGCAATTATGATGGTCAATGTTATAGAAAAAATGCAAAAAAAAAAAAAAAAGATGTACAAAACAAACATACCAGTATATTATATGAAACTGCCTTCCTATCATGATCTGGTTTGACTGGTTACAGCAAGACATACCAAATGATATTACTACGCTTTTTAAATATTTTCAGCTGACTTTAACATTCACGACATCATTGAAGGAAAGAAAGACTTATTGGAGGGAGGGGGTCCTTCGTGGATAATGAAAAGTGAAGAATATGATAAAAACACCAGCATTTTCAATCAAACAATTAGTGTTGTGAAGACGTATTCACATCATCGAGGACACAGGACAAGAATGAGATGTAAGGAGGCCTTCAGAGGGTTTGATGGGTAACATTCCTTTAATATGTACATTGTAGTAGTAAGGCAGGGCATATTGATCAGCAAAAACACAAGAGGGACGATCAGAGTCCCTCTTAAGGAACACCGTTTTTACCTTTGTATACAGTGAGTTTACCCCAAGTCATTTAGAGTAAGAAACCTACACAGGTCTGTCCTATCTTAATTGATTCACTATACATCTCTCACAGATTCAAATGAAAGCAGCCACTGAACACAAAATAAAAGTTCAAAACTTTGATAGTACATTTGTGACCGTGCCTCACAACACCAACTGATTTTGTGCAAGGACTCAAATAAAGTGACATGGGGTCATCTAAGTCAATCTTGAGTTTTTCATAGTTTATGAAAGAGAAAGACTTCATCTCCATCAGTAAAGCTTGGGATAATTAAAAAAAAAAGAAAAGACTAGACTTGGAATTTGTCAACACTGACAAATTAGGTGATCCGATCTGTTCGTAAATCAACGATTTGAGTCTCCTGATCCCAATAGGCATGACCATACCGGTTTCATCTGTGTTTAGTGGACATTGGCCGTGTGATGTTTGGATTCTCATTTAGAAAAGGGAGTCAGACCTGCCATCTATGGTACACAATTCCGTATACACTAACGAAGATACAGAATGAAGTATATTTGACCTTTGACCCCAATTTGCACAGACAAGATGGCATCTGAGCAAAAAATTGTTATTTTGTGAAATGATCCTTGTAACATGTTCTTTACGTGTGCAAAATATGGGAAAGATAGGACATGTATTCACCAAGATACAGGTTGAAACATTTATGACCTTTGACCCTAATTTACATACCCAAGATGGTGTCTGATCAAGTAGTTGTTATTTTATGAAATAATGTACGTGACATGAACTAAACATATGCAAAAGTATGGGCGTGATAGGGGCTGTTTTTCTTGAGTTATTGCAAAGAAAGTTGTAGAAAGAAAGAAATATCTCAATACATCGAAGATAAGTTTGATTTCAACCAAGTTTTTTGACGTGATCTCGGCGTCGTATGAAAAAATGCAGGGTATAGTCACGATAGCCCAAAGTCTGAGCTACAACATATTAAAATCTGGGAGAAATTCACAGAAGAGTAAGTGAGCTAGTGTTCGATAAAGACCGTCATGTCAATTTTCATTTCCAGAAAAATTCCCTCCCATAGAGATAACACGTAAACTGGTTAAATTTGACAAGGTTACATTATATCTATTTTCACGAGGTGAAGACATCATCCGATTAAAACTTTGATTGAAGAAAACTTAAAGAGTATTACATTGGCTACAACATACTAAAATCTGGAAGAAATTCACCGAAGGGTAATTGAGCTAGTCGTCGATAAAGACAATCATGTCAATTTTCACATCTAGAAAAATTCCCTCCCATAGAGATAACACGTCATAATGAAGATAAAGAAAGAAGTACATATGACCTTTGACCCTACTTTGCACAGAAAAGATGGCGTCTTAGCAAAAAGTGGTTATTTTGTGAAATGATTCTTGTAACATGGTCTTTACGTATGCAAAATATGGGAAAGATAAGACATGTATTCACCAAGATACAGGATGAAACATTTTTGACCTTTGACCCTAATTTACATACCCAAGAAGGTGCCCGATCAAGTAGTTGTTATTTTATGAAATAATGTACGTGACATAAACTAAACATGTGCAAAATATTGGGCTGATAGAGCTTGTTTTTCTTGAGTTATTGCAAAGAAAGTTGCAGAAAGAAAGGAATATGAAAATACATGGAAGATAAGCTTTAATTCCAACCAAGTTTTTGGGCACGATGCCGACTCCGTATGAAAAAACGAAGGGCACACTTACGATAGCCCAAAGTCTCAGCTACAACATACTAAAATCTGGGAAAAATTCACCGAAGCATAAGTGAGCTAGTGCTCGATAAAGATAGTCATGTCAGTTTTCATTTCCAGAAAAACTGCACTCCCATAGAGATAACACGTAAACTGGTCAAATTTAACAATGTTACTTTTAATCCCTTTTTACGAGGTGATGCCGTCATCCAATTAAATTGTTGTTATTATATATCTGAAAGACCATTTAATAAGCTACAACATATTGAAATTTGGACGAAAATCAACTAAAGAATAAGTGAGATATGCTTAAATGAACTTGAAATTTGATGACGTCATTTTGAAAATTTACTTTTTTTACTTTATTAAGAAATTTGATACCTTTTAATCATTTTTTCAGCATCGCCAACCCATGAAATGACATGTACAACTCATCAGCTTTCAGAATATGTAAAGAAAATGGGGGGTCACCGTCCATCCTGACGAGTAAAATCGGATTTAAAATTGGCAGTTTTTTGGCATTGTTGCACTGTATATCGCCATTGACGCGCGCGCGGAATTTCAACTTTGACGGACCCCTATGACGTCATTTTTAGTGGGATTGACTTGAAACTTGGTAGAAATATTCCTTGACATTTCAGACATCCGATCAAAGTGAAAAAACGGGAAATTTTCATTGCATATGAGCTGTGCGTGCGTATATGTGCGCGCGCGTACGCGTCCGTCCGATTTTTTCAATTTTTCAAAAAATGCTCCAAATGGTCTGAAACGTGTGCAAACAAATTTTGAGCTCAATTTGAGCATACAAATATTTCAACGCGCGCGTACGTGCACGTTTGAAGTATATAGATGAATTTTGAAAACATGAGTAGAATCAGGTTGACTTGAACTATATGTGACGTAAATTTCATTGAAAAATTCCATTCCATTAATGAGATATGATTGAAAATGTGTTTTCATATAATGACGTCATAGTGACGTCACGGTCGACTGATCACTATGATTTTACTTGCGCTGTCGTCTTTGCGACATGATACATACATGGTATAAGTTTGACATTCATAGGCAATGCACTTTCTGAGCTAACCTCTGCACAACTTTTGTCCAGAAATAAAGAAAGAAAGAATCCGTACAGATACAATAGGTGATCCGAGAGGATACTCGGATCACCTAAAAATTGCCTTTTTAGCAATTTGTCCAGAACATCTCCCTTTTTAAAGAATAGTGTGCTTAGGTGTGTCCTAGAGACCCCTTTTCATTTCTTAAAAACCTAAACACACTCTTCACTTTCAACTATAGATGCTACTGCCTTGAAGGTTAGTGTTATTCATGGTTAGTATGTGTTACTAGACCATGATCAATTTCAGCTTAATCTATAGCAATTCATTCATTATTTAGGCAGCAGAGTTTCACATCCCACTTATTGTCCCATCATTGCATAGCTAGCAGGGCTTGGCAAGATAAAGCGCTTGAATAGACCCTATACTGTAGAGCCTCTTTTCTCAGTAAACATTTTTCCACAGTATATGTGTGTGTGTGTGTGTGTTTTCTGATATTTATGAAAGGGCTGGAAGAGACCATATGAATTGAATTATACACCATTTAAAGCTTTAAGTCTATTTTTTTTTTAAACATGTTCATAACTAAAAATTCATGTCTGGCAACTTTTTGTTGGTTTTGTGGTGCAGGGTCACATTTACTAGTAAATGCCATACTCACCATATATAAGGACAACTGACTCTTCAATGGAGTGCTGGTAGTTATACTGTGAGTCAAGAAGTGCCTTTGTGAGGAATGTGCCAAACTTTGTCGACTGATACCATCCAACGTGGAGATGATCAATGTTGACATGCCGTAAATTCCTCATCATCTCCATCTGGTATTGAACTGGTCAAATAGAATACATTTCAATGTGACTTTATTTGACAAAGAACATGGTTCATCTATATTCAAATTTAAGGTCATTGTGAGAAGTTTCCACAGATATTAAGCATGCCTACAAACCCCGAAATTCAATAAATCGGAATGAATATGAAAACACACAGCAAACACACTACCAGCCGGTGTCCATAAGGATACCAGTACAAGGTTGAATAAAGCTTCTTATTTCCAGAAAAATAACTCGTATTATATAGAAATAGTTGACAGGTATGAGTGCAGTAGGTTTGAAGTTGGTCTACTCAAAATCTAGTGGGAGGCAGATGAGAGTGGATGTTTACTGCTGGTTACCACACATACATGTGTAGGTCCTAAACCTGAAGAAATCTGGTTCACCATCTTCCCATTCAAGCCAAGTTTATATCTTGGTTTTTGTTGTCTGATTCCAAAATGTTTACATCACAATAAGTGATGGACAAATATGCAGGAATGATTGCCTGAAAGTATTGTGTTGTTTATACTGGTATGTGCCTTTTACAATGCCTCAAGTTACTGTAATCTTTAATACGTGTACCATAGAATTTAGAGGGTTTTAGTGCCAGTTGGGTGCTACTTGTGAATCTAACACACAAAAATATGATCTCTGATCCCAACATGAATGTGACATGCAAGTGTACCAGTACATGTACTGGTACATAAAGCCAGTTCACGGTTCCAGTTTGAGCATGAGCAGAAAAAGGTCATTTGTACTGAGAGACAGGCTGGTTTTAAAATTCACTGAGATAAGCATCTGTAATGCTATGATTATTCACGTAATCCTTATGAATGGTGCCTGACAGTACATCCACATGACAGCAAGCTTGCCAGGTATTTGGCAATGTTAATAGAAACAAAAAAAAACGATAATGCATTCAAAACAGCACAGTGGATGCTTCCCAAAGTGTTGCCTGACGAACCATTCTGGTCACTTCATCTACGCAGGTTCATTCTTTATTTGAATACGAGTTCCATAAATTGCTATGTTGGGCAAGCTGATGTATTAAGTTGCTTTGAATTAAGTGAAGTGCTTAACCAACTGCGAAAAATGAAAGGTCATTTGTACCCATGTGCACATGAGCTACATTCTCCGAACTGGCTTATTGTACGCAGTACACAATCCATTCTAAAAACATAGTGTGAGATGATACAGTCTAGTAGGCCTAAGTCTTGGCATGCCTACTGTGTGTACGGACAAGTGCACTTCCTGATTTCCCTGTCCATTGCTGTACTTCATGATCATAAATTTAACCACTCGAAAAATTGTCAGAAAGTTTCAATTCTGAAAATCTAGGCACATTAAATATAAGGCCCTATATACAGTACTCACTGCAAATGTCATTCATCTACTGTAAAAGTGGTTTCTTTCGCGTACAGAAACTTTCGCGGTTTCCATCGGTGCGGACTTTTTCGCGTGTGTTTAAATTCGCGGTCGGTAATGATGGCATTGTAACAAGCCACGAGTTCAAAACATTTTCGCGTGATGTTAAATTCGCGGTTCAACCTCAAAGCGCGAAAAGCGCGAAAATAAAACCACCGCGAAAGAAACCACTTATACAGTATCAATATCAATGTCTTAAGATAGCATGAATTACTATGACTGCAGCTTCCTGGTAACATGAAATTTGTTCGGTGACTTGATACAAACCATCATCAAATTCTTCTTCATCAGCCTGCTTGGGAAAGGGGAAACAATTTGTGATCTCCAGTGTGTCCCCCTGGACAAGGCCTAGCAGCACTCCCTGCACAATCTCCCCTTCACTGCCACCCTCCTCTTCGCAGTGCTTGATAATCTTAAGAACCACCTGAAATAAAAACATATGCAGAGAAAAGAAAACAACATAAAATCAGGTCTTCTGGGATCATGGTGATATTTTAGCTGAAGACACTTACAAGTAGTTTTTAGACTGATTAAGTATGCATGAGAGAAAGATTATGGAACAATGCCTCATGTGAAACTGTTTTCATGAAGTTGCAGGCAGGCAAACCACACATCTTTATTTTGAAGTTTGATTATGGATTATACAATATTTGTCAAGCATTACTTCTTTTTCCATCTAAAGCTGGTATCTCACTGAGCGGCGAACGTTTGCGAACGTAGCGAATTTGAGATTCGCCAACTTTTCTGGCGAACGTTTGCGAAAAATCAAGGTTCGCTTCTGCCATTAGCGACAGTTAGCGACTTTTAGCGATGTTTAGCGACAATTAGCAACACTTTAGCGAATGTTTGCGAAAGTGTTTGCGAACACAGGTGGCGACTATTAGCGAATGTTAGCAAATGTTAGCGACAATTTTGCAAACGTTAGCGACAATTTTGCAAATGTTAGCGACAGTTTTGCGAATATTAGCAACTGTTTGCAAATCCTTTGCGACAATTTTGCGAATGTTCTTGGACCTAGAAAAGAACCAGGCGATTGTGTATAGTAAGACCCATAAAACGACATAAAACCTTCCACTGAATTCAGATCTCTTGTGACAGCCGTTCAAGATGGATTTCCAGGATATGGAAATATATTTCTGCCAAGAAGAGGCTCAAGGTGTTGCTATCCTTGAAGAGCTGCTTTGTCAGGCTGCTGCTACATTCTCTCTAAAAAAGAAAGAGTGAAAATGTTCACTCTTGAAGAAGTGAATAATAGAAAAGAGTGAGTTTCAAGTGAAATTAGAGTGATTTTGGACTGAAAATGTTCACTTTCACTCATTTTGGAGTGACTTCAGGATCACTCCAGGATTTTCGAGTGATCCCTGAGGTCACTCCAAAATGAGTGAAAATAGATATTTTCACTCAAAATTAACTCCAATTTCACTCAAAACTCACTCTTTTCTGTAATTCACTCCTTCAAGATTCCTTCAACATTTTCACTCTTTCTTTTTTAGAGAGTTGTGCAGCATAAGAGAAATAAAATAAAGAAAAACAAGAAAGGAAGAAGAAAAGAAAGAGAGTCAGAGAGTGCTTGTTGCAGAGGACAGACTTTAGTCAATATGAAAAGCTTTTGAAGCAATTACAATCATGATGGAGATGTCAAGAGCTTCAAGAACTTTCTTAGAGAGGAACCTTGTCTGTTTCAGAAGCTTTTACATAGGAACCATGTGGTTACTTGTTCGCTAGCAGTGGCGAATCCTATAAAAACGTTAGCGACACCGTATTACGACCGTTTGGGAATTCTTACGAGTGTTTTGCGAATGTTTGCGAATGTTTGCAACTGTTAGCGAAAACACAAATTCGCAAAGGTTCGCAAAGAAATTTTGAACATGTTCAAAATTTCTTGGCGACAAGAAAAACCGTTTGCGACAATAAAAACCGTTTGCGAACTTTCTTGCGAATGTTAACGAACCTTTTGCAACCGTTTACGAACCCTGGCGAATTCCCAAATTCGCTACGTTCGCAAACGTTCGCCGCTCAGTGAGATACCCCCTTAAGGCATCTATGTACAGTTGTAGGTGAGTGATCCTTGCTTCATAAGGTGATAACTGGCAACAACTCAAATCACAAAGGAAAGAAAAGAAAGAGCCATATGATGAGCTGCCTAAACTTGGCTAGTGTTTAAACCAAGAGTCATTTGCTGAAAAATGTCTATACTGCAACTTTTGTTTGAGCAAATTAATCATGCACATATACTGGCTCAAATCCCTGTTACAAAAAACAGCAAAGGAACATTGTGTGATGCCACAAGTGGGCTGGCCCTGACAACTTGGCATCAGATCCAAATTTCCCCAATCTAGAAGGAACCTCAGCTGGTCAACAAAACAACAACAAAGACAATCAACCTATTGAATTAAGAGTGACTTTGATCGTCTCCTATCTGAACAGCATTCCCAATGCCCTCCTTGCACAAACTGTGATATCTGCCCTTGTTAAAGGGGCATTCCGGACGATTTTCATAATTTCACATCATGTAGTACATAAATCAACAGCTCCATGTATAGATCCGTGGAATTTATTGTGGTCCCTGAGCAGAAAAACCAATAAATTGAAAATCTTAAACAAATTACACTGAACAGTGATGGTGACATCAGAGCCTCATATATTTCAGAAATGTAGCAGTGTAATTCCATTACAATACCGCTTGCTCAACAAGTTCACCTGTGAAAAATCCATGACTACCTTCTTCTTTTGTTCTGCTCCCTTGAGCCCCAACTCATGCATTCTTATGGTGAGGCTGTCATGTCATCATCCTTGTTCATTGCAATTCATAATAAATTTTGAAAACATTCTCATTACTTATCCCAATCACTATAAATTCTGAAACTCTGTACTCAGTTTGACTAATTTATAGCTGTTCAAATGTAAAAGTCTGAAAATCATCCGGAGGTCCCCTTTAAAACTTTAAGCCCTCATGGAGGACATTACACAGAAGGTGTATGTAAGTCTCCCTTGCTTGGATATTGAGCAGCAAGAGAGATAAAATAGAACAATCATCTCAAACAAACTAAAACATGTCCATTGAAGGGTGGAAAGCTCAATGATGTCTGGGAGGAAATTGACGATTAGGAACATGTGCAGCACAGTATACAAAACTCGACGTCTTTCACGGCAGCATTGCAGCAAGCACTGCAATTGATTTGAATGTGGTGACCTCAAAATGACCGAGCAAGTTCTTCTATGGTATCTTAAAAGAGATATTCTTTTCCGCATTTCTCTCAGCTTGTACCAAGTCGAAGTAGTGATTGATTGTGGTTGTGGGAGTGTGTGTACATGTACATATGTGTGGGAGTGTGTGTGCATGAAAGAGGATTGTGAAAAATGTGGTTGTAAGACAAGGATGATTGAATATAAAGGGAAAGGCTAGGAATAGGGGGAAAAGGAAATGAAAGAAAATATAGAAAAAAAGGTTTACAAAATAAAGAAAAATACTTAAAATAAAAACTGGAAGGATAATGGAAGAAAACAAAGAAGAGAAACTTGCATTATGAATAAAAGCAAGGGAGATATGAATATGTTTGAAAAGTAGGGAAGAAAGCAAAGAAAAATAAAGATTCAATACAAAAAGTACTTGGTAGAACACTAGAATAAGAGATGACTCAAAACTGGATGAAAGCAAAGATGGATGGGAAGGAAAGAAAGAAATTAAACTATACAGGTTGACATGGAAGTAAAAGAAATGATACATCAGAACGAAAGAGGATAGAAAGGAAAGGTAGCTGGAGGGAAAGAAAACTCATGAAGGAAGCAAAGAACAATTAGGAAGTAAGATTAGATAGGAAAATACAGAAAGTTAGACAACAGGAAACACACACAGATATGATTGATATTGATTCTATTCGACTTTGGAGACTCAGAGGCAAGTATTTTAGGCTACCGTACTGAAAAATTAGGGTGAGTTTGGGCATGCTTGTTTGGAGATCATTGACGTGGAGGTGCCAAAGTATACTAGCGCCTTAAGATCTAAAAGTCCTCCAGACAGACAGATTTTCTGTCTACTTGCATATGTATGCATGTTGCAACTGGCTCTACAACAACAGAAAAATCTGTCTGTTCCGAGGAGCATTTCATGTTTTTTCTTTTTTTAAACTTTTACGGCTCTCCTCCAAAGATGGTGCCTTCCATGAAACCAGACGTAGCTACATTGTGTGCCTGTAGTCTCTGTGGAACATGTCCCTGACAAAATACAGATTGATCTTTTGGTTAACTAAGAGCTACAATGCCTACATATTGTAGTACATTATATGCTGGGCCAGTTTACTGTATTCGCTGGCGGTAAGGTTGCAGCGCCGGATAAGCAGCATTCCCACTTTGGTGATGACAAATAGGAAAAAAAGAAAATCAAAAGGGTTTGTTCTGATTAAAAAACTTCCTTACTTCCTACATTATATTTCTGAGAAATTTTCATATTTCTCCATTTTTTCTTTTCCTCGGCCAAGTCTTGCATTAGCGGTTGTAGCTTCGAAACAGTTGACAGCATGCGTGAGTGTGTGCTGGCACCACTTATATCTTTCTCTTTCTTTTCTATTTTTTTTTCCTACCTTTATTTTCAGATAGAATCTATACCTAAATTTCCCTTTCCTTCCTATCACTCATTTCTTTGTGGTTTTTCCTCTTGTCTAACTTTCTAAAATTCCTATTTAACTGTACTTTTTGCCTTATCGTTCTTTGTTTCCTTAATGGGTTGACTTTCCCTCCATCTGTACAAGGGTCTTTCCTTTCCGTCCTCTCCAGTATCTTTTTTAACTTTTTTTTTTCCTAGCATTTTTAATAGGCTTTGTATTCTTTCCCCATTGTCTTACAATTACATTTTTCACAATCTTCTTTCATTCTCACACACTACACAAACAACCCCAATCCTCAATCAATTGCTACTGCGCCTTAGTAGAAGCCGAGAGAAAGGCGGAAAAGTTTTACCTTCACTAATCTGTCATGATCATAAATGCTACAGTGCGCAGCCCCATTACGCTATGCGTATTGGGGCTGCTGGTCGTAGTTATGGTCAACCTAACTGCGACAGCCATCACATGAAGTGTGGCGGCTGCGCCGTTTTCGCATTAAAATCTTGAAGTTGTACAAAACAGGTGCCGTTGCGGCGCTATATTTCCTTATTTTTTCAACAAAAACTATGCGGAATACTTTACATGGTTCAATTAAACCTAAATGATTCCAATCGCTGACTGTTTGATGCATTTCATTGCTTATGATGCAGAAAATGTTGTCTCAAAAGGCAAATATCTTCAGCTCACTGATGTCGGGCGATGATCACTAAAACTCACAATCACTTGCACATGCTCACAGCATGCATTCAGTGCAGTGCATTGACAGCTGTATTGCTCGCTACATGATGCATATTCATTTCATTTTTTACCTTATATTGTATATGCACCGTGCGATGATGCATTGCTTGAGCATCCGTAACGTTGACGTCATTGTTCATGCATGCGTAGATGCGTACTACTAATGGATATATATACACATTCAAAATGGCAGCAAGACTCTTTACTAGGAGGACCTAGGTAGGGCAGGCCGCTTAATACTACAAAAAACAAAAAAAAAAAATGTGGAAAATTTTGCAGTTTTCAGATAAATTGGTGAGAAGAACTAGAATTCTAAGTCGATTGGGTATAGACCTATTGTCTATTTCACTTTTTATTGTCACTGGGTTTATGATAGAAATATAGCCATGCTTTAATTGTGAAGTCGCCGCATGCGGCAAATGGGGATTTATTCGTGATTTCTGCTTCAGCTCAGATGCGGGGTAGCGTAGCCGCCAGTTGCAGGACCAAGGCGCGGTCTCCGGGGCGCTACGGTCAACCTAGCCCGACCAGACGCATGTACGCTGTGCGAATACAGCTAAACCTGTCGCGACGTACCTACGTATAGCTCGCCAGCGACTGGGCTGTGAATAGTTACGGTCAACCTGCTACGCACGGCTGCAGCACGCCGTGCGACCATGTGGGTGGCCAGCAAAAGGTGAACATACGGAGTGAAAAAGAAAGGTTTGTCACTAAGTGCTGTCATGTAATACTGCAATGGAATACAACTACAAAATATCACTGGTTTCATGTTGTTACAAATTACAAATCACTAAAACAAAACACTTACCAATCCATCGATTTGCACTTTACACACAGGAGTCTCGAGAGTACTGTGAGTCGCCATTTTGAGTGATGTCTCGTTTCAGTAATAGTGGGCGCGAGCTGGCGCTGTGCGCATTTTGATCGCACTGTGACTCTGCCGTAATCCAGTCCAATTCGGCAGTATTTTGTCTTAAGTTCAAATTTAATCCTTTTATTTCATTTATTCATTATGCCTATCGGCCATAAACTAGAAATTCTTCATGAATCAAGTGGCATACATAACCGCACATACATAGAGCATACATTCCAACGATGAAACACAAAAGATAATAAAAGAACAGATGAGGATTGGGTTTTTGCGAGTAATATACCAGTTTGTTAATAGTCCCAGTACAGAGCATTATGATTCTAGGAGAATTCAAAGTTTATGTTAATGAAAGTCGGTTTTGGAATGGCTGAGACATCCAAAAACAAAGTAAAACAAAACGATCGTAATAAAAAGGTTGGTCCCTTGTCCTTTTATTACGATCGCTCTGTTTTTGATTATCCATTATCTCAGCCCGATTTCAAAACCGATTTTCATCTTGGAATCGTGAGGCCCACATGAAGATGCCCTTTCAAAATATTTCATAGGAAGCATCTGATTCATCTCACAAAAAAGTGTTAGAAAAGAGAAGTTAGCTCTCAATCAAAAATATACGATCCCTTTAATTTATTTTAATACAATAACCTTAACACCCAAGAATTCCCCCAAAATATTGCACCTGTTTCTTCAAAACCAAACTGTCTGAAAGCTCAAAATTCGGCACACACGCAGACTGACGTAATTGAGAACTATGTCGTCTTCTTCTGTTCCCATGGTAACAATTTCTTTGAATAAAAATCCCTAGTCGTAATTATGAAAGCCTCTGCTTAAATGTAAGAATTTGACTGTATAAGAAATACATTTGTAATTACAGTAGGTCCTACACTCTTATAGTTGTTGTCGTTATAATTTTTGGCGTTGCATTCAAATTGAATATTTCACAAAAAAAAAAAAATTAATGCATCACGATATTTTTTCTTTGCACTTATCACAAACAAAACATTTTACAAAATATCATATGTGAAATAAAAATAGAAAAACGTCCTTTGCACATAGGTCCACTCAACCTGCCAACCGCTGTCTAAAATCTTGCAAACCCAGCTTTTTTTTGTGTACGTTTAGCAGGCTTCTCTCAGCTGCACAAAGGCCGAGGCCACTCATCCAGCCTACATGGAGGGAAGGCGGGGGTGCAAAGATATCAGAACCGTACTCCGGAAAATTTTAACTTTTGTAAACAACTTAAATGATAATCAATCAAAGACCTTCATTTGGAGCTTAACTGAAGTGAATTTAACAACAGTGTGAGTGTGCTGTGGAAAAAGAGAAAAAGAGAAAGAAAACACGGAGGGAAAAGCAAAAAAAAAAAAAAAAAAGAAGAAAAGAATATGTAGCACAGAGTCTACAGCAATCTAAATCTATTTGTCCATTTTACGTATTTCAAAGCGATGTTATATTGCCTGGTTGTAATAAAACATATTATATTTAACTCTTAACAATTACAATGAATGTCCCAGTTATTCTATATGATGCCTATTATAGGCCTATATACTTCCGTTGCAATGAGATCAATCATTTGTGAAAAACACATGTATTCCATGTAATCAAATAAAATAGTATCAGCCTAAACTGTAATAATAGTGACTAAACTTATAGAATTGGAATTGATACTCATTCTGTTGCATTTGTAACTATGACATCCAGTACGTACATACAACTACACCGAAATAGTTCTAGGCCTATGAATTGCACAAGATTTTTCATAGAAACAACAACACTAGAAAAGTAGAAAACCTGAAGAGGCATATTTTACAGGGAATTGTATAACATTCATTCATTCATTCATTCATTTCATTTATTTCATTTCCAACAACATTTTCATACACAAAATAACACAACATCAATACAATGTCGTAACAAAGAAAAATACGTGAAGTTAACAATACTACGCATGAAAAAAACAATGACAATACATTATTCGGTTTCTTGTACTTGTTGTTACGACTTGATCCCATCCACTCCAGACACCCAAGCGCCTAGCGTATTTCCAACCGAACTCAGAAAACACACATAGCCCTCACCCTCCATCCCCAAGGAAAACTCAGTATAGTAAAGTAAAACAAGTAAATCTGCTGTCCTGGTATTTTGTCGATTGTCACTTATTTTATTTTGTGTGTGTGTGTGTGTGCAATTTTTTTCTTTATGAGATAAATTTAGTTGTCTAAGACATTATTTTTTTTTTTCATATAGCTGTATAGAGCAGCATCTACAGTCAACCCGGAGGTTAATCCAGCCTCATAGCGATATTGAGCAAATTTGTCTAAAAGCACAAAATTCGGCATACATACAAATATCCGGATATTCTAAGTAGATTTGGATATTGAACTCTTAAAAACTAGGACGCCTTTTCCCCTTGACATGTAACGTTCTTTTTATGCCTCCGCAACGAAGTGGCCGGAGGCATTATGTCTTCGGGTCGTCCGTCCGTCCGTCCGTCCGTCCGTCCCGTTTTGTTTTTGTCGATATCTCAAGAACCGTGTGGTGGTTTTACATCAAACTTGGTATGAGGGTATATCCTTGGGGGATAATATTTTGTGTGGATTTTAGGGTCACAGGGTCAAAGGTCAAAGGTCACAGGTTATTTTGTGAAAATTTTTTGAAATTTCATGTTTTTCTCCATATCTCGCAAATGGTTCAAGGTATCTTCATGGAACTTAGTATATATGCTTGTACCAATGGGCAGTGATTATCTAGGGAAGTTGGGGGTCATGGGTCAAAGGTCAGGGGGGGGTCAAAGGTCACGGTCAATTCCTCAAAATATCACTACTTTCCTTATATTTATGCAATGAATGAAGGTTTTTTTTTTTTTTTTTTTTAAACTTGATGTATACATGTATTACCCAATATATATTCTGTGGGAAGTTTCTTGCCAAAAGGTCAAAGGTCAAGTGAAAGTGCTGAATTGCACTTTTTCCTCCATATCTCAAAAGTAACTCAAGGTATCATCATGAAACTTACATATTTATGCATGTACAATCTAACAGTGATTCTCTTTGGAACTGTGAGGTCAAAGGTCAAAAGCCAGGTTTAGATAATGCTATTTTCCCATTTGATGCTGAAATTATACTTTTTCTCAATTCCTTGAAAAATTACTCGATGCATAAACTTATAAAAGGGTCAAAAGTCAAGTAAAAATCATCAGTTCCCCAAATACCTGCACTCTGACATTTTAATCATTTATCCAATTGAACCTAGTTCTAGGAAAGTGAACATTCAGCACATTTGTGTCAAACCTGTCATTTTAATATTTTGCCAATTGCTTGAAACTGATTTTCAAGACATTGTACTATAGACCTATTAGGAGAACCATGCATTATGGCGGAGGCATATCAGTCGCCGTAGCGATATATCTAGTTTCAAAATATATTATGTTATTATGAATTGAAATGTAAGTAAATTATAGATTTTGGTTTGATTGTTCAATTGCAATAAAAGTCCTAACCATTCTCTTTTGTGTTCTCCCGTTGCAAAGTATGGTAACGAACCTCCTATTTTTTTTTTTTTGAAAATATATGTAATTTTCCAAATAAGTGATATTAAACTGTAATGAAAATGATACATTAAGTTGAATACCAAAATCCCTTATTCATATGCAGTCATTCCAGAACAGATAGTCACGTAAGATATAGGAGAATTGTATCAACTATGACAAAAGTGACTAAATCTATCGACTAAGTGTTACCCGTTCATATGCAATCGAAATCATAGCCGTTCAAAGCCACTGGAATGTTATAAAATGTCTGACGCCATATAGAAACACATGAAATTCAAGAAATTAACAGATGTTTATCATATTCATAATAAAATAATGTAAAAGCATTTTAACAACTCTATTTAATCATATTCATTTGTATTCATCCTCAGCACTAAGTAACTTGACGGTAACGATATAAGTTTAGTATAACTGCATTCTTTTTCAAACATGCATGGTCGGAGCAGTGAGGTCAAGTTCATTCGTTTTATTTCATTCCATTTCATTCATTTCCACATCCCAATAAAAAGCATTTACAAAGGATACGAGAAACTGGATAAACATAGAACATTGGAAAAATACGAACAAAACAACAACAACACTACAACAACAACGTACAACAGTCTTGAGTAACAATTTGACAAGAGACAAAACACATGAAAACAGTTATATCAGTTTGTGGGGAATCAACATAGAACGTTGGTCTTTCTATGGGTGATCCCAAGAATTGCAGTCAAAATAATACGTTAATAAAATACAAGACACTAGAAAACTATAATACACAAAGAACTAAACATAATATAAGAAGGCGATATTCATTAAAGCGAAGTGCTTATTATCTTTATGAACAAGAAAGAATTCATAATTTCTTTTAAATACTGTATAAGTCTAGCAAACGACTTTATCATATTCGGCAAATCATTCCATAACATAGGTCCAGTACAATTGAAAGTGTATCTTGAAATGCAGTATTTAGAATTAGGGATATACAATTCATTCATCTGTCTAGTATCATAATTGTTCTTATTTTTGACGAATTGATGTTTGTACTGGAATAATTTCAATTGGTCAAGACAAAAATATCCGTTCTCCGTATAATTCCACGCTTGTGAATTTGGGGACCTACAGTTTTACAAGCATTATAGCTTTTATGTAGGCCCCATCATATTTCTATCATTTTCTTGCGGACACCTCTATTATATGTTTTCCCGGTCAATTTCATACCTTTATCATTCCAATTCATTAATGTGTATTCAAATTCACAGAGCGTACGCACGCAAAAATATACAGGTATTCAAATTCAGAATCCGAACAATCGTTTATTCATAGTTCTCTTTCCTTTTCGTCAAATCAGATTCACGCCTGGGCGTTTAATTTACAAATGCGAGCATTGCATTTCCTACTCGTGCATTCAAATTCAGGCGATTATAGTCATTAATTAATAGTCCCGATGCTTGTTTGGAGCGTTCAATCTTATTCTTAGGCGATCAAGTTCCTGCTTTGTCAAAAAAAAAAAAAAAAAAAACCCAAAAAATGAACACCAAAAAACCGAGGAAAGTGGGGGTAGACTTCTTAAGAAAGGAGAAAGGACATTCACACCAATGAAGGCTTGCATATAGTGTAATTATGATTGTTTAAAGGTTCTTTCGGATTGATCTCTGTTCATGTATTCTTTGTTTTTCAGCTCTATTAATTCTAAATTGTAAGGTCCAAACAGCAGTGTATTCAAACAACTCGATCTGTATAATCGTAAATCTAATCATATTTCTTGATGGTATATACTACTTGCTGACAACGCCTCAACACTAACCAATTACAATGTATCCATTTAAAGACAAACTGACACACAATTATGATCTCACGTAGTCCCGTAGTCCCGCAAAAGTAAACCAATAAAATAACAATACACAACAAACATTACAACGTTCAAACACCCTGCTCTTTGCAATTAATAAATGAAGCGTGATCTTTTACGTGAATGAGTTGTGACTCCCTCGCACATGCATAGGACCTCCATCTTATGTCCTATCCGAGGGACATGGATTTAGGCCTACCTGTATATTCATTTTCGTGAAGCCCGAGTTCAAATTTTTCAATGAAGAGGCCGACCTATACTGCAAACTAAATAATCTTCATCATGAATCCCAATATAGTCAAAGCTAAATGAAAAAGACACACATATACATGGCCTTAAAATAACTAAATTCAGGACCTTTTTTCAAATTGAATGCATTTATTTGGAACACGGTTGACTAATCACGAATTTGAATGACCGACGAGATTCCGTTGCCAGCTTGACATGAATGTTCAAACCATCTTATTAGCGCACCGTGTGAAAATAAGGTTAAAGGTCAGTCGGCACATTGTACAGCGGAGAAGTCGGCCACGTTTCTCGATGGAACAGGGTTTGGAACGCTAGCCCGCATGTTCCACACGAAGTGAAGTTCATCTTGACCCGCCACAGAAATCGAAAAAAAGTTGCATATACATAAGCTTCACGGCTTAGTGTCTTCTATTCCCGTGTAGCCCGAAATCGAATATTATGAATAGTTGACAAAAGGATCGAGTTCCGAAGTCTCTTGCCCGCTTTAATTGGAGATATGGAAATATTGTCAACTATTCATAATATTTGATTTCTGGCTACACCGGAATAGAAGACAAGAGGTGAATACGGTCGTGACAGAAATGGCTACTGCACCAGATGTTAGGGATCTGTGGATCAAGGGGAGGACGGCCAAGGCCAGTCTGGTTTGCTCGGCATTCCAATGTATTGAAGCAGCTGATTGACAGAGAACGAGATATGGAGGATATCATCGATAAACGATAAAGAATCTACAGAGGACGTACGTAGACTTGGAATCAAGGCATGAGGCATACTGTGAAACAATTGCAGATGATGAAGAGTTCTTCAAAGAGGATGCGGCCCTGCAGAGCGTCAGAAGTCATTTTCTGACATCCAGATGAAAATCAAGGACTTTGTCAAGGCAAAGTTACTATAGTACCTGATCCAGTGAGCAGTGCGGTATGAACGACAGACGGAAGGAGAGTTATATGTCATCACCTGTAAACCCAGAGCAGGAATCTGAAAGGCCACATGAGGAAGCGACGTCATGCATAGCCTTTTGTCAAGGCCCTCTCGCTGTATGGTGAAGAGAGCCCAGCTGAGTGGAGTTGTGTCGCGCTCGGCTGGGCTCGCTTCGCTCGCCCATTGCAGCGAGAGGGCCTTGACAAAAGGCTACATCAATTCAATTCAATTCAATTCTATTCGTTTATTATTCTCATTTTCGGATAAAACAATACAACAGTATTGGATTTTACAATACACATAGGATAATCAATCATTTACATATATCAGTTGAAAATGAAAAAAGAGAACTTAAGAAAAGCCAAAAAAGGCCTTGTGAAGTAAGTTCCCTTACGATTATGCACAAAATAATTGATTTTTAAGGCACAAAGTGTAGACATGGACAGAAAATCAACAAATACAACAAAACATAACATAACAAAAACAAAACAAAAACATGAGACAAATGATATGAAAAATTGACTATGACTATGTGTGATTTGCTAGAAGGTATATTTTCAAAAATTTCTTAAATGAGGACAGGCTATTGCGTGAACAAATATCTCTAGGAATCGAATACCAGATTAACGGAAATTGGTGACGTACGGAGTTTGAAACCAGATTTGTTTTTACTACCCACATATGAAATCTATTGCAATTTCGTGTATTATAATAATGAATTTCATTATTAGTTGAAAACATACATGCAATATTATGAGGTAACATATCTTTGAAAAAATAAAATCCCAAAACAGCGGTATTATAAGTATACAAATCAAATATATTCAAAGTATTAAATTTACGAAAAAGAGGAGCCGAATGAGCAAGATAATGACTACCAGAGCATATTCGTAATGCTTTTTTTCTGCAATTTATGTAAAACTTCTATCTTGGTTTTATTATATTTGCCCCATACAGATACACAATAATTAAGATACGGAAGCATAAATGTATTATACAGCAAAAAAAGTGCAAACTCTGGAAGAATATTTTTCAATCTATATAATATACCTACACATTTAGATACCTTATTTGCAACATTCGTTATGTGTACATCCCAATGCATATTACTCTGAATATAAACACCAAGAAAATTTACCGAATCAACTCTCTTTAGAGGAACAGAATCAATAGAACATAACACATCATCAAAAATATATTTATCATCACAAACATTACGGTGAAATATAACAAAATTTGTCTTAACAGAATTTAACAATTAATTTATTTACTTTAAACCAATTACTAACTTTATCTAACTCCTGATTAACTTTAATCTCAATATCAATCAAACTTGGATGAGTATAAAACAAAGTAGTATCATCAGCATACATCACATACTTAAACATAGTAGAACTTTGAACAATATCATTGATATAAATCAAAAACAATAAAGGACCTAAAATAGAACCTTGCGGAACACCACAGGTTATTAATGAATAATTTGAGGAGCAATTCTTAAATGATGTATATTGAAATCTATCAGACAAATAAATTTTAAACCAGAGTAAAGGACTGGTGTCCCACGTACACCATAATGTTCCAACTTATATAAAAGAATAGTATGATCAACAGCATCAAAGGCTTTTGACAAATCCATAAATATTCCAATAGCATATTTGTTAAGGGTTAGAGCAGAAATAATCTTATCTTGTAAATCTATAACAGCATGAGTGGTTGAATGATTTCGTCTGAAGCCATATTGACAATTAGAAAGTATATCAAATTTTATTAGAAAAGAATACAGACGGTTACACTTTTTAAGTAGTTTTGATATGACAGGGAGAACTGATATAGGTCTATAGTTTTGTAATAAATGCGGGTCATCTTTCTTGTATATTGGAATAATTTTTGCAATTTTCAATTTTTTTGGGACATCACCAGAACTTAAAGACAAATTAAATATATAAACAAGAGGTTTAACAATGGAAAATATTATCTGTTTCAAAATATTACAACTTAGATTATCAAAACCACAAGAATACGTTGTTTTTAAAGCATTACAAATTTCCAAGAGTTCACTCTCTGTGGTAGGGTTAAAAAATAAAGAATGGAAAAAATCACATTGGAGATAATCTTTAAAATGCATATCAGAACTAGGGTTTGATAACGATAATGTTTCATTACAAATATTTGTGAAATATGAATTAAAATTGTTTGCAATCATTTGAGAACCTGTTATTTTTTCTTCATTTCTTAGAAAAAATGTAGGCATTTCATTTGGTGATTTATTAAGCAGTGAATTTATAACAGACCAAGTTTTATTTACATTATTTCTATTTTCATTTAATCTACTACAATAAAAATTTTTCTTGGCGTGTCGTAATAAATTATTAACTTTATTCCTGTAGTCTTTATATTTCTTTTCATTTGCTAAAGATATATCACATAAAAATTTCTTATATAATTTATGCTTCTTATTTATACATCGAAGATGAAAAGGAGTTATCCACGGTTTACGAATCTTTTTCTTTTTTACTTTCATTAAGGGAAATATATCATCATATAAAAAATTCAATTTCGCAATGAATATATCATATGCTGCAGTTGCATTGGAAGTATCATATACTGCTGACCAGTCTGCACTAATCAGTTTCTCATTCAATAAACAAATTCCTCCATCTGTTATTTTACGGGAATAATTCTGATTAGTGTTTTTGTTTTTCCTTATCTTATTTAACAAAAAAAAATGTAGGTAAATGGTCTGTCATATCATTACTAAATGTACCGAAACATAATTGACAATTCATAACATTTGTGAAAAAAATTATCCAAAAGAGTTGCACTGTTTAAAGTAACACGAGTTGCACTCTTTATAAGGGGTTCAAACCCAAATGAAAAATTAGCGATTAAGAACTTATAAGCACCTTGATTTTCTAAATACTTAAGGAGGTCTACGTTAAAATCACCTGTTATAAATATATTTCTATGTTCCTTCGCTACAGTACAGAGGGCTTTAGAATAAAATTCTATAAATTCGTCAACATTTGAGTCCGGTTTTCTATAAATGACACCAACAGTGTACTTGGAGTTATAATGTACAAAATCAATAAACAAATACTCACAGATACCTTTATCAATTTCACTTGAAAGCAAAATATCCGATCGAATTTAAAAAAAAATATCATTCTTTATAAAGAGACCAACACCTCCTCCACGACCAAAAACTCTATCTGAATGAATGAAAGTATAACCGGGTAAATTAAATGAAATCACAGGGTCTTTACATATCCATGTTTCTGATATTGCAATTATACTAAAAGAGTGCTTCAGTGAGGACAAAAATATGGATATATCTTCAAAATTCTTCGGGAGACTACGGGTATTAAAATGAATCATACTAAGTTCTGAGATAGATTTGCAATGCACATTAAATTCATCAGAGGTAAAACAATTAAATGAACTGTGGGTATCAAACAAGTGAAAATCTGGATCGATGCTAGTGAATGGATTATTCATGTTGCACAAGATTGAGTTGGTATATCTCCAATGAGCGGAAATAAACATAGGACAGCATTGTTGTTCTGGCAATAAACTGAAAAAAAGCATAGTATTGATACACTTTACGTTATATACCTCTTCAAGAATCATAATACAGACAACACATATACCATCCTCAACGTAAACAAACATGGAAGAAAACAACACATAAAAAAGGAAAACATACAAAAGAAATCTTACAGAAAAAAAAAATCAGGAGAGCGAGTGAAACGTGCAAAGAGAGATGTTGGAGTCAGTACACATTTTGAAATTATTAACTCTGTAATCCATATCCATTTAAATTTTCAAAAGTAATACCTATATGATATTACAAAAGAGCTTTTATCTTGTGTAGGCATACATCATGTGTGTTCAGTTTCAACATCATGCAAGGTTCAGATGGAAAGACCAAGACTCCTCCGTTTCAGCGGTGATGTCAGGGATTACATCACCTTCCGATCAGATTTCCATCACCTGATAGCTGTGTGTAGTCTGTCATTTTAAACAGAGCCGGCGGAGCGTTTTCAAAAGTGTGGGGGCCCACCTCCGGGTTCCATGAACTAACAAGCAAAAAAGGAAAAAAAAAAAAGAAAAAAAAAAGGGTCCTCACTGGAAAAACATTACTTTACCACGCTCGCACTTCAAGATCTCTATCTATTCCTTTTCAGTGCCACCTATACGTACTTCCGAGTTAAAAAAAAGTCTGGGGTCCCAAAGTGATAGCACGTTATGTATTCCTTTGTATGATGCACAAAAAGTGGCACATACACTGTAGGACCTATTTGTGAGAGAGGAAGTGACTGCATGAGAAGCTGATACTTTCTGCTTGACTATTAGACAACACCTAATTGGTCCTTTCTTATGTTTTGTTTTTCCTTTTTCTTATGCTAGCCAAAGCTTTTTTATTATCTAAATTCTTTCTGTCTGACCCATCACAGGATGGCCAGCTAACCAAGGCTGAAATGAAAACTCTTTGTTGGCAGCCAAGCAACAGATTTTGGAGAAGCTCTGACAAGACATGACGAGTTTTAGACGCCATTTATTGCCTTTGAAAATAGACAAACATTCTATACAGTAAACTGATTTGACTAGTCCACCACAGCAGCAGAGTGTGATTGTCATTCTCATCACAGTTTCATCTCAAGATACTCGACGTAAAGCTGTTTTTTGAGGGGCGATGGTCTGCATCCTCATGGCAGCTTTATGTCATTTCCTTTTTAGAATTTGTCACACAACAAGAGCCATTGACTGACTTGCCACATGGCCGTTAACACCATTAGGCCAAGTGGAGTACCACTTATGATTACTGTGTTCAAAATGGAGTACTCCAAGTATGTATGAGCGTATATAAACAACTCAAAGTTGATTTTAATCCTGTTAGAGACGAGTGAGAGTCACAATGCAGGGGCGGATCCAGGAATTCCGTAAAGAGGGGGCGTGTTTACAAAATTAAACGGGGGGCGCATGCACCCCTCCCCCCATTTTTTTCTTTTTATTTCTTTTGTTTCAACAAAAAATAAAGGGGGGCGTGCGCCGGTTGCGGTCCTCCCTGGATCCGCCCCTGCAATGTGTGTTCCTTTAACATTGGAGAATGCAGAGAAAGAAACATCCCTATAAGGTCCGATATGCATCAATCCTGGAAAAAGTGGGTGGTAAAATGATTTATAAAAAACATGGAATTGTGTGACGTCCAGCTGTCGTCTGCTTTCTGTGTTGATTCCTACAGAGGATTATACCATAGGGCAGGTGAGTGGTATAGTCTCTTCAGCGTACTATTGAGCTTGGTCATGTGATATGATCTGGTGACTGTCCTACTGAATGGGTTTTTATGTAATGCACTTCAATTTAGTACAGTGTACTGTATAATTTTCCCTTTGTGTTATATTAGTTGAAGAATTTCTGAAAGATCAGGAAAGTAAAAGAAAGTAGTGTTGTTCACTGCCATATCAAGTTTTTAAATCAGATCATAGCATGATAAGGATGTTTTGTGTGAATGCATGTCCCTTTCTCTTTGCAAAACAGTGGTGTTTTCTACGTCCATTTGAACTTTTTATCCTTTTCATGTCTTTTGTATGAAATGATAATAAACATTAAAATTTGTTGAGGTGTTTATTGCATTATTTTCTGCCTGTTGTATACTAAAGCTTAGTTCTGGTCTGTGTATGACAGGACATGTTAGTAATCAGCGCCATGCAGGTGCTGATGAAGTTGTATGACATTGCATAAATTGTATTGTATGTATGGGTTATCCAAGCTGTGGTTGTAGTCTGCATGATATGCAATAGAAAATGTTGAGACCTTCTGTCAAGAAAACCAAACCACAGTCATGTAGATCTGTAGTCAACATGTCTGCAGAGGT
This sequence comes from Diadema setosum, assembly GCF_964275005.1. NCBI lineage: Eukaryota > Metazoa > Echinodermata > Echinoidea > Diadematoida > Diadematidae > Diadema > Diadema setosum. The sequence continues at coordinate 1,676,439 of NC_092694.1, read as the reverse complement.
TCTGTGTCCATTAAGTTTAACAGTGCTCTATACAAACGTGTTTGTCAGTCCTGAATGCTATGCCTTTCGAACAAACTACAGCGAGTGGCAATGACTCAATGTAAATTTGTATACCAAGAAAAATGACAAAAATGCTTCTTGCTTGCCAGTACAGTAATAATGAGTTGGTTCTTACAACCATAAGAAAAAATACCATGAGGTCAACTATTTTTTTTTCATTTGATATTTATGTTGTTGTTACATATGTGGACATGAATTGCAGCTATTTATTCATAAGCATCTGATATTTTGCATGAATGCAGGTATCTGATATCCTTCATGATGACATATTTTAATCCAAGCACTTTCCACACAGTTATCCTGACAAGAAAAGAAGAAAATGTATTTGAGTTGGGTTAAATTGTGTGTAAGAATAACAATTGATATTGTGTACATACCTGTGTGACGGTCGTATCAAGTTAATGAATGTATCTCTAGTTTTGTTGTTAGTCAACATACTATATGGTAGAAATAAAGTTGTCTTTGATACACTGTCAATAATCGAGTTTATCATCGAAAGTAACAAGCTTTCAAAAATAGAATAAATTCCTCCCCATTGGACGGATACCATCTTTTTTTTGCTATCATTCATTATTTCCCAAAGTATACATGGACAGAGGAGTTGTACAGAGAAATAAATGGTGATTGTCCAGATTCTGCGAGGCTGAATAGGGATATTGGAATGAAGCTCTGGAGATCCTATTTTTCCTCCAATGAAATCGTGCTGCTGCATTACTTGTAGTGTCTGTCTTGTGTGTTGTCATTTCAAGAGCTTTCATATGCTCAATGGGCCGATAGAAATATATGCAACAAATTGTGTTACACTACATGTATTATAACTCTGAAGTAAAATCAGTGTTCCATCTACAAATATTTGTCTGGGCAGAACTGCAGAGCAATAGATATCAGTATGATATGTTCATGGAAATGTTTCTGCAGCGGAATGTTTGTAGATCATGTAGCATTGTTAATCAATTTGCATCTCAATGAAGCCTGATGCACAATACAAGTAAGGCAGACTTAACCCTGCTGTAGAAAGAGAGAATGAGATTGATAGATCAAAGTTAATGTTGGTTATAAGTTGACAGGATCGTGTGCACTATGGTAATCTTCATATGGACATGTTGAAATTATTGAGCTGTAATATGAAAGGAAATTATCCTTTCTTCCACTCAAGCTGTCATGAGTATAATTGATTGGGGCAGTCTTTTGTGTTGTTACCTTTGATTGCATTTGATAGCTTTGTTTGCACTGTATTTGAAAAGCCTGCATGCATTGTACAATTTTTCTAGTTTCTGTTTATAAGGTATAAGGAAAACATATTGTAACAGTGTGTTTGATAAATGTACCTTGCTCTGTTCAGTGCTGTGAGTTTGAGTGATGACTAGAACAAATGATCTGTTATAGTTCGCTTGTCCCATTTTGATATGAGGCATACATTCTTTCATATTTGTCTAACAAGTTTGTAATGGACGTGACATTAACTTTTTAACAATGATGTACCAACCGTTCTGTCATGTTCCTTCTTGAAGGAAATTCAGCTAAAATCACACTGACTCCTAAGACCTCTAATTATGGTGAAGGGTTACAGCTCGTAAATCCGAAGGTTCGTTATTCCGAAGGCTCTTCAGTCCGAAGATTCGTTATTCCAAAGGTTCGTTATTCCGAATTTCATTTTCGGATCAACAAATCTTTGGAATAACGAACCTTCGGAATAACGCCACAAATGTTCGGATTAACGAACCCTTTTTCGTTTTCGGATTAACGAACCACTAGGTACATATAGGGAATTTGTGTGTTTCGGATTAACGAACTTTCGGAATAACGAACGGCACCCATGGTGAAGAACATCTTATCAGAAATATGATTTCTCTTTTTTTTTTATACTGGCATTTACTCGTCTGGCTATGTGGTTTTTGACCAAAATTATTAGGTTTTGGTTGAAAAATTTTGTTTTTAATCACTTGATAATCACTTGATTACCAGTGTGGCAGGAGACAAACAACTATTTTTATCAGGAATTTGCAAGAGATTTGAAGTGTTCTGTATCGTCATATTTTCTTTGAAACACATTACTAAAGTAGATATCTGGTGAATAAACTATTTGTATGGTTTGAATTTAAAGAATTTTTTTATGATACAGTGTATGAATTGTTTGTCATCAAGAAGAGAACGAAGCAACACATTGGAGGGTGACACTGTTTGTCATCAAGAAGAGAACGAAGCAACACATTGGAGGGTGACACTGTTTGTCATCAAGAAGAGAACGAAGCAACACATTGGAGGGTGAAGTTTGTTCTTTCTAGGGCTATTATTTTTTCCTGGCAATTTGTTGAGTTATACTTCAGAAGTAAACTTGTAAGTTTGTTCCGTCACGGCTACCCATTTACTTCCAACAACCATCTATTTACACTGAATTTTAATTTCACAGAGGCTTGCTTGTACAATGAAAACACACTATACGGTGTATAGTATGGGCTATGATTGTGTGACACAAATGTTATAGGACTTTTGCAAGGATGACGGACTCGATATTTTCTGAGAGAGGTACAGCATGTAAATAATATGCATTAGGTATGTTGTGACTGACTTCACGACAAAACATATTGAGGAGAAAAGTTTATATATTCTTGTTATATACCGCATACACTGTAAAAAATTTGTTTAGTTTCTAAACACCTAACTAAACACTTTTCTGTGACAGTTTAAAAACACTACGACGTGTTTATATATTAAACATGTTTATGAACTAAACACATGCTGTGTTTATTTTCAGCACACCCTAGGTGTTTATCACACACACATGTTTATGTTTTAAACGGTTCTGATGTTTAAAAACTAAACACCTGCTGTGTTTAGAGCCTAAACACCAAACGTTTACACCGTAATCACTCACAGTGTTTAAATACTAAACACCGCACAGTCACATAATCACCCACAATGTTTAAGATCTAAACACTGAACCAAAAAAATAAACATGACGCACTGTTTACAATGTAAACACTGCGACATGTTTATTCGCTGTGACAGATTAAAAACACTGCGACATGTTTATTTGCCATTTTAGTGTTTATTCTCAGAACACATGTCTGATTTTTTTAGATCGATCACAAAATTGCATACATATCATCATGCATGTTAATTTCCATGTATTTATTAATGTAAAGTGGATTGTTTCCACTTTTTTTTTTGTGCATGGAATAAGATAAACGCATAACATTATATAGAATTTACCCAGTATGAACCAAATCATCAGCACACTTACATCGCATAATACCAGGGAAGACCTGGGTTAGCTTTCACAAACATTTTGGCTACAAGAGTTAAAGGCAATTCTCTGAATGCAAGTTATCAAAACATCAGTCAAAGCTTGGGCAATATCTGACGAATAATAAGTTAAAATCCTTTAAAGGGGAAATCGAGTCCAATAAACAAGTCTGATAAAAAAGAGTAAAACCTTACCAGTTTAACAGTAAACATTTGAATGAAATCGGATGAAAAATAAGGAAGTTATCAAATTGTGAAGATTTACTAATTTCTGCAAAGCAGTTAAAAGTGGATATGAATATGCAAATGAGTGAGTTGACCATGCCCCATAACCTCACAGTTTTCCGTTGATCGCGTACCCCCCAAAAATAATGAAATTCAATGTTTATGTTAATGAAATGTGAAACATTATGGTATTGCTGGTTGAATAACTTCAGAAAAGTGATCAATTAGATATATCAGGACTTGAGCCTCGGGAATAATTGCGTTTGAATGAAAAACTTGAAATTAAGTAAGTTGTGAGGGGATGACATGCCCACGTTGCCATTTGCATATTCATATCAACCATTCAAGAACTGTTTCCTCAAAAATTAGCGAAACTTCAAAATGTCATAACTTCCTTATTTTACATCCGATTTCGATCAAAATTTTACCAATGAACTCTTAATATTTTATTCTTTCTTATCAGACTAACTTGTATTTGGACTGGATTTTCCCCTTTAAATATTGCCATGTTATTGCTATACGACACAATACCGAGTTAAATGCAAGATACCTGGGAGTCACTGGCCTGTACACGAAGACGTAAATGGAATTCTCTCCTATACACACAGTAAAGTTTGTATTTGCAGGAAATGACACATGACTCATTTTGGAGAAAAAAAGAATATTGCATTTAACAATTACTTTTCAGTCACATGTAATTCTTAGCCTACTTTCAAGACTTGCCGTCTTTCTACTGCATTCAGAACTAATTCTTAGTATTGTAAAACAAACGAATAAACTTGTTGATTGTGAATTGCAACTCAACGCTTCGGAAGCTTAGAAACATTGTAATAAGCGCTTTATAAATGATATTTATTATTATTTATTATTATGTATGTAACACCTCCAGGAACATAACTGCAGTCTGTGAACAAATCGATGCCGACCTCGAAGACTGCATCAATTATTGACAAAGTGCTTTGGGGTGTACCCGAACCAAATTAGGCTCACGGCAAATTATACCATGCACAACACTATGGTCGTATTGGTACTGATCAGGGAGTGTAGATGATGCGCTCATCATAAAGAGACCCCCCCCCCCCAAAAAAAAATAATAATAGTAATAGTAATAAATAAATAAATAAATAAATTAAAAAAAATAATGTTTTCAGTGTATTTAGCCTGTGGTGAACATCTGCACTCCCTGATCAGTACCAATAATGGAACTTAAATACATACATGATATTGTTCTTTTCACTGCGACGTTCACTGAAAGTACATGTAGGCTAACAGTACTGTATTGATTTTTCACTTTTGCTATTTCGAGAAAAATCTTAGAATGTTAGTGGTTTTCAAAAGGTGAGTGAGAAAAAACTTCTACCTTGCTAGAACCTTGGAGAAAGAAGTCAAACTCTATGGGTATACATGAATAGTCTATTAGAGTCTAATCAGTCTCATCATACTCTGCATAATCATGGTATGGAGGGCTACTTTCAATCTCGACACAGCAGAATTTTTGGTAAAGACAAGAGGATAATAAATGAACAAAGAAAAAATAATGCATTGCAACTGGAGTCGGGAGGGTATGCAAGGCTGTCATGAACACGCGATGTGATCAGCAAGACTCCTCCCTTGTCAATTTGTTTGTCAGTCAGTTGCAAGACTCCTCCCTATTCTCCATGCATGTTGTACTACATTTCTGATACCTCTCTCCATGTGACCGATTTCAAGAATATCTCAGAAAGAAAATATTAACTACCGAATGCTGCATTTCCTATCACGTCTACAAGAAAATTGCACAGAATTCCAAACAAATGCAACTACTGGCCTCTTATTTGCGTCCAATATCTGCTGATTGTATTTGAAGCACCTGAGGGAAAAAAGTGAAATGGCTGATATTTTGATTTGATTTGTTTTGATTTCTACATTCCTTTTTGCACAAGAATATAATAGAAAGCCAATAGAACAAAGTTCTTGAGTAATATCTTAACAGTGAATTACAAGGATATTGGTTGATGAATAAAATGAAGTGAATAAAACTGTTTTTCTTAGTAGTGCAAAACGATTTCGAGCAAGTGTCTTTACATAATAGATAACATTACAATTTTACGTACCAGCTGTTAAAATAAGACAATTACACATATCTATGAGCAATACGAATACAGGTGACCATTATCGTAAGCACAGAGGACAATAGAATCGCTTTGTTTTGGATATCCCTGCCATTTCAAAACCAATTTTCATCAAATAAGCATTGAATTCCTCTTCGAATTATATAGGCCCCCTACCTTCATATTTCTTTAGAGGTTCATCATTATGTAATACACGCATACACGCACACGGAGAACTGAAGCCCCAGCGCATTCAAAACCCTATCAACCCCCATATGATTTACTTTATTCTAGTATACAGATTTAGATGCACACTGTCAGTGAAGAAAAAAACAAAAAACAATAGAAAGGTTGCTCTAACAGGTGGGATGCTTCCTGATAGGCCTGTAGTGCATCATGACGATGTGAGACATCACATGGCTAGCGGGAAAAAGATTATTAACATTCAAAATCATTATCCATGGTTCATTTTCTTCATATGGCATGTAGGCCTATAGATATACTGTATATCAGTATATCTTGCGATGTCCTTGTAATCCTCAGATGTTTGCACTTTTAGACGGGTTGTATAGAAGTAAGCGCATGCATCTTTCATTCTAATCCAGACAGGTTTGGCGTGATCCCCGATCAATTCTTCCATGACGTGCTGGTGCTGGTAAAAAGAAATGATTACACAAGGAAAACAAGTCAGTTGGCTTTGCAATGCAATGGACTTAACTGCTCCCATAGATTCTGAAAATGAATGGATAGCAAAGAAGTTGACTGAATCCATAAGCACTTACACTTTCAACAATATTTGCAATAAATAAATTTTCCATGTTTATTTTAGCTAATGGATTGAATTCGGGAGTCGGGAGTAGGTAATCCCCCCCCCCAAAAAAAAAAAAAAAAAAAACACACACACACACACACACAAACAGAAGAACTTAAAGCATCTAAAATCTGCATTTTATAGAAACTCATTTACATGCCCTTTAAGTACATAATATTCATTGATTTGGCTCTGCAATTTTGAGTACTTACTTGATTTCCAATTTCCACATGGGCAGTATACAGTGATGTACTATCCCCAGTCAATTTACTCTGCTGACTACACCATGCCTCGTGCAGCAGAGGTAGGCCTAATGTCTTGCAGGATTTACACAGTACACGTCAGGACATCATCGTCACCCACTTTGGTGCCATCGCCATCCCCTTCCAAGACATCCTAATGGGCTTTAGGACCTACATTCAATTTTCACCACCTGTTGAGTGAAGAATTTACAGGGAATAAAACTGAATTTCACTCAAAATATAGTCACTAAACTCATCGTCATTCACATGAAAGATACTTCATAACTTCGTAAAATTAAGGTAGATACAGTGAGTTTACCCGCTAGGCCGAGTTTACCCATAACTACGGTACCGGTAATTTGCAGAGTGTAGGCCTAACTAGATATTGTAACGTTAACAACACTAACACGTTACAGTTAGAGCGTTCCCCGTTCTAACGTAACTTAGTCGTTAGATTTAGAAATAGAAAACTAAAACAAACGAGCAAAATCTTTAAGGGCGTAGCTGATTTCCACGCCTACAACAGTTTTACATTAAACGAGGGCGATTTTGCAATCAATCTTGTTATTCACCGACTTTGCAGACTTAGCAGACTCACCGCTTTCATGCAGGCCGGCCAGGCTAGAACTTTATCCCTTCGACGCCATCATTGATTCTTAGCTAGATCCGCTCCTTTATGCAGTGCGTCCATGCATGCAGCTCAGTCATGTGTGTCAGCAGTGCAGTCGATTGATGGAGTCGTAAAGTGCAGTGTGTGGACGACCAAGCCTAGAACGAATGCGCACGTACTGTAGGCCTACGCACATCACGCTGCTGGGGCATGCAATCGCAGCACCAGCCAGCCAATCAGACAGATCCATCCGTACAGGTACGTACGAGCGCGCACATCTCCTTTCCCGCCAATTGTGCATTGATTATGGTCATAATCATGCATAGCCAAAGAGATTTTCCCCTCCCCACCACTAGAGGGCGGACTCTACAATAGAGTCAGCGATTTCATGGGGGCCGCCATTGGTCACTTAACAATGGCGGACTTTGCGTACTAAGTATTCATTTCTACAGCGCGTATTACGCGAACTTCTGAACTTTTACGCGAGTACGCACTTGATTTTGGCTGCTCCTCGATTGCTCGTTTGCTAGCGTGTTAGCACGGGGGGTGAGCCTACCCCCTCGTTGTCATCCAAGCTCCCCTTGCGCTCACAGAACAATGGTACAGGGCGTATGAAGACCCCGCACTCTAGCAGTCACTGGGGAAAATCTCTTTGTGCATAGCACGAGTGGGCGCTAGAAGCGCACGCACAGGGCACCACTGCGTGCGTTGTGGCCGCGGCCGTCATGTCACATGCGCTGCTGACTTGTAGAGTACGAGTATAAGTGTTTATGTTAAACATGTGCGGTGTTTAGAACGTGTTTACGAGGCGTTCTAAATGTAAACGCGTCTGTTTATCCTGACAGTAGAAGTGTGTTTTAGGCCTAACCAACAAACATTTGGGTAATGCCCTAAACCATGAACGAAATCATTAACAAAGGCAACTCCCATTTTTTTCTAGCAGTTAAAATATAGGACTGTACATGCAAAACCAAAATATAAATTTATTACAGTTGTATTACATATTTTTAGGTTATCCTTTTTCCTAATTGATTAGGCATTTCCATGAAAGGGCTAAAACATGAATTATTTCATAGTGCATCTTGATGTCGTAACAGTTTCCACTTTCTCGTGATAAAAGGAAACTAGAAATTGCAATTTACACACCATTTCCAACACTTCTCCATATATATATGGACATATTGAGATTAACCCTAACCCTAACCCTAACCCTAACCTAACCCTAACCCTAACCCTAACCCTTACCCTAACCCTAACCCTAACCCTAACCCTAACCCTAACCCTTCCAGGCCCTTTCAAATATTGTACATATAGTATATAACAAAAAATTCAAAGTCGCCTGGACCGCAGAATAATTACATTTACAATTTCAAACTTTCATATGTTGGACCTTCCATCAGACTTAACATTTTTCTAAAGTATGAATCCTTAACTATAATTAGTGTTTCTTCCAGACGCTTTTGAAATTTTTATGTACAAAACAAATGGTAACTTTAAAAACGGCTGGAGCAAAAATTACTAGGAGTTAAGATCTGAAATTGTCGAATTATCTTTGTCTTCATAAGACCTATCTACACCATTAATTTCAACTCTTAACTAAATACTTCATATACTGCGGAATACCCGTAACTCTAACCCTAACCCTAACCCTAACCCTAACCCCTAACCCTAACCCTAACCCTAACCCTAACCCCTAACCCTAACCCTAACCCTAACCCTAACCCACTAACCCTAACCCTAACCCTAGCCCTAACCCAAAATTTGGGTTCTTAACTGGCACTTTTCATACTTGGCAAATGCCCTAACTCTAACCCTAACCCTAACCCTAACCCTAACCCTAGCCCTAACCCTAACCCTAACCCTCATACTTGGCAAATGCCCTAACTCTAACCCTAACCCTAACTCTAACCCTAACCCTAACCCTAGCAAACCCTAACCCTAACCCTAACCCTAACCCAAACCCTAACCCTAATCCTAACCCTAACCCTAAATCTAACCTTAACCCTAACCCTAACCCTAAAACTAACTCAACCCTAACCCTAGCCCTAACTCCTAACAGTAAAACTAACTCAGCCCTAACCCTAAGCCTAACCTTGTTTCCTGCCTTAACATTTGGCGCTACATTCAAATCAAATCGCAAGTCGTAGCTGTGCTGTCTGCCTACATGCACGTATGGAAATTTTGCAGCCAGACTCGGCACATATACGGAAATTTCCCAGCCACAGTCAAGCAGTTTCCTGCTTTAACAGTTGGCGCGAAATTCAAATATTAACAGTTGGCGCTACATTGAAATTAAATCACAATTCTTAGTTTGTGCTGCTTACAGCCAATACATACACGCATGGAAATTCCCTTGCCAGACTCACCAAATGTATGGTACCCACAGTCAGCCAGTTTCCCGCTTTTACAGTTGGCGCGAAATTCAAATATTAACAGTTGGCGCTACATTCAAATTAAATCGCAATTCTTAGTTGTACTGCTTACATAGCCAAAACATACATGTATGGAAATTCCCCAGCCAGACTCAGCACATATGATAGCCAAAGTCAGCCAGTTTCCCGCCTTAACAGTTGGCGCGAAATTCAAATATTAACAGTTGGCGCTATATTGAAATTAAATCACAAGTCCTAGTTGTGCTTCTTACATGATAGCCAATATATAAAAGTATGGAAATTCCCCAGCCAGACTCAGCACAAGTATGGCAATTCCCAGCCACAATCAGCCAGTCTAACCCTAAGTCTCGTCCTTATTGGAAGTAGTATAATTGGAATTCAAATTGTATTTCAGAGTATTTCAAACCACCATAGCGGGAATTTATATCAACAGGGATATCGATAGTGCCATCCTGATTGCAAATCACAATGTTATGCGTGCCCAGTTTAAGCAGAAGTATTTTTGTGGGACAGCGATCATCATCAGGGCCTCCAACGAAGGTGTAATAATTGCGAGCATTGCCTCCTTATCCAGGCAGGAAACGACGCGGGTTTGAACGCATTATGTCCTCACTAACTACCCTTTGGCTGCCTCCAATGGGCGAATCCAAAAGTTCCTGGTCGAGAAGCCGTGCACGGGTAATGTATAATGTACTCTCTTTTTTTTTTCAAATGAAATTACGTTAATTAATTAAATGAATTAGGTCAAAATATCACAAAGTATAACAAAGCGTGACGAAATATGATGAAGTAAAGCGATAAACTGACCAGCTTGTATTGATTCAATAGGATTATTTCGATGATTACAATTTGTTTCTAATCCCACTTATTCAAATCCATTTCCTGCTACAAAACACCCTTCGTAAACAAGAAAAGGTGTTCCAACCGAATGCGGACATGCTAGGAGTTACTACAATCCTGAAGGTGGCGACAGATGGCTCCATCATTGACATTGTGAGTAAATATTCATATTTAATCGTTGTTTCTAGAGTTCAAATAAAAAATGCAGGTATTCATTTATCATTTTGTTGAATAGCAGATGGGAGGTATGGAAAGAAACTTAAAGACGTCTGGAAGCAATACTAATTGGAATTAAACTTTGAAATTCACATATAAAAGACTTTACTCATGGTTTAAAAGTTCCCTTAAATATGAATGCTTAACAACGATTAGTCTTCCTTCCAGCCTCCTTCAAATTTCATGTACAAAGTCTATGGGTTTTTCAACTTAGAATATTTTACGACTTCTCCATAGACAATTAATGTACATAAAATTTTAAAGACGCCTGGAGCGAAGAATAATTGGAGTTACAGTTTCAAAGTCCAATATGCTAGACCTGACACCGGACTTAACATTTTTCTGAAGTATGAATTCTTCAATACAATTAGTTCTCCTTCCAGACGCTTTCAAATATTTATATGTACAAACATATGGTAACTTGAAAGACGGCTGGAGCAAAGACTACTTCAAGTCAGACTTTGAAACTTATATATTTTGGACTTTGTTCACAACTTAAGCTTTTTCTCAAGTATGAGTGCTTAAGTAAATTTAATCTTCCCTCCAGGCCCCTTCAAATATTGTATATATAGTATATAGGAAAATTTTCAAAGACGCCTTGAGAGAAGACTGATTGGAGTTACAATTTCAAATTCCAATATCTTTGACCGGTCACCGGTCTTAAAGGGGCATAGTCCCGGTAGTGTAGATGGCGCTGTTGATGATACTGCCGAAGATTACCGAAGTAGAGCTGTCATCAAGAGTAAAGTGCGTAGGTGTTGCTAAGTAACGTTGCCTTTGTTGTCTTCTCTGCGCATCGCGCAGTCTGTAGTAATGCCAGGGTGCGTGCATATGTGCTTGTTATTATGACATCACAAAAGAAGTTTGCTAAAGCTGTCATCCCCCTCAGCCGAATCATGAGCCGAAGTGTGATCGGACCACTGACTACAGTGAATCAGTCTTCTTCGGACTCGGGAAAGTGGGCCAAAGCGTAAGCGCCAAAAGAAGTCGATAGCGTAGGTCTCTATAGGAAACTTGCGCCGCGCGCCCGCGTACACATTTGACTAAAACACGGGGACCATGCACCTTTAATATATTTGTCAAGTATGAGTCCTTCAATACAATTATTTCTCCTTCCAGACCCTTTCAAATATTTCTATGTACAAAAATATGATAACTTGAAAGACGGCTGGAGCAAAGACTACTTCAAGTTAGACTTTGAAACTTATATATTTTGGACTTTGTTCCCAACGTAAGTTTTTTCTCAAGTATGAGTGCTTAACTTAGTTTAGTCTTCCCTCCAGGCGCTTTCAAATATTGTATATATAGTACAAAGGAAAATTTTCAAAGACGCCTGGAGAGAAGACTAATTGGACTTACAATTTCAAAGTCCAATATGTTTGACCTGCCACCGGACTCAACATATTTGTCAAGTATCAGTCCTTCAATACAATTAGTTCTCTTTCCAGACCCTTTCAAGTTTTTCAATGTACAAACATACGGTAACTTAAAAAAACGGCTGGAGTAAAGACTACTTCAAGTTAGACTTTGAAACTTATATATTTTGGACTTTGTAAAGAACTTCAGTTTTTTCTTAAGTATGAGTGCTTAAATAAGTTTAGTCTTCCTTCCAGGCCCTTTCAAATATTGTACATATAGTATATAACAAAAAATTCAAAGTCGCCTGGACCGCAGAATAATTACATTTACAATTTCAAACTTTCATATGTTGGACCTTCCATCAGACTTAACATTTTTCTAAAGTATGAATCCTTAACTATAATTAGTGTTTCTTCCAGACGCTTTTGAAATTTTTATGTACAAAACAAATGGTAACTTTAAAAACGGCTGGAGCAAAAATTACTAGGAGTTAAGATCTGAAATTGTCGAATTATCTTTGTCTTCATAAGACCTATCTACACCATTAATTTCAACTCTTAACTAACTACTTCATATACTGCGGAATACCCGTAACTCTAACCCTAACCCTAACCCTAACCCCTAACCCTAACCCTAACCCTAACCCTAACCCTAAACCCTAACCCTAACTCTAACCCTAACCCTAACCCTAACCCTAACCCTAGTCCGAAAATCCCATAGGCTTTGTACATATGTACTAAGCATATGTTTTTTTCCCACAAAAAAAAAAAAAATTGTGTACAAAACCTATGGAATTTTTTTCCCCCAAATGTGTTTTTTACACGTTTCAGACAATTTTAAGCATTTTTTTTTTAATTTTCTTTGAAAAAATACTTCAATAAAATCAAAATGGCGCCAAAAAAAGTTATGGGAGTTAAGGTCCAAAATTTTGGGAATTTACTAACCAGCAGGTGTACTACCTATACACAAAATTTGGGTTCTTAACTAGCACTTTTCATACTTGGCAAATGCCCTAACCCTCTAACCCTAACCCTAACCCTAACCCTAACCCTAAACCCTAACCCTAACCCTAACCCTAACCCTAACCCTTCCGCATAATACCATAAGATAGTCTCTATGCGTGTACAATATAATGAAACACAATCTTTCACATATTTCTCTATTCAAACATGTAATCAACAATTGTCACAAAGGTGAGTTTTTAACACAGATTTGAATTTATCAAAATCTGTAATGCATCTAACACTGAGAGGGAGATTATTCCATAATGAGGGTGCCATTTTTCCAAAAGACCTATCACCATATGTCTTAGATTTGACACTTATTTCAGAGAGGAGATTTTTTGATTTTGAGCGCAGATTACGACCAGGATGATATGGCTTGATGAGTTCACTGAGATATGCAGGGGCATTTCCATGAAAACATTTGAATACAAGGGTCAAAATATTAAACCTGATACGAGCTCTTATCATTGTGTTTGATTATTATAAAGTTCATGTCACATCCATCACAAACTTGTATTAAACAAATGTGATACAATGTATGACTCATATCAAAAGGGGATGAGGGAACTAACAAATCATTTACTTTAGTCATCACTCAAACTTACAGCACTGAACAGAACAAGTTACATTTATCAAAGATACTGTGACAATATCTATGTATGTAATCTTTATACAATGTACCTTATAAGCAGAAACTAATACATTAATACAGGCTTTTCAAATAAAGTGTAAAAAACAAAGCTACAATGTACCTTTGATCACTGGGTATCAAAGAAAATGTAAGAAGACAAAATACTGCCCCAATCAGTTTAAATACTGTATTCATGACAGTTTGAACCCTGGTCCATCAGACCCTCATGATGGATCTCATGATAGTGTCTATCCCCTTGCTCCAAAGCATAACCAGCGTATTATATATACTGGTACCATTCTACGTGATTTACAGCCTTTTCCACGTGTGCTCTACACCAGACTGCCTGATGAACTGTTCAGTAGAATCAAAGCCTTGGGTATTCATCGCAGAAGGAAGACTCATCGTGGAAGCAAGGGTTTCAGAAGGAGAAGAAGACAGCAGCAGCATGAACATCAACTATCCAAAGAGAGATCTCCTAATCTCTCCCACGAAACCTCTTCTGTGGAAGCAAGACACGATAAGTTGAATTTTTGTGTTCTTAATGCTCGCTCACTCAGGAATAAATCTTCAGAATTTCAAGATTTTGTCATAGATAAGCACCTTGACATGGTATGCGTCTGTGAGACATGGCTTACTCCATATGATGATGCAGTGGTGGCTGACTTCTGTCCAGATGGCTATATCTTCAAGCACCGACCCAGACCTGGTAGACGAGGTGGAGGCATTGGATTCCTTTACCGCAATGAACTAAACGTGAGTGTTAAACCATCTTCTGTCTATGACAGCTTTGAAGTGATGTCAGGTACTGTTACATCAAACAGCATAAGCACCGATATTGTCGTTATCTACAGGCCACCTGGGACTCGATCTTCTTTCACTAAGTTCTTAGATGAGTTCTCATCCATGCTTGATGATAACATTTTTCGTCCGACACCTCTTTCGATATGTGGTGACTTGAATGTTCATCTGGACAATTTGGCTTCTTCCAACACTAAGAAATTCAATGAATTGCTCTCTAGCCATGGTCTCATCCAGGTTATAGATGTCCCTACCCATGAGAAGGGACATATTCTCGATGTATTACTGTTTCGCTCGTCCGAGTGTGAATTTCATTCCAATGCTCAAGTCATACCTGGCATATCTGATCATTCTGCCATTACTTGCAACCTCCATCTTGATAAACCTCGCCAGACTAGGAGATACAAGGTTGTTCGAAATATCAGATCGATAGACAGGATTGCATTTGCTGCTGAAGTTTGCAATGCCTTCAAGTTGTCTTCATCTGACTTGGATGTGTGCAGTGCTGTTGACTATTATAACTCGCATCTAGGCACCATTCTCGACACTGTCGCACCTGCTAAGACGTGCATCAGGAGGAATCAGTCCACAAGTCCGTGGTATACTCATGAGATCATCCTTGCTAAGCGTAGCTGTCGAAAAGCTGAACGGAAATGGCGTACCAAAGGCAAACTGGAGATAGATCGGCAGCTGTACTCCCATCAGAGACAGATTGTTCATTCTCTTGTTCGCAAGGCCAAGCGTAACTACTATGTTAGTCTCATTGAAGACTGCGGATCGGATTCGAAGCGTCTATTTAGTGTGGCTAATAGTCTCCTGAATCGTAAGAAGTCATCACCCCTTCCAGCTTATGTGAATGCTCAATCCTTGGCACAGCTCTTCATCCAGTTCTTCAAGTCAAAGATTAGTAACATATATAGCAAATTTCATGCAGATGTCACCCCTCAACCACCCTTGCAAACAAGTGCATCTTTGTTATCATTTGAATCTACCACTCCAGCTGAGATTGAGAAACTTCTGCGCAACATATCACCAAAGTCCTGCGAGTTAGATCCGATTCCTACCATCTTAGTGAAAGAGTGTGCTACAGTTTTTGCACCTATAATAGCCAGCATTGTTAATTTGAGTCTTCAGCAGGCATCAGTCCCAGTCTCATTGAAGTTGGCTTACATTCACCCTTTGTTAAAGAAGCCATCCCTTGATCCTGAGGCTCTGCAGCATTACCGGCCTGTATCGAACCTTCCATTTCTGTCCAAGATCCTTGAGCGTGTTGTCTTTTCACGATTATCAGACTATCTGCTGGAGAACAATCTCTTAGATAACCGTCAGTCAGCATACCGGCCGCATCATAGTGTTGAGACCTTACTAGTTAACTTATCCAATGATATTTTGAGAGATATGGATGATGGAAAGATTACTGTTCTCTTACTGCTTGATTTATCATCAGCATTTGATACTGTTAATCATACGATTCTGGTGAATACTTTGAAGTCATTAGGTGTTGATGGTAAAGCTCTTGAGTGGTTCAAGTCATACCTATCTGAAAGGTTTCAGGTTGTTTGTGTTAATAATGCAAAATCTGATCCTGCTCCATTAGACTGTGGTGTCCCACAAGGATCTGTCGGGGGCCCAACGCTTTTCTCGATTTATCTGACTGGTTTGAAAGAGATCTTACATTGTCACTCTTTTAACTATCATTGTTATGCTGATGATATCCAGATATATACATCATTTCTACCTACCCAAACAAATGTCGTTGACATCATTCAGAAACTTGAGGCTTGCATCCATGATATCAAAAAGTGGATGAGCTCGCATTCATTGAAGTTAAATCAGGAAAAGTCAGAGTTGTTATTTATTGGTTCCAAGGTTCTACTTGACAAGGTTAGTCTTCCTTCTTTGACGGTTGACAAGGATGTGGTTATTGCTCCATCTAAATCATGTAGAAATCTTGGAGAATTATTTGATTCTACAATGTCCATGTCTGTTCAGATCTCTGCTGTCTGTAAATCCGTGAGATATCAGTTACGCAATTTGGGCATTATTCGCAAGTATTTAACTCGTTCAGCCACAGAAAAATAGTTAATGCTCTTATATCATCACGACTTGACTTTGGTAATGCACTCCTATTTCAGCTACCACAATCTCAACTTTCGCGGTTACAACAATTGCAAAATTCAGCAGCCGGCGTTGTTACCCTTACCAGGAGAAATACTCACATTACCCCTGTTTTGTCCTCATTGCATTGGTTACCTGTTGAATCTCGCATTGTATTTAAACTATTACTATTTGTTTTTCATTGCATACATGGATCTGCCCCAGAGTACAATGTTAATTTACTGACATTTTATAATCCTTCCAGATGTTTAAGGTCATCTGATAGTAGATTGCTTGTTGTTCCGAAAACGAAGAAATCATGGGGGGATCGGTCGTTTGCACATGCTGGACCTTACCTGTGGAATCAGTTGCCTCAAGTTATCCGTCACATTTCGAATGTTGACTCCTTTAAAGTTGCCCTCAAGACTCATTTGTTCATAACCATTTTCCAGTAGAATTATATATTATGATGTATATTTTTTCATTATCATTATTGTGTCATTCATTTTCATGTGCATGTTTGTGTAAGGATTTTTGTATTTCATAACTTACTTCTTCTACTGCGCCTTGAGCACTTTAACTATGTGGAACTGGCGCATTATAAAATACCCTGTATTATTATTATTATTATTATTATTATTATTATTATTATTATTATTATGGTGCCCATTGATGCAACGTAGGAAAGTGATTTCATGATTTTTATGGGGGGGGGGGGGGTTCTGATCGGTGAGATGTCAACTGCTTTTATGATAAAATTCACAATTTTATAAGGAAATTCAAACTTCATTCCTCATGCTTCCACTTTTCCTTTTATTTTATCTCTGCTTTCTTTCATGATGATTTCCTTATCTCTCATGTGCAAAGTTAGCCATAATTAATGATGAATCAATAAGTATGTTTTCGAAAGTGATTTGACTAATTGTACCATACAGAAACAGCAATAAATGAAGTGAAAAGAATTGCTCATATAGGACCCTCAAAGCATTTGCAGCTTCTCGTTCGTGACGTGTATAATTATTGAAGGTAATAGGTATTATGTCTGCTCCATGTAATGTATGGTTTATTGCGCATGATTGTTCTCGAAAACATGCACCCCGAGGCCATAAAATATCCTGCATACAGAAATGGTCATGCCTATTGTGATTATTAAGTGTAGAAACATTTTGCAACTCACTGTGAGAAGGAAAATTTGGTATATCAAAAACTATTGTAGAGGTTTGTACATATACAATAGTATCATATTGCTGCTTAAAGTCATGCAAGACACTCGCACATCACACATCAACAACACACTAACATTCACATACATCAAGGTATACATATAGATTAGGTACAAAATCAAAGTATGAAAAGATGGCAGATTTCACTTCTGAAATGAAGGTTTCCAGTATGATGGAGTTGTGATTTTTTTTCACGAATACCTGTCATTCCATCCCCATTTCAGTGCTATTTACTCCGTCATCTCCCCATCTGTCATTCACCTCTTCGTCTATAATGCCTCTTAAAAAATAAGCACACTTCATACATAATGACAAGAGTTTAGGTAAGAAAATAATGTTATTCATTTACGACAAGTTGGAATATAAGCATGCAAAATGAATGTTACATGTTCTGTTTTAAAGCCATGGCAAATATAAAAGTAAGTGGTGAGTGAGCAGACGACAGAAATAACTGGGCCATAAACGTATCCAAAACCACAGGTGAGGTTCTATATGCGAGACACATTTTCAGAAGCCTAGGCATGGAGTTGCACTTTAAGACCGAGTTACACTTTAAGACCGTAACACACGTGAGCCTTTTGTGCGTAGTGTCGAACTCATGGGCTGTATGACTCGTGAGCCGTATAACTCGTGGGCTGTATGACTCATGGACCTATTATTGATGACTCGTGGGTGTTGGTCTCGTGGGATGACCCTTTTCATGCATGCCTTATCTCTAAAAAAAAATACCATGTTCTAATCTGCTAGCTGGGTACATCTTAACTAAGTAAACATCGTTTCTGGTTCATAAGATTTCCATAAACTATCTCTAATGGCATTAAAATTATCTAAGAAGGACATTTCTATCGATTTCCACACACTATCATAGTTTTCATCTAATAATAGTTTCACCCATGTTAATATCTGCACCATAGAGGATACATAAGCGCCAATCATTTTGAGACTATACCCATAGTAAAACCGTTACATAAATAAACCCTCTTAACCCTATCTGTGCATCCACTCCAAATGAATTTATAAAAATAATAAGGAATTACGGCCTTTGAAAAATTTCTTAGGGATTTCAATACACAATACAGAAAATAAATATAATAACAGCGGCAATAATAGAGTTTTGATTACACATTTTTTTTTCCAATAAGAGATCTATCTAATCGCCAACAGTTTAACGTATTTTCAATCTGTTTCAAATTGGGTAAGCAATTCAGGTTATACAACAAGTTTACAATCAGAGAGAAATGTACACCCAATGTCTTTAAATTATTGTCTTTCCATATCAAACCCTTTCAGAAAAGGGAGAATTATGGGAACCTTTTCTTGTTCATATCCACACAGCTTCTGATTTAGACATATCAAGTTTACAGCCTGAACGTACTGCAAAGCGATCAAGAATATTGAATAAGCTATTGCATTGAACGATTGCAAGGATCCATCCAAGAAACATGTTAAATCATCAGCCAGCAATGAAATTTTCACTTTTTTATTCTACATTGGAATTCCCTTAACATTTACATTTTGTCTGACGGCCAAGGCCATTGATTCAATTACAAGTAAAAATAAATGTGGAGAAAATGGGCAGCCCTGAAAAATTCCCCTTTCCACGTTGATTGCTTTTGTCATAAATCCATTGCTATTAACATAGCTTTTCCTTCCAGAATATATAGTTTTTACCCAATTAATAAAAATTTGCAACAATATTAAAACGTTGTAAAGTCTTTAGCATAAAATCATCGCTAACACTGTCAAATGCTTTCTGAATATCAAGAAGAAGAATCAATCCCGGGATGTCAATTACCTCAGTATACTCAATTACGTCCATAATTAATCGAATATTATGTCCAATATGTCTTCCCTTTAAAAAAAAAACAAACAAAAAAACTGATTGATCATGATAAATAAGATGTTCCAAACATTTTTTTTCAAGCAATTTGCAAGAACATTAGCAAGAGTTTTATAATCTACAGTTAAAAGTGAAATGTTTCTGTAATTCTTCAAACGAAAAATGTGTATCTCCTTTTTGAATGATAAATTGTAGGATTCTAAGAACATATCACATATGTCAGGCCAAAATGTGATATAAAACTCCATTGGTAGCTCGTCCAAGCCAGGTGATTTATTCAACTTCATTAACTTAATAGTTTCATAAACTTCATTTTTACAAATAGGTTGGTCCAAAAAAATTCAATTTCATCTGAAAGAACCCCTTTAATAACATCCTGTTCAGTATTTTATTGTTTATATAAATTTTGGTAAAATTGCTGAATCTCGCACAATATACCATAAGTTAATATACCAATATATATATATATATATATATATACCACAATATACCATTAGTTAATCATAAAACATTATATACTATACTTTGTACATACCGTAAACATTGTAATATTCTCGATATTTTGAAATTTGCATGTTACGTCACTTCTGACTTTGATATACTGTACTAAAACCCTATGTTATATTTTTTGAACCCACATCCTACAAGCTTTGCTTTTTAGTGGGTTCCTCATATTACACGTTAATTATATGTCCTTATACATTTGTGCATTATTGGTTCAAACTGACCATTGTGTGAAAAACATTTCTGCTTCAAATCAAATGGAATATAAAACTTGTACGAAATGTGGAATATGGAACGTGAATAAGAAAAAAAAATATATATATATATACCATCATTGTTACTTATCATCTAATCATTCTCATTCTTAATTCTCTATATATATTTTCTACTGATTTTTTCTCCAGGTTACAAAAGCATTTTGAACTCCTTTCACCTTGTTCTATCCAAAGAGATCTAGAGCGAATAATCAGACCTTTGGTTTCATTTTCCAATAATTTTTGTAACTGATTATTCAATTGATTTAAGCTATCTATGAGGGTATCATTCTGGGCATCTAGGTTCATTTGCACTGGTTATCATCTATCTTTTTTAAAACGTCATTTTTTCTTTGTTCCTCTCTTTATTTCTTTCTGCCACCATAAACCGTACAAAGTCCTGTTATTTTACATTTAAAAGCATCGTAAACGGTGGTTGTATTGCATTGAGAATCATTATGGTCCAATATAAAATCACGTATACCTTGTTTGACAAGCTGAATAAGCTCCCTGTCCCTAGATAAACAAACAAACAAAAACCTGCTATTGAGTTAAATTAGTATCCAGGGACTCTAGAGGGTTAGGCATCTTTAGATTTTATGTCCAAGTCTGATCCTTATGTCCTACCAACTATATTATGCCTACTACATCCTATTCCCATTGCAGTTAATGTTTCTGTATCACATTCTTTTATATACATGCAAAAATGTTGTAATGCATGACGACATGGTTAGTAAATTTAAATCACACATACCTTAATTTACCGTATTAAGATATATGAACATACCTCTTCAGAATACAATATGAAATTGTGAATAACAGAACAATAACCTAGGTAAAATGTGTAACACAGAAAGTTTGAACCCAGCATAAATACTTCAGAGTTCCACGTCTTTTATCTCTTTCCAGAAGTTTCAGATTTTAGATTTTATCTGAATATTCATAAATACGCGTGAATATTCATGATAAAGAAACCAATGACGAAGACGTAGCGGACAATTAAAAACGTTTTTTTAAACGTTGATTAAAGACGAAATCGACGTAGCAGACCTAATAAAACATCTAGTAAACGTTTGTAAATGACGAAGACGTAGCAAACATAATAAAAACGTGTTGTAATGTCCATTGACGTCATAAAAAAAAAGACGTGTGTTAATTCTGCGGTAAATGCTAAGTCCAAACTTTGACCTTATATAATTGTATGTACGTTTTAATAACGTCCATTTGATACGAAGACGTAAGGAACTTCAAAAAAAGCGTTGAGGAAACGTTTTGAAAACGTTATGTTTTGCTGGGATAGTACATGTCAAACTAACTCCTTGAAAAAAAAAAGAAGAGAGGATGTTCATGTCATAAACAATATACATATCCATGTACAATATAGCAAATAGAAATAGTTTGATTGAGTAAAATACGGATGGATGACCTTACTCAGAGCTGACAACAGAAGAAAGTTTGTTTTCAGAGGGATCCACTAAACAGGAACATAATCATGTCAAGACAACAGTAAAAGTTCGAGGATAATCGGAAATAAATTCAAAAGTTATTAATGTTTGATGTTTCGGTGCCATCTTCCCTGGATAAGGAGACTACGTTGCTGCCCATGACTTCATTAAGAACAGAATAAAGAAAATACAAAGAAAATGCAATATATGTTCACTTTCTATGAAAATGAAAGAGCACTTGATTCAAACCTCTTTCAGGAAGTAAGGGGACTAATATTACCTTTGACATAGTGTCAGTAACAATTCTACGGAGTAACACCATACTTTTCATGAAAACAACTGAAAACGAATATCATGAAAATATGGGGCCAACATTTTCCTAAAATCCAAATTCAACTTTAAGTTTAAATGTCAATTTTTCGACAAAAGAAAATAACTTACATCTTCGATTAATTGTTTCTTTTTTATTTTGCCCCTTATTCTTGGACTCGTGTATTTTTTTCTTTGCCAAACGGTTTCGTTCTTCATACTATATAGCTATACAAAATACCAGACTATTCATATTAGGAAAACTAAAAAAAAAAATCTAAATCGTACTTTGCGTTCCACTTTCCCGGTCTTTCGATAAAATGCACATGCAGGTTTACTCACTACAAAGATGTATTGTACATGATGTAAACTAATATCTAAGCCTACTTTTCAGGTTAGCCCTACTTCTAGAGAATTGCGAGAACACACCACCTGTCTAAACATTAAAAAAGAATGCCATATCCCCACAGTAACTGACAGCCATCCAGAATGCTAAATCTGGTCACAATTTAATACCCGTCTCTCAAACCGGTTAGCAAAGTATAAGAATGTAACTAACTTCACCGAAAACACTCTAGAGTATTTAATTACTTTGCTTTAATACATGGCGAATTCAATTTAAGAAATATTGGATCTGAGGCAAGAAGTGCCAGTTTCTGGACTCCACCTTAAGTTGCAGTAATAATGAGGCGGTGATTATACATGTCCTGATAGTATTGCATGGCGTTATCCGACAAGGCTATGACATCACGAGGGAGGTAGTCACGTGATAAAGGTTCTGCTGGAGACAACAGCCGTGTACTCGAAAACGCCGTTCCGGTGTAAATTTCGTTCCCAACGAAGTTACCAGGCCACTTCCACGAGGTCACACTCGCTGCACCATTCATCTGCCAGTTCACGACAGACTCGGTGTAAGGTAGTCCAACCTTCTCGCAGAATTTGGTCATCATAGGGACTGGCTTGGCAAGGAGGTCGGAAGAATCGATGACTATCGGGTTCGGATCAATGCTCTCCCTCACATAGGTCCAGAGAGCATGTAGTTTCGGGAAGTACTCCCACGGCTCCCCTAGTTCCGGGTAATCTCGACAATCAAACGTCAGATCGCTTTGTTCCGAGCTGATAATACCAACACATCGGAGCTGCCTGAAATTCGCTTTGCGTAGGGAGAGAAATGTGAGAAACGGATGCCGGATGAGAAAGGCGTGTTGATAACCTGACGGGATGTATTCTCGAAACTTCTCGTCTCGAATCCCTATGCCCAAGTCCTTGACGAAGACGTTCTTTTCTTTAGCTCCCTCCAGCGTTCTTTTCGTGTACGCATATCTGTGACAGAGTTTATGAAAAAAAAAGTAATCAATGTGAGTTGTGTACTTATCATACTTGAGCTAGACATCCTTGAGCAGCATATTCCTCGTATGAAATGATATTACATTGAAGCAAAACATGGAAATAACATAAGATATAGGCAGGAACCGTGGAAGCGTTTAGAGAGAGAGAGAGAGAGAGAGAGAGAGAGTGTGTGTGTGTTTGTGTGTGTGCGTGTGCGTGTGCGGAGGAGGGATGAGAGGTAATTGTCGTGCATGGATTGATCAAGGATAAATTGATTCCTCCTTCCTCTGCGCTTTGATGGAAAAAATTTAATTCAGTTGAATTAATTTCATTTCTGTATAGAGTCCTATACATGGTGATATATAATGCTTGTACGTGAATAAAGAATTTGGGGATTAAATTATCCCAAATCATTTTTCCTTGCTTTCTCATCGTTCCCATTTTTTACTTTTTTAATCCTTTTTGGCACGACCAAAATGTTATATAAGAATGAATAATAAAGTAGATATTGGGCAGGTAAAAGTGTTTTTTTTTTTCAATTAAGATGAAGGTTAAGGCACAGTTTAAAATTGGGAGCAGTGATTTTAAAAATGTTCGAGTTATCACATTTGATGCGTGTATGTGCATATAAATACAATTGTATCACGAAACATCCAACCATATCAACATTTATCATTAAAACCTCAAATACATTAAAGGGGATATCACTATATTTCTCACTAAACCATAACGGTAGACGATTTAGTCTATAGAAACACTTTTATTATGACTATTGTCAACATTTTGTATATTCAACAGTAATTAACATTGATAATCCTGATTATTATTTTATTTTTGTTTTTTACACTGGTTGTTTCGATTCCTAACTCACATTTCAGAACTATTTTAAAGCACTACAGCTTGGGTTTTGTTTTCATCTGCAAACGGTTAATGATGCCTTTAACTAGTTGCAAATAACTTTGTTTTCTAATTTTAACTACGTTTACGCAGAAATTAATGGGTTGATCTGACACCGTATAGCAGAGTTAAATGGCATATATATATATATATGTGTGTGTGTGTGTGTGTGTGTGTGTAGGCCTATATTATGTATAATTATAACCTTCCATCGCAACCCCCCCCCCCAAAAAAAATGCACCTTTAGATTTTACATGAGAATTAACAAAAGGTGAAATGGGTCACCAAATCGATCTTGAGTTTTTCATATTTCCTGATAGAGTTCATCTTCTTCATCGTTCTTAAGGGGGTGGCTAATAACTGGTCAGTGGGAATGCTGGGGTGGTTGTTCCAATCCTTGTGGGATTCATTGATGAGTAGGCCTACATTATATATCTATTATTGCATGAAAATTATTTGCTTCAGAATGGTATCATATTCAAGTAATGTGCAGTTTAATGTTTCCAGGGGCCCGTTTCATAAAACTTGTTATCAGTGACAACTGCCACATTTCTATGACAAATTTGCTCTCTGCCAATCAGATGCAAGGATTTCAGTAGCTTGTCACATCTATGACAACTTTTTATTTTTTTTTTCAAGTTTCATGAAACGGGCCCAGGTTAGCATGCCTGTACAGTGACGGGGCGATCGGGAAACATTAAACTGCACATAACTTGAATATGAGACTATTCTGAAGCAAATAATTTTCTAGATATATAAAGTACTCTTTATTGAATCCCACAAGGATTGGAACAATACATCCTAAGCATCCCCATTAATTCCCACTGATCAGTTACTAGCCATCCCCTTTAACTTTCAGATCATAGAATTAATTGGAAAATGTGTTTCAGCAGTTATTCTACAACGAATTTTTGTAGAGTACTGTCATCCCACGAGACCGACATCACAAAATAGGTCCATGTTTCATACACCCAACGAGTTGGACAGCTCACAAGTCATACAGCCCATGAGTTCGACACCACGCGCAGAAAAGACTCACAAGACCGACACTACGCAATAAAGGCTCACGAGACCGACAGTACGCAAAAGAGGCTAACGAGACCGACACTATAGGCAAAGAAAGCTCACGAGACCGACGCTACGTAAAGAAAGACCACGAGACCGACCCACTGCGCAAAGAAGGCTCACGAGACCGACACAGTGCCGTATATATGGCACTGGACCGACAAGATGAACAGCGCCAACTACATGTCAATTACAAAGTATGTACCTGTACAGGGTATTCCATGAAGGGAAAAATGACGTACTGACTGATGCAATTTCGTCACCGCGGCGCTGCCGTGCAAAGAGATCGTAACTGATTGAACAGCACCATCTTCATATCAACGACATCAAGGATGTATTTCTACACGTGTTTCTTTTATGGGACAGTTCTGTCACGCTACGGGGAGCTACATTGTTACCGATTTTGTTTTAATTACATTGTACTCTTCACGGGACCCCCACCCCCCCCCCCCCCAAAAAAAATGAGTAAATAAAAAGGGACAAAAAAGACGTATGGATTAATTTCAGATCTTTGAAAATGCCATCGTGTTATTTTCAATAGGTTTTCCCAATTTCTAGCTAGAAGATGGATGGTGTGTAAGTTTTTTTCCTCCTTTTGTTTTCTTGCTTCACTAGTTAAGTAGGCCTTATTAGATGTCCTACCCGCCTGCTAAGACTTTTTGAGTTCAATAGATGAAAACGTTTTATATCGCAGCGATTCATGTGGATTCGTGGCTCGTGTTTGTAGAATTATTCTCCTCAAAACGGTACATTTTTTCATGAAATAGAATGCTATTTTCATGGATGCACTGTTATTTTCCAAATCCTTAATGCTACCTTAATAGACTATCACGTTACTTTCTGTGAATTTATACCAAATCAACACCTTTGTAGATGACTACGCCCCCTCCAGATCATGTAAAGCAGGACTGGTGTGCACTGCAACATTTACCATTTTGTGAAATACGTTCGTTTTCCATTTTCCTGCTGGGTATTTTTTAGTTGGTTGATATGAATGTCCGAATCATTTTATACATTTTTTTCTAATCGTTATGTGTTTTCCGGAAAAGGAAAAGAGGGAGTTTTGGCATTTTTTTAATCAACGTTGATAGATAAATGGACACTTTTACTAACCTTTCATTATTTTTTTACCAAACACTCACACACGCAAACACAATTAAAGATCTTGAACTTTTCAGGGGGTGAAGGAGGGCAACTGACGGGGTGACACCCTGGCAAGTCTCCTTTTTCATCTCTCATATCTTCCTTATGCCATAATCTGGACACCCTATACAATTAATTGGTGTATAGGTGATGTTGTTCGTCCTGTCAGTCTTCTTTGCCTAGTGTCGGTCTCATGAGCCTCTTTTGCGGAGTGTCGCTCTCGTGAGCTTTATTTGCCTAGTGTCGGTTTACGTGAGCCTTTTAAGCGTAGTGTCGGTCTCTTGAGCCTTTTGTGCGTAGTGTCGAACTCATGGGCTATATAACTCGTGGGCTTATTTTACTTCATTTCGAACTCGAGAGTTTTATGTACTTAATGTCGAACTAGTGGGCTGTATGGCTTGTGGGCTGTATAACTCATGGGCTGTATGACTCGTGGATATCGGTCATCGGTGTCGTGATGTGCACCCGTGTCACCAGGTATATCTCAGAGGCCCTTTTTCATTTCTTGAAAATACCTTTACACACTCTTCACTTTTAACTTTGATAACTTTTGAAAGGATAACGCTACTATTGTGAAAGTTGACATTGCTCATGGAGAGAAGATGTTTATAGACCATGCTCAATTTTAGCTCAATGTGCTAAACCCTTCATTGTTGTTGCTCCA
This sequence comes from Diadema setosum, assembly GCF_964275005.1. NCBI lineage: Eukaryota > Metazoa > Echinodermata > Echinoidea > Diadematoida > Diadematidae > Diadema > Diadema setosum. The sequence continues at coordinate 1,649,141 of NC_092694.1, read as the reverse complement.
GCGGTTTATATGTTTTTTTTTTTATTCATTAGAGAGCTATAGAGCACAGCTTGGTAATGATCAAGGCTTGCATAGACCCTGTACTTCAGAGCCTCTCTTTTCAGTTCACACTTTTCCAGAACGTGTGCTTTCTTTCAAGTTGATAGTTATATTGAGCTATAATTCGTTTTAAAACTTAGAGTCTGCTCTTTCAGAATCTACCCTTCACTAAAACTCCATGTCTGGCGACCATTTTTATGTGTGTGTGTTTTTTTGTTTTCATTTATCATTCTTTTTCATCGGCAATACCAATTTCTGAATCAAATTTTCAGATGAAGTTGTCTTTGTTATTGAACATCCGATTCGAGACAGCTACATTTTTTAAATAGCAGCAGTTTTTTTTTCACTTGGACACAATGGGTTTTAAACATCTTTATTGTTGGTGTTTTCTCACGTCACAGCACAGAAGCAACTACCTCCCAGGGCCGGCGCAGCGTTTTCAAAAGTGTGGGGGCCCACTTCCGGGTTTCATAAGCTATAATAAGAAAAAACAAAACAAAACAAAACAAAACACGTCGGCTCATCTCTTCTCCCCGTCCACTTCCGGGTTTCTTCAGCTGGCAAGTAAAAAAAAAAAAAAAAAAAGTCCTCATCTCATTCTCTCCCCTTTCCGGGTTTTTCACCTGACAAGCAAAAAAGATAAAGGTCTTCAGAGAAAAAACATAACCTTACCGCCGCCATACTTCAAGATCTCTATTCATTTTTATTTTAGTGCCACTTACGCACTTCCAGGTTAAAAGAAGTGTGGGGCCCAAAGTGATGACACCTGATGTATTCCTTTGTATGGTATACAAAAAGTGTGGGGCCCCCACGGCTAGGCCGGCCATGCCTCCCTGATGTGCATACTCCAATGCACACAGACATATTTGAGGCAAAGTTATGTTGATTTCATATATTGACAAATATTTTCCACTGTTACTTGATTAGCGTCAGGTACTGTCTTTTATGATTTTTCTTTTGTCGCCGTTAAATCCAAAGTCTAAATAGTGATTTTAGAACTCCCTTTGCGGATCTCTCCCATTTGCAACATTAAAAAAACAATCGTACTCTTTTTGTGTTGCACATTTTCAACACAAAGCATGCATGCTGCTGCCAAACGCGAAAAGGATGGCGATTCATTACGACAATGGACGGAACCACATTCCATGTAATAAACATTTACAGTTTGCGTGTTCACTGAGGCAATATTTGAAAAGATGGGGTAGTGGAGACATAATTCTTGCATGTCTTACACCAGCATCGACATCAGCATGAACATATTAATATTACAAAGATTGAGCTTCCAAACTTTACGTATAATACAGTAATGCAATGTTCCCTAAAGATTCCGCTGATGACACTAACTATCGAAAACCTCATAATCCTGTCAATATAATCACGTCGAACTAGTGAAGTATAGGAGCAAAATATTTCTTACGATAGACGATGTGGTGTAAACGGTAAATCCATGACTGATCCGATAAGGTTGGCCGCCATTTTATACAGCTCCTCATTGCCTTCGTATAGACTGGGAATGTCCACCCCTTCCTTCAACTTCATGTTCAACGCAGCCAAATAGGCGTAACTAAATGGTTGTATCCAAACATCAGTTTCGGGGATCTGGCCTATGCACCTGGTGAACGCGGTGGATGTCGACCTGGGATTCGTCCACAGTATGACGCGGTTTCCTGGACTTGAAGATATGTTATACATCTTCTAGCTTCTAATATAAAACGTAGAACGAGATGTGAGTGATATACCTTTAAGAACGGGGCAAATGCAGAGCTGTCTGATAATCTATCCTACTGGTATATACAGGAGACTACCCGGGACGAAGTTGCAAGTATGGATACAATTTGCTCTTTTTTCTCGCTGATACAATTGCCTTAAATGCAGTGTCAAGTCTCATGCTCGCCTGCACACTCACACAGACAGAATGACACACACACACACACACACATACACACACACACACACACACACACACACATACGCATTCTGCAGTCATGTGGTTTTACATAAGGACCTGTGCAATGCAAAGACATGTGGACTTCTGTCATCAACAGAATCTTGGTGTGAAACATTTGACGTTTGTTGGCGATCCAGCCTGAGCCATGCCAATTATACAGGTGTTAAGAAGATAAAAAGTGCATATAGTAAAATATATGACACGCATCATTAAACAGCAGTTTAATACGCGTTTCTATGTGATGTGATCTCATGTGATGAGTGACAGAAAATTGCACAATTTGTTTTGAACCAACCAGATGGGGAGGGAATGAACTCCTCCACGGCCGCCCCTGTATTTCCTACCCTCCAGGTAACTCTATGAAAAATGGGACGACGGATAGGAATAAAATTGTGCTAGTTCAATAGGTGCCAAACAAATATAGGGCACATGCCCTGGAACAAAGGGTCAATTAAATCAATATGACTATGTCTCTTATGTTTGTGCTTGCAGTCAAGAGATCCACACAGCTTAACGTTGCATTCTTTATTCAATTGCAGCCCTCAGGTTGCGCTGCACAATGCATCATTGGTTTGAGGAGAGAAAAGGTATCGATTGGAGAGACCCTCATCAAGATAAATGTAATCATTTGTTAGATATAAGATTTTAAGAGAAAGATTTGTTTTTTTCTTTCAACTGGGTCAGTTAATATCTATTTATAACACAAGTGCACTTCCCAGCAACTTTAATTCAGTGTTTCCACGAAATCTATCTTTTCATAACTATCCCACCAGGCGATACAACGAGTTTCATTTATCCCTCCTGAGAACTTTATAGGCTCAGAATACATTTATTTACACCGTCCTATAGATTCTGGAATTCCTTAAGCTGTGATATAAAACATTCTCCATCTTTGAATTCGTTTGAGCGCAAGTTACACGCGTTAAAACTTTGTTGTTAAATTCATACTAAGACTTTTAATATTCATTAGCTAGTTGGTCTCTACAACCAAAGGGTTCATCGTCAATCATTGAATTCATCATTGTGTAATTTATTACATCATCTTATTTGTATGAACCTTGCTCAGCTGCTTGAGCTCCGAAGCACCTCAATTCCCTCTTCCGATCCCGATGTTCATCTTGTGGGCTTTTCCTTTCTTTCTTTCTTTCCTTCCTTTCCATTATCCTGTTGTGCTTTTATTCCTTTCAGTGGTATACTTTTCTGCCAAGTCATGTCATGTCGTTGTGTCTCTTGTTTTGTTCTGTCCTGTCTTGTTCCGTCCTTTTTTGTAAACAAATATTATTTGCATAAGAATCCTCTGAGTGGCTCACAATTTACAAGCATGCTTTTCAGTGGACCTCCCAATTCTTTTTTTTTCCTCCACACATAAATTTGCATTTTGCCAGTATGCATGTACAGGCCCGTAGCCGGGGGGGGGGGGGGGGGGGGGGTGCGTCGGGTGCGTACGCACCCCCCCCCAAATTCTGAAAGGTCCACTTTTTCATAATAACGGTTTTTTAGCAATTCTCAAGATAACAATCCAAATAAATATAAAGACACATTATATGCTACGTAAATGTGGAAGAGTACGTTTAACAATGTTAAAAATAATTGTACGAAACCCTTTTGTTGTATGAACCATCGGATCGTCCCCATGCGCACAAACACAAATGTTATGTATCAATTTGTGCGAGCTATTACATACAATGTATTGAAAACGTTCGGTCATCTACGAAGCCGCGCTTCCGCGCGAACGCTACAACACGTAAAACGGGTCAAAAATCGACGCATTTTCCACAAAATCTGCCATAACTTTTAAACTGTTTAAGAAGCAAACTTGGGGCGCCCGGATTCTGAAAGTGGACACTTTAGGGATTATTTATGTGTATATATCTTTATTGTAACATTTGTAGCAGTGACGCAAATTAGATCAGAAAAGTACCTTATGAGTAGAATTGTCTATGGCGAACAGTCCAAATTTGACGAATTTGAGCATATTTTGCCGTCTTGCAATTCTTCCAGACGGGATATCTCGAGATCGGAAGATCGCATAAACTTGGCGTTTCAGGCTCTGTTCTGGATACGGCGGTAGAAACTTATTTATTTTTTTTTTTATCATTATTTACTAATCTCTTTTCTAACTTACAGGTAGCGGATATCTTTGCAGGCCAAATTCGGAAATGTAGTGTTGATTATTACTTATACATTTTCTCATGTTGTGACAGTTGTATTGGTTCTCATTTTAAAGTGAGCCAAAAACCTAAGAACATTTTCACTTATAATTTCCAAAGAGTATTATGCAGGCACGCAAACTCATTTTAGTTGTATTTCATGTAAATGTAATGGGTAAGAGGGTATGAGAGAGCATAGGCGCCGGAAGTGGGGGGGGGGGGGGGGGGGCCATCCAAAAAGTGTGGGGGGGGGGGGGAGCAAAACGCATTTTTGACCCCCCAAAAAAGCCCCCCCCCAAAAAAAAAAAAACAAAAACAAAAAAAAAACAAAAAAAAAACAACAAAAAAAAACAAAAACAAAAACCAATAATAATGGTAATGATACTAAAAATAAATGAATAAACAAAGCAAATAAATTAATATGTATATATATGAATAAAAGGGAACAAATATGGCTACAAACGGCAGCTTTTGGACTGTAAAATGTCAAAATTTTCAAGCTCGCTCGCTTCGCTCGCTCGCGTCCAGCAGTTGAGCCCGGTGCGCCTCCCCCTTAATTTCTAAAGCGAAAAACATAGCTACGTCGGCAGTTGTTGGACTCTAGAATGTCAAAGTTTTCAAGCTCGCTCGCTTCGCTCGCTCGCATTGAATCGTTATGCCATTTCGTGTAATGTTGCTGACAGTAATTGCCAGTAGTTGCGCCCGATGCCCCCACCCCTCAATTTCCAAAGCGAAAGATAAATATAGCTACAAACGGGAGTTTTGGGACTGTAAAATGTCAAAATTTTCAAGCTCGCTCGCTTCGCTCGCTCGCATTGAATCGTGATGCCACTCTCCTAATGTTGCTGCCAGTAATATTGCCATCAGTTGCGTCCGATGCCCCCCCCTTAATTTCCAAAGCGAAAGATATAGCTACAAACGGAGTTTTTGGACTGTAAAATGTCAAAATTGTCAAGCTCGCTCACTTTGCTCGCTCGCATTGAATCGTTATGCCATTCTCCTAATGTTGCTGCCAGTAATTGCCAGCAGTTGCGCCCGATGCGCCGCCCCATTAATTTCCAAAGTGAAAGATAAAGCTACAAATCCCAGTTTTGGACTGTTGAATGTCAAAATTTTCAAGCTTGCTCGCTTCGCTCGCTCGCATTGAATCGTTATGCCATTCTCCTAATGTTGCTGCCAATAATTGCCAGCAGTTGCGCCCGATGCGCCCCCATTTATTTCAAAGCGAAATATGTAGCTACAATTAAAACTCCAGTTTGGAAGTGTAGAATATCAAAACTTTCAAGCTCGCTCGCTTCGGCTCGCTCGCATTTTATTGTTAGGCCCTATGCAAATCACCTTATGTTGCTGACAGTATATAATTTGTCGATCGTTTCACACCGTCATTCATTCCATAATCCGGTAAGGAAAACTTACGATGTTCCTCAATGACTGCGTTGTTGAATGTATCACATTCCGTAATGTGTTGTAGTCCCATTATTGCTCACGCACACACGCACAAGCATACAGACCGTCAAAATTACTTTATGGTTCCCCCCCATGTTTCGACCCACCGTACGCCACTTTACACACATATATTTATATAATTAATTATATATATATATATATATATATATATATATATATATAATATAGATAATAGATGTGTGTGCGTGTGTGTGTGTATGTGTATATTGTGTAACATAATATTATGCATGGTCTAATCTTGAGCCCCCTCCAATGTTTGCCCCCCCCCCCCCAATCCAAACTGCTTCCGGCGCGCCTGTGAGAGAGACTGGAAAGTGCTGAGCTATGAAGTAAAATGGTAAAGTAAAAAGTTTGTCAGATAGTATGACAAAAGAAACTCATTCTTTTTTGTTTGTTTATTTTATCATTATTTACTTATCTCTCTTCTAACTTAAAGGTAGTGGATCTCTTTGCAGCCCAAATTCGAAAATGCCTAGAGACAGCTAGTAACCAAATATGCTACTATAATTTAATAAATAAGAAATAACCATTCCAGTATGTATCTTAGTGTGCACAGTAAGACAGATCAAATCAAATAGGAAAACATCTGAGCACTAAGCCTGAGGTCTGAATTTGCAGTCAACTTCTTCCAATGGCTAACGGATGTTTAAATTTTGAATTTCACTGACCTCCAAATTTCACAAAGAAAACCTTCTTAGCATGATGGTTAATATGACATTTGACTGATATTGGAGATGTTTGCGAATCGGATCTACTGCCTTTAATATTATTAAATCTAAAATGATTATTTGAAAGTTCGGAAATGCTGGAAATATCCTACCACAAGGAGGCAAAATATAAATGGTTCATGCACATTTACAATTCATTTTGTTTTAAAAATTTTCTTATCTATTTTCGTTTTTGACAAACTCGCATACCAACGGCTGATATACTGTATAGTAAAGTGAATGTTTCATCTTCCAAACAGCATCCAATGGGATGGAAAACTCCAACTGAAAGGTGGACACCGTGACCATACTCGCTAAAGAAAACGTGTAATAGGCAGTTGATAGGGGTCGTTTTTTTCTCACGGATTAGATGGAAAGTGTGATGTACGAGCGTATATAATCAAAGGGTATCAAAAAGGCCGAAATTTGGGAAAATGGTATATTGTTCAATCATGATGAAGTACTTCTTTAGGGTGCAGGAAACATTTAAGGAATGCTTGTTTTTAAGGCCCGAAAAAATCATATGATCATTACTCGTTTAGAGGCCATTTTGAAAGTCCATGTATGAGCACACCTTTTAATTGTCGCTACCCCTCCCGGGACGCGTATTTTTTATTTACACGCAAGCCTGTGGTTTTTCGCAATTTAATTCAATGAAACCGCTCGTGATGCGTCTATGCTTACTCCGCTCGGGTTGCGAAGAGTTCTGTGGGTTACTTGCACTTGTACAGTGCTGCCCCCCCACGGAAAAAAGCAGTAACTGACATTTTTATGAATGTCTACTTTTTTGCAAAAATGAATAGTTTACCCAATGCTTTCCAATGTTAATAGGTCAGCTTTGCAAAAAGAAAAATGAAAGTGACCAAAAATACCATTTTTCACTTTTGCAAAAAGCAGTAACTGCATCCAGTTGATTCAACTTTGCAAGTTTCCCCACGGAAAAAAGCAGTAACTAACAAAGCCCACGGAAGAAAGCAGTAACTAACAATTTAGTCTTTATCATTCAGACTCTGTATAGTCCTTCCTGTATATTTTTTTCCCTAATACCATTTATTTTTTCTACTATTTTTTTTTAACAATGTAAACAGCAGTTTCTCCCATAATTTAGGAGAGTAAATATAAAAAGATTGTGTCACCAGTAACTTGACTCTGCCCGCAGGGAATCATATGACAAGTTGTAGAAAAAGCTTCTTTCTGGAGACTAGCAAACCTGTCAGACTCAGCGCGCTCAGAGTGCAGAATACGCGTGCAGCAGCTGCATGCGCATAAATTCTGCAGCATACAGTAACTAGCTAAACATTGCATCACATCACACTCATCACTTGCATGCACAGTATTGCAGGTCTGGTACAGTCTGAGTGATCATGATTCATGCCAGTGCTAACCATGCTGTCACACAGTTTCTGCGGTCCAGGCATGCCTGTAAATCTATCATGAATTGCAGAGGAAAAGTCATGGTAGCCATGGCTTTGGCCAGAACCAGAAAATCTAGGTGAGCTGAAAATATATTGAAGGGAGATGAGCACTAGCATTAATGCACTAACGTTAGTCTAATGTTAGATGTAGGCCCTAAAGTTTTAAAATAGGTCTACCAGATCTAAAGTTACAGAGTAGATCTAGATTCTAGTCTATTGTTAACTGTTTAGTTAAAAAAATGTCAGTAGGCCTAATCTAACGTAATAGACCTAGGTCTAGCACTAACATTGGGCATAGATCTGTAGTCTAGCTTAAGTGTAACATCAGAGTTCGACTAGGATCTAAGACGAAGAGACTTGACTTTATTGTCTAGTCCAGGGTCATGTGTCAGGGGCCAGGCCGGGCACTCCAAAGTTCAATTAGGGTACCTACATAGGTGTCTACCTTATTTTTACACAGAATGCCATTCAATCGACAAGACCTAGTCTAGGTCTAGCGATAGGTCCTAGATCTTATAGATCTAGACTAACCAGAAAGTAGAAGAACTTTATAACCTGGTGGTGGTAACAATTCTCCTCCTATGGTCATGTGACATGTGCAGTTACTGCTTTTTTCCATGGGGAAAACAGCAGACTCCTGGCCGTCTGCAGTTACTGCTTTTTTCCATGGGGAAACCACCCAGAATCAAGGGTGAGCCACCGCAGTAACTGCATTTTCCTAAATAACATTTAAAAAATAACGGAAACATAATTTTTTCCTAGGTATTGTTAGACAACTAGGTATGGTGCATAATCATACCACAAAATTATTTTTGAATGTTTCTGTGTTTTTAAAGAATCTGCAAAAAACACAAAATCGCATTTATCTCAGCTCAGCAGCTATGCAGTTACTGCTTTCTTCCGTGGGGGGCAGTTGTACACACATTGAACATCCTACACAATCATATCAAATGAAATATCACTTGATTTAATTTGTTTGTAAATCACTTCAGTTAAATTATAGAAACAGCTGTTCATAATCTTTAAATCAAAGGTAAAATCTTTGACAGAAAAACACTGTGGCACTTATAGGTAAATATGGAACGAAATTTGGCATCAAAAGGGCAAAATGAAACAAGTATATCAGAATTGCTCTGAATTAAGAAGGGTTTTGTTTTTGAAATGGCCTTTTTAAACTTTTACCTTTGAATTTCAAGAGAAATGGAATACATGTAAAACTAGAAATATTGCTATGGTAAGTGGTATACATCCACCATAATGCACGCTTCTCCCAATAGGTCTATGTTATGTCTTGATGTGTGACGACAGTTTCACATAAGTGGCAAAATAGTAAAATGAAAAATGTTACAAATGTGTCACAAATGTGTTGAGTGTTTACTTTCCTTGAACTAATTTTAATTGGATAATAGCTAAGAGAGAGTCTTTATAGTTTCAGAAAGCAGGTAATTGGGATCGAGGAAAGTTCTTTGCTTTCATAATGCACATGAACAGATATGTCCCATGTGTATATCCACTTCTTCGCAGTAATAGATACCTACTGTCAATACACTGTAAATGTCTGTCTACCTGTGCTTATCAAATTCCTCTTACTCTGTGACGAAGAAAACTACATTCAACTTGACGCACTATAAGACAATGTACAGTGAGTTTTGATTAAACCAAAGTGATACCCCTTGCTCTTCACACAAGAAACACATTTGTATCTCAGAAAAGAGTAAACAGATTATGCACCAATTAGAAATGGGTAGGCCACAGATATGAATTGGATGGCGGTAGTAGACGTACTGCATGTATTATCGCACTGTTTGTCACCATCAATTATATTTTAAAGTACGATATTTCTTCCTATAGAACACCATTTTATATACTTGTGCATTTAGTGAAAGAGATTATCTTCATTATGTAACAGCACACTGGTCATATCATAATGTAGTATCAAATCCATGTAGTGAGTGCTTGTTTTGCACGCTGCGTAAATACAGCTTTATATCCGATTTTAGAGAAGTCATGACCCCCCCCCCCCCCAAAAAAAAAAAAAAAATTAAATTGTGTGAACCCGCTGAAAAGTCATGGGTATACTGAGGCAAATGTCTATGGGAAATGTGTGTTGTAGCAAAATCAAACCGTCCTCAATGGGTTAACATGGTCTTCTCTATCAGTTCACCACTGAAGAGTAACTTTTGGATGAGGATCACATAAGTAAGTTTTGACCATCAGGCTAAATCTAATGACAATCTCCTTACAGTTCTCCCATCTGTTGAGGTAATCTCACTTTGCACAACACTGCCCACTGCACTGGTAAAACAGTCCAGGACCAGTGAAAATCACTGTTGGACCAGTAACTGTTCAGGAATGGACCATTAAATATGGACAAACTGGGTACCTACTGGTCAAACAGATCTGCCCCCCACGGAAAAAAGCAGTAACTGACATTTTTATGAATGTCTACATTTTTGCAAAAATGAATAGTTTACCCAATGCTCTCCAATGTTAATAGGTCAGTTTTGCAAAAAGAAAAATGAAAGTGACCAAAATACAATTTTTCACTTTTGCAAAAAGCAGTAACTGCATCCAGTTGATTCAACTTTGCAAGTTTCCCCACGGAAAAAAGCAGTAACTAACAAAGCCCACGGAAGAAAGCAGTAACTAACAATTTAGTCTTTATCATTCAGACTCTGTATATTTTTTTCCCTAATACCATTTATTTTTTCTACTAATTTTTTTTAAACAATGTAAACAGCAGTTTCTCCCATAATTTAAGAGAGTAGATATCAAAAGATTGTTTCACCAGTAACTTGACTCTGCCCGCAGGGAATCATATGACAAGTTGTAGAAAAAGCTTCTTTCTGGAGACTAGCAAACCTGGCAGACTCAGCGCGCTCAGAGTGCAGAATACGCGTGCAGCAGCTGCATGCGCATAAATTCTGCAGCATACAGTAACTAGCTAAACATTGCATCACATCACACTCATCACTTGCATGCAGAGTATTGCAGGACTAGCAGTGGTACAGTCTGAGTGATCATGCCAGTGCTAACCATGCTGTCACACAGTTTCTGCAGTCCAGGCATGCCTGTAAATCTATCATGAATTGCAGAGGAAAAGTCATGGTAGCCATGGCTTTGGCCAGAACCAGAAAATCTAGGTGAGCTGAAAATATATTGAAGGGAGATGAGCACTAGTATTAATGCACTAACGTTAGTCTAATGTTAGATGTAGGCCCTAAAGTTTAAAATAGGTCTAGGTACCAGATCTAACGTTACAGAGTAGATCTAGATTCTAATCTATTGTTAACTGTTTAGTGTTAGACAAAATGTCAGTAGGCCTAATCTAACGTAATAGACCTAGGTCTAGCACTAACATTGGGCATAGATCTGTAGTCTAGCTTAAGTGTAACGTCAGAGTTCGACTAGGATCTAAGACGAAGAGACTTGACTTTATTGTCTAGTCCAGGGTCATGTGTAAGGGGCCAGGCCGGGCACTCCAAAGTTCAATTAGGGTACATAGGTGTCTACCTTATTTTTTACACAGAATGCCATTCAATCGACAAGACCTAGTCTAGGTCTAGCGATAGATCCTAGATCTTATAGATCTAGACTAACCAGAAAGTAGAAGAACTTTATAACCTGGTGGTGGTAACAATTCTCCTCCTATGGTCATGTGACATGTGCAGTTACTGCTTTTTTCCATGGGGAAAACAGCAGACTCCTGGCCGTCTGCAGTTACTGCTTTTTTCCGTGGGGAAACTACCCAGAATCAAGGGTGAGCCACCGCAGTAACTGCATTTTCCTAAATAACATTTAAAAAATAACGGAAACATAATTTTTTCCTAGGTATTGTTAGACAACTAGGTATGGTGCATAATCATACCACAAAAATATTTTTGAATGTTTCTGTGTTTTTAAAGAATCTGCAAAAAACACAAAATCGCATTTATCTCAGCTCAGCAGCTATGCAGTTACTGCTTTCTTCCGTGGGGGGGGGGGGGGGGGGCAGAGATGGGTATGGCCAGTAAAAAAAAAAAAAAAAAAAAATGTGTTAGTCTGTGTGCAGCCATGTCATGCAAACCATTCAATTGTCTGCTCATGTCTCGTACACCGCAGGTACTACTGTATGTATATCAATCTGTTCGAACATACTACAACACACTGCTCAAATGTAATGAATGCTCTCAAGGAAATAAATAACTTAACTGAATATCGCTAGATCTACGCAAGGTCAACTTAAGCAAGGTTGATTGCACTTCATATTCATTCTAAATAAGAAAATATAGATTTAGAAACGGCAGTGGTAATGACAGGAATCTTCATGAAAGTAAAGCTCATGCTCATGTATTTTTTCAGAAAAGTGTCTTTGATGTAGATTACTGGGAAACACGTAAGATCCTATTGTACATAGAAGCTATGTGGAAGTTTGTGTTTTGCTTTTGTGTGAGCTTGGAGATTTAACTTCAATATAAGTAAAGAGAGGGCAGGTATATAATTCAAAGTGATCAAATCCTCACCCTGTTACTCGCAATGTAAAAACCTCAAGAGTGATTTAGTTTTCCACTACCATCTGAACCTTTAGAAATTCTTGACTCTCCTTTGGCTGTAAAAATATACACTGCAGTCAACCTATATTTGTATGGTCAGCACTTGGGATTAGTATCATTTTGGTGAACTGCTTCAGTTGCCAATATTCCTGTATCAAGTTAGTAGGCTCCGCCTGCAAAGAATATGTACACTACAAACACATTTTATAACAGATTTTTTCAATTGATACTGCATCTAGTGCATGTGTACATAGAGTACCTCAAACGGGGAAGGCAACCTTTACTATGATTTGCAATGAATTCAAGCAACATGAAAAGATTTCCTTGCTCATAACTATGATGGAAATCACACTTTAACCTCAGTGTTAAGAGGCCAGAGACATACAATCATTGTAAGCAGCAAAACAAGAATTGTATTTAAGGATATTCTTTTAAATTCAAGTTAACATACTTGAGACATTGAAGCTCCAAATGAGAATTTGTTGCCTAAATTCAGCTGAGGTAAAAGGTTTCTGTCCTATCAATGGGCCAGAAGAAGTAAAACCACCATGAATTTATTGGGATATAACGTTAATCAACTTTCCTATCTTAAAGAACGAATTGCTGGAAATATTCAAAGCAATGTCCAGAATCGACCTGAATCTACTGGGATATTTAAGTTGATCAATCTCTGTACCTTGAATGGTAATTACTTGTAATATATTCTAATCTTGTGAGACAGGGTTGGATGAACTATTGAAGCAGCCCCTGCAGAAATGTTGGTGCAGGTGCAGACGCGAGAACTGTTCCTTCCACCTCCACGAAAAGGCCATCTGGTGCAAAAGGAATCCCACATATTACTAATAGGGACTTTCTGATTGTGTGGACATGGCCATCTTTCTTGTACAAGAGTGGTTCCAGATTGCTACAGTTCGTTTGTCACATCTGGGATGATATTGCCCATTTTGATTTTCAGTGCACGTCGTTCACTACGTACTGCTACGACGTCATGGCTCCCTTCCCTCCAACAGGCTGGCGAGTGGTTGCACTAAGTGATGACATCACTCGTGTTCTGAATATAGGTGGCCATGAGATCCTTGGCAGACGCGTTTACGATTCAGGCGTTGGGATGTACTGGAGAACATGGAGTATGCACAGTTCCTTAAAACGACGTCATTACTTCGACGTCGACATTCAGGAGGGGAAATCGAAAAGTCCCTATCGTTGGATGTGGTCCTGCAGGTTCCTGGACAAATAGTGAGGAATGAATTCACAACAAATTTGTTAATAACAACAAACAAACTTTTATTCACATTTTATTAACTGCAATCAAAAGTGCAACATTCAAAAACATTAAATTATCAGTTAGTTTCAAACCCTGGTTTACATTGAAAATGTTACTACATGTATTATCTATGCTCAAAGTAACCATCACCTTTTATATTATTTGAGGTTGATGTGAAAAAAGAAGAAGCAGCATAATTGCAAAACTTATCACATTTGCTTCAATAATAACTATCAACCCCCCCTTTTTAGGGGGGGGGGGGGCAAATAGTTAACTTACAACTCTATAAACATTTACTTTCAACAAAACATTTGGAATGTACAAAGGCTCTTCTTATTTTGTGACAAAATATCCAATCAAATATGGACTCATTCCCTTTCAAATCATATTTCACTTTACACAAACCTGTGGTATTACAGCCAGGGTCTTCCAAGATGGGGGCCCTTTTGATGAGAGTCCTTGCAGCTTCAGAGTATTGTAAGGGTGAAGAGAACCCAAGTGTGAATCTATGGACAGAGAAAAAGAACACAGGAAAAATGGGGACAGTTTACCTCATTTAAGATAAAGGAATTGGTCACTTTATCTGATTGATTAATCACAGGAATTACAATCATGCCATATATACGTCCTACATACTAATAGGAAAATCATAATTTACAATACTTGCAAAGTCATTCTTTCTGCAAAGGTTTTATAAGAATGTATAGTAATTCACAGCCTATCATGGACCACACATACATGTATCTTGCCACTGTTAATTGATGCTACATCCAGCAGTCATGGGGCCATCATGCCACCGCCACACAGTAGTGCTGATAAGTATAGGCCCTACCCAAAAATGGACATGCATCTTCTGGTGTTACAAGTCACAATTTATCAAATGATAGTAAGACCCAGGGCTGAACTCATGTAACTACGTGTACATCATGTAGTATTGTGCTCTGCATGGTTCTTTCTCGTTTTAACTACAGTACTTATGTGTCATTAAAAGACTTACCATTACCAAGTATGCTTGATAACGTCCTTGAAGAGTTCTTGAATAATCTTTGCTCTCCACTGACTTCCAGATGGTTAGAACAGATGTATTCCTCACCTTTGTCACATCCATTCACATGTGACATGAAGTTATCCACAGCTTGGTAGTGGAACAGCTGCATTTAGCTGCTTGTCTAAATAACAACAACAACAACAAAAAGAAATGTGTAACCGGTAGCATTATAATGTGAGGTTTAGGTCTTACATCAGTTTCTTGTAAGTGTTTATTGCCTTGTAAATTCAGAAAGGGAAAATGTTCGGGTGACAACTGCTTCCAATAAGAATAAAAGTTTGCGAAGGTAGGAATGCACTGATGAATATTGCAAGTGACATCAACAATAGGTTCATAAATTTTACTGGAACTACCCTGTCATGATCCTGAATGCCACAGTCTGCAGCCCCATTACGCTATGCGTATGGGGCTGCCGGTCGCAGTTAGCACAACCCTAACCCAACCAGACGCCAGGCAAATCATGGCGTTGTGTAGACTACAGCGACAGGACTGTACTCTACCTCACCGATACATTTACTAGTATTATAGCAGCCCAGCCACGTCAGCTGTGTGCAGCTGCTACATAGGATTAGACATATTTCAAGAAAGATCAAGGATTGATGCTGTGAAATGAGATCAACATAAATTAATAGGTTGTCATGTTACAATGTCTTTGTTCTGACATAAGATTCTATACTAATCTAACAAAACAAAAAACTGTTAGATGTAAACTGGCATAATTTTCAAGCTGTGGTAGTGGTACCATTATCATAGTACCGGTAACTCACTAACCTAACTTAGTAACTGCTTTGTGGCATGCACAATTGTCTCGGTAATGGTGTACTGTCACATAGACACTATACAATACAGTACAGTGCAGTGCACTCCCTCTGACCTGACCTGTATACAATGGTATAGTTTGGCTGTAGTAGTGTTATTGTTGGGACTTAGTATAAACAACATTTCGACAAACAGGCCTTAGAACGTACTGTTAGTGGTCTACACACTATATACTAAGAACATTCTAGCTAACAATGTTTTTAGATCCTCAGACAGACTCTAAGTCAGTTGTGATCCGTCATGATCATACACTCACTCACCGTGACATTACGAGAAGTGGTCAACACGTCTGGTCTAGTGCCGAAGTTGTGCATTCATCAGTTAATGGCCTTCTGTCGACTGCGTGCTTGAATTGAAGATCCTTACAGTTGCACGTTTTTTACCAGCTGAAGCGCGATAATAAATATTTAATCTTGCTAGTCAGCTTGATACACTTGATGATCGACACATTTTGGATCAATACAAAAGTTGCTCGGTTACATTCGGTTACGTGTAAGCTGTATGCAGCGCGATCATCCTGCGTGAAAATCTACCGCTCGGCGACACGTCGTCGTCGCCGCTCCAGGCATTTGAATGAGTGGCCAATTTGGCTAGTTGTACAGATGAGGAAAAAAAAAAAAGAATAACTAAAATAATCATACGTAAATTTTTAAGTAAATACATCATTATAAATATTTTGTAAACATTTTTATTAATTTTTTATGTGATTTTGTCTATTGATTGGGTATATCATTCAGAACATTACACTGGTGTTTGATAATCGCAGGAATTGATTTCTTTCTTTTCGCTTATTGGTCAACCAGTTTGGCGGTAGGTATTCTCGTTATCAGAACGTGAATTTAATAATCGTAAAGCCTCCGAAAAACAGTTCCAAGATTACAGGTGTATTGACACTTTGTCTTAAAACACCTACTTGCAAGTTTTATGTATACCAAGATATGTAAAATGTGTTCTTTGAAATAACCTTTGTATCCACTACCAAGTCTTCCAAGATGTAATGTAACATGTACATGCATAATTGGTCTTTGTTACAAGACTATTCAGGGTAACGACAAGTAGGAAGACCTACGCTCAAGGATGCCTACCCGTTCCCGCACCAACGAGTACTCCTAGACGAACTTACTTGCTCACAAGCCCGATACTGGCACACAGGCAGAAACGCCTACCCCAAATGTACCGCTAGTTTTAGTGTGAAGGTGTAATTCACTAGATGTACAAATAAATAAATACCCAGTTTCGAAATGTTGAAACGGTAAAATATTTTGGAATTCATATCGACGCTGAGTTGAAATGGAATATTCAAGTAGATAAAATGTGCCAAAAAATCAGTAGATTGATTGGTTTTCTTGGAAGATTAAGACATGTTGTAAATGAATCAAATTTGAATTTGATATATAAATCAGTGATTCTTCCACATTTTGATTATGCAAACGTTATCTGGTATTCCGCTCCACAAGGTTCTCTGTCAGCCCTTCAAAAGCTACAGAATAGAGCGGGTCGTACGATTTTGAGAGTAAATCCATATTCTTTTGTATCTACTCAACATATTCATGATATTTTGGGCAGGGAATCTCTTGAATACCGATATAAAAAGAATATGAGTATGATGATTTATAAGATATTGCAGAACTTTCTCCCCAATTACATGTCTGATAATATTTCTAGAAGATTTCTTAATTATTCACTGCGTTCAAACCTGAATTTAAATCTTCCAAAGCCAAATTCGAATAACTGTAAAAGGACTTTCTTTTACAGAGAAGTATCAATGTACAATCAATTGCCCAATGAAATTCGTGACGCATCAACTTTAAGATCTTTTCAAATGTTATTTTCTGATTATTTAGATAGAGTATTATGGTAAAAAAAAAAATCAATTGAGTACCAAATGTAACAGCCATTTTTTGTGTTTTTTAAGGGGGAGGGGGGTATATGAGTCCTGCCTTTTATTTTGTAAGTTTGTTCTCCTCCTCTTTTTTCTTTTCCTTGCTCTACTCTTCTCTACCTATCTCTGATTAGTGTTGACTCTCACTGTACCAGTTTGGTAAATGATTTTCATTATTTTTTTTCTTATGTTTTGTATATACAGTGTTCATTATTCTTGTATTGTGCTGTAAATTAGGGACCCTGTGGAAGAACAGACATATTTTGATAATATGACTGAACAGGCAATCCCCCGTTTCTTCTGTACGTATATGCAATGTATATGCAACTTGTAATGTGTGTATCTTTATATGAAGACGGAAATAAAAACAAACAAACAACAACAACATCTATGCGCCGATTCCTCGAGAATTTGTCACACGATGATTAGAGAGCTGTGTATCCGTACACACCTGATCCTATTTGTTACCCTCTAACGTGGACTTCGTCAGATTTGCCAGATAGTAACTCTTTATGTGCCACGTTCGCACGTCCGGCTCAGTCGACGGCGCGCCAACTTCGCATGTTCTGCTCAACAAACAAAGCCGCCAAAACCGATCGATAAATTGCTAATCACTGCTAATCCCGCAGCACAATGGAAGCGTTTTTCGTGGTGCTGTTCCTCTCATGTACGGTTTGGATTCTATGTGGTGATTGACTATCAAGCGGTGTTAACAACTAGATTTGCTCGTACATTTTAAGTTTCTGTCTTGGTTTTATGTGCAATAGTCATGCCTTTACAGTAATGTAGCAACTGGTCATTCGAAAGAGAAATTGAAAATAGATTCGTCATAAAATTTATATCTAAACAAAGTTTGGCATTCCTCTTTAACTTTGCCTAATATTATGCCCATCTTAACAGAAATTTGTAGAGGTTATACAAATTAGAAAAACAGAATTCTTTCTCAAAGCATGACTACCTTCGTGTCTCGGAATAACGTGGCACACAGGGAGTTTCCACCATGGCACATAAAGAGTTAAGAGAGCACCCTCATTGGACCTGGTAAATGACGAAAATAATAGGCGTTCCAATCGTTGACGTCCACGATTCCTGGGTGTCCACTATTTGAAGGTGTGTATTCTGGTGAAGGTCCACGATCGAAGGCATTTACACACGCACTCACACACACACACACACACACACACATTAATTTCATTCAGCTGAAAGGGGTCACGGCTAAGTTCTTTTGCAATGAAAGTATAGTACCCATCAGGGATACCCAAAATACCAAAGCTAGTTATTTTATCCTGTACGGGGCCCCAGACAGTATAGCACCAAACACGGGTAATTTCTTTTGCACTGGAAGAAGTACCTCAAAATTCTATCAGAGATATTCAACACACCAAGGCCAGTTATTTTATCCTGTACAGAGCCCCAGATAGTAGCTCCACAGTGTCCCATCCATTATACATGTACTGTGAATCAGCTGAAAATGGTCTTACAAATTCTTCTGTAACGTAAATATCAGGGCCTACTGAACAGAGATATCACAAACACCAAAGCAAGTCATCTTATCCTGTATACGGGGTCCTATAGGTTACAGTGGCAAAACACCCAAGAAATTTGCAAAGGAAGCATACTTCTGTATAGTGTACAACCGAGATGACCATATTACGAAAACCAGTCATTCCATCTTGTACTGGGCCCAGTACAGTAGCCATTAAGTGCCCCTCCCCCCATAAATATTATGACATCATTTAGCTGAAAAGAGTCATAGTTGTTTTTCTTTCACAATCGAAGTAGGCTTTAGTTTACATCATAGATACCCAAAACATCAAAGCCAGTTAGGTTTTCCTAGCCAATTTCGCACTTTTGTCTGTTCATTTGATAGAAGGTTCGAATTTGTTAAATGGGTATTCAAATCGGCTGGTACCCTACGTTCATTCAAATTCGCCTTGACTTGC
This sequence comes from Diadema setosum, assembly GCF_964275005.1. NCBI lineage: Eukaryota > Metazoa > Echinodermata > Echinoidea > Diadematoida > Diadematidae > Diadema > Diadema setosum. The sequence goes on along the minus strand of NC_092694.1, from coordinate 1,629,927 downwards.
CGAGAAGGGTATTCCAGTCATTGAATTTCGCGAAAGACAGTCAAATTCCAAACGTGTTCATTCAAATTCAAATCATGCTATTTCTTTGTTTCAGATCAGTTTAACGTGTCTTTCTATGTGTGTTTTCTTTTCATCTATAAGTTACTGTTATAAAGCAGTTAAAGTATCACATGTCTTATCTAGTATAACTGGATTTGGTTGTTCTGTAACCAGACTGGTAACGTTCCTTCTCTTTAATATACATGTCATTATAGGCCTATACGTGTACCAATAATGCAGATTAACTTAATTTTTTTTTTTTATAGTCATGACAGCACAATAGATACAGACGTATATCTCGAGAAGACATAGAAAGAATTAAAAAAAAATGAGGATCATAACCTTGACTTCCTGGAACTGGCCGACCCCTCTTAATAAAGCGCTCGTAACGGCCAGATAATTTGTGGCTTCTTACTTCTTCGGATTAAAAAAGCACGTAAAAAAAATGATGTCAAAGTCTCTTAAACGAATACGAAAACATGAAATGCTATGATGCTTACAAAACAATAACTACTATGAAAGAAAATAAAGAAAGAGGTCAAGCATGGAACATATATGTATAATTGACTGCAGAACATGTTAAAGGGATCATATAGTTTTGGTTGAGACCTAGTTTCAGGTTTCTAACATTTTTTGGTGAGATAATGAGAAACCTCTTATGAAATATGAACGAGCATGTAATTCTATGAGGAATTCAACGTTTATTTGATGAAAATTGGTTTTAAAATGGCTGAGATATCCAAAAAGAGCGATTCTAGTAAAAAGTGGAACCCACATTTTATTACGATTGCTTTGTTTAACTATGTTTTTGGATGTTTCAGTCATTCCAAACCCGATTTTCATCTAATAAAATTTTAATTCCTCTTAAAATGGTATGCTCTGTACTATATCATAAGTGTTTTCTTGCTATCTCGCAAAAAGTTAAAAGCCAAATTCTCATCTCCACCAATACTGTATCATCCCTTTAAATTAGATGGCCAGGGCCCCGTTTTATCAAAAGATAAATTTAACGTTAAGTCAAGATAATCTATGATTAACCTCTCATATCAACTCTAAGTCCACTTAATCTATGATTAACCTCCAAGCTAAGTTAAAGTCAGTTTTATAAAGACACCCACAGTTGGAAAAAAAAATAACTCCCTCTAAAATCAATTATAAGTTTTCTCAACAGCTCCAAATCCACGATTAACTTAACAGTTAATAAATATCAAATTTAAGTAGAAACAGTTTAGGTAGACTCAATTGTTAGGCAATTTACAGAAGAAAGATGACTGTCACACTTTCCTAGTCTAGCTGGAGTCTTGTCACAAATGTTTGTCTGTTTACTGCTCACTTTCTCTAACATTTAGCTGCGTTTCTTTCATGTTATTATGGTCTTTTCCTTGCATGAATTTCAAGATTGGCACGCATTGCTTACGCGACTGCTGATCCCAGCCTGCGCCCCCGGCGCCTTGGCCGCCCGCCCGCCAGGCCTTCGCCAGCAAGGGCAAGTAACCGAGTACGGTACTGTAACTGGAACCGCATTTCTCTTGCCAAAGAACCCATATGCGAAGAAATCTGACGTGCGTAGGCCTACGTAGAGCTAGTTCGTCAGTAGATTCTAATTACGAATTCAATAACGTTATGCCTATACAGGAAATAAGGAGTTTTAGCACCGAGTACGACAGTGAACCAGTGAATAGGCCTAACTAAACGGGCCTAAGACGTTAGTAACGTTACACAGCGAGTCGTTTGTAATTACCTAACTACACGCAGCCGCTGTCGCGAAGCGACAGCGGCTGCACCTCTACTCCTTCGCAGACGTTGTTATTTTCAGCGTGGGTGTACGTTTCCTTCATGAATATCTTTATTAATCGTGGAAAACTAAAATATAAGGAATCCCCGTAATCTATGATAATCATTCAATAATCGGTATGCGTATTTTTTTTTTTTTTTTTTTTTTGTAATTACGTCAAAAACCCACCGAACACCGTCCTTAAAATCAGGTCTGTAAGCGTCCGTATTGCTTCACTCCTCATCTTCTGCGTGTTATTGAATAGCAATCACTCTCCTATACTACAACGTAGCTAGTCGGAGCGGAAGTGGATGAGCTAGTCGGAGCGGAAGTGACGTCAAATCATGAGAGCAGCACGCGCGGAAATACATGTACGTAGAATACGACAAGCTTTACGTAACACAAGAAAAGCACGGGCGTACGTAAAATGCTACCACGGTACCTCGGGTTGAGCATTCGTGGTAGTTCGTTGATTTTGTGAATCATCGCACAATCTACTCCGAAAAATTCAACAATAAGGTTTGGATACCAACAAGACACCAAATTCAACTCAACCATCAGCAAAATACGATATAGGTGGGTGGTATTACTGTTAAAATCAAACAAAATAAACGACATTTGTGTGGCGCTCCGACAAAATGAGTCATAAGTCGCACGGGGAGTTTTCCCGTAATGAGCCGAACATGAAGGGGAAGCACTGCCCGGGTCGAATTTTTTTTATTGCGGATTTTGATTCCTTGATGTTACATTTTTTTTCGAACGCTCGCCTTTGCGTTGCGTTTCGCACCTATTGTTCTTGCCCGATCGAGACTCCGCCTCCGTTGCTAGGGTGTATGCTAATGAGGCATTGCTCTTGACCCCATTGAAGACAAAACAAAGCATGGTGCGCGCGGCGGCGTCGGCGGCCAAGCGGCGATGGCTTTAGAATTACGCAATAATAGTGAGCTGACCAAGGCCATCGATTGCATGACCAGTGAGTTTCGTTTGATACATGCACTCCATTTCATGAAGTGGTGATTGATGTGATTTACAAATCGCGCTGAAAAAAATTGATTCCAACGAACGATCACGCAAAATTTATGATACTTTATCTATGAGCTAATGTCATATTATCGAACTTGAAACCTTTTTTTATGCGTGTGTGAACTTTTACAACGGTTATTAATTGGCCTCATTAATGAATTCATTCAAATAATCATTACTTTCGTTCCCTGGTATGTGACTTGCTGTTTAAAGTTCATCTCTGGAGATATAGTAGGGACTAAGTTGTCAATTATTCTCGTTTTTATAAAGTCGACAATTCGTGTGATAATTTGCCAAATATTTGTAATATGTACTATTATTTCCATGGTTAATAAAACTTTTTGCCCTATTTCTTATGATAGTTTGGGCCGTGACGGCATGGAGAGAAATCGGAAGACAAACATTATTAATGCCCAAATAGCTCGTGTTCCCTTTGGAGGATATTCGGACTCTTGTCATCTGTGTATTTTTTTAGAAGTAGGAACTATTTTAGAAAGGGACAGAAAGCTATGTCGCTACTCAAAAAGTGTGCTTCTTCATTTTGTTGTTTTTTAATCAGAATGTTTGTAATGATAGCTGTTTGTCGTGTATTGCGTGTAGCTGACATGTGAGAGGTCAAGTCTGTAAAGAATTTGGCTAACAGCTTTGCGAAGTAGCAGCGTTAATTGCCCATTGAATTGCGTATTCTGAGGAATTTCGAATGAAAGAACTCGGACGGCACTGTTCACGCCTTAAACCCCGCATCAACGAAGCCGTAAACAATGAAAGGTAAACTTCCCGCTATCAAGGGGTGGATAATCACGCAACCAGTATTCTTTCTTCGCCATTGATAGCAGAATCAGTGAGGGAATGGAGCAACAGAGTTGGAGGATCGGCATTATGTCTGCTAATTTGTAAAAGAATTTTTCAGTCCCCTTTTGTGTTCAGAACCACAGTCAGGGAAGCTAACTTACTCCATCTCCTACAAGCTATCGTTACTATCTTAAAACGTGAATTTTAAGTGATCGCGGAATCAGTTCTTCTGCGTGACTCATACAGGCTTTTATAATAGCATACCAAACTTAAATCGTTTACCTGTATAGAAAGGGCGAGAGGGTGATACACTCTACTACTTTTCTTCATCTTTCCCCCAACAAAGACCATGGTAATTCAAAACAAACAAACAAACGCGCAGTTGCATTATATCAGAACGTACAACATTTTTATGTTTCATGTATGTATAGGTCATCTCTTGATGTATAGTAGGCATTTGTTGTCGTTTTTACAGCGTTTCCTAATAAATGCCTATAGCGAAAACCCAACACAACATTTATCAAGGAGGGAAGGGAACTTAAATTTAAATATAACATGCATGTAGTTTACAGAAATCAGACATGTAAATAAGGCAATCATTACACATCCGCACGGCCGATTGTAATCTCTTACTTTGATTATCAAACATGATCGCCTGCATTTACGTGCTTTTTTGTAATTTCTTGAACTTCGCTTCATTTTCTTTTTTTTTTTTAAACAATTGCTCGAAACATTTAAAAATCGTAACACTGTCTGCTATCCCGCAACATAATATTCCATTTGATTCGTCACTTATTGTTGGTCGGGTAACGCCAAATGTTGGAATCTCGAGCGATGATACACGGCATTTTGTTTGTAGTTTTTCGTCTCATCGCTCAAAAGAATTTTGACTACGATTACAGAGGTATCATCTACAAGACATAACTGATGGTTTACAGAAGTGATCATCAATTCAGTAAGGATTAGTCAAGTCATGAATTCACTTATACCCATCATGTCTAATCGACCTACGACATTGTTTGGGTAACAGCGCCTTTTTATTCTCATAGTTCAAACTTATTGTTGACATGATCAAAACAAATAATTCTTTATATAATTTCTCAAAATACTCAAAAGATGGCCTAAGTCAAAACTTTCTACAAAGATTGCATACAGCAATCTTTACTAGCCTAAACAAGTTTTCTAGAGCTATCAGTTCCCCCTATGACGATGACTTCGATTGCGTTTTGAACTTGTATCGAACTACTTTCAAAGCAGCTATTACCTTTATATTTCGATTAATGAACCAGTCTTTTGAATTCATAACCAACATTCGTAATCGTAACCATACAGTAACATAATACTGCATGTCAATAAAAGTCGGAAAATGTAAATGCTATAATAGTAGCGCAAAATAAATGAGTAACGATTATCTTCATACATTCAAATTCCTCAGTGATGTCGCTACGAAAATGACACATGGTTTGACGACTGCTTCAAGCAAATAAAAAAAAAAAGGAATGGGATATACTTCTAATGATAGTACCACGCCGTACAATGCATTTCACTGTATTTGGTAACGTTTGGTTACATTTCTGTGCGCTTTACGTACGGAAAATAAAAGACATATTGATGCAGCATCAATATGTCAATATATAGCATGTTAATAGCAGCTATTAACATGCTAACACACAGCGCATTCAAAATGTTTTTTGAAATACACCGTGTACAATATAATGTTTTAGTATACGGTTTGAAACTTTTAATTTGCGAGTCCTTTATAAAGTTATAAGCAGGGTTATGACATTATCAAGCAAAAATTAAAGTATTTAAGGATTTGGATTTGCGCAGAAGACTATAACAGTGCTGTATATGGCGATCGTTCGCAACAGAGACAATCCTCTATAGATATACAATGTAATTCTGTTTTCATGAATTGAAAGAGAAACGAAAAGAAGTCAACTTTTTAACTTCATTTAGTTTTCTCACCAAATGAACTTGATTTGATCTGCCTCGCATGATCGCTGTGTGTTCTATTAATTCTATTAAGATATCATTTAAACGGCGTGCTTGTTTTTTATGCAGAATATTACATGTATGATTAATTCATTGACGTCCATAATGTTTGTACATATGGCGTGTTCGTTGTTTTGTATTTTCATTTTTATAATACATCATGTGTCCATTATCTGATTCTGACCACGAAAATATGGCGACTGTTTAAATGCGGAGCATGTACTGGAAAACTGTAATGTCTCCTGCTAGTATAAACAAACTAATTTCTAGTCTATCCCCGCTTGAAATGGAAATGAAAAAAAAAAAAAACGAAGTTCGACTTTCAGTAGATTTCAACCGTTTTGTATTAGTGCCTGATTCATGTAATGGACACAATTCTTTAGCACATAAGCAATCACACAACTTTCGGGAATAGATGTGTGTCTTAATGATTGTATCTCATGGAAGAAAACTTGTCTCCTTGCCTGAATTTTAGCTTCTTCCTGTTCAAGCTTGCGTGAAAGAAATAGTTGAACATCAATCGCAATCATTAAGAGAGGCACATCCTTAAAAATAAGCACAGGAGTACTGAGACACACTACGAAATAAAAACGGGTCTTTTATCACTATTGACAATGCATGGCATTGGAATGCTTTTTTTTCCTTGGGGGAGGGGGGGGGGGAACACAATTGATTATTCTGAAGGTTCGTTAATCACACAATGAAACATGGTTCGCTATTAGCTCAGGTTCGTTAACAAGAAAATTAAATGCGGTTCCTTTCCGGTGGTTCCTTTACCCGAAAGTAATCAAGCAATCATTTTTTCTAATAAGGTTTGTGAATACAAAACGAAATGAAGAAGGCCTAAGTATGAATTCCTAATATATGTCAGTATTATTATCTATACTCCATTTCTCAAATGCAGAAAGATTTTAACTGCAAATGTGATGTAAAAAAAAAAAAAACAACATTCAGCTTAAGCTACAAGTTAATGTTTTTTTTTATATGCTATGATATTACAAAAGTGACTGAGAATAAGATGTATATTTATGATACAATCATGTCAACCCAATGTGAAGCTGTCAATCCTACATCAAACTTTGCTTCTGATACGTATAGTATGTGCAGCATTGGCAAGCGTGATAAGCGATAATTACTCTGCACGCAACGCCTATAAAGGAAATGTGCCTAAATGGCGGGAATTCAGAAAGTTACGGCTGTATACAACTGCAGCAGAACAGACGCGAAAGCAGTCTTTGATGCTCTGCAACATTACGACCATGTGCGTAATTTGGAGGTTTTTAGTTCACGATCTCAAAAGACGACTATCGTTAATTAACTTCATTGACTTTTTCTACCGATGCTGTCTTTTGAACCCCCGCCTACAATAGGTTCTCAGGTTCTATTTAGGTATCGGTACTTGCATGCTAAACGCTTCCTCTTTAGTTTCCATTGACAACAACATCGCAGGAGAATGGAAGCGATGAACGCCCTCGCTAAAAGACGCTTCTCGTAAGACGCATTGCGTGCCCGCCTACAATAGGTTCTCAGGTTCTATTTAGGTATTGGTACTTGCTAAACGCATCCTCTTTAGTTTCCATTGACAACAACATGGGAGGAGAATGGAAGCTATCAACGCCCTCGCTAAAAGACGCTTCTCGTAAGACGCATTGCGTGCCTTTTTTTTTTCTTTCTACTGTTTCCTATTGTTTGTGACTTAAAAACTTGCGGCAAACCACAACGCAGCCGACACACAACGCGTACCGACTCATTCATGCGGCGGCAGCGGCACGGACACAAACGCGCCGAAGTTTACATTCGGGCTGCCGTATTGGTCAGAATCGTTAATGACAGAACCTGTCCTGCGATTGGTTAATTATCTTACATACCCAAGCTATCGCCTTATACGGTAGTGCGTGCGATGGAGCGTAAACGCCGTCGCTAAGCAGGACTGTTGTATTGTTTCGTCCCGTGAAAGAAACAGGTTGTGAGCTTGAACGTAGCCTGAACTTTGAGAGCGATTTTCTCCGTTATTTAGAAAATGGACTGACATCATAAACGTAGTTAATATTCGTTTTTATGATCTATAGGGATATCGAAATGAGTTGTATTACATATCAGTGTAAAGCTTAGAGTCTGTAGAATTCACATATAGGCATAACTACGATTTCATTTTTTGCGACTTTTGACTCATTCCGACGGAGCGCATCACATTTTTGTGGTCTTGCCGTCAAAAGCGACGGTCGTTTACAACGTTTAAACACTAGTACATGTCAGACCGCTATTTGCACAGCGGTCTGGTCAGGCTAGTACTTACCGTATTCACTGCATGAACTAGCAGCGTCTATTAGGTCTTGAATTCCGACATGTAGACTCGCAATCTATTCTTTACAACGCCGATCTGCGCCGTAGAGGTAAAAACAAGCTACTGTAGTCATCACACTCTCAAAAGTTTCCATAATCCTACATGTAAACCCACAAGCCTTGAAACAATGCATAGACCTACACGACCTTCACCTTGGACAGTCAGTTACTGTACGTTTTTTATTTCAATGTCAATGAATACTGCGACTGAGATCTTACGAAGTGCAGTGTGCGGGATCTTCACGGTACACGCGTACGCAGATTTTCGTTGAGCTCGAAGTGTGCTAGGTCTATCGACCTAATTTTTGTCAATACAACGCAAAACAACTGCATATTTTGCGGTTCTGTTGCAAACATACTGCTACTAGAGTACTAGTAATTCAGCGGCTGTAGCGCTAATCATACTGTGGCGCACCAGCAGACTATACGCTTCCGGCCGTGGCTTTTTTATGTGATGTTTTTGTTTGTTTTGCTTTATGTATTGCGTTGTTTTTAAGCAGACAGTAACGGAAACCAGCCTCGTCCTGTGTTTTATGTTTCGACTAAATCAATAATTAAGTCATGATGATGAGCTATAACTATAATCGACTATTAAGTCTCTTCGTAAAACGGAAACTTACAGTTGATTTAAAGGTAAAGAGGACTTCAAGTTGGATAAAGTTAGCGTTGATATTGAAATCAACGTTAACTTTATCTTGATAAAACAGGGACAGAAATCAATTTGAATGAACAAGCGCAGCATGTGATCACGTGACTATATCATTATGAATTTATGAATAAACGGATAGTGGAATGGTGCTTGCCTTATATATGGATTTCAGTTGAAAAGGTGTTATTTAGAATAAGGTTAGAGGTAATGTGAATGTTTCAAAATGAATTTGAATGAAGAGATTATATGTCACCGTGCACCTCAAAACGAACATAAAGTCGCACACACTGATTTTGCGTGAGGACTGAAAATAAAGTGAAATGGGTCAACCTAGCCGAACTTGACTTTTCCATGTTTTCTGAAAGAGCGGGTCTTCTTTTACATTATGCTAAAATTTGGTATCATAAAACGGGTTGAAAAGTGTGTTTTTTAGCAGTTTATCTCGAACATTTTTGGTAGAAAAGTGTGATTAGGTGTGTCTCTAGAATCCCTTTTTCATTTCTGAAAAACCTTGTCCACACTCTTCACTTTCAACTCTAATAATTTTTGAAAGGATAGTGCTACTGCTTTGAAAGCAGTGGCGTATCTGGGGAAAACGGCGCCCGGGGCAAGCACGAAAATTGCGCCCCTAATTTCTGAAAAAGTGTTCAACCCCATCCCCATCCCGGTAGGGACTTTAAGTCCACATGATGCTTTTTCAAGCACTTAAAAGGGATCTTTTGAGGGTGATTTAAATGTAATGAATTTTGATAGATTTTGGCGAGCGAGCGCAGCGAGCGAGCCGAAAATTTTTGTATTTCAGCTTACAAATATGGAATTCTTGTAATTTTTTGCTTACCAAATCTTACAATTCTAATGAAGATATAGTGACGGCCTTATAGATAACGATTTATACCCAAAAACTGAGGACTTTAAAAAATACTCTAAATTAGTGCGCGCGAGTGAGCTGAAATTTGTAAATGTCCTCGTCATCATCATTTCATTTCATTTCATTTATTTCCACATTAAAAACAACAATCATTACATTTCAAGTCATAGTATAAACATATTCATTGTGGGGGACCAATTAAAGCCTTTCAGGCTTGTTGGTAATGCACCAAATAAATACTGTTGCATAAAAATTCCTGTTTGGAAGCAGATTATATCTTGAATTGGTAATATATTCATTTTTTGGAATAATGCAGAAGTTTGAGACAAATAATGTGAGTGAGTTATGATACGAATAGCTTTCTTTTGCAACAAATGAATACGTTTCACATTCTTTTTAGTTGAATGGCCCCAGACGAGAGTACAATAACTCAGATGAGATGAAATGAATGAATGATATAACAATTTCAACACATGCTTAGGTAAAAATTTCAGTTTTCGCAGTATACCAATATTTCTCGACAGTGTGTTGCAGAGCATATTAACATGACTATTCCAAGACAGTTTATCATCCAACATAACACCCAAAAACTTTATATTTGTTACACGTTTGATCATATCACTATTATAATATAAAACGAAATTATCAGTGCATTCACGAGTCCCAAATATCATAAAATTAGTTTTTCCTGCATTCAAAATTAACTTATTTGCCTGCATCCATGCATCTAATTTCTTTAATTCTATATTCATATTGTCAAATAATAATGATAGATCATTGTTACGCATAAAAATATTTGTATCGTCAGCAAACAATATATAATTTAACAATTGGGAACAGTTTGGTAAATCATTTATGTAAATCAAAAAGAGAAGAGGGCCAAGAATGGAACCTTGAGGGACTCCACATTTTACAACCTTATAATCCGATTTGAAACCTTCTATTACAGTATATTGCTGGCGATTATATAAATAACTTTCAAACCACTTTAAAGCCACACCCCGTATACCATAATGACTAAGCTTGTGCAATAAAATATCATGATCAATAGAGTCAAAGGCTTTTGACAGGTCAATGAAGACAGATAAAATAAATTCTTTGTTTTCAATCCCTTGGATGATATTTTGCATTAATTCTAATACTGCGGAAGAAGTGGAGTGCCCATTTCTGAAACCATACTGATTTGGAATGAGTGTATTGGAATCTTGAAGAAATGCGGTAACTCTATTGTAAATGCATCTTTCAAATATCTTAGCAAATGTATTAAGAATAGATATGGGACGATAATTACTCATAATACTTCTATCACCTTTTTTATATATTGGGATTACACGTGCAATTTTCATATTATTATACCATATTATACTATACCAGTTGATAAACTTATATTGAAAATGTCACACAATGTTCTCACAATAAATGGTATAACTTGTTTCACAACCCGGATACTTATAAAATCAGATCCTGCACTAGTGTTATTTTTCATCTCAGAAACAATAGACAGAATTTCACCACATGTGATAGGCTTAAAGAATATTGATGAATATACAGGGGTGCTTAAGAAGGATATAAACTCACCATCATCTTTAAAACCTTGATTCATTGACAAATTATGACCAATGGTTGAAAAATAATCGTTGAACACATTTGAGATTTCAGCTTTATCTGTGACCAACTCATTATCTATCTTTATTCCGTGTGAACTTAAATTTCTATTCTCATTATTTTTTATGAGCCCATTTACACATTGCCATATTTTCCGAATATCATTCTTCACAATATCAAATTTATCAGAATAATATTTACATTTTGCTTTTTTCAACTCATTCGTAACATAATTTCTGAATTGCTTATAAACATTTCTACGGTATTGAGTTGGATTTCTCAAATACTTTTTATACAAAGCAGATCTTTTCCGACATAACTTCTGCAAATGAAAAGTCATCCAAACTTTCTTATTCTTCCTTTTACATTTATGTTCCTTTAATGGAAAACACTTATTATATATATCTGTTATCTCTTGCACAAAATTATCATAAGATTCATTCACTTCATTTGTGATTTCTACTGATATACACTGACTTTCAACACAAAATTTATGAAGAGTTTCATTGTTGATACATCTTGTGCTAAAACAAATTTCAGAGTCATCCTTTGGAGGTAACAATTCAGCCATGATAACAAAGACCGGCAGGTGGTCACTAACGTCACAAACAAGTATACCAGGTGTATAATAAGTATCTGTATTGAGGAATATATTGTCTAAAGTAGTTCTACTTTTGTTTGTAATACGAGTTGGGGAGCTTATGACTGGATAGAATGAGAAACATGACATACAATCAAAAAAAGCATCAACACTTGGGTTTTGAGTAATTTGAGATAGGTCAATATTGAAATCTCCCATAATACAGCAATCAAACTTATGAATATCAATTTCATCAAATACTTGCATTATTTCATCAACAAAACCATAAATGGAAGCACGTGGTGGACGATAAATTATTCCAATTAACCTGTTCTTACCTTTACGTGGTATTTCTATGAATAAACATTCAAAATTATTGTACTCTTTGGTCAAATCTAATCTCACAACATATCGAACAGATTTAAGGATATACACTCCAGTTCCACCTCCTCGTCCATGAATTCTATCATTATTTTCAAAAACGTAGTCTTGCAGTTGATACATTTGTAGAGGAGATGACTTTGTTAACCATGTTTCTGTCAATCCTATTATTTCAAATTTATATTTCAAAGTATTGATATATGACTCAAAACTCTCAAAATTTTTTGCAATACTACGGCAATTAAAATGAACAAAAGATTGATGCTGATATAACTGATCAAATTTATTATTAAATTCATTCATAGTATAATACTGTTTGTATACTTTTTCATCCAAATCTTTATTTTTCAATAATTCTAGCGGATCAGAGTTGTGAGTGTTACACTGTTTGTAATCACTTGTGACATACTCAAAGAATGAAGCACATACATCATAATACTCTTCATTTTCTGCGGTATGATTAAATGGAAAAATATTGCCAACACAATTAATGCAAATTAATCTTTCTTTACTTTTATCACACGAAAATTCAGATAAGCTCAGATTCAACAATCCTTCATCAAAAATTGAATCGCAGTTATAACATAAAAAGGTTGTCATGGTGGAGGTTCCATATCCTTACATGGAATAATCTGATCCCACGCAAATACATTTATGATTGTGTACCGTGGCGCGCAAAAAAAAAAAATGGTAGAAAGTATTATATGTGCCAGAGTATAGAGAAGAAGTAGAGACAGGACAATGAGGTATATCAACCGAGACATCAAGATTCATACCAGAAATTAAAATACCACAAAACAGTAAACATTTGTACAATACAGGTGAGGAGATAGCATTGAAAAACAACATTGCAATCAAAATAGCAATTGGTTTTGGTTGTTGAAGGAACATACATTTCCAGGGTAATATAAATATTGCATAAAATGAATGTGATCTGACAAACATACATGGATTACAATTTACGCAAATCTTCTTCACTGTTGATCACTCTTGTGATGGACTTCCCCCCAGTTGCCGGCAGTAATGCGATAACACGTCCATTTGAGGTCCATGCTTGAGTGACTTTTGGGTGCCCACGCGTCTGTTTGAAGAGTCTTTGGTTTTTCAGAGTAAGGTCCTCCACGATGATGATTCCCGACCCCTTGAGCACTTTTCGTTTTCGGAGGATTTCACTGCGCTTTCTGTAGGATGCGAGCTTGACGATTATAGGGCGAGGTGCGGTTGGTCGAGGCTGGTTTGGGCGGGTCGTTGTATGTTGAGAAGGTGTAGATTGTCTTCCTGTCCTGTGAGACCTGTCGATATCGTTGACATCGAAGGTGATACCCAGTTTGGCTGACATTACATTGCAAATCACAGCCTCTGTGTCTTCATCTCTTTTCTCCTCGATTCCTAGTACTCTAATACAAGATCTGCGAGAGTACTGTTCCATTTTGTTGAGGTCATTTTCAAGAGCAATGATGGCATTGTTTTGTGAAGATGTGATTTGAGAGAGTTTGACTATTTCTCGATCCTTTTTCTCCACCTCAGATTGCAGGTCAAGGATTTTACCCTCCATGTTTTCAACTTGCTGCACAAGGGCAGACATCTTGTTTTCAACAGCTTTGCTTACAACAGCTGAGACAAGTTGAGTGAATTCATCATTCTTGAATAGCTCTTTTATCACTTGGGCTGTTACATTAGCTGTCAGCCTTGTTTGCAGTCCTACTGTACCTGCTGATGCATTCGACATTGTCCAAAGATGTGGTACTTAGAATGCAGTGTGAAACAGATGAAATCAGCTTTCACAGGCAGACAAAAGTAGTCAAGGGCAGTGAACTTCAGCCGAGATCAAAGAATGTACAGGCAGCAGGTAACAACAAAGAGGTGTTGGAATGCAGGCTGTCCGAAATGATACATCACCTGGATATGGAGGGCAGAGTATTCCTCGGTAGTGACGGTGGTTCTCATAGAGAGAGCTCACTCCCGCAAAATTCCATGTGTTGGACTAAGAGGGACAAGATGTGCATCGATGTCATCTCTGTTCAAAAACTGTTCCTGGAAAGTTGCTCCTACAACGACGGCTCCATGGATCCTACATGATTCACATCATCAGGAAGTGCACAGTGCTCACTTCTACAGTGTTAAATGAACCCTGGATGTTGTTTTTATGTAGAATAACTGGAGTCTAACAGAGCTCTGACAAATGAGCACCTTCTTCACTCTCTCGCTTATTTGGATCACGTGTTGTTCTTATCTTCTTTTTTTTAATAAATTTTGGCGAGCGAGCGCAGCGAACGAGCCGAAAATTGTTGTATTTCAGCTTACAAATATGGAATTCTTGTAATTTTTTGCTTACCAAATCTTACAATTCTAATCAAGATATAGTGACGGCCTTATAGATAACGATTTATACCCAAAAACTGAGGACTTTAAAAAATACTCTAAATTAGTGCGCGCGAGTGAGCTGAAATTTGTATATGTCCTCGTCATCATCACGTGTTGTTCTTATCTTTTTTTATAAATTTTGGCGAGCGAGCGCTGCGAGCGAGCCGAAAATATTTGTATTTCAGCTTACAAAACATGGAATTCTTGTATTTTTTTTGCTTATTAAATCTCACAATTATAGTGACGACCTTATAGATAACGATTTATACCAACAGACTGAGGACTTGAAAAAATACTCTAAATTAGTACGAGCGAGTGAGCCGAAATTTGTATGTTTCTGCGTCATCATTACGTTTTTTTCTTATCTTTTTTGATTTTTTTTGCGCCCCCCTCCCCCGTATGTTCGAAATCGTTGGTGTCCTCTTTTGATCCAATCGGCGATCGTTTCAGAACGAATGAAATTGCAGTCGCTGCTCCGTGTAACATTTTTCCTGCTAAATATAAAATGACATGAGTGAAAACAATAGACATTATCATTTTGTCCGCGTCATCGTCACGTTTTGTATTTATCTTCTTCTCTTTTTTATACAAATTTAGGCGAGCGAGCTCAGCGAGCGAGCCGAAAATTGTTGTATTTCAGCTTACAAATCATGAAACTCTTGTCATTTTTTGCTTATTAATTCTTACAATTCTAATCAAGATATAGTGTCGGCCTTATAGATAACGTTTATACCAACAAACTGAGGACTTGAAAAAAATAATCTAAATTAGTACGAGCGAGTGAGCCGAAATTTGTATATTTCCGCGTCATCATTACGTTTTGTTATTATCTTGTTTGATTTGGTTTTTTTTTTTGCGCCCCCCTCCTGTTGGCGCCTTCTTTCGATCCAATTGGCGATCGCTTCAGAACGAAAGAAATTGCAGCCGCTGCTCCGTGAAACATTTTGCCTGCTAGATATAAAATGACACGTGTGAACACAATAGACACTGTCATTTTGTCATCATCACGTTTTGATCAACCTTTTTTCTTATATAAATTTTGGCGAGCGAGCGCTGCGAGCGAGCCGAAAATTTTTGTATTTCAGCTCACAGAACATGGAATTTTGTGTGAACACAATAAACATTGTCATTTTGTCCGCGTCATCATCATGTTTGTTTTTATCCTGTTTGATTTGGTTTTCTGCCCCCCCCCCCCACATACACACACACCATTCTCCCTCCCCCCTTCCGGGCGAGTTTTTTTTTTTTTTTTTTTTTTTCATTTCTTCTTCTTCTTCTTCTTCTTTTTCTTCTTCTTCGTTTTTTTTTTCCTTTTTTTCTTCTTCTTCTTCCTTTTTTTTCTTTTTTTTTGCGCCCCCAAGGAGTGGCGCCCGGGGCACGTGCCCCCCTTGCCCCCCCCCCCCTAGATACGCCACTGTTTGAAAGTTGGCATTAATTATTGACAGAATGTGTTAATGAGGCATGCTTAATGTCAGTTTAATTTGATAATCCCTTCATTGTTGTTACTCTGGTGGTTTACTTCCTGTTTTTTGTCCCATTCGTCGCACAGCCAGCACGGTTTAGTAAAAAATAAGCGCTTGAATAGACACTGTACTTCAGAGCCTCTTTTCTCAGTTCACACTTTTCCTGAGTTTGTGCTTTCTTTCCAACATTTAGATAGGTTAGGAGAGTCCATTTGATTTGAGATATATATCATTTTAAAGCTTACAGTCTGCTCTTTCAGAATATGGTCTTAACTAAAAATTCATGTCTGGCGACTTTTTGTTTGTTTTGAGGTGCAGGGTCACATATGACATTAAACTACCATGTCATCTAGGCGACATTTTTGCTAAATTTAATTCAACATTAAAGAATTCGATTAAAAGAGGTGCGAAATTGGCCCGGGTGCATGGCCCTTGACAGGTATAGCCCCAAGGTATTCCCACCCCATATGAATTAAGTGTTTTTAGGTGAAAAGAATCATGTATACCTATTTTCTTTGGCAGTGGAATTAACAACTGAGATACGTAAAACACAAACCCATCCAGTTATTTTTATTCTCTAAGGGGCCCCCAGCCAGTAGCTGGAAAGTGCTCCTGTATTATTTTATTCTAAGTGAAAAGAATCACTGCTAAAATTTCTTTTGCAATGGAAGTAGTACTCAACGAGGTATCAAAAACATCGAAACCAGTTATATAGCGCCAATATAGTTAGATTATTATAATAGCAGTGTTCCATTATTTGTCACTAATGGCTTTCCATAGCCACTGTTATTGTTATGCACGTTGAGTTTCTGTGTTGGCCGTAAGCTCGTCTCGGCCACGGCAATAAATCGTTTCAACTACATCCGAATCGTCGAAATCCGAGCTGCCACCACGCCATTACTGAAGAAGTAATGGCGTGGTGGCAGCTCGGATTTCGAATCTAACGCCGCAGTTCTGTTCTCCCAAGTTCCAAGACAAGGAGGAATCTCGCCCAACATAGTGGGGACAGGCGCTCCATTGATATTTTGGTGACAGTTTGGGCGTAGGTATACGATTGGAGTGATTTATAGTGCGTTTAGTCCCGTCCGTAGACATGCACATTGCATCGACGAAGCGATGCGCCGCCGTGGCCGGGTCCAACCCCGGCAACGCTCCAACGCAGCGAAGCACTGCCGCTACCGCAGGGGCATCAGAGAGATGGTGTCCGGTCGGTGTCGCGCCGAGCGACGTTTGGAGACCCCGGAATGAATTTCTGTGTTTCCCAGCCAATGTCCCCTCGAGTTTGGACACAACTGTGCAAATAGGGGTTAAAAGTGGTTCGACTGTAAACCTCATCAGACAAACTACTGCAGATGCTTTAGGCCTCGATGTGGTGGTGGATGATTTTGGTTATGGTGATTACTTTGACCTTGATTCCTCCACTGACATCTTGAAACAAGGCATTGTAGGCCTCGCCTGCTTTTCACTTGTACACAATCAACAAGACATGTGGTTTGATGGTCTAGTTATCGATGATGACACCATGGAATTGTACACACATGACACTGCCATTGATGTTTTGATGTTGATGTTGATTAGGCCTCTAAGCATGTCATCATGTTTGGTGATAATTATGTTTTTAGTTACGGTGCCAGTACGTCTGGTCAGGATGGCCACCCTGGTGTTCGGTCAGATGTGGCGGATGTTGTTCACAATACTGACACTGAACACGATCGTGTGATGAACAGTGAGTGTGTGAATGGATTTGTTGGTGGATATGAACATGAGATAAACAGTCACAATACACACAGAGAGACAAACACAGGCAAAGCCACACATATAAACAAGCATGGACATACAGATTGTGATCACATGACACGTACTGTCACTGATAATACCTCTCACTCACACATGCATGGATATGATTGTGACCACATGACCTTCAACCACGTTGGCACAAAGACAGAGTGTGTGGAGAATGAGATGGGAATGGAGAATGAGCATGATCCTGAATGTGTGGAAATAGTGATGGGAACAGAGAACGAACAAATTGATCCTGGATGTGTTGGTGATGTGATGGGTACAGAGAATGAATGCGATCCTATGCTCATACATAATGTGATGAAAGCTGTAGGTGAATGTGAGATGATCATCAAATTTACATCAACACATAGTGACACCATCACTGAATACACTGGTCTACACAAGGGCAGACATACTGGTCTACACAAGGACAGGGATGATATTCATGACAACATGGAGTTGTATGTAAAGTCGTCAGAGTACTTCAGATACCTGTCAGGTGTTGATATAGATTCATTGGGTAGCAGTTCCTCCGTTCACTTCCCACCTGGTGTATCTGCAGACGTTGGCTGTATCCCCATTTGTTATGACTCTGATTGTTCCTGCGCTGAGACAGATGCTAATAGCAATTATCTGTTTACTGAGTACTGTTCTACTGCTCCACACATCCAGCTTGCTGAGCATAGTGCAGATACTGTTGAAGAGTGTTCTCACACCAACTGTCATGTGAGTGACTATCCCAGCCAACGCCACGATACTGACCAGCTGGGTCATGTGGGTGGTGCTGGTGTTACCCATGGCTACAGTGCTTCTCAGGACTACAGAGAGACTGGTATGAGCACCCTGGACATCTTGACGCCGACCCATTCTCTCAGTAACACGAGACCGCCAGTTATACCTCCACGGCAACACCTTGATGGTCCTAAGGACAGTACAGGCAAGCCTCCCGACGAGACTACACCTTCAGAGGCAGATCTCACACCCCAAGGAGCATCTAAGCCTGGTACCCTGACTTCTCCAAATGCCGATGATGACACTGAATGCCTCCATCCACCTGGAATGGATGATGTTGTCTCTACTGATAGCGACACACCCCAGCTTGGAGTCCCCCCTGGACTAGTTGCCTTTGCACACCATCATCACTGAGTGAAGGAGGTCCTTTCCCTCGTCCCCACCTTGGAGCTGCACATGCAGAAACTCGGATGATAACCACCGCCCATCTGGGAAATGTCTTCTGCGCTCCTATCCGTGATCGTGCTGGCCCTGATCCGATGGACGTCCGCCAGCTTCGCGTGCTCTAGTTTCCCCATCCCTCAGCACCCCCTGACTACATTGGACTGCCAGCAGTACTCCATGGCCCTCCCATGCCCCCGTTGACCCCTTGTTGAGTGTGTCACTAGTTAGATGTCCCTAGTTTCCTTACACTGCCCTGTAAATTCCACACTGAAGTGTATTTCTAGTTTATATACATGTGATGTATTGGGTACATGTTATTTGTACTTGCACAGAAGACATTGTAAATACATATACCCACATTATAATAGTTAATTAGGCCATTTGTTTCATATCTTTAGAGATTTTTTTTTAGAGTACAGTGTACTTTTCAGACTTTGACTACTTATTATTTTTTATTAAAATGGTAGATGTAAATGTACATAAGTACATTGTAAATGTATGTGTACTTTGTTTATAAAATATACCAATATTTTTGTTAGATTATGTGTGGTCTTTAATATTCCGATACCATAAGTGGTGTAGGATAATACTTTATTTCTGGGCCACATGATGTTTTTATACCCTATTTCTACAATGCGATACTCCTTTTGTGAGACTGGTACGCTGTGGGTTCACTAGCTGGAAATTCAATTTGTTACATTAGTTACTTTTTTGTTTATTTTTTGGTCATGAAACAACATAATATTATGCATGATGAGAATTGTTTGGTGATTGTGTTTTAATGATTTATATAGATATTACATAGATTTTTAAAATGTTAGTTAATGTATTGCTAAATTTGAAACTATACATGTACAACGTGTACACCTATTTTCATTTGTTTTATGTTTTATTATGTTCCTTTCAAGTGGAGGGGTCTGTGAGGTTCATGGTGATACCTTCCATAGTTCCCAACTGTTACCTATAAACGCTTGCCATGTTGTTTATAGTACTTGTGGGCTTTTTCTTAAATTATGCACACATTTTTGTAGTCTGTGTCCTTTGGCATGCACTATGTCCCATTGGTTGTGACAGATGTAGTCCCCTCCCCTGAGGTGAAGGGTAGGGAGTAGGAAAACTAAGGTGTGTTATTTTGCCATCTTTAATTTGGTGCAGCCTCGCTTCTTTAGATAAATATGCATGACAGGTCAGAAATATGATTATGTTATTAAATCCTGTTTGATTCAGGGTTTTGTATTATAAATGCACATATACGTTTGTTTCGTACATATTTATTAAACAGTAATATAGTAGAGATGAGAACATTGGTAAGGTGATTTTATTTCAGATTCATTATATGAAGATTTTGTACACGAACAGTTATTGGTAGGTAAATTATTATTATATATGGTAGGCGCTGTTTAATAAAGAGTTCCTCATTTCTGTTAGTGTACAAAATTAGTTGGATCCATAATATTGCCGTGTAGAAATGGTTTCAACAATTTGTATTTTTTGGTAGGGTAATGTGATTGTTAGAAAATTTGACTTGATTTATACATGAGTATATATTTAGGTTTAGAGATTGAAGCTTTAAGTAGTTGTTTATTTGTTAGGCGTAACAAATCACATAGTGGAAATGAAAGAGATAAATAGGAAAGAAGAAGCCACGCCAATATAGTTAGATTATTATACTAGCAGTGTTACATTATTTGTCACTAATGGCTTTCCATAGCCACTGTTATTGTTAAGCACGTTGAGTTTCTGTGTTGGCCGTAAGCTCGTCTCGGCCACGGCAATAGATCGTTTCAACTACATCCGAATCGTCTGTTGTTTCCTTCTTCAGTAATGGCGTAGCTGTACGGGGCCCCACAGAATGTTCCTATAGTGTCCCCACATGTAATTCCACTATCAAGATCTGCATCCCGATCTATTCAATCTGTCAGATCGGGAGAGATCGGCTAAAGTGTACGGGGACCGGGAGCATCGTAGCAGCAGCGTTTGGGTGATGGGGTTGGATCTGGCAATTTTACCATCGGGAAGAAATTGTGAATTGGTTCAAAATTTCTTACCCATCTCCCCATCAAGATTGACCTATTTTGAATCGTAGCTCAAACGGGGAGAGAGCAGTGACAGTGTAAATACCGCGGGATGAGCGTAACAATTCCAGGTTTTTCTGACCGTATAGTAACAGCGGCACAAGAACGGGAAGTAGTCTAAACTAGACACCGACGTCTTGATCAAATCACGACCTTCCCGCTTTAACGACGCTCTCACTAAGTTCTCTACTGTCGTATAAAATGAAGGCCTGTTCCTACGACGCTTTATTCCTGCTTCGATAACGCTGTTAGCTGCTTTAGCTACGCTGTTCCTACGCTTTCCCAGACTCAATTACGCATGTCTTCCGCAAGCGCTCTCGCCGCTCTAAAATCGAACGTAGCCGATACGCTGGAAAATGTTTGCCAGAACAGCAAAACTGATGATGAGGAGGAGGACGTTGTCGCGAAAATGAAGACAAAGGAGCGCATAATTAAGAAGAAGAAGAGATGCAAACAATAAAGAGAATAAAGCAAAACACTTTGGAGCTACTGTCTGGGGCCCAGTACAGGATAAAATATCTGACTTTCGTATTTTGGATATCCGATGGGTACTACTTCCATTGCAAAAGAAATTAGCCGTGACCCTTTTCGGCCGAATGAAACCAATATGTGTGCGTGTGTGTGTGTGTGTGTGTGTGTGTGTGTGTGTAGTGGGCACTTTGGGGCTACTGTCTGATAAGATAAAATAACGGGGTTATCCCACGAGACCGACACCCACGAGTCATACGGTCCACGAGACCGACATCAAAAATAGGTCCATGAGTCATACAGCCCATGAGTTATACGGCTCACGAGTCATACAGCCCATGAGTTCGACGCTAAGCACAAAAGGCTCACGAGACCGACACTAAGGAAAGAAGGTCCACGAGACCGGCACTAACACAATTAAGGCTCACGAGACTGACAGTACGCAAACGAGACTCACGAGACCGACACTAGGCAAAGAAAGCCCACGAGACCGACACCAGGTAAAGAAGGCTCACGAGACCGACACTAAGCAAGGAAAGCCCACGAGACCGAGACTAGGCTATAAGGCTCACGAGACCGACAGGATGAACAGCGCCATCTACATGTCAATTACAAATACAGGGTGTTCCATTAAGGGGAAAATTACATACAGGCGGGTGCAATTTCGTTACGCTGTCGAGCGAGAGATTGTAACTAACTAATAACAGCACCATCTGCATATCAACAACATTAAGTATGTATTTGTACACGTGTGGCTTTTAGGGGGCAGTTCTGTCTCGCTATGGGGAGCGACATTGTTACCATTTTTCCTTAAGAAAAAATGTCCTCTTCATCGGACCACCCCCCCTCCAAAAAAAAAAAAAATGTATAGAAAATGATAAAGGACAAGAACGATGAATGGTTGAATTTTTAGATGCCATTGTGCTATAATGTCTGATAGGCTTTCCTAATTTCTAATTAGACGGTGGACAGGAACTAAGTCTTTTTTTTTTACCCTTTTCTTCCTCGCTTCACAAGTTAAGTAGGCCTTATTAGATATCCTATCTGCCTGCTTATACCAGCCTGCTTAGAGTTTGATTTGTAATGTTCTCTTTAACTATGATGTATGAAATTCAACGGCTGAAAACGTTTTTTTATCGCAGCGATTCACCTCGATTTCAGTAGCTTGTGTTTGTAGAATTATTCTTCTCAAAACGGTACATTTTTCATGAAATAGAAAAGTTGTTTTCATGGATGCATCTTCTGTTTCCGAATCTTTAACGCTGCCTTAATTGACGATAACATTATTTTCTGTGAATCTATACTATTTCAACGCCTTTGCAGATGACTACCTTCCCCTCCCATATCATGTAAAGCAGGTGTGTACTACAACACTGACCATTTTGTGAATTAATTTTCTTTAACTTCATTTCATACCTGGGTATTTTTCTATTTAATTGATCTGAATGTCCACATCATTCTATTATTATTTTTTTTATATACTAAGTAGGTGTATACCGGTATGACCTTTTCAGATAGGGAAACGAGGGTGTACGGCATTTTCAAAAGTAACGTTCAATCATCTCATGCATTTTTACCAAATTTTGTTTATTTTTTCACAAACACTCACATACGCAAACACAATTAAAGATCTTGAACCGTTCAGGGGATGAAAGAGGGCAATTGACGAGGTAATACCCTAGCAAGTTTCCTTTTCCATCTCTTATACCTTCTTTATGCCATTATCTGGACACCCTATACAATTAATTAGTCTATTGATGGCGCTGTTCATCCTGTCGGTCTCTAGGGCCTTCTTTGCCTAGTGTCGGTCTCGTGAGCCTTTTAAGCGTAGTGTCGGTCACGTGAGCTTTCTTTGCTTAGTGTCGGTCTCATGAGCCTTTTGTGCGTAGTGTGGAACTCATGGGCTGTATAACTCGTGGGCTTACTTTACTTGATGTCGAACTCATGGGCTTTATCTACTCAGTGTCGAACTCGTGGGCTGTATAACTAGTGGGCTGTATAACTTGTGAGCCGTATGACTCGTTGGCTGTATGACTTGTGAGTTGTATTACTATGACTTGTGGGCTGTATGACTCGTGGGTGTCGGTCTCGTGACGTGCACCCAAGATAACTGGCTTTAGTGCTTTGGATATCTCTGATGAGTACTACTACCGATTGCAAAAGAAAGTAGCCGTGACCCTTTTCAGCTGAATAAAATCAATGCGTGTGTGTGTGTGGGGGGTGGGGGGTGGGGGTAAGGGGGCAATTTGGGGCTACTGTATTTGGCCCCGTGCAGGATAAAATAACTGGCTTTGGTATTTTGGATTTCTCTGATGGGTACTACTTCCATTGCAAAAGAAATTAGCCGTGACCCTTTTCAACTGAATGAAACTATTGTGTGTGTATGTGTGTGTGTGGGGGGGGGGGGGGGGGGGAGGGGGCACTTTGGGGCTGCTGTCTGGGGCCCACTACAGGATAAAATAGCTGGCTTTGGTGTTTTGACTATCTCTGATTGGTACTCCTTCCATTGCAAAAGAAATTAGCCGTGACCCTTTTCAGCTGAATAACACCATATGTGACCCTGCGCCTCAAAACAAACAAAAAGTCGCCAGACATGAATTTTTAGCAGACTTTAAGCTTTAAAATGATGTATAACTCAAATCAAATGGACTCTCCTAACCTATCTAACTATTGGAAAGAAAGCACAAACTCAGGAAAAGTGTGAACTGAGGAAAGAGGCTCTGAAGTACAGTGTCTATTCAAGCGCTTAATCTTTACCAAACCGTGCTGGCTGTGCGATGAATGGGACAAAAAAAAAAAACAAAAAAAAACAAAACAAAAAAACAAAACAAAACAAAAACAGGAAGTAAACCACCAGAGTAACAGCAATGAAGGGATTATCAGATTAAGATGAAATTAAGCATGCCTCATTAATACATTCTGTCCATTATTAATGCAAACATTCAAAGCAGTAGCACTATCCTTTCAAAAGTTATTAGAGTTGGAAGTGAAGAGTGTGGACAAGGTTTCTCAGAAATGAAAAAAAGGATTCTAAAGACACACCTAATCACACTATTCTACCAAAAAATGTTCGAGATAAACTGCTAAAAAAACACACTGCCCGCTTTATGATACCAAATTTTAGCATATTGTAAAAGAAGACCCGCTCTTTCAGAAAATATGAAAACGTCAAGTTCGGCTAGGTTGACCCATTTCACTTATTTTCAGTCCTCACGCAAAATCAGTGTGTGCGACTTTATGCTCGTTTTGAGGTGCACGGTCACATATTTGTGGGGCTCTTTGGGGCTACTGTCTTGGGCTCCGTACAGGATAAAATAGCGGTTGATTGCCGCTTGGTCTATTCCCACTTGGTCTAATCACCAGTTGACCTAACACCATTCGGGCTAAACCCATTTGGTCCAGTTCTCACTTGGTCTACTTGCCACATGGTCTAATAACCAGTTGGTCTAATGACCACTGGGCTAATCGTCAGTTTGTCTAATTCCCATTTAGTCTAATTGCCAGTTGGTCTAATGTATTTTTTGCCACTACGTCTAATTGCAGTTGGTCTAATATCAGTTCGTCTAATGTTCAGTTGGTCTAACACCAGATGGTCTATTGCCAGTTGGTCTTCTCCCACTTGGTCTAATAACCAGTTGGTCTAAAAACACTTGGGCTAATTCTCACTTGGTCTAATTTACACTTAGTCTATTTTCATTTAGTCTAATAGCCACTTGGGTCTAATTGCCAGTTCGTCTACTCATCATTTGTTCTATCTACCACTTTGGCTAATGACCAGTTGGTCTAATGACCAGTTGGGCTACCACAGACTCTAGGATACTGATTGTTGGTGTGGTAATAAAGTTGGCTCGAAAACTGATTTATTATATTTTAAGTTCAATGTTGCGTAAATAGGAGGAATGGTTAATTATCCTTTTTCTTGAAAGGGTGAAAGCCCACAATTTAAATGTGTATACTAATTGGGCTTGAATTATTAACTTTTATTAATTCATTTTTCTTTTTGAAAATTTAATTAGTAGTAGGCCCTATAGTAATATGACTTTGCCAATTTTTCCGCGCGCCAGAATCAAGTACGAGAGCGCGCGCCCTTTTTGCAGCTGGCCGGGTCGGGCGCGCCTGAACTGTCAGTACGATCAGCCGGAGAACGTTGGACGGACGAAACGTTCAATATAAGCTCAAGATGAACGTTTTTAAAACTTCCAAAGGCAAATTTTGCGTTTCACATCGAGGGTATTCGTATACTGAAAGGAGGAGGTCGAACGGATACATTTATTGGAGATGTCGGCATAGGAAAACATGCTCTGGCACCCTGATCACAACGGAAGCGGCAGGCCACATGGCCTTCCCGAATCCCAGGGAGGGCGTACCGCACAGTCACCTCCCTGATGTGGACGCCGTGACTGTGGAGAGAGCGCAGTCGAATATAAACCAGGGAGCTGCAACAGAACTTGCTCCCGTGCCATCCATTTACAGGGATGAGCACGTCAACTTGTTGTTGGATAACAATCAAGCGGCAGCGGCTTCACTACCCCCATTCAGGTACGTTGCACTTTTATAGTACTGTAACAGTAACTTCGCGAATTCTACAACTAAAAGTGAATGGTCGATCCAATTAACATGTTACTAGTAGCTGGCGGGCTATAGTAGTACTAGTACTAGTACTGAATAGTAATACTAACAGTAACAGGACCTTTTTTTTTAACAAACAAAGCTGCAAAATACATATGGATTATTTTGGGTGTACACTTGTGTACATGTAACTAACACTAAGACCTCTGCGGTCACAGAGTAAAAGTTCAGTGTACCAGTACATTGGTTAGGCCTACTTTGGAATATATTTTTCTGTTGATAATTTTACATTAAGATTTGGATGTCATGTTTTAATTGCCTTTTGTATGTTTGATACTAATGCCATAATGGCATCTCACAATGAATTTGAATCAGCGAAAAATCCCCTAACAGAGAAATATTCGAAGCAAATACAGTGTATCCATGAACCAGAAGGCAGTAGCTTACTGAATAAGCCCACTGAGAGTGGTAAAATTAAAAACAGTAACGGTATAAGTAATGCTACTTTCTAGGGGCTTATAGGACCTTTTATCCTCAACTCAACTGCCAGATACTGATTATTAATTATTGGCAATCAAATACATGCTACGACCCTCATATTAGGCAAACTTTATCTTCTTAAGGTACATTAAGTAGCATTCAACTATACGGAGTAAAAACAAACAAAAACAAAAACAAAAACAAATGTTTTCAAGACACATTTCAAGACTTTAGGCCCTGTTTCTCAGAACTAGTATTTTGTCAGTTGAGTACTTCTTTTAGTGATCAGATGACTTCAGTTATAGTCTACTTGTAAATGCAACGTTTAAAACTCCAAAAACTGCTGAAGGGCTATAAGATTTCTGACAGTTGTTTCAACTTCTCAGTTCAGCAAATTGTTTTGAGTATAATATTTCAGGATATTATATATATATTGGAAGCACTGGAAAGAGTGGGTTACTTGGCTTGATAATTATTATTATTTTTTTCCAGATCGTTAGCCAGTAGTGCATATCGCAGCAGGAAGAAACACCTACGACCACTTCCAAGAGAGCTGGCCGATCTACAGCTTGTGGCACCCTGGAGTCAGACTGTCACAGGTGACCAGTTTGTGCTGTTTGATCAAACCCTGCCAGACAACAGAAACAGGATCATCTGCTTTTGCTCAGAGAAGGACCTGCATCAATTCTGTGCCACCAACACGCTCTACATGGATGGGACTTTTGGAATGGCTCCTCCCCTATTTATGCAGCTGTACACAATCCATGGATTTGTACATGGAAAACAGTTGTCCCTGGTCTACGCTCTTCTAACAGGTACCGGTTGAATTTTAACAAGTAAAAGGGGTTGTTTCCCCTTGCCATTGTAACAGGAGCTCCATGCAACTTGCTTTATTGGAGCAATGAATTATGTGGATACAGATTAATGGCACTTGCCCGTTGATTGCCTATACTCCCCTGAAAAGTATAAAAACAATAACTCAGAATTGTCTATTCTAAGGCTTCCCAGTCATTATTTGATGATTTAATTGGGCTTTGGGTTTGCTCTTGGACACATTCTTCTTCAACCAAAAGAGTTTGCAATTTAGTTGGTTTGATACACATGTAACTATTCAGGTGTTTTAAATGTTTGTAACGTGCAATGATTTAGAAGTTGGTTTGATACACATATAACTATTCAGGTGTTTTAAATGTTTGTAACGTGCAGTGATTTAGAATGGGTACACACACCACAAAAAAAAAAAAATGTACATGTAAAATGGCCAGAAATACAATACTAGCAGTCAAAGGAAAGCTAACAATTGAAAATGAAGAAAGTAACTGCCCAGATCCTCGCTTGTAATCCTGATCATACCTTTGCTTACCAGGCTCAAGGGGGCTCAAATGTTGACTTATGGACCAAGTTGTAACATGGAAGGAGCTATTTTTTATTTACTTATAAATCTGAAAATATTTGCTTTCAAATGGCATTTAACAGATTGATATGGGAAGAGTTAAATCCTTTGACTGCTAAGTTCAACCGGGGAAGCCACCTGGTGAAAGATCTCTCTGTGCCTCGTGTGACTTCATGAGTCAAATGTAGCAATTTTTGAAAAAGATGTTGACTCAGCAAAATTGTCCCAGAATCCAGATGTTTTGATCAAAATCATTGATCGTGGTGTCATGTTGTAGGAAAAAGAGACGCCATTATGCAAATTACATTTTGATTTTGTTGGTCATTTCTTTCAGGGCCACCCTGTGTATACATATATCCACATTTGGGAGACACTTCTTTCTTCTCTATTGTTCTCGTGTCTCCTTTACGTCTTTTCGTGTCTCTTAACTGTACGTTTTCTATTGTGACACAGTAAACGTGATCGTGTCGTGTCTCCTAAAGGTCCAAAGAGGTTATGCCAAAATTATGACTATAAAGTTGTATGTCTGCTATAGTTTTTAAAAATTAAAACTTGTATCAGTGCATTTTGTTGAAAGTCACTTTAAAAGAAGAAAAATGTTTTCTTTTCACACTAAATTTAATGCAAGGAAATAAATGTATGATGTTGTGATGTTACATGATGGTGTGATGTTACATGCATTTTCCTTCAATTTCTACTTTAAATACCAAACAGGTAAAACAGTTCAGATCTACACTGAGCTGTTCAGACAGCTAAAGAACAAGGCAACTGAACTTCAGAATGCCTTGAATCCTCAGAAGATCATGACAGATTTTGAATCTGGACTGAGGAGGGCTGTCATGACAAAATTCCCTCAGGTACAGCTGTGTTTAATTTTCAGCAGTTACTCCATGCTGTATTTTTGTGTTCATTGTTTTTCATGTATTCATATTTGATGTAAATGTTGTAATTTATCATTACAATTGTCACTGTCTTTTTTTTGGGGGGGGGAGGGCGGAAGCAGGAATTAAATCATTGTTTTTAAACCCCTTCGGCTCATTAAAATAACTGCTATATATCATAAGAATAAGTAATGGCAACATTGTTATTAATATGAAATGTATTTCATTTGTGTGTGTGTGTGTGTGTGTCCATATATGTTCATAAATTCCAACTTTGAACAAGATACCAACTTTTACCTTAGGCATTCAGACATGGGATTCAAAGGTCACACAAGTCACTGTAGATCAAAATTCAGTCATGCAATTGTTTATAATTGATATCTAATGTACACTGGATGTGTACTACATATATATATATGTGACCCGCTACAACAAAAAGGTCCTAAAGTCGCGCACTGTCGAAGCCGTGAAAATCGAGTTTGAAGTCAGAGCATTAAAATTGGTCAAAACTTACGATTTTCTGATTTTGATTTATCATTGGAGTTTAACACGTCTTCTATCATCTGTCGAAATTTTGAAGCAAAATGATCAAAGGAAAGACCAAAAAAATAGCGCTTTTCTGAGCTATGTTTTTTGGCGTTTCAACAAAGCAGAAACTGGTTCGAAAATTTGGATTGAGCGCCACAGATAGGTTCCGCCCCTAACAACGACCAGAGTGATCTCATTGGTCAGTTTGTTGCTTGCTGCTAACCGAAGCGTGAAGCTCGCACACTGCCCAGTCGACTGGTGCGTGCGGGCGGGGTGCGCTATGCTCAGCCGCTTCTCACCTCCTGGTCACTGATTGGTTGGTGGGGAGACGCCGACGCTGATGTGCTTGAATGAACTCTTCGGGGGTTGTTAGGGCTAACCTTCTATTGTCCGGAGGTGAAAACTGACTTGCGTGTCCCTTGATCGCGATTGCGTCGAACGGAAGACTTTTAGGGCGCTTTTCTCGAAACAGTGATTTTCCAGACGTCTCGGCATGCTCTCTTTTAAACATCTATATCTCCGCGGCCGATTATTTTTATAAAATGTGTAATTTATCAATTTAAAGCAGAAAGATTAGGGGATTATATCATGCAATTTTCAAATAATCGACCTCGCCCGACTTAAGGATCATTTTGTTGTAGCGGGTGTATATATATATATATATATATATATACATATATATATATATATATATATATATATATATTTTATGGGGGGGGGGGGGGAGGTAGCAGGGGCATGTCTCGTTGGCTCTCATCGATGCATCAAGATACAAATAATTCACAAGTTTGAGTGGGTCAGGAGGAATTGTGTACACGAATTACAGTCTCTGAATTGGCTGAACCCATGAGGCGCAGCTGAGTGGGTGCTGGCAAAATTCCAAGGTAATGCATGTACACTATTTCTACTGACCCACAAAATAAACTTGTGCATTATCGGTTTTATAGAATGGGCCCCAAAATCTATTAAAACAACAAGATCTCCATTTACATCAGTTTAGATCTGTTTCAAGAAAAAAAAAATCAGGCATAAAAAAGCTAATTTTTTACCAAACGCAATATTTTTTTTTCAGCTTGGTGCAATTCATTCGAATGTGAAAGAAAGCAAGGCTCAAGACTCAGAAGTACATGTAGCTTGATACTTTGAAATGGTGTCATCTTCAATTTACCAATCAGATTGCAGAGATTCTCATATCCATATATAAAAAAGCAGTAATTTCCATTGAAGCAGTCTGCTTGCTAGACTAATAACAAGGTATCGTCAGTATCGATTCTCACCATCGCGATATTGCCTAGCTATCATGTGTATATCGCGTGTGGCCAGTAAGAATTCTAACATGGTAAGTGACCAATCAGATTGCAAGGATTGTGCGACAAATAATAAGACATAGCACAGATTTTGGCCTTGAGTTAAATGCAGGACGCTTTGTACTTTTGGCTGTGGTACAAAGTTTTGTTTGTTTTTCTTTATGGCATAATTGATGGCATAATTATCATTGCAAAAAACACTGATAACTATAGTTTTTTATGGCAGAGAGTAAGAAAGAATGAACCCAAGATGGTTAATTTTAGTTGATTTTAAAAATGTGTTACAGTTCAGTTTTAATGTACCTAAATCATCATAGAGTGTTGGGTATTGACATTACTCACAAGCATTAATCAAGGCATGCTATTTATTCAAAACACATAGGTGATCCAATATTATGCATTTGCTTGCTAGTGACTTGCCTGTGTTAGAGAAGTAAATGATCTTGGTGTCATCCCCCCCCTCCCAAAATAAAACAAAATAAAATAAATAAATAAATAAATAAATAACTGTATGCAAGGCCATTTCAAAGAATTACTGATGTGCCAAGATATGAAAAGTGAACGGTTCTGCTTGTTTCTGTGCTACCCTCAGAATTATGTGCAGTACATTTGATACAATTCTGCTCTTTTTTGTTTTGAATCCTGTGTCCCTTTAGGCAGAACAGAAGGGCTGATTTTTTTTTTTCATTTTTGTCAGGCAGTGCATCGCAACATCAAGGCAGTTGGACTGCAGGGACTATACAATGATGTGGGGCATGACGCAAATCTCTCGTTTGAAGAGGCTACACCCCAGTAAATAATGCCAGTGTATACCTTGGCAATCAATGACTTAAAAACCAAAGATATAAAACACCTGTTTCTTGACCCTGGCCTAATCTAAGCATCAGTCATCGCCACAGCGCCACAGGGGAGGGAAGGGGGGCACCGCGAGAGGAGGAGATTGTTTTGGTTTTGGCATGGGCTATGTAGCTCCATGGTGCGTGTGTGTGTACGTGTGTGTGTGTGAGTGTAGACATTCAGCGTATGCAGACAGAGCATGCCTGTACTGCAGTGACCGGACCTATTTTCATTCCATTTTGTCTCTCCCCTTCTCCCTCCCCCATCTCACCCTCTCTCTCTCTCTCTCTCCCTCCCTCTCTCTTTCTCAGACAGCAGGCTGATTGAAACCAGGGAGGTAGTCTCACCTCCCTGTTGTAACTCACTGCCAAATAGCCGTACACGAACCTCAGTCTGGTTGTGTTTCAGGAAATAAAATTTGAACAAATTGAGGTACTTTTTATTGAAATCAAGGTATTTAGTGGCAAAGAAGTTCTTTCACAAATTTTGTAGTTGTGTTGATTTTGGACCTGTTTGTATATAATATCGATAGCTTTTATATCTCTGTAGCATGATTGTCACAGAATCCTCATACTTTTTAAACTGTACATCAACATAAAAACTAATGCCGATCGCAATGATTATCATATCAATGCGCGAGTAAGGGCATACTGAGTATTGCGCATGTAGAGATGCATGCAGCTAGCTGGTGGTCGATTGTGTGCGTGTGTGTACGCATACACTACACATTGTCAGCACCGGAAAACTGGCAATGCTCTCCTTCTTATTCCTGTATTTTCGTTATTTACGGGTCAATTTTTTTCGTTCGAAATGTAAAATGGATGACCATAGAATTTCTCAATAGAATATAAAATTGAAAACTTTAAAAAGGATAGAGAAAATTGAGTTCACTTTGAATGGTCTGCCACAGGCAGATATCCTTATCATGCTCTTACGTAATAAGACAGCTGCTGGAGTCATCAAACCCTGGCTTGGCCTCCAGGTTTGTCACGCCGACCAGAAAGTTTATTTGCAATGGACAAGTACTTCCGACTCCCAACTCTCAAACGACAAATATACGCACCCCACTTTGGAAAAAACCCAGCTGGGTCTCGCCTCAAACGAGGGATTGACGGCATGGGTCCGGAATTACTCCAGGAACCTCATGGCAACGGCATTCTTACCTCCTGCGGAGGTCGTTGGAGCAGTCAACGCATTGCAAATGCAGGCACCAGTCGTTGCACGCATGGACGATTTCACTGATTACTTTAATCGTAAGATCTCACTTTCAGTCAATTCTCAATCAATCATTTTACCAAGGGGGTATAAAAACTAAACATTTGTATCTTTAACCGAGCTTTTGCTTAAGATGCTTGAATAGTGGCCTTTTTCTGATATCAAAAAATATTTTTTGGTTGATTTAAATGAAGATTTTTTCCTTTTCATTTATTTCTTTTCTTTATTGTTTTTATGACTCTAAAATACAATCATTTGCGCCATTTACAATCAAACAATCATTTTCACTTGTAACCATCCATTTAGCATTTTATTCCCCCCCCTTTTTGCCGTGGAGTGACCACAAAGTATGAAATTCACCACATATGAAGTACAGACAAAAATACTGAAGAAACTTTGATACTTTAATTGAAGTATATTCCAACTCTTATTTATGCATATTTTCACGTTTTTTATGTGGATCTGTCCCGAAGGGTGCCGGAGGCATTATGTTTTGGGGTTGTCCGTCTGTCCGTCCTTACTAACAAGATTATACAATGTGGCTACTTGGGACAATAACACGCAATAGATGCCTTTTATTCTGTCGGGCTTGTGTGGCTGTTTTTGCTGCTTGTGTGTCTAGTTTAACAAAAGAGAGAACAAAGGGGTAGCCACACAAGTATACCTCCTTGATCCTGTGCATCCAGCTTACCCTCCGTCTGTCCTACTTCCTCTTACCATGATATCTAAAGAACGCCTTGATGGATTTTTATCAAATTTGGCTCAGGGATATTCCATGATGACCTGATTAGATTTTGGACCAGATCTGCCAAAGGTCAAAGGTCAATACACTGAGTGAAAAAATGTCTTTTCCAGTCACAAAAAATCCAATCTGAATAAAACTTGGCAGGAATAATATTGAGAACAAGTGAAATAAGTTTACAAAACCTGGACTGAATTCATCAAAGGTTAAAAGTCAATAAACTTTGTCTAAAAGTAATGTTTTTGCCTATTTCCTCCAAGTAGGAAAGACCAATTTTAGGAAACTTGATATGAATGTTATAGAAAAGGTAGGCAGAGTGTACAGCAGGGGTGGAATATAATCGTTGATTGGTAAGTTGCCATGGCAACCCCATATTAGTTTTTTTTTTTTTTACTTTAAGTCTACAGGAGGCTATATGATAACGTCCAGTTTTGAAGCAATTCAATTCCCATTCAATTGATACAATTAATCAAATAGATGTACACAAAGGTTTAAGACATTTTTATGAATTTTGAGTGTTACATTGCCATGGTGGCAACTCCATAGATTTTGTTATTTAATCCTTTAAATTTAAAGGATTAAGAACTTCCACATGTTTGAAGGGATTCCCATCAAAGTTAGTACAATTGATCGACATGAGATATGGAAACATAAAGATATTTTGTGTAGGGTAAGTGGTGTATTGCTATGGCAACCTTATATTTTGTATCTTTTTTTTCTGCTTCCCATAGGGTGCGCAAGTATTATGTGTTGGAGCGTTGGAGTTCATACTGTGATAGCTAATGAACACCTTTGTGATGTTGCTTGGAAATGGGAACTACTTTTTTCTTCTTAAAAAAAAATAATTGCATCAAAAATTGTGCAAAGGCAGATTCCCTCCTCCCCCTCCCCCCCCCCCCACTGGCCCTTCAGGAAGGTTAGGCAAATAGATTTTCAAATTTGCTTGAGCTTTATCTTTTGGTTAAAACAATTTTTGCAAGCAATGACTCCTTTTTATACATTTAGTGCAACATATAGGCAAAGAATTGTTTACATGCACAAACCTCAATAAAGATATGGAATTCATCCTTTGTTTAGATTTAAATTGTACCTACCAACAACTTTTGGTATCATGTCAGATGTGCCCGGTGTGCCCCATTAGTTAGGGCATTTTAGAAAATTTCTGGACCATCTGTGAAAAAATTGCTTACCAATAGCTTTCTTCACCAATGTGTTCACTAAGGTGTCTACTAACACCTCGGTCGTGATTTGGCAAAAAGGTGTATGTCTGAAAAAATATCATGTTTTCGGTTTTTACCATTTGGGGGGTTTTCGATGCCGAAATTTTCATGTGACCAACTTTCGTAAGTCATCGATCATTTGTTTCCGAGATACTTGGGGCTATCTCTGTATTATTTTATCAATTTTCCTGATTTTGATTAGGCAAAAGGGTGTATCTTTACATACACCCTTGACGTACAATGACGTACCAGGATAGAGAACTACATGATTTGGCAGATAGGTGTATCTTTAGATACATCCATCTGCCGAATGAATCATGAATTATAGTTGCGAAGTATGATAAGGCAGAAAGGTGTATCTTTTATACTCTGTGTATATTATATACTCTGTTGTTTATACGTGCTGCTGGCATGTATGTGTACCGTTTCACCGGTCGGTGCGGTGGCGGGCCATGCTCCTGACTTAAAACTGGCAGCCCGTTGCACTGCAGAAGTTTCTCCTTGTTGCTAGTCGGTGAGTAGATAGAACCTAATATCTAGAAGTTCAGATCTAACGTTTGTCCTGGACTTCTATGGCCACTTCTATGCCATTAGATGCGCAGATTCGTAAAATCTAGCATTTCTGTTGAAATGACAGCTTTTCCGGCAAGTGTGGCTGTGGGATGAGAGTTCTCTACGCTTCAAAATGACAGTGATCCTGCACTGTCCGTGCTGTGCACTGCATGTAGAAGCCTGTACATAGTTAACTATACACAGCCCAGTCGCTGTACATGGTAAGTCGCGACAGGCCTGTACGCGCGCGACCACCAACCACTAGGAGAGCGACGTAATCGTATTACGATAGCTTTGAATTTTGATACTTAACATCATTTTTGTCACCTCAAACTCAACGAGTATACTTTTCAATATTTACTCTACATCTGATGCTATCAGTATTCAAATGTACGCAATGAAACTTACCGAAATTGATCATCATATCCAGCATGTCCACACGGTACACAATCTTTCACGCCAGGCCTAACTATACACAGCTTAGTCGCTGTATGGTACGTCGCGACGTACATTACCATGTACATCGACTGGGCTGTGTATAGTTAGGCCTGGCGTGAAAGATTGTGTACCGTGTGGACATGCTGGATATGATTATGTTAGTACATAGTGTAATGGTGTGCTGTGTGACTGTAAGATCGGCTACCCATTACGCTATGCGTATGGGGCTGCTACCTAACAGACATTTAGTGGCAGTTACACACAAAGGTCTAGAGAAAGATGTGTCCCTGTCTTTGGAAATGATACTTGGATGTACTGCTCAAAGTGCTCAGTGGATGCAAACAGTTAAATGATCCTACCTGAATTTTCACATTTATTGAATTTATTGCAAAAATTGGGAGCAGCATGATAACTGCGTTTTTAAGAACAGATACATGATGTGCAAACAACTGCCTCTTTGTTTGCAAAAGCATTCAGTAGAGAAAACAAACGAACCTTTTGTCGAAAAAAAAAGGGGCACAAAGCTAAAAATATGATGAATCATCTCATTGGAAGTAGAAGTTTTTGGAAAAAAAGGGAGGAGAAGGAAGAAGAAAAATTCTTCAGCTGTAATCCTTAACCATGAATATCCATGAGACCATGTTTTGTTAATATTTAGACTCTAGGGTGAGTTGTAATTTGCGCACATTTTTCTATGTTTGATGAACAAGTTGTGCATCCTGATATTTTTCAAATCTTTTTGTAATAATGAAGTAAAGATTGTCAAGAGTTAACATTTGATTAGAAATGGTCTCACATACACCCTTCTCCCTACAAAATCTCTGGTATATTTTGTTATCGTTTAATTTGGCAAAAAGGTGTATCTCTATACATACACCTTTTTGCCAACTTAAATGCACGATTTCTCACGGTGCATGAGAAGATACACCTTTTTGCCAAAATAGCGTGGGTTGCAGTCCCTGTAAACGTGATTTGGCAAAAAGGTGTATCTCTATGCATACACCTTTTTGCCAAGTTAAATGCATGATTTCTTACGGTGTATGTGAAGATACACCTTTTTGCCAAAATAGCGTGGGTCGCAGTCCCTGTAAACGTGATTTGGCAAAAAGGTGTA
This sequence comes from Diadema setosum, assembly GCF_964275005.1. Taxonomy (NCBI): domain Eukaryota; kingdom Metazoa; phylum Echinodermata; class Echinoidea; order Diadematoida; family Diadematidae; genus Diadema; species Diadema setosum. The sequence goes on along the minus strand of NC_092694.1, from coordinate 1,593,274 downwards.
TCTCTATACATACACCTTTTTGCCAAGTTAAATGCATGATTTCTTACGGTGTAAGTGAAGATACACCTTTTTGCCAAAATAGCGTGGGTCGCAGTCCCTGTAAACGTGATTTGGCAAAAAGGTGTATGTCTCTAAACATGCTAAAAGTGCTAATTCTGAAGTATTCTTTAAAGTTAGATGCAAGAAAATTATCAGGAAATGAAATTTGAAGTGTATACTAAATCATGGAATTGAATCCCTGAGCGTTGCACAGTTTAGGTGGCTTCTACGGTCAAGGAAACTGCCAAAACTTTAAAGTCGATTTCTCGGCTTTGTAGTCGCTGTAAAACGGCTGACATACACCTTTTTGCCAAATCACGACCGACCTCTCAATTAGTTCCAACCCAAATCCTTGTGGAGAATTCTGGGGAGCCAATCAAAATCGAGCACCCGGAGGGGGACAGGGCAGAAATGGAAAAATATATATTTTTTCCAATATAAGCGAGTGAGATGTCTAATTAGGGGTTTCTTGGGGTGAGTACAAACAACTCTCTGACCGTGAAATAGGCCACGCCTCCTTTTTGCCCCCGCCGAAATACGTAAATATTGGTATTTTTATACTTATCTCATTAGGTTTATATAATGGGTTTTTAGGGTGCACTGAAAACACTTGTGTGCGATTGGAAGTAGTCGTTACCATTTCTCTTATATCCATAAAATCAAATATAATCATATTACTGCTGTGTATACTTATTAAATGTTTGATTCTCAATAGTTTTGAACCAACATCCTCGTGGAAAAACAACAACAACAACAACTGTGGAGCCACTTAAATCTACGCAACAGAATGGGAGGGGTTGTCAAACAATGGGAAGATTTTTTTTTTTTGCCAGTATTATCGTGTTAGATGTCCAATTAGGGGTTTCTGGGGGTACTGAATGGATTCGAAACATTAGTTTTGAGTTAAAACTACTACCTCATCATTAAAATAGGCCACGCCTACTTTTTGCACCTGCCGAATCATGTATCATTGGTATTTTAGTGTATATGCATCTCGGTGGGTTTACGTAGTGAAATGGTTAGAATGCTGCATTGAGTTCTATCATCACTTAATTTGAGCTACACCTCCTCTAAAAACAGTTGGCAAAACACTGAAACATAAGTGTGCAAAATAACAAAAGTAGTCGTTCCCTCTTCTTTTACTTCCATTATGCCCATTTAAATCCAGCAGAAATGTATCTCAATATTGAAACCTTGGTACATTATCCTACTCACAGACATCTCCCTCACTACTCCCATCAGCTGTTTGGTCGATGTTCTGGCAACAGCTACCATGACATTTTCCGCAAAAAGAAATACACTTGACTCCTTACTTTTTATTATACAACTTGCTTTTTACAATTGAGGGCCGGCGACTGTGTGCTACAGTCCCCCTCCAATTACAGCTGACACACTTCAGAAAATAGTCCTTTGCGATGGGTCTGTTGAAGGGACCGGTGCGTAACCTTGGTCCTCAAGCTTCCATCCATACTCCAAGATATCCAATGATGGAGTTTGCAACATTAGCCAATCCCTGGTTTGGAGATAAGTTTGTAGAGAATGCTGCTCTGCAGCTTATGTTGTCGGGGACATGTAATTTCTCAGTTTTGATGCTCCCAGCAGCAGCCCGCTTGCTGAAGATGTCAAATCCCAAGTCTCCAAAGTCTGTTGGGTGGTCTTCCATGGAACATGAACTTGAATAATTCACAGCTGACTTTAATGATATCATCTTTCTTGCCTCGGATGTCCAGAGACGCATCCATGGCCTGTTTCGCCTTGTCAGTCTCGCAGAGATTGTTTACCAAAGTTGATTTGCTGAACCCAGAAATTGCTGACACTGTATCGCAGCCGGAGAAGCTGTGCAAGAATTCAAGATCAAACACTTCCGGTATCTCTCTGGGAGGGCCTCCCTTATCTTTGGGATTATAATCATAAGATGTTTCTTTTGCTCTTGTGAAGAAGATAGAGTGAATCAGCAAAAAGATGATGTCGGTGTCCCCAGCCCTCACCTCAACAGTAGAATCTTTTGCCTCATCTAGAGCTGCCCGGACTATAGCAGTGTCTGTATCATCATGGTATTGCCGTACACTGATCCCATTTCTACTGAATGTCTCAGCAAGCAGCAACATAAAATGGGCATTGTTGCTCTTGCTTTTCTCTTGGAACGAGGCTTTTGATGTCTGGGTGAATCAGAATGTCACATCAAGCATACTTTGTTCGTGTCCGGTGATCAAGGCCCTTAGTGGTGCTGCCGTATCCGTCAGAGATCACATTAATTTGGAGAAACTGGCTCCCCATGGACTTAAAAAATAGAGATATCTGTTGGCATTGCCCTTAGCAGGTGAGGTTAGCTTCTCATTTGACGTTGCGCAAGAGCCATCCACCATCCGTCACCAGACTCGTGCAGGGGTTTATTCAACGGGTTCCACAGAAGTCTTGCTAGGGTGCATGATTTCCATACACAGTGAATTTGGCAAGCTCTTACCAAATTCACTTTGTATGGAAACCATGCAGTCAGTTTCTCAGACCATGAGCGGTCAGGTACATGGACTAAAATCACCATAGAAACCACACTCATGGGTTAGGCCAAATCCTCAAACAGTCTTAACAGAGGACGCTTCCGGAATGAATCTCCTCACAGGTGTTGGGTTAAGATGCTAAACTACTTCTCATGCATTCACCAGGAACTTGAACAAGGTATGAACAAGCGTGAGGTACCTGACCACACGCACGTCACAAGAGCCCAGATGAAGAATGACGAAGATGCTGTCAACGCCATTTTCGGATGGTTGGAGGAGATCGACCTCTTCGATGCAACATGGGACAAGAAGACCCTAGTATCCTTTACAACAGGATTCAGCAGCACTCCAGAGGACCCAGTCAACGCTGATCAGGCAGAGCAGGTTGGCAGAGCCATGCTGGCCAAGATGAATGGACGAACGGTTCTGGATTCAATTGAAACTAAAGCAAAAGGTGAAGTCATTAGAGATCCTTAGAAGTGGACCCAAAGTCAATGGAAAGAAGCTAGTTATTGACTCACTCAAGCTCTTTAACCGTCTAATCATCATCAGTTTGCCTGAAATCAAGACCGAAGGTCTGTGATTTCAGTTGACGCCAACACCAATGTCTCTATTTGACAAAGACTAGAAGTTGCGAAATCCAGACAAGGCTGCCCAAGCAAGATTTCTGAAAGCATTTGTGGAAAGCGTTGAAAGAACCCCCTGCATGAGTCTGTTTATTGATGGTGGATGACTATACTGCACAACGTCAAGCGGGAGGCTGACCTATCCTGGAAGGGCATTTCCGAGAGCTACCTTCAGTTTTTGAAGTCCATGGGGAGCCAGTTTCTCCAAATCACTGTAGTCTTTGGTAGATACGGCAGCTCTGCTAAGGACAATGATCACCTGAGACGAACAAAGAATGCACGATGTGACATTCCCTTTTGCCCAGACATCAAAGCCTCGTTCCAAGAGAAAAGTTCATCCACAACAAGAGCAACAAGCCCCGGCTCATTCTGCTGCTTGCTGAGAAATTCAGTAGAAATGGGATCAGTGTACGGCAATGCCACGATGATGCAGACACTGCTATAGTCCGGGCATATATCTAGATTAGGCAAAATATTCTCCTGTTGAGGTAAGGGCGGAGGACACCGATATCATGGTTTTGCTGATTCACCCCATCTTCCTCACAAGAGCAAAATAAACATCTTGTAGTATCGCAAAGATCAGGGAGGCCCTCCCAGAGAGATACCGAAAGTGTTTGATCTTGAACTCTTGCACAGCTTCTCTGGCTGCGATATAGTGTCAGCGATTTCTGGGTTCGTAAATCAACTTTGGTAAACAAGCTCTGAGAGACTGACAAGGCGGAAAGGGCCATGGATGTGTTTCTGGACATCCGAGGCAAGAAAGATGATATCATTAAAACCGGCTGTGTATTATTTAAGCTCATGTTCCATGGGGAACCACCCGAAAGACATGGAGGCTTGAGATTTGACATCTTCACCAAGCGGGCTGCTGATGAGAGCATCAAACCCGACAACAGAAGCTGCAGCGGAGCATCATCTACGAGCTATTCTCCAAACCAGAGGTTGGCTAATGTTGTAAACTCCACCATTTGATGTCTTGGAGTATGGATGGAAGCTTGAGGACCAAAGTTACGCACCGGTCCCTTCAACAAACCCCATCGCAAAGGACTATTTTTTGAAGTGTGTTAGCTGCAAACTGTGAAGGGACTGTAGCGCACTGAAGTGCAGTTGTAAAAGCAAGGAGTTATGCATTTCTGTTTGCGGCAAATGGCATGGTAACTCTTGTCAGAACATCAACCAAACAGCTGATGGGAGCAGTAAGGGAGATGTTGGGGAGTAGGATAAAGTACCAAGGTTTCAATACAGTTCTGTTGTACCAGATTTAAAGGGGAAGGCTAGTAACTGATCAGTGGGAATCAGTGGAAATGCTGGGAGATGATTGTTCCAATCCTTATGGGATTCATTCAAGAGCTCATTGTATATCTATTGTTGTGTGAAAATGATTTGCTTCAGAACGGTCACATATTCAAGTAATGTGCAGATTAATGCTCCGTCACTGACCAGGGACGCTAACCTGGAAGCATTAAACTGCACATTACTTGAATATGAGACCATTCTGAAGCAAACCATTTTCACACAACAATAGATATACAATGAACTCTTGAATGAATCCCATAAGGATTGGAACAATCATCTCCCAGCATTTCCACTGATTCCCACTGATCAGTTACTAGCCTTCCCCTTTAAATGTGGCATAATGGAAGTAAGAGAAGTGGATTGCACAGTTAACGGTATGTTGCAGTATTTTTTGCTCACTGTTTTAAGAGTTGATACAGCTCAAATTCAATAATAGAACTCAATTCAGTGTTCTAAAAAAACTCACTGAATAAACCCACTGATGCACGTATGAAATACCAATAATACATGATTCAGAGGGTGCAAAAAGTAGGCGTGGCCTATTTTAATGGTCAAGTAGTATTTTTTGACGCAAAACTTATGTTTCGAATCCTTTCAGCACCCCTAGAAACCCCTAATTGGACATCTCACAAACTAATACTGGAAAAAAAAAATCTTCCTATTGATTGACACCCCCACCCTTTTGTTGCTTTAATAGGTTTAACTGGCTCCACAGTTTGGGTTTTTTTTTTCCCCACAAGGATGTTGGTTCGAAATCATTGAGAATCAAACATTTAATAAGTAAAGCCTATTTACAGTAATATGATTATATTTGGTGTTATGGATGTAAGGGAAATGGGAACAACTACTTCCCACCGCACACAAATATTTTCAGTGCACCTTAAAAACCTACTAAATAAACCCAATAAGATACGAATGAAAATACCAATATTAACGTATTTCGGCGGGGGCAAAAAGGAGATGTGGCCTATTTCACGGTCAGAGAGTTGTTTATACTCAAAAGTAATTGTGGGAATCAATTCTGCACCCCCAGAAACCCCTAATTAGACATCTCACACTCATATATTAAATATATATATATATATATATATATATATATATATATTTCCATTTCTGCCCCGCCCCCCTCCGGGTGCTCGATTTTGATTGGCTCCCCAGAATTTTCCACAAGGATTTGGGTTGGAACTAATTGAGCGGTGTTAGTAGACACCTTAGTGAACACATTGGTGAAGAAAGCTATCGGTAAACAATTTTTTCACAGATGGTCCAGAAATTCTCTAAAATGCCCTAACTACATGTGCATTTCTTGTCCGCAGTTTACTTGTATACATGTATTTGAACTTTATATTTTTTTGGAGGGACAGCTATCATGGTATAAAAAAAAAAAAAAAAAAAACAGTTCTCCACAAATGTGTATGCTCATTTTCACTGAAACTAATTCTGTTTTGTATCATGAAAATATTTAAGTATACATTTTTTTTTAAGGCTTGCTTTACATTGTGTTTTCATTTACATGTATTTCTAATTTTCCATTCTGAGAACATTAACCCATAATGTGCCCATTGAGTTTAAAATCCAGTGCCACGGAATTAATCTACCAGTGCTAGATTTATTCTGATGCTATTGTAATATATAATCTGGTGAGTTACACCAAAATTTCTCAAAACACAAACTTGCTTTGAGCAGTGAAGGACTGGTGCATGCATTGAACAATGGAATCACTCATGCGCACAAAGCAATTCATACTACACAATGGGCATAACAATGAATGTTTGATGATTGTGAGTATACATGAATGTGGCAGTCTGCTGTATGCAAGTACATGTATACATGCACATGGCCGCCCATCGGATGCTTGTGTACATGAACGTGTCACATTAAGGGTTAATTCTCTCATAATATCAGTATATATATATATATATATATATATATATACATATATATATATATATATATATATATATATATTATAAACTTTAATTGATGCAAGACATCACACTATGCCTTGATGATCATACTATGTCCCCTTTGAACTCTGTCAAAATACTAGGTTATGTATTTGATAAGCAAATGAATATGAATGATTAAATTACATCTGTATCAATTAAAATCTTGTCACTATCATCTTAGGAAAATACCGCGGTAGGTAGGATTAGGAAATGTGTGGATAAGGAAACATGTCACACCATTGTTAGAACATTGATTACTTCTAGGTTATACTGCTGTAATTCCATGTGTAATGGCACTTTTGGTAAAAATGTTGATCGTTTGAGAAAAACTTCAAAACAAAGTAGCATGTACCCTTTATTGTAAACCTAAACACACTCATACTTCATCCTTGATCAAAGAATTGCATTGGTTACCCATCAGAAAACGGATCCAGTTCAAATTACTTACATTAACATACAAATGTCTCAACAATCAAGCCCCCATGTACCTATTTGACATCCTTGCCCCCATCAGTCTAGTATCGACACAAGATCTTCACAGCATCTACTACTTCACGTCCCTAGAACATGCAAATCTGTTGGTGATCGTGCTTTCTCTTCATATGCCCCAGACTAGGGAATAAACTACCACGCCGACTCGATCAATGTCAATCCATAAATACTTTTAAGAAATCGTTGAATATCTCATTTATTCTAGTCGGTTACTTTTGTTTTTGTCAAAGAAGATGTTTCTATTGCTTTTGTTTCTCTGTCTCTCTCTTTGTAATTGTTGTAATGCGCTTTGTAACGATGAGAAAAAAGTGCTATGTAAATGACTTATGACTTTGACATGACTTATGACATACTTTGTTCTCTTTTATAAGGAACATGGATGGCTGGCAACTTCCCTATTGACATGTGGAATGTTCATAGGGAGGAACGCAGGACAAACAATGACGTAGAAGGCTGGCACAATGCCTTCACGAGGATGGTCACCAAGTATCACCCCAACATTTGGGAGTTCATCAATGCTCTGAAAAAAAGCATGTATCACTGACAGCAATCCGCCTTCAGATCGAAGCTGGCCAGGTTGTAGGAGTAAGGCAACCCAAGTATGTGAGGCTTAATGACAGGCTCCAACTTCTCACTGCTCGATATCTGAATGGAGAAATCCCACAGATGCATTTCCTCCAGACCATCTCCCATACACTTGCAGCTACTGTGTGAGAACAGTGCATTAGGTATACCTAATGAGCAAAGTCTACAGCTCAGATTAGCAGCAGATTGTCTGTTGCTCGTACACACTACCTGATGGTTGACTATGATCATGCTTTTTCCTCAGGAAAGCAACTCTTTAAGCACCTCTGATTCGTTTTGTCTTTATTTCAATCTCAGGAATCGGAAGAACTGAGAATTTGGCAAAGTGTTAAGAAACCAATAATTTGAACTGTGGGGTGCAAAAAGTTATCACCCCAAAACTTCATGACTGTTTTTTGTAATTTCTTTCACATCTCATAGATTTTGCAACACTTTGTAAGCACCTGGTGTAGATTGCATAGTAGCTGGCAATGCATAGTAGCCAGGAACTTGATATATTGTATCTAATGATGATTAATAGTGTAATTTTAGATTGTGTTTTTAGCTCACAGGCTATAACAAATTAAGGCTGTTCATTTTTTTTTTCATGTTGTTGTTACACTTGTAAGATTTTAGATTTCAAAGCTCATGGCAGATGAGCTTAGCAGCTTTACTTGATTATGTGATTCATTACCAAGCTGTAAAAATTCAGGCTGTTCACTTAATCACTTTTTTTTAAGTGTATTTAGTTGCTCTTGATAGGCACAACTTACAACTTTATAGTTGTGACATGAACATAACATTTGATTGATAACTGATAAGTGAAAATGCAACCAGTGATAAATGAAAATTATCTTTCTGCCTCATTAAAGACCTTCTTCATATGTTTTTGTTCATTTTTTTTCATGTTGGTGTTACACTTGTAAGATGTTAGATTTCAAAGCTCATGGTAGTTGAGCTTGGCAGCTTTTCTTGATTATGTGATTCATAACCAAGCGGTAAAAATTCAGGCTGTTCACTTAATCACTTTTTTAAAGTGTCTTTAGTTGCTCTTGATAGGCACAACGTACAACTTTATAGTAGTGACATGAACATAACATTTTGATTGATAACTGATAAGTGAAAATACAATCGGTTATAAATGGAAATTATCTTTCTGCCTTATTAAAAACTTTCTTCATATGTTTTTATATCAGTATGTCAGTATTGATCATGGTTTACATATGTCATAGCTGTTCTTTATGTCTTACAGATTGGAAATTTACTTTACATTGGGTGCTAAGTTGCATAGTAGTTGGCAATGTATATAAGCAGATAACTTGATTTTAAGTACCTAAAGGAGACTTATGATGTAAATTGTCTTTTAAAGGACTTACAAATTCATAATTATATTCAAACCTCATAGTTGTGTTTTTGATTCTCTCATTTCTTTTTTTCATATTCATATAGCAAGGGATAAGTTGATCGTATTTTACAGATATCATGGCTACCCTCAGGTGATCTTATTATCAGGCTATAAAGTTTCAGGCTGTTAACTTACTTTGTTGAAATTTTAGACTTTACAGACAATGTTAATTGAGCTTGGCAGACACAACAGCAGAAAAGCAAGAGTGGCAAAGTTCACTCTTATTTGGATTATTTTTTTACTCTAATGTGCTTATGTTGATCAGTGTGAAACTGAGGAATTTGAAAACTGGATAAGTTTCAGGAAAACTAAGTCTTTCATAAATATTTATGACTAAATAACTGGGTTTGAATTGGAATGTGAAGGTGAATGATTTACTATTGGGAAAGTAAAAAGATCTTAATGAAGCCCTGCTTCCATTTTCTACTTGGCTAATTTCAACTGCTCTACTTAAGATCAATCCATGTATTTACAAATCCATGGTGCACAAGGTCATTGTTAAAACTTTGTACAGGCTTATGTGCTCTAATTGTGTTTAGGGAAGAATGTAACATAAGCTTTAATAACCCAGACCTAATGAGTTTGTATTATCATTAGTACCCTTGGTTTAAAACTGTTCTCTAATATGTTTAAATCTATGGATGATTCTTCCCTGGCCACCTTGTAATGAGCTTTTCCAGTAATCTAAAAAAGAATGTGTTTGAATACTTCCATGGTTGGCGATTTCCTGGGAAATACCAGAAAATACTGGAGAATACCTAAAGATATACACACAATTGTGAAGAAGAACAAGTTTAATGGCCATTAATGAACTCATTTACACATTTCTTACTTAAGGTAAGTTTCTGATACGATTTAAAATTAAATGGACCTGACAAAACCTCTTTATCCAACAACAAACAAAAAATCCCTTTCCAATTGCTTTGCACAAAAAGTGGAAAAATCTTGTCTTCCAATACTCAATATTCAAAACAATTAACAACTTGCGTGAGCACCTACCATAGAGTGAAACTAGTTTATATGATGTAGGTTTTTTTTTTCAATAAATTATATCAATATAACTTAATTTTATGATTTAAAAAAAATGGGGGGGGGGGGTACTTCGCAAAATCAGCAAGGCGATATTTACCGGTAAATACTGATATTAACCGCCTGGTATTTCCCGCTCCGGTATTTACCCGCCAACCCCGAATACTACATGATACTGAAGGCTTACTTTAGTTATTGCTATGGTGGATAAGCTCAGACAAGCTTTTGGGTCAGCAGGTGGACGCTATACTGATGTGATTGAACTATAATGCTCAATTCCTATTCCAGAGCTTAATTTTCATGTCTAGGTTTACAATAGAAATATGTGTGAATATAATATTGTGTACTTGTATATCTTTTTACCTGTGTATATACATGTGCACACACATACACACTCATATATATATACATATATATATATATATATATGTGTGTGTTTGTGTGTGTATGTACTAGGTGTTTCAAAAAAATTTCCACTGTTGATGCTTAATAATTCAAGAACTGTATATTAGTTATCACTGTCATTAATATGAGTGATATTTGAATAGTGTACAATTTGGTTGGAGGTGGTTTGAATATGAAAGCATAAATCAGTTTCATGAAATCCATGATTAATTTCACAGTTAGGTTCCAGATTTTGCTCTATTTTCAACCCTCTGTACAAAATTTCACTTTACACAGGGATCAATGGGTGTGTATGGGAGTGTGTGGTTAACACCCTGACAATGGTGCTGAACAATGGCCAGGCTTTGAATGCTTCATTATTTATTCATGAGAAATTCCACTATTACAACTAGTCTTTATTCAGCCTGTGGCAGTATCTGTGTAAAGTCAAACGCCTGCTGATACTGTCGTTGAGTCGCGACAGTGCTCTCCCTACTTCTGAAAAACGAAATTACAATGAATACCTTCTGTTCTATCGTAAACATGGTGACAGGAAGCAAAGAAAATCAATTAGAGTATACACTTGTGTATATGGAGCCTTAAATAAATCTACTGTGAAACAAATCGCCCAAATGATAAATGCTGCTGAACTCTTTACCAAAAATGATATCTTTTCATCGAAAAAGCAAAAAAATTGTCAGACTATTTAATTAGTGGACAGCTGTATTAGATTGAGGAACTTTAGATCATTTATGCTTATTTATATCCCAAATTTAGTGATATGTGAAGCAAAATTTGAAAATGATTGCCAGCTGGAATAAAATGTGGTGTTTGCAAGCACATGGAAACACATGCTTACTTTTTCCATGTGCATACATTTTACCCTAAGTTATATACCGTGCATGAATTCAGAGTCTAGCAGTGCCCAGGGCAATCCACATGAATTATTGATTAAGCATTCATGTGCAGGGAGTGCGAGACTGACGCCTAGTCAACAGGTGGTTCAGGCATGTCCATTGTTCAGGGTCATTGTCAGCACACACTCATCACTGGTTTCTGTGCAAAGTTCAATTTTTGTACAGAGGGTTAAAATTTGACCAAAATCTGAAACCTTACTTCAAAATCAATCTTAGATTTGATGAAATTAGTTTATGCGTTCACATTTAAATCACCTTCAACAAAATTGTACACTATTCAGCTCTTACTCATATCAATGACAGCTTAATCGGAAGAATAGTTTTTGAACTATTAATGATCAAAAGTGGGAAATGTTTTTTGAAACACCTAATATATATATATATATATATATATATATATATATATAAATAATAATTTTTCATACAGCTCATATATCACTGGAATTTGTAAAGCATTTTGTATTTTATTAAGCAGACATTATTTTTATCAACTTATTCTTGCCTTTATTATGTACTGGCGGTGCTCACATAGCGAGACCTATTATTTTTTTCATGTATTCCTATAGTACCATGCCTTCTATTCAAACAACATTGGGCAAGTATGACTCAAAGGTCTTCCAAATTTCTTGCCTTTCTTATATCAAAAGTGTTCTCCACATATAATGGGATATGTTAAGAGGAGAAAAAAAAAGATACTTTATGCCAAAGAAATAACACAGTTTAGGTATGTCGTAAGATGTATTGTTGCAATGTAGTTGTGTGTGCTATAACAAAGCTAGAAGAGACCTTTTTTGTTACATGACCTACATGTATACGAACGTTTATTGATTAAAATCTTTTACCATGGTTTTATACATCTCGTGGTTAAATGTAATAATTTTATTCCAGGCCTTGTAAAATGTGTGAGATCTACCTTGCAATTCAGCAGCAAATGCTGAATGAAGTATGTCTGGTAATTGTGAGTGTATTAACCACAAAATGATGAGTGTGTATCAGGGGCATTCTGGTCATGTTTATTATTTCAGGCGCTCGGGATATTAACAGTGCATAGCATAAAATGAAATATGTCATTATTAAGACAGTGTTGTTAATATTAACAAAGTAGAGTTACGGTCACTGACGGTCACAATAATGATAATGTATATGATATGATGATAATAACACTATATGTGACTTAGGGGGAACTCGAACAATGAGGTTTATGCCGTCACAATAGATAGTTGACGTTAAGGAGGATCGAGACTACCGGTACTATAAGGGGAAACATTTGCTCTCTCGAACAATGAGAGAACAATGAGAGAAAACAAAAGATTCCCCTTAATGTTCCACCTAAAGTAATAATAATGATAATAATAATTATAATAGTAACTACTTTTAATTAATGTGTGAGGAATAGAACATTAATTAGTATGAAAGGGGTTATATGTGAAGAAGGGGAATTATATGTGACCCTGCACCTCAAAACAAACAAAAAGTCGCCAGACATGAATTTTTAGTTAAGACCATATTCTGAAAGAGCAGACTTTAAGCTTTAAAATGATGTATAACTCAAATCAAATGGACTCTCTTAACCTATCTAGATATCGGAAAGAAAGCACAAACTTAGGAAAAGTTGGAACTGAGAAAAGAGGCTCTGAAGTACAGTGTCCATTCAAGCGCTTAATCTTTACCAAACCGAGCTGGCTGTGCGATGAATGGGACAAAAAACAGGAAGTAAACCACCAGAGTAACAACAATGAAGAGATTATCAGATTAGACTGAAATTGAAGATGCCTCATTAACACATTCTGTCCATAATCAATGCCAACTTTCAAAGCAGTAGCACTATCCTTTCAAAAGTTATTAGAGTTGAAAGTGAAGAGTACGGACAAGGTTTTTCAGAAATGAAAAAGGGATTCTAAAGACATACCTAATCACACTATTCTACCAAAAATGTTCGAAATAAACTGCTAAAAAAACACACTTTCCTGCCCGTTTTATGATACCAAATTTTAGCATAATGTAAAAGAAGACCCTCTCTTTCAGAAAATATGAAAAAGTCAAGTTCGGCTAGGTTCACCCACTTCACTTATTTTCAGTCCTCACCCAAAATCAGTGTGTGCGATTTTATGTTCGTTTTGAGGTGCACGGTCACATATAAAGTTCTCTGACAGGTGTAAATGTTAAAGATATGAATGTTATAACATTCATTACAGAATACACCAAACTGCACCAATTTAAGCTACAAAGTGCAAAAGTTCCCAACTGTGGGAGGGGGACACATCCTCCCCTTGCTTCACTGCTCCACAATAGCCTTCTCAACTTTTCAACAACAACAAAAAAAAAAGGAAAAATAATCCCCTTGAGACATTCTTATTGATGAGCCTGCAGTTCTTTCTTCTTCATCTAAGAACAATAACAACAACAAATATATATATATATGTATATGTATATATATATATATATATATATATATTATATATATATATAATGAAAATTGTGTGACTTGTATTATGGTCTGGGATGAGTGTAGTTTGGCATGAGCCCATGCACACAAAATTGTGAGCCCCCATAGGTCCGCCCCCCCCCCCCAAAAAAAAAAAAAAATTGCTTCTGGCGCACCTGCCCTAAACCTTTATTTGAAAAGTCTTAAAGACTTTTTCTCATGATTGAGGTCATGTAATGTTCCTCTCCACCAAGGACATTTACGTTTGACATAAATTTACTGTCACTGCGATTTGATACTGGAATGGACAGTCTTCATCAGTCCGCTTCTTCAAAAAGGCATCAAACATGGTTTATTTTCGATCCCATGCAAGTGATTTATAAATATGCGTGGCATCACATGACTTTCAATAAAATGTGTGCTTCTCCCAATCTGTAACTAACAAATTCCAAAAAAGCTAGGCAGAGAATATGTTTTATAGTCACTAGTGGGGTCACTGGGGTGGGCATAATTTCTAGTGACCACTGACCAATAACACAACACGAGTAGATGATTCCTTTCCTGGAGCTGGGTCTGATCCAAAAATGGTGATCATAATTCCTAAAATTTGAAATTAAAATTTATTTTGACTGTTGTATATGATGAGAAAGCTGCAGATCTGCACTTTCATAAAATATATATGACTTGTTACCAGGGTGGCCAGTTTCTCGAGAATTGACCACTTAAATGTGGAAAGCGCCCTCACAGTGCGACGGGACGTAATTCTCGAAGATGTAGAATTACGAAATATCCAAGAAACATTCTGAAAACTCTGATTTACTCTGATTCTTCATTTTGGTACATGAGTTTTGGCGTTTGGTTACTATTAATGGGTAAAAATTTCATTTTTTTTTGATGCAATAATAAAAAAAAATTATGAATTTCATCAATCAGCCCCAGCTACAGTATACAATAATTGTTGACAACAGATGGAAGGAACTGCTGGTTTGCATAATGATTTATTGTATGTTACACCGATTTAAAAAAAAAAATACTGATTGGATATTAACTCAGTGTAAAGAAGATAATTTCAAGCCATTAAACTGATTGTTTATAGCTGTGATAACATTTTCCAGTTTGGTGGAGCCAAAAAGCCACATCACAGATAACTATGATAGTACTCCATTACCTAAAAAAAAAAAAAAAAAAAAAAAAAAAAAAAAAAAAAAAAAATCAGTTTCTTGGTCCACCTGGTGTTCACCTACACATCAAGAGTTGCAAACTCTCATAATTGCAAAAACACCTCATTTCATCATATCTCTTCTATCCTCGTTCGTTTCGTTCCCACGGTTTTAGGTCTGGCTAACTCATTCCTATTGATATATTATAAGGAATGATGTATAATGTAGAACTTATTTTACTGTGCATTTTTGTCATAATTATAAATAACAGTGTCTGGTAATTAGATACTGCGATTTTCCTTGGGGAAAGTGCGAGTTAGGTGTAGATACTGCGTTTGGCAGTTACGGAAAAGTAGCTTTCCAAACATGTTTTCAAAAATTTGAATATGTCATATGAACAAGGATTGCCCACTGACTATATTTATGCAAAAAAGTGAAAATTGATAAAAATGTTAGATAACGCGTTTTTCCTTGGGGGGTGGGGCAGAATACTCGATAGCGGCATTTCGCTTATATACACAAATAACTTTTTTATGTAACTGCAGAATTACAATGAGTCACTCTTTCCTCATTCGTATCTTCGTTCTCAAACTTATCGTGTGCTTCATCTGTTTGTTTCCTTCCAGTATTTTATCTATTGTCATACTGTTCTACTGTCGTAATGTTCATCTGCTGTTCTTCGACTGTTATACGGCCTTTGTTGAACTACCTCGGGAGTGGTGAACGCAATAAATGATTCGTTTTGCGAACTTTGCTCCATAAACAAGTTGGACAGTTCAATGAATTTCTTTTGGAGAGCTTCGTCCTATTCGAACTCGACTGAAACTCCTCACTTAGCATCTCATGTTAAGTGAGGCAGCCACATCTATTATTGTGAACATGACTTGCTGTTTTTGTTTGTATTAGTTTGATTGGTACTCATTATTCTAGAAATGGCTCCAGACCACCTAGATTATTCCCAAATCCATCACCATGCTGTCACTTTTTCTTCTAGGGTTGAATAACTAGTGCACTGAGTGCTGTGATAGAGATGTGTGCTCATGTAGAATGTAATTACGGTTGGGATTGAAAAAAAAAACCTGAAAAAGAATTGAAAAACCTCCGGAGTAAAAAAAATAAAAAAATAAAAAAAAAATAAGAGTGAAATACAATAGGAGTGAATTGAGAGTGAGAAAGGAGTGAATATCCGACCAGAAATATTTCCGTCTTTTTTTCATTCCTGGAGTGACAAACGACTGATAAAAGAATGAAATACGGCAGGAGTGAATTTAGAGTGAGAAAGGAGTGAACATCCACCAAAAATATTTTCGTTTTTTTTTTCACTCTCTTTTGGAGTGAAATTTCTGTTCACTCGAAATTCACTCCACTTCTAGTGATCCTTGACGTCACTACCAAGGGGATTGAAAATCGAGAGAAAGTTCACTCTTTCTTTTTTTAGAGAGTATATCTTTAAATTGTTAAATTATGCTATATACAGGGTTGAAAATGGATTGCAGCAATAAATTGAACAGAACTGATTTAATAAAGGCATGAAACATATCAATACCAGACCATATGAATCCATTTGAGAATGACTGAAATAAGAGAGAGTAAGGAAAGGCAGTTGCATAGAAGACGGAGAAAGAGGATTCAAATTCAATGCATGCTGTGCAGAAGTAAAAAATGGTGGTAAGATTTATCTTATTCTACGTAGAACAGTGCCTATTAAAAAAAACAATCAAAAGAAAGTAGTAATATATTTACTTTAATTTTATTTTGAGCTGCCAAATTCTTACAGTAGGCGGAGGAAAGATCACTCTCCAACGTAGACCAACTTAAACGATTTGAAGTTGTTCAATCTAGATGACACATTTCGTTTTATCACAGAGAATCAGAATGTGCGATTTTTTTTTTTTTTTTTTTTTTTTAATGAGCTTGGCTGTTACAAATGACATCTTCTGGTCCATACACAGAACCCTGCAATGAAACTTTTCGTGGGTTTCGAGCTGGACGGTCACATTTGGCTTATAGGATATGAAAATGTACACGACACAAATTCAAGCATAAAAAACAATAATTATAATGAAAAGTGAACAAACATGATTTACAAGAAAACTAAAATAAATCCAGGATTATACTACCTCATCTTTACAAAATGTAAGCTCTTACGTTATCGATGTTGTGTAGAAACCGCATTCATACCGTAACAAAGGTAGCGTGTATAAATTCTTTCTTAATCTAATAGATAAATGTAAAAAAGAAAATAAGATGACGCGCAGTTCATATGGCTGGAGGTTTATACATTATCATTAGGTCACGACAATATATGACAGCTCAGCATTTAAATTGTTATTTTGAATACATTTGATAACAGATTTAAAATAGCAAGTGTAAACTTACAAATGGAATGTGGTCAAAAACCAACAGTAATGCAAATATGACTTATCATACGAGTCCTTACGAATACACAACATACTTAAAGGAGCGAGTAAGCGAGATGTGAAAAAAAAAGAAAAGAAAATCGTATGAATCAAGAAGACAAAACATGACTGGCATAAATTGACCAATCATCACTGGCCACATAATTTTATTTTACCGAGTGGGCAAATCTTGTGTTCATTGCCTCGCGTTGGTTAACAATTTTTTGTTTTGTTTTATTTTGTTTTATTTTTTTTTTACTTCTATCTCATTTCTCTTTTTGCATCAGTTCCTTTACTGACAAACGTTTCACTGATGCCGTTCTAGAATAATTTCAACACTTATCCACATACCATGAAGCCATCTATATAAAAAAAAAAAAAGTCCTAAAGCATTCAACTCTACCAGAGCACTCTAGGGAGTCGAAAAAAAAAAAGATTTCATAACAGGTCAGCATTTTCAACTCGCCCTACCAACCTCAAACCCAAATGTGAAGACGTCATGAACTCATATACAAGTGCAAATTATGCAATTGGGTTGTCAAAGTCCATCATAAGCTTGAGACACTCACACTCTGTAGACTGACAAGTTCATCATAAGATTTACTTGCAATGCGTTCAACTATAAATGAAGTATATGGTTCCATTCATATTAGAAAAATACAATCAATTAGTGCATGTCCACTCATTCTGTAAAGGCAATGGGAATAAAATAGATTGTGTATAAACTTTGGGTAGACAGAATCACATCAGTTTTATGTTAGCATTGTGCCCTTTAAACTGTCTTATAATTACACAGTTAAAACAGACTCCAAGACTCATAGAAAGGGTTACAGACATCCTCATTTTAGCTTACCTAAACTTTCCACACGCCTAAATACAAGCCGCTTACGTAATTGAACACACAAAAGCTAGTAAAAATGCACTCTTATGTTTTATAACATTTTGTTTTTCTCGCTTGGTAAGATGTGTTGATTTATCATATTAAACACAGTATATTTTCCTATTAACAATGCATTTGGGTGAGAATTTTTTGAACGATGTACAATTGCTAATTTTCGCACCATATGACACTCTTTACCTTAGAACACACAAAGATATGATCTAAGAAACCAGTTTGTTTCATATCATCTCAAAGCCTGGTAAATTCGTTTTCAGGAAATATATGGGTTAGTTTACTTTTGACGGATATGTTGTATTTTACAAGGACTTACAGCGTGGAAATACGGTATAAACGCTATTTTCACATTTTTTTTGAAACCTAACGATGTGCCTTTTTAAGGTACGTGACATCTATTACCTGACCGTGTTCTGGATCTGACATATCATGGTAATGTACCACAGAATTATAAGAACTCTATAAGCACGTATAACATTACAGAGAACAACGGAAATATCAAAGTCTTAAACAAACGAACGTCCGTGATGCTTTCATCTCTGTCGCTGCTGCGAATTCTACTTCGTTGTCCCGTTTGTAATATAAGAAAATTTGGTGTGTCACCTAATGTAAATATTCTGCACAAATTGTACGTCTATTGGCTGCACATGAGACGTAGCATTCTTTTATGCAAGATTATACTCAGTTTTCGCCACGGACGTGCGTCCGCTACTTACTTATAAAGGTCGTAGCCCATTAAACGTTATTGGCGATATTGTTCTCAGTTGTAATCAACTCATACCTAGCAACATGGTAATATGTATGTATTGAGTTTTTGTCTATTTGTCAAATGCGAACCGAAGTTACATTTTTAGACGAACCTCCGAGAGAGAGTCATAGAGATGAAAAAAAAACAAAAAAACAAAAAACAAAAACATAACATACGTCCGTGATTATTAAGACGTTATCGAGTGGGCACCAGCTTGCTTTGATGACGCAAGTACATTTTACCTTTGGCTCTATAGCGGTTATTTTATTTATTTATTTATTTATTTATTTATTTATTTATTGTCAGTACTTGTGCTGGACGGTCATGAATACGCATTAAAACTGACGTCAGTCATGGACGTGTATTGCACTTTGATGTCTTAATTGACTCTAATTTACTGACGAAATAAACCTCAATCCCACTTTATAAACACATACGCGCGCGCGCACACACACACACACACACACAAACATGGTGAAGTTGATATCAAAACTCTGGTCAGGATTCGAACCCATTTTGAACTCGCACAGCCCTTCGTGTTGAGTCTGTACCTCTGCGCCCAACCCACTGAGCTATGAGAGATTCGCTGCCGTGCTTGGGTTGTTTTGAATTCTCATACCGGGGAGGGGGGGGGGGGGGTGCGACCCCACCTCCCTGGTTTTACATTTAAAACACTGCCCTCTCGCGTCGGATTCACAAGTGCTGGCAATAAAAAAAAAGAAAATAAAAAATTGCAGCCGGGGTGCGAATGTACAGTCTGTAAATGAAAACGCTACGGGACATGAATTATGCATAAGTTGAGCTGAACGACTGAAGTTCAAGCGCGTGGACTAGGCCAACTTGTACACAATGAACGGACTTGACTCGCACAGACAGACCTACTCTCTGTGTACACTAATAAATCAATTAAAGCGCAAAACCCATAGACATATATTCTTCTGCTGCTGAGCAAGTGCGTCAGGTGTGAACGAGAAATACATCCGTGTGTCATCTGCGTAGCAGTGACAGGTCGGCCGTAATCTGGCAGAACTGCGTATCTCCTTTAACACATTACGCCAGAAATCGGGTTTAAAGATTCAATGTTACACCTTTCTAAACTGAGATACGATGAGTTGCATTTTTCCTCTTTTCTTGGTCATAATTGGTCTAAAGAATTTATTTCCAGCAAAAAAAAATGACAATTTGACTTTTTTAAGTAGTAAAAATTACCAATTTAAAAAACTTACGCAGTTCTGCCAGATTAATCGTCGCCAAATGTTTGCGATCGTAATCTGGCAGAACTGCGTATCTTTGGTCACGTGCCCGAATTGATCAGCCAGAACTGCGTAAGTTTTTGGCCATGCGGGTTTTTTTTTTTTCAGGCAGAACTGCGTATCTCTAGGAGATACGCAGTTCTGGCTGATAAGCACGTGTTTCATCAGGCAGAACTACGTATCTCTTTTCGTCGTCAACCACGTGCTTATCAGCCAGAACTGCGTATCTCCTAGAGATACGCAGTTCGCAGTTCTGGCTGATAAGCACGTGGTTTATCAACCAGAACTACGTATCTCGGTCTATTTTCTGCGGGTTGCCTATCGGATTCTACCGTCCACCCCCTTACTATTCAGCGGATGCAGTGTCAAAACAATGAATATTTTAGATCGAGTACAATTATTTTGAAATATTTGTATTGTATAAAGTCATCATTATTGATTCACATTTAATTTCATTTCATCAATTCATTTATATGTGGAAAATAACTTGCTTTCCCCAAATGTTGTCAGTCTGTGTCCATGTTTCAGTATTATTTAGCTGCACAAGAAGTACTGCTACATCAAAAGCCTGGCTGCTGCTTGGGTTATTGTCGATCTCATGAAGCATTGCATTTGGATTAAGAATAATATTAGACTAGGTTCTAGATGTTAAGCTATATTGTTCATCAAGACTACAGGTACTACACTGTAGACCGTCTAGACCGTAGTCTATTCAGGCATAACGATACACTAGACATCTAGAGACTAGTAGAGCGGTACGTATGAATCTGCATACGACAGGCCTACTAATCTCATCATTATCCTACTCTATGCCCAAAGTAAGAGTATGCCTAGACCCTTTTGGCTGAAGGCATAAACTCTATTCAAACTAAAGAATACTCGGAGCTAGGCCAGACTAAAAGTTTATTTACAGCTTTATTAGAAAAAAAATAGACCCTAGATCTCGTTTGTGTCGACTCCTACTGTAGGCCTATTTGTCACTACAGTACTAACGTTAGGGTAGTAGTGTTCTAACCGTTACTATCTACGCAGGCCTTAAACGTACGATAACTCTCGAACTCTTTCTACTCGATTGTCTAGACTCTAGGACTAGGTCTACGTAACATCCAGACGTCTATTTTGGGGCGTCATTATAACAGACTGGAACAGTAGAACTAGATCAATGAAAAATTAGTTTTTAGATTTTCTATTGTAGACTCTAGATCTAGACACTATATGCAGGTAGGGGCTAAATCTACAGCTAGACTGTCTATTGGGTACCGGTACCTAGGCCTAGTACTAATGTTATAGTACATCTAAGAACAACGTAAAGCCTAACCTGCCTATCTAAACGGATCACAGATCTAAATCTAACTACTAAGTTTCAGATCTATTTCTAGGGCTAAGTAAATGGTTATAATTGAGCGTTTAACCTGTAGATTCTAGATTCTTCATATTACAGACTTCAAGAATGGCTAGCCGAATCAAATCTAGAAAAATAGGAAACTGAGTAAAGACAGAATAACCGGCGATTCAGCCTAAGTTAAATAACGGTAGGCCCCAGTACTGCAGAGTCTAGTAAGCCCCTACTGCACAACCCTACTGGGAGTACCGGTACGGTACCGGTATTAAAAAGTAAACTGTAAAAGTGTTAGTACCAGTATTGGTCAATTTCTGACGTCTGTAGGATTGGATCGAAAATGCCATCGGATCGTTATGGACGGTATCCTAGATATTCATTAAACTTCTCGAGATCAATGCCATAGATCAAAGCCCACTAACCGCTTATTACAATGAAAAACAAAATAAGAAGCTATGGTCAATGGATTACAGATATTGTTGTTCGCGTGACCTACGCTACCGCACAGTACATTGATTTCACGTACACTCGATGGACAAGTGCTGCAGCAGTATGGTTGGGTGTTCAGAATATCGGACACCTAACGTTTTTCTATCAATAGAAACGTGAAAAATCTCACAATTTGCCTGAAATTTTACTCACGTGTGGAGAAAATACTCCGGATTCACAAGCGCGCACTGAAAATGCGATCTGAGGTACGCGCTCTAGATTGCGGCTTCGAACGCGTGGGGTGTCATTTTTTCCGCACTCAGTTGCCGGGCTCATATCGACCGACCACCCCGCCCTCTATTGACAATACGTATAAAGCGTACTTAAACGCGTTTTTTCGACAAGCTGCTGCTTTTTTCTAGTCGTAATTTTTTTCCCCAATAATATTTGAATATATTTTGAATCCTTCGATATTACTTTTGAAGGACTGTTTGATGAATTTGACTTGATTTTCATTAGGAAACTTTTCATCGTAATTGAAATAAATTAGATGAGTCGGTTTGTTTTTTCACATTCATTTCTCGTTTCTGCATCAACTCGTACGGTCGTAGCGGGCGACAAAATATTTATGTCATGTGTATGTGTAACGCTGTGCACGATCGTACAAGCGGCGATGACAATTTTGCGGTCAAAATCGTCAAATTTATTACGGAAGGATACTCTACATCTAACAACGAGTCAGCAAAGGTAGGCATAGTTATATGTAGTTACACGATAAACCTTATTCGATTTTGCTAAATTTCGGTAATTTAGAGGGAATACGTCCCATGACTGTGTACATTTTCTTTCTGTACGCGCAATGCCATTATAATGCGCGGTCGGTCGTTATGGACCCGGCCGCGTTTTTTTTAAAGACGGCACAGATTGGGGCATGGCGCGTGTTAAACCTATGGGAAAAACGTTGGGTTAGGGTTTTTGGTTATGGTTATGGTTAGGGTTAGGGTTAGGGTTGGGGTTAGGGTTAGGGTTAGGGTTAGGGTTAGGGTTAGGGTTTGATGGTTAGGGTTAGGATTAGGATTAGGGTTAGGGTTAGGGATAGGGTCCCCGATAGATTTTTAG
Organism: Diadema setosum; assembly: GCF_964275005.1. Classification (NCBI taxonomy): domain Eukaryota; kingdom Metazoa; phylum Echinodermata; class Echinoidea; order Diadematoida; family Diadematidae; genus Diadema; species Diadema setosum. The sequence continues at coordinate 1,570,308 of NC_092694.1, read as the reverse complement.
TTTCCCCAATCTGTGCCGTCTAAAAAAAACACGCGACCCGGCCGGTGGGTTGGACCCCTACCATACTAAGTAGGCCTAAAGTTGACTGGAGCGTGATGTCAAACAAGATGCAAACTATAACGTTTGTTAGATCTAGAAATGCTCTAGGCTTAAAAAACACTAGACTGTAGCAAAATTTAATAGTAAGGCATACCGCATATCGACCTGTTTTGAAGCCTGCAAGTCTATGAAGGGAAAGAAAGTGGCAATTTCCCCCAAGAGTAACGAGGGTTATTGCTTTAGCGTGACTGTCGTCGTGTGCGGTACGGTAGCCGTACGACGTGTCTATTCTAGGAGCTAGGCACTGCTAGCTTGAACGCGCAGCGCGTTCGTCACTACCAAGGTCGCGCACGCGCGTGTTATGATATACCATGTCCGTGCGGGATGCAGGAACACCTTGGTCCAAGCGTTGTCGTAAGTCGACTTACGCAGTTCTGCCTGATTAACATCGGAAAATTCATTTCGTATCTCGACTTACGCAATTCTGCCAGATTAATCGCCCTCTCTCCTCAGGAATTTTGCCAAAATTACTTTCTAAAAATAACTTTCTGTACCGAATCCCAACTTATTTTTTGGCCCACTTGAAAGAGCATGAGAAAAAACACACAAAACACTCAAAACCTGAAAATCGACCAAAATCGACTTAGGGAGTTCTGGCAGATTACGGCCGCGGTAGCAGTGACAGGATACACCAGGAAAACTTTTCATACACATTTTTGATCAGATTACCTGTGTATAAAGTAAAGAACAGAGGGCCCATCCGAGACCCCTGCGGGACTCCAGGGGGCACTGGGAAAAAATCTGAACCAGTACCATCAATATCTATCTTTTGGTATCTATCTGCGAAGTATGACTTGGTCCATTTCAGAACAACACCATCAATGCTAAAGCAAGTGTTCAATGATTCCACTAAGCGAGAATGATCTATAGTGTCAAAAGCACTGCTCAAATCCAATAAAAGCAATATGGTTACTTTCTGATTGTCCATAGCCATCAATATGTCACTCTTGAATCTTAGCAGTGTTGTTTAAGTACTGTGGAATTGTCTGTAAGCCGACTGGTTAAAAGACAGAAGTGAATTAACATTAAGGTGATCAACAATTTGCTGATGGGCAGCACCTTCAACCAACTTTGATACATACTTCAGGTTACTCACAAGCCGCAGATTACACAACTCCATATCTAGACCAGCCTTCTTCAAAATGGGTTTAACTAAAGCCTGTTTCTACTGTGAGGGGAATTGACCAGTTGCCAAAGAGAGATTGATTAAGGATGTTAAAACAGGAATCAGTGCGCTATCACATTGTAAGAGAACCTTTGTAGCCGTTGGGTCTAATGCACACGACTTTTTACTGAGCTTAGATATGAGTTTTTTCAACATCATGCTCTGAGAGTGCTTTAAAGCTTGTGAACATTGGTGCACTGTGTGAGGTCTCTTGAAGAGAATCTGTGAATGGTTTGCTGAGCACGTTCAATCTTGACTCAATGTCGACGTACATTTTCATTACTTTGTCATGAAAAAACTTGCCTAAGTCATTCACAAAGGTGTGTTTGTCAATGTTTTGTGGTATTACAGGTTGCCTATTGGCTATGTTTGATTGATTTTTTTTTACTTGATTGATTGATAAATACTTTATTTTATGCAATTCAATATACATAAGTTGCATAATCATGGAGATGCATGAAATATACAAAGTAAATTCAACGCAAAGTCGTTTGACTTGCATAAACCACGATATGTGACCCTGCACCACAAAACAAACAAAAAATGGCCGGACATGATTTTCTAGTTAATACCACATTCTGAAAGAACAGACTTTAAGCTTTAGAATAATGTATAACTCAAATCAAATGGACTCTCCTAACCTATCTAAATATTGGAAAGAAAGCACAAACTCAGGAAAAGTGTGAACTGAGAAAAGAGGCTTTGAAGTACAGTGTCTATTCAAGCGCTTAATCTTTACCAAACCGTGTTGGCTGTGCGATGAATGGGACAAAAAAAAAAAAGGAAGTAAACCACTAGAGTGACAACAATGAAGGGATTATCAGATTACATTGAAATTAAGCATGCCTCATTAACACATTCTGTCCATAATCAATGGCAACTTTAAAAGCAGTAGCACTATCCTTTCATAAGTAATTAGAGTTGAAAGTGAAGAGTGTGTACAAGGTTCTTTCAAAAATGAAAAAGGGATTCTAAAGACGCACCTAACCACACTATTCTACCGAAACTGTTCGAGATAAACTGCTAAAAAACACACTTTCCCGCCCGTTTTATGATATCGAATTTTAGCATAATGTACAGGAAGACCTGCTCTTTCAGAAAATATGAAAAAGTCAAGGTCGGCTAGGTTGACCCATTTCACTTATTTTCAGTCCTCACGCAAAATCAGTGTGTGCGACTTTGTGTTCGTTTTGTGGTGCACGGTCACATATATATAAGTAGATAATCATGAACATGTAGGAAATATATGAAATAAATTTAACACAGTCTTTTGACTTGCATAAACAACGATATGAAAGAGATATAATATACAGTATGCATGTCTATGCAGCAGTGATAAGAATAAAATTTATAGGTAAGAAACGATTATGCAGAGGGCCGCCATTATAAACACTACTTGAAAACATGCCAGGCCCGAGGAAAAGACAGGGACGTACTAGATTCGTAATACAAATTCTGCTGCGAAGATAGCAGGGGAAAACAAACTCTGGTGTGTGATGGTGTGGTGGTGGATGTACGTGCAGGTGCTTGAAGGTGCACAAGGGCAGATAGGCTGGAATTTAGAATAATATATTTGGTTTGCTGGAAGAGGGGACGACATGCGCTGTTGCTAACGGGAGACCAACATGTCGTCGGTCGCATTACGAACCGGCGAATGTTCCAATTTGCGCGGAAACACGATTACGAGATAATCGCGTTTAAAGAATCGGGACTTCTTTAAACGTATAAAAACGTGTCTTATAACCACACATTGATGATAATATTACGAGAGTGATGAAAGCGGAATTTTCTGCTTTGTTTGATACTAAATATTACTTTGTAGCCGCACCTGGGGCTCTGTGGTAGTGATGCAAAGTGCATTTGCCGGTTCGTAAAACCCCCCATTTCAGCGTTTTACGTATATCGTGTACTAAAGAGCGGACATTACGAACCGGCAAATGTTTACATTTGCCGGTTCGTAAAACCCACGCTCAATACGTGTGGACTTCAGCGAGTGCGCATTACGAACCGGCAAATGTAACATAAAATGGCGCGTATCATAACACATTCCACACGCTTAGGTGGTACGCGCACAGTGTAATGTATACATTCGCCGCTCTAGGTAGTGGGATTGTGATTCATTCATGTTCGATCATTCATGTTCATTCATGTTAATTGTATCATAATCATGGATATTAGGAAAGTGTAACAAACACCACAGTTATTTTCTCAAACTATACAACCTACCTGTACTTTTACACATAAATTGTTGATGCGAGTAATGTTATCAAACTGTGCAATGGGTTATTGATTGGATGAGTACCGTTCTAAAGTGTGCCTGGTAGTCACTGCAGGGCTGCCAACTCTCACTCATTGACAGTGAGACTCACTCATTTTGGTCCTTTCTCACTCTAAAACTTTATTTTAATAATTTGCATGCATTTCTATTGATCTCACTCATTTTGCCTCCTAAATCATAGCATTGGCCAATGGGGGTCTCACTCTCAACTAGTTTCAGATGTTGGCAGCCCTGTCACTATCTATAAAGTGTTAAATTCATTACCAGTATCAGTATTGAGAGAATATAATTACACCCATACAAACACAAACATACACAAACACAGACTATACACGCACATACCAAAACCAGTAAACACACTCGAACCCACACACACAACCTACTTTATTTTCTTTACACATTAATTGTTGATGCCAGTAATGTTATCAAACTGTGCAATGGGTTTTTATTGATTACTGGATGAGTACGGTACTAAAAGTGTGCCTGGTAGTCACTGTCTGTAAAAAAGTGTAAATTCATTATCAATATTGAGAGAATATAATTACACCCATGTAAACACAAACACACACAAACACACACTATACACGCACATACCAGTACACACACTCGAACACACACACACACACCCTCTTACAAAGCAGTCATAATCACCTCGTTCTCCCAATTTTAGGTATCTGTGTCTCTCTAACTCCTCTTTTTTCTATTCTCTTGTTCTTTTCTTTTGTTTGTTTTCTATTCACCAGTCCCCAAGTTTGTGAAAAATTCTGCATTTTATTAATTCAAAATGCACCATACCACATGTGTGTTCATAATTACATACAGTAACTACAAAAAAAAGGCATTCTCCTCAAACTTCCAGATATAACCTGTAAATTAGTGATTTTTTTTTTTTTGCATTTTCGACAGCTCACAATAATTACATTCTACACTATTATTACAATATATTATATTACAATTAATACAAAATGAATGTGACATTCTCCATGATACTTCACAATGTAATCTCACTTGGAAATTGATGAGAAGTTAGGCATTTGTTGCATTTCAGAATTGTGTTCTGACCACTATAAAAGTGGTGCAATAACATACAAAATACAAAATTCTCCCAACACTTCACGAGGTAATCTGACCTGTAAATTGGTGAGAAGTTCTGCATTTCTTCGACTTCACAAATGTATTACAGTAGTACGCATGTTAGTCACAAATAGTGCAATAACATGATCAAGTGTACCATTCTCCTCACACTTCACAAGGTAATTTTGCCTAGGGTTGAATTAATGAAAGTGATACCCAATGTGTTTATAAACACGAGTCTACAAACTTTAACAGTCTGCCAACTACTGGACTGATGGGAGGAGAGTAGTGTACGTCATTTGTCTCTTTTTGCTGTCCTTAGGATGGGGGACAACAAGACAAAGTGTTAATCACATGTCTGGCTAGCCATTCTCTTTCTAGGACCAGAATTTTCAAGGCATGATGATATTGTCTGATAGACATTCTGTCATTTTCACTGAGGCAATCATAGCCGAAAGATTTATGGTTACGTGTTGAATCACATCTTTGATAGTTAAAATGTGTTCTACCATCTACAAATATTTCTGACTTTTTGTAGGCTTCCCCACTGTTCAGCTTTTCTTTGACAATTCTGTTTTAGATTCCATGAATTTTTTCATGACAACTGAAGATCTATCAGGAATAGAACTGATATCAGTACCTACAGATTCTTCCACATGAAAATTGTCTGGCTTTGCACTGACATCTATCTTCCACTCCCTCAAAAGCCTGAATGACAGTAGTTTCCAAATTTGCAATGAAGAGACAATAAATGGAATACATACTGGAACACTACACTTTATTTCTATTGTTTCTTGTATATTTGAATAAGGTCCTCCCAAAGTGATCAAAATTGGTCATTTTATGTGAAACTGTGTTGAAATTATTGAAAGCATGTAGAAAATATGTAACACTGAAGATAAAACAATTACCTGAAAGTATTACAAACTTGATCATGCAACAAGTTTATATTTGTACAAGGCATTATGAGCAAGAAATTCACCAATAATTCCCTTTCCTTTCCTTACAAGAAACATGTAGATTGCCTAAATGGTCTTTATTTTAGGAAAGCTGGTCAACAGTTAGTGCACTAGATATGATAATGTAAATACAACCAGATGCATACCCACAAGACTAGATAGAGGGCAGTGTAAAATACATACGGCATATGAATATGCTGTACTTCCATTACACTTCACAAAAATTTTTCTATTGCTTTGGACTGTGTCCGGTTACCATCAAAATTGGTTCTTCAATGTCTGACAGGGACATTGCTTTCTCGAGATTTAACAGTTTCCATCATCCAGCAAGGTTCAGTATTCTTTGTAATCTAATACAAGAAAATTAAAGGAGTGGAGGACTTAGTCTGCTTTCAAATTGAAATCAGGTACACCTAATGCAAGGAAAACAAATACATAATTTGATGAAACTGCCAAGTCTGGTTGAATAATTGTTACTTCATTTACTGTTTTTTTTTAACTATTGTTTGCAGAAGACAAACTATTTTCTTTAAATTTTACAGGTTACCTGACACAAACTTTTTTTTTACAAGAGTGAAGGATAAAAGAAAAAAAAAGATAATCAAAGCATTTATCACATGTTTAGATTATTTTACATTTGTTATTGGAAACTTAAGTTTTGGCTCATAATTGCTTTCTTAGGAATTTACACCACACAGACAGATAATGCAAGAAATACAAACAGCAGTTATACAATGCCCTGAACTTCTCAACTCCAGTTGAATTACCTTCAGTTTCAAAGGTAACATTGCTGCGTTGTTTCTTAGAATGCGGACACCACAGTTGTTTGTAGAGGCTCTGCTTCTGTTGCTGCTGCTGCTTCTAGCAGTGTTGCTGATGTTCCTGGAAGTGCAGATGCTAAAGTTGCAAATAGAGGCTCTGCTGCTACAGTGGTAAGTAGAGGCTCAGTTGCTACAGTTGTAAGTAGAGGCTCTACCACTGCTGTCGTACTTAGAGGCTCAGCTGCTAGGGCTGTATGTATAGGCTCCGCTGCTGCTGCTGCTGCTTCAAGCGGTGCTGCTGATGTTTCTGGGGATTCAGCTGTTACAAATCGATGTTGAGGCTCTGCTACTGCTGTCGCAAGTAACGATACTGCTGGGGAAGTTTTAAGCAATCATCAATGAATAAATTATGTTACAATCCTGAGGGTAGAATCAACAAGATTTATACTAGATATACATGTACTTGCAAACGTCTATCATGGACACTAGAATCTACAGTGTATTACATGCACATAAAGCAAATTATCAGTAATTGATTTTGTTTGGGGACTGAGAAGAGACGTTGACATAATACATTGTAAGTAATAATCAATATCAGACTTTTAAAGAAAGGTAACAGTCTTCAGCATCCTACAGTCATTACAAACTGCAATATAATCACAATATTCGTTTTATTCATTACACAGAATTGAACATTTATATTGAAATGGCAATGCAATGAAAGTACATTGTACCTACATGATACTATGCATAAAAATCTCTACATATTTTAAAATGAAAAAAGACATAATATATCTTGATAAACTTATTGATGTAGAACAAATCAGTAACTATGTATTCAAATTACCTCAGGCAGAAAGAGGAATGCCCTCGTCATCTGACATCCTACGTCCATCCATTGGCATGTTGAAGACTTGAAGCACCCTCCCTTTCCACCAGCCATTTTCACTTCTCATATGTACGCAGAAACCTTGCTTCGGTTTGGTCCGTTGAGCATGATAGAGGTCACTTGAGCTGACAGGATTCATAGAACCATCCCTCTTCCACTTGACGAGAACATCTATGCCTATGGTGGTTCAAAAACACACAAAAAATTGTATGGACAATTTCAGTGAGAAATTTGACAGTTGTTTCATACACTATGTGATAAAACATTACAAGTACCGATACCTGCAAGTTTGAAAAATGTGAAGAAGAGTATTTCCTAGAGCTAAAGCACAATTTCAGAAGAAAAAACAAATAACAAAAGGAAATTCTTTACAGGCAATCAACTACGACATATTGTGAGACAAAATGAAAATAGCTACAGCCAGCGTACCTATTTGAAATGCAAATTGTCATCAAAGTCTGCTGATCTCTGAAGGGCATAGTAATTCAGGTGCTATTGGTCGAGCTTTTACACCTTGGGGTTGGCAAAGGTAAATAATGATAACTGCTACACATTCTTTGATTAGAAATGTGATGTCTTTCACATAAAAACCTAACAATCTTATACACAGAAGTGCTTGTTTTTTTTCTCTCTTTTACTACATTGAGTAGCAGTCAACATTGATATACATGTATGAAATAATTACAGTAAGGCCATTAGAAACTTGCCCAAAGTATGCTCAAGCAGGTGTCTAGGGAAGAGCTTGTAATATCAACATCAGCCTGTCCTCACCAGGTTAATATCTACATAAGATACTTGACAGTAGAGTTAGATAAGATCAACATTACAGTAAAGGTACATTACATTCCAGATATCAAAACGGTGATTTCTGTCAAATGACATGGTATTGTCCAATCATCTGTTCCTCTGAAAGTAATAAATGACCTATTCCATTCACCTACATATTATGTAAACCGAGAAATGTTTGTGAATACCTGGCTCCCGGTACACTTTATGGTCCACAAGTACCGGTACCATAATCACTTGTTATGAATCAAACTTACCATTATTATAGGCCGAAGGAAAAACATCCTCATCACCACTACTCTCTGTGGCTGTACGTAGAGGCTCTGCTGCTACAGTCTGAAAGGCTCAGCTGCTACGGTTGTAAGTTAGGATCATGCTGCTACAAATGTAGAGTTTTACAGTAGCATACGTAGACGCTCTGTTGCAATAGTACTGTCGGTAGGCTTACTGTAGTATGTAGAGGCTTCGCGACTACAATTGTATGGAGAAGTTCAGCTGCTACAGTTGCACTTTACAGGCTCTGCTAATGCTGCTGCTGCGCCGAGAGGTGCTGCTGATGTTCCTTGGATGCTAGCTGCTACAGTTGTAATGATAGCGGTGCTGCCTTTGTTTGTGGGGACTTGGCTCCTGCTTGTAGTGGCTTGCTGCTCCTAGAAATATCCCCAAGATATAAATAAGGAAAATCATGTCTGTGTTATCAGGGCACAAATAGGATAACTTACATAGAATAAAAATCCTTGGATATAGGCTTATACTTGTACATGAGTGTTAAAAAAAAATGTGAGTACCGGTATAATCAACTTCGTTTAATTTCTCTGGAAGTTCATTGATATCTGTACCGGTAATCAAAATAAGTACCAGTACCGTACCGGTGAATACAACCTCGATCTAGAGGCCAGTAGAGCTTATAAATTTACTGTTTATGATTTTATGGATCTATAGTTAGACAGTAAAGGCCAGAGTAGCTTTTCTTGCATGCTTAAGGAAGCTATGTAACTATAACACTTAACACTGTTAAACGCTAAACAGTCTCATCATGCAATCTCATTCTTACTTAGGGCCTAAATACTATTTTTATTTTTTAATGCGACAATATGAGTCTTTACTGAAAACAATGATAATCATTTATTCCTTAGGGCCTATTTACAGTTCTGCCTGGGTATTTGCAATTGCTACACGATTTTTTTTTCAGTGTATAGATTCTACTATGCTTTAGTTTAAAAAAAAATGCATCAGGGTTGTATGGGAGGATTGCTTTATCTCTGACCAAGAATAATCAAGGACCCCTCTGGTGGCTAGGTGTAGGATCTAAAAGGAAATGAAATACACAGGCAAGCTACTTTTACATGATATTGTCGAGCAATTCTACTTCTCTGATGTAATATTTTATGATTCCACATTAACCTGCCCCGATTATCATTACTTTTGTTTTTAAACAGAAGATTAAATAACAAATGAGCAACAAAATGCACCTAGTAGTTACATACCAGCACAATTCCGAGTGCATGGGACTGATGGTGATGACGAGCCCTCGCTCGCGGCCTCGCAAGCTCCTCGATTCGCCCCACATACCTCACGTGTGTTACCGTCTGAGCAGGGATTTTACGAACCGGCGTATACGAACATTCGCCGGTTCGTAATGTCACAAATTGCGGCATTTGGACATTTTGAAAATTCGTCATTACCAAAAATAGGTGTTTTCGTGAATTTTGCGATTTGATATTTTGGGGATAGATAGAGTTTGGTATGGACATTCAAAAAATGGAAAAAAGTGAATTTTGAAAAATCGACCCAAATTCGAACATTCGCCGGTTCGTAATGCGACCGACGATGTGGCATATAATGTATTTGTTTTTAGTTCGTACTTGAAGTATACTGTAATAAAATGTGCTTCTTTAAGTTTGCTTTAAATGAAAACAAGGAGGCACACTGTTTTAACTCCTCCGGAAGAGTGTTCCATGTATCCGGACCTTGATGTCTAATCGAATTTTGAGCAAGTAAAAAGAGAAGATCCCTTAACCCTATAAAGCCCAAGCTATTTTGACCCCTTCCAGGCCCAAGGGGGGGGGGGGGGGCACATTGTGCCCCCCCCCTATATAACTTCTTTATTATATGATGTATGACCGTCATATTTGGCACGTGGGTAGAGCAACTCATACTCTACATGACCCAACATTTGAAATTTCCCAAGGTCATCCACTGAGGGCGCTATTTACCAAAATATAAAGAAATACATAAGAAATACGCTAAAATCATGTTTTTTCTTTGTATTTCTTTATCCCCAGTATATATGTTTTTATTTTATATCAATCATTTTCACATTTACCACAAAGGAAAAGCAAGTCAACTTTCACTATTTGTTATGGTTGAAATTTCTCAAGGTCAACATGTGGGGGAGCTATTCATTACAATATGAAGAAATATATGAAACCTATCATGTATTGCTTGGAATGGGTACATAATATTGGCATCACATTTCATATTTCCAAAATATTGAAATTTTGAGTTTGCACATTGATAATATGATATACAAATGATATTACCGGCAAAGCTTGTGTGAAAATAACACAAAATAAAAGGGTAGTCTTTGGAAAATGCTGTATTTTCGATTATTTCTATTATATCTATTGTTTGATGCCTATGTCATATAAAAAAATAAAGGAAATAATAAGAAGACCATTACATGGTAATTCACAACCATAATTACTTCACAATTTGGTCCGTCAGCAAATTACAGCTAAGAAAACCCCCATTTCATCCATTATTATATTGTTACCTGAACTTGGAACGGAAAATCATGCAAAATCTGACGAACATGGTTGTCAGTATATGGTTGCCATGGCAACCAACAATATTGGACATAGCTAAATTATACATTAAAATGTTCGCAATAAGATTTTAGGAAAAGTCACCAAATTGGTTGAAATCGGGTGAAGGGTGTAGGAGTGGCAAACGAAAATATGGTGGGGGGGGGGGCACAATGTGCCCCCACCCCCTTGGGCTTTATAGGGTTATTGGTGAAAAATTATAGACCCATTTCATTGTTACATATCGAAAATTTTAGAAAAAGTAGTTTACAAGCGTCTCCACTCGTTCATGATTGAAAATGAAATATTAAATGCGAATCATTTTGGTTTTAGGAAAGGGTTTTCTACCGATTATGCTGTAATTAAATCTGTTGATAATATTATTGATGCGCTTACTGAAAAGGGGCACATAATTGGAGTTTTTACAGATCTTAGTAAAGCGTTTGACACTATTGATCATGACATTTTACTTGAAAAATTACATAATTGTGACCCTGCACCTCAAAACAAACAAAAAGTCGCCAGACATGAATTTTTAGTTAAGACCATATGTGTGGCGCTCCGACAAAATGAGTCATAAGTCGCACGGGGAGTTTTCCCGTAATGAGCCGAAAGTGAAGGGGAAGCACTGCTCGGGTCATTTTTTTTTTTTTTTTTTTTTTTTATGACGGATTTTGATTCCTTGATGTTTTATCTGTTTGTACAGAAAATTTCAGTGTGTGAAAATGAGTACAAGTGTCCCAAATCACATTTTTTCTGAGACATTTTTTTTTTTCGGTTACATTTTTTTTTTTGAACGCTCGCCTTTGCGTTGTGTTTCGCACCTATTCTTCTTGCCCGATCGAGACTCCGCCTCCGTTGTTAGGGTGTATGCTAATGAGTCATTGCTCTTCACCCCATTGAAGACAAAACAAAGCATGGTGCGCGCGGCGGCGTCGGCGGCCAAGAGGCAAGGGCTTTAGAATTACGCAATAATAGTGAGCTGACCAAGGCCATCGATTGCATGACCAGAGTGTTTCGTTTGATACATGCACTCCATTTCATGAAGTGGTGATTGATGTGACGCACAAATCGCGCTGAAAAAAAAAATAATTCCAACGAACAATCACGCAAAATTTATGACACTTTATCTATGAGCTAATACAATGATCACATATCGAAGTTGAAACCTCTATGCGTGTGTGTACTTTTACAACGGTTATAAATTGGCCTCATTAATGAATTCATTCAAATAATCATTACTTTCGTTCCCTGGTATGTGACTTGCTGTATAAAGTTCATCTCTGGAGATATAGTACGGCCTAAGTTGTCAATTATTCTCGTTTTTATAAAGTCGACAATTCGTGTGATAATTCGCCAAATGTATGTAATGCGTACTATTATTTCCCTGGTTAATAAAACTTATTGCCCTATTTCTTATGATGGTTTGGGCCGTGACGGCATGTAGAGAAATCGGAAGACAAACATTATTAATGCCCAAATAGCTCGTGTTCCCTTTGGAGGATATTCTCTTTGGAGGACTCTTGTCATCTGTGTATTTTTTAGAAGTAGGACCTATTTGAGAAAGGGACAGAAAGCTGTGTCGCTACTCAAAAGTGTGCTTCTTCATTTTGTTTTGTTTTTTAATGAGAATGTTTGTAATGATAACTGTTTGTCGTGTATTGCGTGTAGCTGACATGTGAGAGGTCAAGTCTGCAAAGAATTGGGCTAACAGCTTTGCGAAGTAGCAGCGTTAATTGCCCATTGAATTGCGTATTCTGAGGAATTTCGAATGAAAGAACTCGGACGACACTGTTCACGCCTTGTATCCGAGTAAACCCCGCATCAATGAAGCGTTAAACAATGAAAGGTAAACTTCCTGCTATCAAGGGGTGGATAATCACACAACCAGTATTCTTTCTTCGCCATTGATAGCAGAATCAGTGACGGAATGGAGCAACAGTGTTGGAGAATCGGCATTATGTCTGCTAATTTGTAAAATAATTAAATTTTCAGTCCCCTTTTGTGTTCAGAACCACAGTCAGGGACGCTAACTTACTCTATCTCCTACAAGCTATCGTTACTATCTTAAAACGTGAATTTTATGAAAGGATAAAAGTGATCGCGGAATCAGTTCTTCTGCGTGACTCATGCAGGCTTTTATAATAGCATACCAAACTTAAATCGTTTACCTGTATAGAAAGGGCGGAGATACACACTTATCGCAATCATCCGGATTTGAGAGTGATACACTCTACTACTTTTCTTCATCTCCCCCCCCCGACAAAGACCATGGTAATTCAAAACAAACAAACAAACAAACAAGCAGTTGCATTATATCAGAACGTACCGAATATTTGTGTTTCATGTATGTATAGGTCATCTCTTGATTGTATAGTAGGCATTTGTTGTCGTTTTCACAGCGTTTCCTAATAAATGCTTATAGCGAAAACCCAACACAACATTTATCAAGGAGGGAAGGGAACTTAAATTCAAATATGACATGGGTGAAAACGTTGAACGATGTACAATTGGGCAAATCAGTGGTCAAAATTAAAACATGTGACTCACTGATATAAATAATATATCTTAATGAAATGTCATTGATGTCAGCTTTCTTGCAAACCCGATTATACTGGGATATCTCCAAGGGTGTTGTTTTTATTCAAGGTTAAATAGAACGGTGACATATTGGCGAACGTCTCTGACTAATATAATCATTGTTTTAGTAAAAATTCAAATGGAGAATAAAAAACACTAAAATGAAGATATTTTCATCTGATTTATCTGTTCAAAGACTGTGTGAATTTGTTCCTAAAATATTGTTTACGTCCTGTGAAGTTTACAAAAGCTAATACACACGGAAGTTAAAGAAAAAAAAAGTGGACTTTTTGTCATTTAAGCAGAGATTTTCATAGTCTTATCTTCACTTTCATCTCATTTGAACAAAACATATAGCAGGGGTCTCACTTGTTTACATGTTAATGTTCAGTAGATGATAATAATGAATTAAGTGCATTTCGTTTTATCAAATCACCATAAAAGCCCTCTACAGATGCTGAAAGTAAGCCACGTTTTGATCAGAGACGTTCAGGTTTCACTCAAAGACGTTCCTCAGACATAGGCAATAAAAAACGATGTCCATTGATCCATAATTAAGAGTTTTGTGAACCAACAACATTATTCTTTTATTAAAAACATGTTAATCTTTTGTCAACAATTCAGAATGGTAATTTCAACCTGAATTATTTTTCATACTAACCGATTGTAACTACAAACCTCTAATTGTAGGAGGAATTTCGATTTTTACCCCAAAAATCAAGTACAAACCTGTTCTTGTTATATTATTCAGATCTTATAACACTTTTGAATGACAGACAACAAAATTACACGAAAAACTTGCAATTTCGACCACTTTACCTAATTACTACTTTATATCAGAGACATTTTCTTTTTCATCAGGGACGTTACGGTTGTAAGTTATCACTAGAATTAAACATCAAACTCCCTATTTTAAAAGATGATCCTATTAAACATAACATTCAGCATTCATTGAGAAATTATTAACAGGTACCTAGGCCTATATGTCAAGAATTGTTTTGTTTATGATGACCACTACTTCGTATTTCTCCTTCCAGTTTATACGCAGGTGTGCCCACACGCTATCAATAATATGTTTGCTTTGAAATGTATTCCAAATCTATAACAAAGGTAAACATGAATTTACTAATACTAATTTAATTTGACCACTATGCCTAAATATGATTGTATGTGTATGTCAGGCCAATTCTGATTTTTATTAAGGACCTACCTGGGCCACTAATGATGTCGTCTCAGAAAGCTGTACTTAACCTTTACTGATCCTAGAAGCAGCAAATGCGCTTTTTTGTATGCTATGGCAGATATAAATTGTAAACAATGTAATGCAGTTGCCACAACATCAAACTCATACGAATATTAACGGTGTGGGATATAGCATCTATTTGTTGACCAAAACTGAAAACCTCTTTCAAGAGGTTGACAATGATAACATTAAGATATCACATTTTACCTGTCACATCGGTATGGGATTATTAAGCTTTCTTACTTGTACCCAAAGGCGAAACATAAGTAGTGTTGTAGAGGAAACTGAGTAAGGGACATTGTTAATAGGCATTTTTTTTTTCATCACAGACGTTCGTACTTTTCCTTTTCTCGTGTATTTGGCTTACAAACCTAGACAATATAACTAAAATATCTCGCCTTACTTCTAAAGGAAAAAGCTTCATTAAAGGGGAAATTCAGCCCAAATATAAGTTAGTCGCTGATAAGAAAGAATACAATTTTACGGGCTCAACAAAAAATAAGGAAGTTATGACATTATGAATTTTTCAGGAAACAGTTTTTGAATGGTCATTATGACCCTGCAAATGGCAAAGTGAGCATGTAATCCCCTCTCAACTTGCCATAACGTTTGTACATAAACATTTTGAAATTTCCAGTTTTTTATTCAAACATAATTAGGCCCTAGGCTTAAATCTGGGTATATCTAACTGATCACTATTCTTAAGGTAATCAAACAGGAATAGATTTGTGTTTCAGATTTCAAAGACAGAAACATTAATTTTTCGTTATTTTTTTGTAAATGATCAATGGAAAATTGAGGGTTATGACATGGTTAGCTCACTCATTTGCATATTCTTATCCACTGTACGAGAACTTGTGTGCAGAAATTAACACAACTTCAAAGAGGCAGTTAATTAAGGGTGCAATTAATCACAATTAAGGGTGCAAGTGTGCACCACACGTGTGCTGCTATTATTTCAAATTGGATGCAAATTTGAACCTTTATTTCTTAGTGTGTAAACTTGTAATTTTACAGGCTCAAAAGCAAAATGTAATGATGTGCATTTGAACAGAGTCCGCATTATAACATTGAACTGAATTTCACCTCCACTTGGTATTCAATGTCCTCAATCAGTGCATGGTACTGACTGCGTCACTTGCTGCCTGGAACCAGGGTTGGGATAGTCATTATTTTGTGAACAGATGGCACCTCGAAGATGTCCGTCCAGTCTTGCCAGTACCACGGCCGTGGTCTGGAACTTATAGGCTACATGAACATGACTGAACCTAAAGATCCTGAACAGGAAGAAATTCTAATATTCGGAGCGTTTAAAATCCATCCGGTCTACCCATCTTGCTGTAAGAAAAAAAAACTAGATATATCGCTACGGCGACTGATATGCCTCCGCCATAATGCATGGTTCTCCTAATAGGTCTATAGTACAATGTCTTGACAATGTGTGATGACAGTTTCAAACAATTGGCAAAATATTAAAATGACAGGTTTGACACAAATGTGCTGAATGTGCACTTTCCTAGAACTAGGTTCAATTGGATGAATGATTAAAATGTCAGAGTGCAGGTATTTGGGGAACTGATGAGTTTTACTTGACTTTTGACCCTTTTATAAGTTTATGTATTGAGTAATTTTTCAAGGTATTGAGAAAAAGTATAATTTCAGTATCAAATGGGAAAATAACATTATCTAAACCTGACCTTTGACCTTTGACCTCACAGTTCCAAAGAGAATCACTGTTAGGTTGAACATGCTTAAATATGTAAGTTTCATGATGATACTTTGAGTTACTTTTGAGATATGGAGGAAAAAGTGCAATTCAGCACTTTCACTTGACCTTTGACCTTTGACCTTTTGGCAAGAAACCTCCCACAGAATATATATTGGGTAATACATGTATACAGCAAGTTAAAAAAAAAAAAAACCTTCATTCATTGCATAAACATAAGGAAAGTAGTGATATTTTGAGAAGTTGACCTTGACCTTTGACCCCCTGACCTTTGACCCAAGACCCCCAACTTATCTAGATAATCCCTGCCCATCGGTACAAGCATATATACTAAGTTTCATGAAGATACCTTGAACCATTTGCGAGATATGGAGAAAAACATGAAATTTCATTTTTTTTTTCACAAAATAACCTGTGACCTTTGACCTTTGACCCTGTGACCCTAAAATCCACACAAAGTATTATCCCCCAAGGATATACCCTCATACCACGTTTGATGTAAAACCACCACACGGTTCTTGAGATATCGACATAAACAAAACGGGACGGACGGACGTACGGACAGACGTACGGACGGACGGACGGACGGACGACCCGAAAACATAATGCCTCCGGCCACTTCGTTGCGGAGGCATAAATATAGAGTTAAAATGATATTAAAATTAACTTACCATGCGCTGGAAGAACAATGTTCACACAAATGAACGTCTCTGATCAAAATTATAAAATCATCATTGCTTTTAGATTGCGCAAATTATCTAGAATAATGTATGTACACGAGGGCCATCTACTGTGGAATAATGAAAGATCTACTCCTACTTGTACTAGTTGAAAATATGTAAAACGTCCCGTGTAACGTCTCTGACGTAAACATCTTTGCTTATCAGTATTTAATGGGTTTGATTTTTATAAGATATTGGCATTGTATTTGGATTGAGGAACCTATGTGCTACAAACATAGACACCAGTTCGCCATGATGGGTCATTAATATTGGTTTGCGCACAGATTCTATTTGTTCAGAGAACGTCCCTGACCTAAACCTGTTTTTCTTACGTTTCTGTTTCTCTCACAAAAAATATGTAAACTCAAGTGACTACTACATGATAATCTTTGACTATTGACCTATTACTAGTCATGCAACATAGTTTCTGTCCTGGCAAATGTGTTTACACTTGCTTAATCAACAGAAAACCCTACATTTGAAACTTTTCTTCATATTTTCAACATCTTTCAGGAAGCTTCAATTTTCTTAATATTATAACACGCCTGTGTAAACTTTGTTCTTCTTGTTCCTATTATACTAACTATAACCATCCAGAGCTAATTTTACTTTAATATTCTCATAATTTGTATAGTGGATGTCTTTATTTCATGAAACAATAATTATCAGAGACATTTTTCATTTTGCTCAGAGACGTTCGGTTTTTGATATTTGTGCAGATTCTTACATATTTACTGTCTATCCTTTTTTAATTTACCTCTAATCCAAAGATTAAGTGCATAATTTCACAAATGATACTGATTGGCATATCTGCGGAATGATAGTTCTTATAAATCGGCACAGACACCAGGAAAGTTCTTAATACTCACATTTTCAGGATTTGTGGGCATTTTCGTAATTGAACTGCGCTGACTCTATTCCAGGACGGCACGTCAGAGCGCAAAATAAGCTTCAAAATAAAGTATCATGCAGTGCGAAAGTGTCAAATGAGGGAATATCCCTTCAGAAAATTTCAGTCAGGGACATTCGTTTTGATCAGAGACATTCGCCAATTCAGGTTTTCAACCAGAACTCATTTTTGTGGACAGTATGCTACTGAAGTAGCCAATCATCATAGGGGCCTGGCTCACACTGACATACTGATCGAGAGTTTTTATCTCAAGCATAACCCACTTTCATTAATGACACCATTAACCACTTGAACATCTCTGATGGTTATTCAGTATAATTTTCTTTCATGAGCCACCACTCGATTATTTCATACAGCTCACTCACAAATTTTGATGAAATGGTAGTATGGACAAGACGCTAAATAAATATGGCCATACATGTTTTCATATTAATCCTCAATTTTTTTTTTTGCGTCAATGAAAAGCTAATTCATTAAGAGACGTTCTTTTTCACACATTAGTGAATTCAACATTTCCTGATAAAATAAATAATACACACGTTCATGGCAGAAGTATTCAATTTAATAGTCAAAGTGTGTGGGCTTACTCACAAGGAAAAAATAAGCTGTAGAATTGGGTTAGAACAAAAATTGCGAGGTGTGATTTTGAGATTTTTTCGTAAAATATACATTTTTGGCAAATTTCTAAGCTTTAAAGCATTATATTTTTCTGGAAATGCTGTAACAACAGTGCAAAGTATATATTTTCTGAAAGGCACAACCCTCCCCTACCAAATGATACCTAGAACTATGAAAAACACCCCCAGGTCACAATTTTACAGGGGTTTGAAAGTCGCAAAGCCCGAAAATGGCCAATTGTACATCGTTCAACGTTTTCACCCACATACATGTAGTTTACAGAAATCAGACATGTAAATAAGGCAACCATATACATCCGCACGGCCGATTGTAATCTCTTACTTCGATTATCAAACATGATCGCCTGCATTTACGTGCTTTTTTCTAGAACTTTGCCTCATTTTCTCTGTTTTTTTTTAACAATTGCTCGAAACATATTTTACAAATCGTAACACAGTCTGCTATCCCACAACATGATATTCCATTTGCTTCGTCACTTATTGCTGGTCGGGTGACGCCAAATGTTTGAATCTCGAGCGATGATACACGGCATTTTGTTTGTTGGTTTTCGTCTCATCGCTCAAAAGAATTTTGACTACGATTACAGAGGTATCATCTACAAGACATAACTGATGGTTTACAGAAGTGATCATCAATTCAGTAAGGATTAGTCAAGTCATGAATTCACTTTACCCATCATGTCTAATCGAACTACGACATTGTTTGGGTAACCGCGCCTTTTTATTACCATAGTTCAAACTTATTCTTGACATAATCAAAACAAATAATTCTTTATATAATTTACCAAAATACTCAAAATATGGCCTGAGTCAAAACTTTCTACAAAAATTGCATGCGGCAATCTTTACTAGCCTAAACAAGTTTTCTAGAGCTATCAGTTCTCCCTATGACGATGAATTCGATTCCGTTTTGAACTTGTATCGAACTACTTTCAAAACAGCTATTACCTTTATAGTTCGATTAATGAACCAGCCTTTTGAATTCATAACCAACATTCGTAATCGTAACCATACAGTAACATAATACTGCATGTCAATGAAAGCTGGAAAATGTAAATGCTATAATAGTAGAGCAAAATAAATGAGTAACGATTATCTTCATACATTCTAATTCCTAAGTGATGTCGCTACGAAAATGACACATGGTTTGACGACTGCATCAAGCAAATAAAAAAAAGAGGAATGGGATATACTTCTAATGATAGTACCCCACCGTACAATGCATTTCACTGTATTTGGTAACGTTTGGTTACGTGTCTGTGCGCTTTACGTACGGACAATAAAAGGCAAATTGATGTTATTAACAGCTAGCACACAACGCATTCAAAATGTTTTTTGAAATACACCGTGTACAATATAATGTTTTAGTATACGGTTTGAAACTTTTAATTTGCGAGTCCTTTACAAAGTTATAAGCAGGGTTATTACATTGTCAAGCAAAAATTAAAGTATTTAGGGATTCGGATTTGCGCAGAACACTAACAGTGCTATATATGGCGATCGTTCGCAACAGAGACAATCCTCTTCAATAGATATACAATGTAATTCTGTTTTCATGAATTGAAAGAGAAACGGAAAGAAGTCAACTTTTTAACTTCATTTAGCTTTCTCACAAATTTAACTTGATTTGATCTGCCACGCATGATCGCTGTGTGTTCTATTAATTATATTAAACTTTTTAATCGGCGTGCTTTTTTAATGCAGAATATCACAGGTAAGTTTAATTAATTGAAGTTCATAATGTTTGTACATATGGCGTGTTCGTTCTTTTGTATTTTTATTTTTATAATATATCATGTGTTCATTATCTGAATCTGACCACGAAAATATGGCGACTGTTTAACTGCGGAGCATGTACTGGGAAACTGTAATGTCTCTTGCCAGTATAGACACACTAATTTCTAGTCTATCCCCGCTTGAAATGGAAATGAAACTAAAATAAAAACAAAAAACAAAACAAAAACGAAGTTCGACTTTCAGTAGATTTCAACCGTTTTGTATAGTGCCTGATTCATTGTAATGGACACAATTCTTTAGCACATAAGCAATCACACAACTTTCGGGAATAGATGTGTGTCTTAATGATTGTATCTCATGGAAGAAAACTCGTCTCCTTGCCTGAATTTTAGCTTCTTCCTGTTCAAGCTTGCGTGAAAGAAAAAGTTGAATATCAATCGCAATCATTAAGAGAGGCACATCCTTAAAAATAAGCACAGGAGTACTGAGATACACTACGAAATAAAAACGGGCCTTTTATCACTATTGACAACGCATGACATTGAAATGCTTTTCTCTTAGGGGGGGGGGGGGGGTTAATACAATTGATTATTCTTAATGTTCGTTAATCACACAATGAAATATGGTTCACTATTAGCTTAGCTTCGTTAACAAGAAAATCAAATGCGGTTCCTTTCCAGTGGTTCCTTTACCCGAAAGTAATCAAGCAATCATTTTTACTAATAGGGTTTGTGAATACAAAACGAAATGAGGAAGGCCTATAAAAGTATTAATTCCGAATATTTGTCAGTATTATTATATACTCCACTTCTCAAATGCAGAAAGATTGTAACTGCAAATGTGTTGTAAAAAAAAAAAAAAAAAAACACTCAGCTTAAGCTACAATTTAATGTTTTTTTCTTTTATATGCTATGGTATTACAAAAGTGACTGAGAACAAGAAGTATATTTATGATAATCATTGTAAACCCAAAGTGAAGCTGTGAAGCCTACATCAACCTTTGCTTCTGATAAGTATGATATGTGCAGCATTGGCAAGCGTGATAAGCGATAATTACTGTGCACGCAAAGCCTATAAAGGAAATGTGCCTAATATGGCGGGAATTCAGAATGTTACGGCTGTAGACAGCTGCAGCAGAACAGACGCGAAAGCAGTCTTTGATGCTCTGCAACATTACGACCATGTGAGTAATTTGAAGGTTTTTAGTACACGCAAAGAGCACGATCTCAAAAGACTACTATCGTTAATTAACTTCATTGACTTTTTCTACCGATGCTGTCTTTTGAACCCCCGCATACAATAGGTTCTCAGGTTCTATTTAGGTATTGGTACTTGCATGCTAAGCGCATCCTCTTTAGTTTCCATTGACAACAGCATCGGAGGAGAATGGAAGCGATGAACCCCCTCGCTAAAAGACGCTTCTCGTAAGACGCATTGCGTGCCCGCCTACAATAGGTTCTCAGGTTCTATTTAGGTATTGGTACTTGCTAAATGCATCGTCTTTAGTTTCCATTGACAACAACATGGGAGGAGAATGGAAGCGATCAACGCCCTCGCTAAAAGAAGCCTCTCGTAAGACGCACTGCGTGCCTTTTTTTTTTCTTTCTACTGTTTCCTATTATTTGTAAGTTAAAAAAACTTGCGGCAAAGCACAACGCAGCCGACACAAGTACGCGTACCGACTCATTCATGCGGCGGCAGCGGCACGGACACAAACGCGCCGAAGTTTACTTTCGGGCTGCCGTATTGGTCAGAATCGTTAATGACAGACCTGTCCTGCGATTGGTTAATTATCTTTTATGTGACTCTGCACCTCAAAACAAACAAAAAGTCGCCAGATATTAATTTTTAGTTAAGACCATATTCTGAAAGACCAGACCTTAAGCTTTAAAATGATGTATAACTCAAATCAAATGGACTCTCCTAACCTATCGAAATATTGGAAAGAAAGCACAAACTCAGGAAAAGTGTGAACTGAGAAAAGAGGCTCTGAAGTACGGTGTCTATTCAAGCGCTTAATCTTTACCAAACCGTGCTGGCTGTGCGATGAATGGGACAAAAAACAGGATGTAAACCACCAGAGTAACAACAATGAAGGAATTATCAGATTAAACTGAAATTAAGCATGCCTCATTAACACATTCTGTCCATAACTAATGCCAACTTTCAAAGCAGTAGCTTTATCCTTTCAAAAGATATTAGAGTTGAAAGCGAAGAGTGTGAACAACGTTTTTCAGAAATGAAAAAGGGATTCTAAAGACACACCTAATCACACTATTCTACCAAAAATGTTCGCGATAAACTGCTTAAAAACACACTTTCCTGCCCGTTTTATGATACCAAATTTTAGCATAGTGTAAAAGAAGACCCGCTCTTTGAGAAAATATGAAAAAGTCAAGTTCGGCTAGGTTGACCCATTTCACTTATTTTCAGTCCTCACGCAAAATCAGTGTGTGCGACTTTATGTTCGTTTTGAGGTGCACAGTCACATATACCCAACCTATCGCATTATACGGTAGTGCGTGCGATGGAGCGTAAACACCGTCGCTAAGCAGGACTGTTGTATGGTTTCGTCTTGTGAAAGAAACAGGTTGTGAGCTTAAACGTAGCCTGAACTTTGAGAGCGATTTTCTCCACTATTTAGAAAATGGACTGACATCATAAACGTAGTTAATATTCGTTTTTTTTTTATCTATAGGGATATCGAAATGAGTTGTATTACATATCAGTGTAGTGTAAAGCTTAGAGTCTGTAAAATTCACATATAGGCATAACTACGATTTCATTTTTTGCAACTGTTGACTCATTCCGACGGAGCGCATCACATATTCTGAAAGAGCAGACTTTAAGCTTTAAAATGATGTATAACTCAAATCAAATGGACTCTCCTAACATATCTAAATATTGGAAAGAAAGCACAAACTCAGGAAAAGTGTGAACAGAGAAAAGAGGCTCTGGAGTACAGTGTCTATTCAAGCGCTTAATCTTTACCAAACCGTGCTGGCTGTGGGATGAATGGGACAAAAAACAGGAAGTAAACCACCAGAGTAACAACAATGAAGGGATTATCAGATTAAACTGAAATTAAACATGTCTCATTAAAACATTCTGTCCACAATCAATGCCAACTCTCAAAGCAGTAGCACTATCTTTTCAAAAGTTTTTCGAGTTTAAAGTGAAGAGTGTGGACAAGGTTCTTCAGAAATGAAAAAAGGGATTCTAAAAAGACACAGCTAATTACACTATTCTACCAAAAATGTTCGAGATAAACTGCTAAAAAAACACACTTTCCTGCCCGTTTATGATACCAAATTTAAACATAATGTAGAAGAAGACCTGCTCTTTCAGAAAATATGAAAAAAGTCAAGTTCGACTAGGTTGCCCCATTTCACTTATGTTCTGTCCTCACGCAAAATCAGTGTGTGCGACTTTATGTTCGTTTTGAGGTGCACGGTCACAATTATGGTGTGAGAGGGATTACTCTGTCGTGGTTCATAAGTTATCTAAGTCATCGAAAACAATATGTTGCATTTAAATCCACTCACTCAACATACTCTACCTTGTCATGCGGTATCCCTCAGGGATCTATCCTTGGGCCCCTACTCTTTTTGATTTATATTTATGATATGATCAACTCCTCTCCTCGTTTAAATTTCATCTTATTTGCAGACGACACCAATGTTGTTTATTCCCACAAGGACATTGTAACACTGGTTGATACATTAAATACGGAATTAAGCAACATCTCGAAATGGTTTAGAAGTAATAAGCTTTCATTGAATATTGATAAGACATGTTTTATACACTTTCATACGTTTTAATCCCAACCCACCCTTCCTCAAAGTATTTTTAATGATGATATAAACATTGCTGAGAAACATTCAACCAAGTTCCTAGGAGTGAGCCTAGATAGCAATCTAACTTGGAATACTCATGTTCAGAATTTACAACAGCAAAGTCTAAAGCAACTGGTGTTTTAAGAAGAATAGAATACTTAATAAATGATCAAACTTTAATTACGTTATATAATACTTTATTTTTACCATATGTAATGTACTGCAATATTGTATGGGTCAACTGTAGCAAAACTAAATTGAACACAATTTTTCTTCTCCAGAAAAAGGCTCTTCGTATATGCACACATTATTATTTTTTTTTTTTTTGGCTCACACTGATCCCATATCACGAGACCGACACCCACGAGTCATACAGCCCACAAGTCATACAGCTCACAAGTCATACAGCCCACGAGTCATACAGCTCACAAGTCATACATCCCACCAGTTATACAGCCCACGAGTTCGACACTGAGTAAATTAAGCCCATGAGTTCGACATCAAGTAAAATAAGCCCACGAGTTATACAGCCCATGAGTTCGACATTACGCACAAAAGGCTCACGAGACCGACACTAAGCACAGAAAGCCCGCGAGACCAACACTACACTTAAAAGGCTCACGAGACCGACACTAGGCAAAAGAGGTTCACAAGACTGACACTAGGCAAAAGAGGCTCACGAGACCGACCTTAGGCAAAGAAGGCCCACGAGACCGACAGGATGAACAACGCCACCTATAGACCAATCAACTGTATATGGTGACCAGTTAATGGCATAAAAAAGGTATAAGAGATGGAAAAGGAGAGTTGCTAGGGTATTACCCCGTCAATTGCCCTCCCTCACCCCCTGAACGGTTCAAGATCTTTAATTGTGTTTGCATATGTGAGTGTTTGTGAAAAAAAAAATAAACAAAATTCAGTAAAGTGCATGAGATGTTTCAACATTACTTTTAAAAATGCCAAAACATCCTCGTTTCCCTTTCTGCAAAGCACATACCGGTATACCTATTTCGAAAAATAAAAAATAAAATGATGTGGACATTCAGATCAACCAACTAGAAAAATACCCAGGTATGAAATGAATTTCACTACAAGAAAGTTATTCACAAAATGGTCAATGTAGTAGTGCACGCCTGCTTTATATGATGGGGGGGGGGGGCTAGTCATCTTCAAAGGTGTTGAAATAATAAAAAATCACAGAAAATCATGTAATCGTCAATTAAGGCAGCGTTAAAAATTCGGAAAAAGAAGATGGAACCATGAAAGTAACTTTCCTATTTCATGAAAAACGTACTGCTTTGAGAAGAATAATTTTACAAACACAAGCTACTGAAATCGAGGTGATTCGCTGCAATAATAAAAAAAATAATCCGTTGAATTTCATACAT
Source organism: Diadema setosum (assembly GCF_964275005.1). Classification (NCBI taxonomy): domain Eukaryota; kingdom Metazoa; phylum Echinodermata; class Echinoidea; order Diadematoida; family Diadematidae; genus Diadema; species Diadema setosum. The sequence goes on along the minus strand of NC_092694.1, from coordinate 1,544,710 downwards.
TAAAGTTAAAGAGAAAATTACAAATCGAACTCTAAGCAGGCGGGTGAAAGCAGGCAGAAAGGATATTTGATAAGGCCTACTTAACTTGTGAAGCGAAAAAGAAAAGGGTGAAAAAAATAGATCCTGTCCAAGTAGAAAATAGGAAAGTCTATTAAATATAGCACGATGGCATCTAAAAGTAAACCATTCATTGTTCTTGTCCTCTATCACTATTTCATTCTTTTTTTCTTTTTTTTTTTTGGGGGGGGGTCCTATGAACAGGACAATTCTATAAAAAAAAAGGAAAACATGGTAACAATGTCGCTCCCTGTAGCGTGACAAAATTGCCCCCTAAAAGCTACACGTGTAGAAATACATAATTAATGTCGTTGATATGTAGATGGTGCTGTTATCAGTTAGTACCAATCTTTCGCTGGACAGCGTACAGAATTTGCACCCGCCAGTATGTAATTTTCCCCTTAATGGAACAGGTACACATTTATAATTGACATGTAGATGGCGCTGTTCATCCTGTCGGTCTCGTGAGCCTTCTTTGCCTAGTGTCGGTCTCGTGGGCTTTCTTTGCCTAGTGTAGGTCTCGTGAACCTTCTTTGCCTAGTGTCGGTCTCGTGGGCTTTCTTTGCCTAGTGTCGGTCTCGTGGGCTTTCTTTGCCTAGTGTCGGTCTCGTGAACCTCTTTTGCGCACTGTCGGTCTCGTGAGCCTTAATTGTGTAGTGTCGGTATCGTGGGCTTTCTTTGCTTAGTGTCGGTCTCGTGAGCCTTTTGTGCCTAATGTCGAACTCATGGGCTGGATGACTCGTGAGCCGTATAACTGGTGGTCTGTATGACTCATAGACCTTTTTTTGATGTCGGTCTCATGGACTGTTTGACTCGTGGGTGTCGGTGGGATGACCCCTATTTTATCGCCTAAAAACTTTGAAGGCCCATGCTATACATCTATACCTAACTGCCATATTTATGTACAAACACACTCGAAATTTATTACCATTTTTTCATAATACCCTAGTAACCAATGACCATATTCACTTATACACTACCCGTCGTTCCCATGATTTTCATCTAAGTTGTATATTGAACGCCAGCTGCGTGTACCTGCTCTCCACAATCGCCTGTATTTTCTTGGAACCATGCATGTTCGCCACGCCGCGGCGGCAGCTGCCCTGGCTGACAATCACGATGCCTTCGGCTCCCATGGGCCCGCATATTACCAGCGGAGCTACGTAGGGTGCTAGCACTCATGAACTGCAAATCGAATGTAAACTGAATAGCGAGCACGTACGTACGTACGTATTGATCACACGTGATCATGTATATTATGCGAGTCCGTTCAGTCTTTCAGCTTAACTTATGAATAATGCATGCCCGATAGCGTTTCCATGTACGGAAAAAAAAAATGTATATACATTCCCAGCCGGCGAGCTGCATGCCATGCTTGGGGAGGACTGGGGCTCCTCTGCAGTTTTTGGACCATACGATTCACCGAAAACCAAGCAAATAGTGCATACTTTTTTTCTAAAAATCTACCTCCTACTCCGTCTCAGAGCAATATATATGTTGAAGGGGTGTCAAATTTGTAATAATTTGCATTGAAAAATACCTTTTCAAAATTTTGAATGGGTTGGGACGGCTACGTACTCTCTGTCGATTAGTTATCCCTCTTGGAACATGACCCTAGTGGTAAAACGAACTTCAGTGATAATTTTAGCGAACGTCCGTGACGTGAACAATCCAACCGATAGGGATAATTTGTCTCGAAAGTGTCCTTTATTCTTAACAAATTTCAGCTCAAAATACGAAAAGTAAAGTTTTACAAATTAAAAAAAAAATGAGCTTAGAGTAGTAGTTTCAGAATTTTTAAGGCAGTTTGTGATCATGATGAACAAACAGCTCAAAATTTACTTGCAATTTTACGCTTGTATTCCCTCAAATTATATTAATACAGCTAAACATTAAAACCCAAGCTATAGGAAAATGAAATTTTCCGTAATCTGTAATTTCTGAGCACTTGAATTTCTTGCTGATGGTGTTTTGCAGACAATTTGCACTGCTATCGGTTCAGAAAGTTTCGCTCACGGACGTTCGGTCCGAGAAAGGAAATTTCTGATAATTACAAATATATCACTGTACGATAAATTAATGTTACTTGAAAATATTACTTGAAAATATTACCAAATCACTGAGTCTCTCATACCCAAAGTGAATAACGTTCAGCATTCAATTTACCTGCAATACCAAAAGGTTAATTTTCTTCCTCACGGATGTTCGTTGGTATTATAAGTCCATGAATTACATAGTACGAGATAAAGGAACGGTGCCATTTTTTAGTGACAGATGCTCCCCTTGCATATCTTTTGAGTAAGGTAGCTGTCATCTCAAAAAAAAAGAAAGAATCCAATTTTGGTCTCCATCACGAAAGTTCGCTGTAAGTGTCATAATATTCTATGGCTTTATACATTTTTGTTTTGTTTTGTTTTTTTCACAATTTTCCTCTAATTCCCTAAGTAGCCTGAACATGCTGCCACCAAATTGAATAAAGGAATCCGAAAAGTGTCACGCAGTCAAATTCGGAATAGACTGAAATGAAATATAGATCTGTCCCCCCCCCCCCCAAGGAAAAACGCAGTATGTAACATTTTTGGGGGATTTTCACTTTTTTGTATAAATATAGTCAGTGGGCAATCCTTGTTCATATGACATATTCAGATTTTTGAAAAAAAAAAAAAAAAAAAAACGTTTGGAAAGCTACTTTTCCGTAACTGCCAAACGCAGCATCTACACTTAATTTGCACTTTCCCCAAGGAAAAACGCAGTATCTACATGATGAATATTTCCCCCAGGAAAAACGCAGTATCTACAAAGCTAGTTTAAATTACCAGGCACTGTTATTTATGTATGTGACTATTTTGCCGGTTGTTCTGTAATTTGAACGTAAAGTACTTTCTTTAGATATACTTGCTCAATAATAAGACATAATGTTCAAAATATCTTACCAAAACAATACTGATTAGTAAATATTTTGATGAGATCGTGATCCTAATATAAAACACAGTGTGTGATTAAGACTAACCGAGTGTACATTAAAACAATACAGCACAACACTGCTAATGACAGCAGCTTGCAGCTAGCTGCACTGAGCATGCAGTCAGCACAGGGCCTGGCTAGTCAGCATACAGTGTGTAGACTCTACTTGAATTAAAACAAAATGTTGTCGCGGGGAAAATTATTCGTGAGCCTAGCCCTCAAGAAAAAATTATCTGCAGATAATGAGTAAGTTATTCAAAACTATTTCAATATTGTAAGAATGAAGCTGATCGTTTGTCACACGAAGCGAGGTAAACACAAATGCATGTTTGTCACACAAAGCGAGGTAAACAAAAAATTGCATACATTTGTGTTTACCTCGCTTCGTGTGATAAACGATCAGCTTTATTCTTTCATGTTCTACCTCGATGATGAACATCTTCTGTACTATTTCAATATTAACTTGTTGTGAAGTAACTTTGTTAGGCCTAGAACCTAGTCAAATTCCTCAGGCTCCGAATCCGAAAGTTTCGGCAAAAGGCAATAGAGGTTTCTAGATCTCTTTGTGTTGTATCGAATAAACGTCAGGTTATGTAACATGTTAGACCCTATAACGTTAGGGTTCTACATTGTATTTAGATCTAAGTCTAAGTCTAAGACCTGTCTAGACAGTAACGTTTGAGTCTTGCGTCTCTTTTCTAACGTTAGACTTAACGTTAATCAGAACTTTCAGGGTCCGTATTCCGAAAGTCTAAAGAAAGATACAATAGGCCTAACTAGGGCAGGCCTGTTTATAAAACTAAGTGAGAAGTCTAAAACTAAAACTTAACCACTGACTTAGAATCCTATGTCTAGTGAAGTGTCAATGTTCAATTATCTACTCCATACCATACTGTCTTAAAATTGAATAGCTGACAATAGATTACGGGAAAAATAGGTAAATGGACAAAATAGAGACAGTTAAGAATATGTTGTAGTTTGATTCTTATCTAGACAGTGTCTAGACCCCAGTGAGACTGGGTTGCGTAAAATGCATACATGATCCCATGCTGCATAGCATGCTACAACTTAAAGGAAAACAAGTTACATTACAAATTTACATGACATAAAAAAAAAGAAAAAAAAAACTTATAAAGCCTAGGAATAGGCCTAGAGAGCGTATGTCACTTCGATCTAATTAGACCGGTTCTAAAATATCTAGATGCATTTTTTTTTCTTATCAAAGAGTCCTGTCTCGTGTAGGGTTTACATTAAACCTTCTAGGCTTGTTTTTTTTTTTTTTTTTTTTTTTTTTTTTTTTTTTTTTTTTTTCTGTGAGCATCGTGCATGTATAGCCTGAGGCTGCAGACTCATGTAGCCTGCTACGTAACCCGCCTAGAATAAACGATATGAAAACTAGTCTATATCGATCTAGGTCCAGACATCCGATTTAGATTTATTTTGGTCAAGACAGACTCTAGCCTAGACTGTACAGATCTAGATCTAGTATTCTAGTTGCTAGTTAGCGGCTAGGCCATGTAGCATCACATTACACAGCCCTGGCAAGCTTCATATTAAACACGTAACGTTACAACAAGATCGGTCCGGGAATGTAAGCAAAACGTTCCAAGAACGATCTGTTATTTGTTAATGTTATGAAGCCTGCTCTGTAATCAGGGCATAAATCTGGGGATGGAGGATGCATCCCCCAGGGCCAGAGGTTGAGGATGACCAGTACATCATGAATACTTGTACGATGATGTATACATGCATACATAATTATGGCAAAAGATTCATCCTAATCATTCCGCTGTAGATACTGCGTTTTTCCTTGGGGAAATCGGTCAATTGCATGGGGTTTCCCCAAAGTATCTACATTTTCATCAATAACTTAAAAACAAAACAAAAAACACAAAATGATATTTTCCAGGAAAATTTGTAGCAAGATAGACGAAAATTCCACAATGAAGGGATTTTTCAAAAGAATATATTTTCCAGGGGCTTTGGCAAAAATATAAAATGGTGAATATCTCGGTTGTTGAGAAATGGAGCTGGATGTAGATACTGCGTTTTTCCTGGGGGGGGGGGGCAGAGATGAAATGACGGAAGAAGTCTGTAATGGGCATGTAACAAGAAGAAGCGTAACAGTTTGAAAAGAACGTGGAAGCAGTTGAATGTAAATGAGAGAGAAAAAAAAAAAAAGGAAAAGGGATCGAGCTCCAGCACATAGACATAAGAGTTTTCAGTGCACTCCTCTTATACCGAATTCCTCTGAAGGGGCTGTTTTTTTAATCTTTTATTCATCAAAATTTCGTCATAAGCGAACAAAAATAATGCTGTACACTTTATTGTCTGATGAAAACACGCAAATCCTCCGTTTATCATGACCTGGTGTTTTTATACTCATCAATGAAAAGCAATGTGAATTTGCAATTCTGTCTTATATATATATATATATATATATATATATATATATATATGAAGGGTTTGTTTGCAAAAACCGATAAGTCCATTCTTGAAGATTTTGAAGTATGATCTCTGTCCTAAAGTACAAAATGATACCTTTTAAATGATATATTGGTCACTACATATAAAGGTATATTTTTGAAGTTATGGTCAAAAGAAGCAAAAATTGCCTTATTATTCTCTTTATTTTTCTTGACCTTTAATCGCAAATATCTCCATTTGGCAAATATGGACTTATCGGTTTTTGCAAACAAACTCTTCATATATATGTGTGTGCTAAGAGACAGAGAGATCGTCAAGTTGTTTGTGCTTTTGTGCTTACTTTGAAAACACATGCTTAAAAGTGATGATTATTTAGTAATAGGTTTGAGGTCGCACTTTCATACGTTCGCTCCAGCAAAGATTTGTTTATCCAGACTCGAACCCAAAGCACCTTCTGATCTGGACATTCTCCCGCCTGAAACCCCTAGCAAACGGGAAAATCCAAGTTGATGTGTGCGAAGCGCGAAATTCCCCGTGTTCTAGATGCTCTCTGGTGCTATCTAAGGCTTATTTTTTTCAACATATGATAGAAATAGGTAAGAAATCCTTTCCAACGGGAGACAAAGGGCCAGGGCGGGAGAAATTAAATCTTAAGCTGGAGACTTTGCAAAAAAAAAAAAATGGTTTTCGGCGGGAGATCTCCCGTCGAAAACGGGAGAGTTGGAGTCTCTGCGAATGTCCGTTATTCCCTGAATTCGTTATTCGAATGGTTTGTTATTCCGAAAATGAAAAAAAAAAAAGTCCTAATTATTTCAGGAGGTTCCTTATTAAAATGTTCTTATTCCAAAGTTTGTTAATCCGAAAATTTGATATTGAGGTTATCTTTTCTGATGGTCCGTGAGTCTAAAAGTGGAATTGGCCTGATATTTGCTTTGATGCCAGCGTGTAACACAAGAAGCAAACGGAGAGGATTTTATTCTTATACACACCGAAACGTGAAGCGTTTGCCCTCCTCCGCTAAACTTTGTACTTCGATATAAACAGCCGGCACATAGCTTTTCTTTTCCTTCATCAATTCTTTGTCATATTCAGCTCTGACCATGTTCGTTATAAGCAAATTTTGCATTGTATACATTAGAGAAATCAGTCAACTCTTCCATGCAACCAGTTTCCTTTTTTTTTCTTTTTTCATAGGGACTTGGGTTAATAAGTGATCTTCAGTTAAGACATCTAGAGCTAAAATAAAACATGTTGTCAAAAACATCACGCATTTTTTTTTAAGTGGTCATGAAAGCAATGTGTCCAGAAAACATATATTATTTTTTTTTAATTATTTTTAGAGGTTACCGATGGCCTGCTTACAACCGACAAGGCATATTTCATTTGATTCTTTTAACCTGAAGTGTACACTTACAAATGGGAGTCGTTATGATTACAGAGTTCATTGATTTGCTTGATGGAACATACTGGAGACAAAGCGAAATGTACCATCAGATGGACTACGTCACTGAGATTAGACGTACGTTTGTACGTTCATCTACGTTAGACGGAAAAAAAAAAATGTTTTCTTTGATTCCTAAACATGAAAAGATAATCAAGCTTTTGTTAACTGAAAATTGTTGATAATCATTTAGGATTTTGCAGAGGAGTTTGTTCTCGACATGCAATCGCTGTTTGCTGTGAATAGAATGCGTTTTCAACTCCAGAGAACTGCATTGTTCAATATGTTGTTTGTTCAGAACGTCCGTGAGCTACATGCGAACCTCCGTGATTAATAGTATGCTATATTTGTCGAGTTATGGAGACTGCCTATTCAGATACATCAGCATCTTATTATTTGGGAGTAAGGATTAAAGTATGGGATTATGAAATGAGGCTTCAAAATATGGAATTTCTGAAAAATGTGCGTAAATTGGAGAAAGTGTTTAGGGAAAGAGTAGTATTTCAATAGAAATAACGAATTTGGTGTAATCATCAGTTGTCTACCACTACGTAAAGGTTAAGAGTACAAGCGTAATATTCTGCCAACACATACACATATCCCTTAGATATTTCCTTACGATTCTGAACTGAATGGGATTGTTGCATGCTATGTTAAATGGTATTCACATGTATGTGCAGCATTATTCCTCACGGACGTTCGCTGCTCTGGACATGGTAAACTTCCGCGGTGAATAAAAACTTGTTCCTCTGGGAAAATCCTGGTATATTGGGTCCATATTAAAGCTTGGATTATACTCTTCCAGGAGATATACATGATTTTGAGTACTTCCTACTTCCTAAATTTGGTGTTGTTTTGGGTCAATTGTACATCGTTCAAAATTCTGACCCATTTTCAGACTGTTAGTGCAGATAATTACTTCATGATAATTCTTTTTTTTTCTTAAAATTGTCTATTACCGTCTATGTGTGTTAATTTTTCAAGACAAACAAAACAGAGAAAAAGAAGCAACCAAACACATAAACAATTATGTCGTCAATCCTCCTCTAATGGAACAAGTAAATAAATGTTAATACTAAGCAAAATATAAGCTATTACTTTGTTTAAAACTTGAATATAACGTTAAAAAATCTTATTACACAATATGCTTCGGCTCCGTATGTATTTTTTTTTTTAATATAAAATGCCGCTCTGTACGAAAAAGTAAAGAAAAAAAATAGATTCATTCGAGTGTTCAACTTAACTGGATCTTTATATGGATCAAAACATTGGTATCATATTTATGCAACCGTATATCACAAAACCAACGAAAACCGTGCACACTACTTTTATGTCAAGGCTGAAAGTATACAAAAAAAAAAGAAATAAATAATGGGTCAACCTATAGTAATTTTTTTTTTAATACTTTTTTTTTGAAAGATACATTCTTTTTTTTACATTATGCTAAAGACGGGGATTACAAAACGACCTGAAAATTAATATTTTGATTTTTCTTTTCTCCCTGGAACTTCTTTTTTTATTTTTTTTTATTTTTTTAGTCGTAATAAAGTACACGTCTTACTTCAGGTTCCTTTTCATTTATTCAGAACCCTTTAAACCACTCCTTACATTTAACTCTAATAATTGGTAAAATGATATTACTAGAGCATTGACAGTTGCTTCCAGTCATGAATATGATGTAATCATAGAGTGTGCATAGTTCCAGATAACTCCGATAATCTATTCTATTCACTGTGGTTGTTATAGAATTTTATTTCCTGTTTCACATGGTGGTTCGAAATGATAGACGCTTGGATGGGCCCTAAAGTCCAGAGCCCGTATTCTCAAGTAAGACAGGTTAAACAAATCCTTTAAACTGAGTTATCATTTAAAGCTTAACGTCTGCTTTGTAAGAATCTTTTCTTCATTAACTTTTTTATGTGCCACGTTCGCACGTCCGACTCAGTCGACGGCGTCCCAACTTCGCATATTCTGCTCAACAGAGCCGCCAAAACAGATCGATAAATCGCTAATAACTGCTAATCCCGCGGCACAATGAAAGCGTTTCTCGTGCTTTTGTTCCTCTCATTTATACGGCTTGCATTCTATGTGGTGATTGAATATCAAGTGGTATTCCCAACTAGAATTGGTCGTACATTCTAAGTGTCTGTCACGGTTTTATGTGCAAAACCCATGCTTTTACAATAATGCAGCAACCGGTCATTCAAAAGAAAAATTGAAAATAGATTCTTCATACAATTTATATCGAAACAAAGCTTGGCATTCCTCTTTAACTTTGCCTATTATTATGCCCATCTTAACAGAAATTTGTAGAAGTTATACAAATTGGAAAGCATAATTCTTTCTCAAAGCATGACTACCTTCGTGTCTCAGAATTACGTGGCACACAGGGGGTTTCCACCATGGAAAATAAAGAGTTAAACGTACTAGTATAAATTGGGAACAGTGATTAGAAAATTTTCGAATTACCACATATCATGCATACGTATAGTTCAGCTGTATCACAAAACACTTACAAAGACTTACAGATTAAAAAAAAAAATATCGAAACATAAACATTAACATAAGGAGATATTACTAATTTTCTCAATAACCCGTCACGGTGAAGGCTCATTCTAGAAAAGGTTCTTGACAACAACTATCGTTTACACTTTGTAAATCAAACAATACATTGTACTTTACACTCTTTATACTGATTATCATTTTCAGGTATGTTATTCTTGTCACTTGCGCACCTTTTTCATCTGCAGATGTAACTTCTAGATGTTTGCGAGGTTGGTAAACATCTATGACTGGCAACTATTTGCTTGTTTGTTTTTTCGTGATCACAGGGTAATATACACAGTCTGTTTTTTTTTTTTTGTAATATCAATATAAAAATCACTAGTAATTTTATTTTCTCCCTGCAATCTAATCGTATCACGAAGTCACATAACACGGTTTCCACTCTACCATAGTATATATATATATTTTTTTTATGCACTGGTACAGTTTAGTTTACCAAAAACATAATATAAGCAAGCATACTGTCCTAGATGAAAAACACAAAAACACAATTAAACACACAAAAAAAAACACCACAAAAATAAACAAACAAACCAAAATGAAAGTTTTTGCGTAATAGCTACAAACACACTACCATTAAGAGAAAAAAAAGTTGTATTCCGTGTAAAACAGGAATACCAATTCGCACAACGTGTCTTGAGTTACATAAAAAAAGTAATAATGCACTCACGTTCTCAAGTTGATGAAGAATATAACGTAAATACGACTTTGATGAAGGCTGTAACTTGTCCCATTGAAAAAAAAAATCCACCCAACTAGGCAGGTGCGGGAGGTTCAAGCACAGTAAAAATGTATGTAACATTTCATACTAACTGCTTCGATATTCTTTTCTAATTCATCTGAGCCATCAAATTCATGCTTCACTTCGATACTTCATGAGCTGCTGGGTAAGCGTCCTGATCTCCTCGGTTTTCTTCCTGTTCAGTAAATAAGAAACATATTATCGACTGTGCTGTCATGATCATGATTGTGTTATTAAGAAGAGATAGCTTCTTTTCATGCCCTTACATAGGGTCACTTCAATGTCATTAACCCTTAAAGATAATAAAAAAAAATTGGTACCTCAAAAGTTTCCCTGAATTTCCTTGTCTTGGTTTGTGTTTCACGTTAAAGTACGTTGTCTGTGAGAATAACTCGCCCCAAAGTGCTCTCCTGTCTTAGTAATCATGCAATAATGGTTTCGTAGCAGAGCCGTCGCCGTACGGCGTCGATAAATATTGTACGAAACCACTGACTGCGACCAGCAGCGTGCAGCCCATTGAACGCATAGCTAACTGCGACCAGCAGCCCCATACGCATAGCGTAATGGGGCTTCGCATTGTAGCATTCACGATCATGACAGAATTAGTATCGCAGGTAAATGGCAACTTAAAATCCAAAATGTTCTTCGATTTGAAGACTTACCAATTACGTTGAAGTATTGAAAACAGGCTTCGAACAACGTTTGGTTCTGCCAATAGTCCCTTTCTTTTCGAATTGATGACTGAATGTGACTCGGTCGAGAGGACCTTGGGAGAAGAACAACACAAACATCTTATCCGTTGATGGATTTGAAATTTGTGCGCATGTGATGTGTTCGCATGCACTGGCTGTAGTATTCAGTGTACGGTAGCTCTCCCAAGGTCCTCTCGACCGAGTCACATTCAGTCATCAATTCGAACAGAAAGGGACTATAGGCAGAACCAAACGTTGCACGAAGCCTGTTTTCAATACTTCACCTTAATTGGTAAGTCTTCAAATTTTTGGGATTTTAAGTTGACATTTATCCTGCGATACTAAATCTGTCATGATCCTGAATGCTACGATGCGAAGCCCGATTACGCTATGCGTATGGGACTGCTGGTCGCTATGCGTATGGGGCTGCTGGTCGCAGTTAATTGCATGATTATAAGACATGAGAGCACTTTGGGGCGAGTAAGTCTCATAGTGTTAGTCATATGAAAGGTACTTTAACCTGAAACACAAACTAAGACAAGGAAATTCAAGGAAACGTTTGAGGTACCAACACTTTTTTTTATCTTTAACTGCCATGTAAGCAGTAACAACGTTTATTTATCTATCCACTGATTTATTCGGGATCCCCCGATTAAAATCGGTTGTTAAAATAAAACAGTTTTCTGGTACAATACTGTTGTTTATGAGTAAGACTACTGTTCTTTGCACTTGATCTACTCTCTCTCTCTCTCTCTCTCTACTTATATATGTGACTATGCACCACAAAAAGAACAACAAGTCGCACACACTGATTTTGTGTGAGGACTGAATGTAGGTGAAAAGGGTCACCCGAGCCGATGTTGACTTTTTCATATTTTCTGAAAGAGCAAGTCGTCTTCTACATTATGCTAAAATTTGGGATCATAAAACGGGCAGGAAAGTGTGCTTTTTAACTGTTGTTCTGAAACATTGTTTGGCAGAATAGTGTGAATAAGGGTGTCTTTACAGTCCCGTTTTCATTTCTTGAAAACCTTGTTCACACTCTTCACTTTCAAGTCCGATAACTTTTGAAGGGGTAAAGCTACTGCTTTCCAAACTGGCATTAATTAAGAACAGAATGTATTAATAAGGCATGATCAATTTCAAGCTAATCTAATAATCCCTTCATTGTTGTTACTCCAGTGGTTTACATCATGTTTTTGTCCCATTCATTGCACAGCCAGCACGGCTTGGTAAAGATTACGCACTTGAATAGACACTGTACTTCAGAGCCTCTTTTCTCAGTTCACACTTTTCCTGGGTGTGTGCCTTCTTTCCAATGTTTAGATAGGTTAGGAGAGTCAAATTGGTTTTAGCTATACATCATTTCAAAGCTAAAAGTCTGCTCTTTCAGAATATGCTCTTAACTAAAATTTCATATCTGGTGACGTTCTGTTTGTTTTGTGGTGCAGGGTCACATATTATGTAGTATGACCCGCTACATCAAAAGGATCCTTAAATCACGGCCGGCTGAAATCCATTGACTGCGTTTGTTTCACATTAAGTCGTAGTTTATTTGTCTACCATCGGCTGTAATTTTAAAGGTAAGTGCTCAAAGGAGAGACAAAAAGCTAGATTTTTTTTTTCTGGGCCATGATTTCTCGAGTTTTAACACAACAGAAACGTGCCTTAAGATATGGTTCTAGTGCCACAGATAGACTTCGCCGCTAGGCCATCATCTCACTAGGCAGGCGACCATGGCGATGTGTGAAAATTGTACAAATCGTGGCGCAATCGTCCTCCATCTCCATTTTTGGCTTGCAATCAATAATACATCAGTTTGATGTACGCTCACAATGAGCTGCAGGCGATAGTGCCACGATGATAATAAGACTCTGCCACGTTGTTGCCGCAATAGGAGGCCGACGAAATGCGCTGCTTCTGCGATCGAACCGACTGTATTCCGTTATTCATATGCTTCGCTACAACAGTGATACAATCGCAGCGACGGCAGCCTCATGCTACAATCTGAAGCGATCGGAGTACAAAATAGGTTTCATAATTGAATTTCTTCCGTCGGATAGTAGTGTCAAACCAACAAAGATATGCAGAATATGGTTTCACCCTTACATCTTAGCATTTTAGAACTCACCAGTTTGAACATGATGGGTGTTTGCACCATTACTTACGTCTTACCATTTATTGAAAAGGGTAAAATGTGTATACATTAAAAAAAAATACCAGTAAACTACAAATGTGACCCGCGACAACGGTTTCAGGCAAAAGTCGCAAGAGCAAATTCCCTCCTAGGCGGGGTACAAAGATTTTGACCATTGTTTTTGTCGATTTAGTTTTTTTTTTTTTTTTTTTTTTGCAGAAATCGAATCTTTGATATGTTTTCTATATCCATACAAAATTTCATAGCATAAGACTAAGTTTTTCCTATCGAAAATGGAATTCTAAGCACCCTATGTTGGATTGCACTCACCAGTTTCGAGCTTCTTTCGAACGCCGCGCCAATATCCCCAGTGTTGCTACGTCCCAAGGTCTCGCATGCGATTGGCTGGTGCGTCGCATACATTTACATAATTTGGCTTTCGGAGACACCAGTTGCAGAGTTTGGGGAATGCTTTGTCTACGCGTGCACGATTACATGCTCCATTGTTCTTGCTATAGTGGTTTTATAACACGCTCGCTCTGCAGTGCGTGCTCTTCGTTTGGCTTTCTATCCAAACTATTCTACCGCAATGTTCAACAACGGAGTGAAACAAACATCATGAAGCATGACATAATCGTGTGAAAAAAAAAAATTAATACATGACAATGTATTCTCAAATTTGTCTACTTGTACATGTAGTACAAATCATGACAGCAGACTGACTCAACGGAAGGCAGATGAGAGGAAAGGAGCGGTCACATGTGACCAATTATATTCAAATACTACACGTCAAGATCGCACCAAACTAACGAGTCGTGTTTGTTTGTTTGTTTTAATTTCATTAGCACCACCGAACAAAGCAACATATGCATGTCTTGTAAAAGCAAAACAAACAGGAAGCGTGACCCTTGCCAGCACTAGCAATTTTCTGCCTTCAAAATGATAGCGAATGATAAAGCAAATCAACCACAAAGAAAACGCGATTTGTAAATGCGTGGATTCGCCACTGCCTCTGTTACATGCACACAGTCATGGCGTGTGGATGCCATTGCGTAATGCGTGCACCACACATGCACATGTACACCATACGTGCAATTATCATATTCGCCATCTTGAAAGACGTACTGGTAAACAAACCCGAGCGAAACGCATTGTTTTTCGGCTCCATACGCTGAGCTCCGAGGAAGGTGCCCGGGAGCGTATTTTGTAATGTCACAACGCGTCACAGGGGAGGATCCAGGAATTCCGTAAAGGGGAGGCGCCTTAAAAAAAGTAACCCCTCCTTCATTTCCTTTCTCTTTCTTTTTTTTTCTTTTAAACAAAAGAAATAAAACGAAAAAAAAAATAAGGGGGATGGGGTTGCGCCAGCCTTTTATTTGGAAAGGTGTCTCCCCTTTACGGAATTCCTGGATCCGCCCCTGAAATGCAAGCAATGAGTTTTGACATTTGTGGATGATGCAATCGCGAATCGAGTGGGAGCGCATCCCCCTCTGGTGCCCCTTTCTATTCTTGTTAAAACAACAGAAGTAAAAAAAAAAAAAAAAAAGGGGGGGGGGGGTCGCCAGCTTGTACTTTTGTAGAGGGGCGGCGCGGCGCCCCCCTCCGTCTCTTATATTTTTGTTATAACAAAAAGAAATAAAATGAAATAAAATGACGCTGGTTGCGCCAGCTTTTCATTTTGTATAAGGCGCTTTCCCTTTACGGAATTCCTGGATCTTCCCCTGTGACACGTTATGACATTTGCAGTAAATTTGGAAATTTTGATATTTCTGGTCGACGTGTTATGACATTTGTGGTTAATCCGATTTTGATAGTTGTCGTCGACGTGTTATAACATTAGTGTTATGGCCATTATGACATTTGTCGTCGACGTGTTATGTTGATATTATAGTGGTTGTTATGACATTACACGATTCAAATTCAAATGAATTTATTAAGAATTTTCTGCATCGATCATGATATTACAAAAATGAAATACAGTTATTTCTTTTTTGTTTACAAGAGAATGAAACATGCAGTGTGTACATCCGAATCTATTCTTGAAGTTATTGAATGTGGCGTCCCTCAGGGTAGTATATTAGGACCTTTACTTTTCATCATTTACAGAAATGATTTTTGTAGATCATCCGACATACTTTCTTTTATACTTTTTGCCGATGATTCAAATATTTTCTTCTCCCACCAAAATCCAATCACTCTACTGTTAATTCCGAATTTAAAAAAAAAATGACTCAATGGATAAGAGCCAACGAATTATCACTGAATCTTCAGAAAACTAACTATATGTTATTCAGTAAGTCTATAGAAGTTTTACCCATAAATATCATCTCTGATGACGTTCACCTAGAGCGTGTATCTCATACAAAGTTTCTCGGTATTACAGTGGACGATAAATTTTCGTGGAAGCCTCATATTATCAGTGGCGTATCTAGGGGGGGGGGGGCAAGGGGGGCACGTGCCCCGGGCGCCACTCCTTGGGGGCGCAAAAAAGCGAGAAAAAAAACGAAGAAAAAGAAGAAAAAAAAAGGGAAAAAACGAAGAAGAAGAAGAAAAAAAAAAGAAAAGAAAAGGAGAAGAAGAAGGGGAAAAAAAAAACTTGCCCGGAAGGGGGGGGGGGGGGAGGGAGAATGGTGGGGGGGGGGAGGGAGAATGGTTGGGGGGGGGGGGGCAGAAAACCAAATCAAACAAGATAAAAGCAAAACATGATGATGACGCGGACAAAATGACAATGTTTATTGTATTCACACAAAAATTCCATGTTTTGTGAGCTAAAATACAAAAAAATTTCGGCTCGCTCGCCAAAATTTATATAACACAGAAGGTAAGAACAAAACGTGATGATGACAAAATGACAGAGTCTATTGTGTTCACACATGTCATTTTATATTTAGCAGGCAAAAAGTTACACGGAGCAGCGGCCTCAATTTCTTTCGTTCTGAAGCGATCGCCGATTGGATCAAAAGAAGGCGCCAACGGTTTCGAACATAGGGGGGGGGGGGGTGCGCAAAAAAAAAAAACACCCGAATCAAACAAGATAATAACATAACGTAATGATGTCGCGAAGGATTATACAAATTTCGGCTCACTCGCTCGTACTAATTTAGAGTATTTTTTCAAGTCCTCAGTTTGTTGGTATCGTTATCTATAAGGCCGTCACTATATCTTGATTAGAATTGTAAGATCTAATAAGCAAAAAATGACAAGAGTTTCATGATTTGTAAGCTGAAATACAACAATTTTCGGCTCGCTCGCTGCGCTCGCTCGTCAAAAGTTGTATTAAAAAAAGAGAAGAAGATAAGAACAAAACGTGACGATGACGCGGACAAAATGATAATGTCTATTGTGTTCACTCATGTCATTTCATATTTAGCAGGAAAATGTTACACGGGGCAGCGACTGCAATTTCATTTGTTCTGAAGCGATCGCCGATTGGATCAAAAGAGGACGCCAACGGTTTCGAACATACGGGGGAGGGGGGCGCAAAAAAAAAATCAAAAAAGATAAGAAAAAAAACGTAATGATGACGCAGAAATATACAAATTTCGGCTCACTCGCTCGTACTAATTTAGAGTATTTTTTGAAGTCCTCAGTTTGTTGGTATAAATCGTTATCTATAAGGTCGTCACTATAATTGTGAGATTTAATAGGCAAAAAATGACAAGAATTCCATGTTTTGTAAGCTGAAATACAAAAATTTTCGGCTCGCTCGCTGCGCTCGCTCGCCAGAATTTATATAAAAAAGATAAGAACAATACGTGATGATGACGAGGACATAATACAAATTTCAGCTCACTCACGCGCACTAATTTAGAGTATTAATTTAAAGTCCTCAGTTTTTTGGTATAAATCGTTATCTATAAGGCCGTCACTATATCTTGATTAGAATGTAAGATTTGGTAAGCAAAAAATGACAAGAATTCCATGTTTTGCAAGCTGAAATACAAAAATTTTCGGCTCGCTCGCTGCGCTCGCTCGCCAAAATCTATCAAAATTCCTTACATTCAAATCACCCTCAAAAAGATCCCTTTTAAGTGCTTGAAAAGCATCATGTGGACTTTGTTTAAAGTCCCTACCGGGATGGGGTTGGGGTTGAACACTTTTTCAGAAATTGGAGGTGCAATTTTCGTGCTTGCCCCGGGCGCCGTTTTCCCTAGATACGCCACTGCATATTATTAATATTAGTAAAATAATTTCGCGTAATACTGGTATTATTAATAGACTTAAATCTCATATCCCGTTGTCTTCTTTGCTGACGTTGTATTTTTCATTAATATTACCTTATTTAAATTATGGGATCTTAGCATGGGGTATAGTGCCCATCAAACTTTATTAGATAGATTATTGTTATTACAAAAAAGGCACTTCGTATTATTTGTGGCGTTTCTCCACGTTCCCATGCAGATCCATTATTTGTTAGATATAAGATTTAAAAAATCAAAGATTTGTTTTTCTTACAGCTGGGTCAGTTTATGTTTAATTATAACACAAATGCACTTCCCAGCATTTTTTATTCAATGTTTCCCCGAAATCAATATTTTCATAATTCACCAGGCGATCAAATGAGTTTCATTTACCGCTTCTGAGAACATTATTGGCTCAAAATACATTTATATACACTGGCCCTAGATTTTGGAATTCTTTAAGTTGTGATATAAAAAAAAATTCTTTATCTTTGAATTCGTTTAAGCGTAAGTTAAAATATATTTTGTTGAACTCATGTTAAGATATATACGATTCATTACTTAGCTGGTCTTTACAGCCTATCAAAAGGGTTCATCGTCAATCATTGATTTCATCATTGTGTATTTTTTACATTATCTTATTACACTTTGCTCGGCTGACTGAGCTGAAACACCTCAATTCCCTCTTACGATCCCGATGTTCAGCTTGTTGGCTTTTCCTTTCATTTCCTTTTTCTTTCTCTCCTTCCTTTCCATTATTCTTTTGTGTTTTATTACTGTCATGGTATACCCTACTGTAAAGTCATGTAATGTCGTTGTGTTTGTGTTGTCTTGTTCTGTCCTGTCTTGTTCTCTCCTGTCTTTGTAAAAAAAATAATAATAATAATAATAATAATAATGTATTCACAAGAATCCTTTGAGTGGTTCACAATTTACAAGCATGCTTTTCAGTGAACCTCTCAGTTCTTTCTTTTTTTCCCTCCAAACATAACTTTGTATTCTGCCGGTATGCATGTATATAATTTCCTATTTGCATTATCTACCATGTAAAGTCGAATACATGCCTATGTTAAATCTTCTGATTCATTTCGTGTTATGTTTGACGAAAGAGAAAGAAGGAATGAAATAAATGAAATGAAATGAAAATGAAATGAAATGAATATAAAATTGAGATATACGTTTATCGACAGATTAAAGAAAAGAGTATGAGAGATAGCGTCGATAGGGAACCACTCGGAATACAGAAAATCACTGACTGAATTAACGGAGTGTATAAATGCAGAACACTGTCGTCAAGTAAGCATATAGCTTGAAGATACGGCAGTCACATTAGTGGCTGTTATGACTCTACTGGTCGATTATTGTTGACATTAGTGGGCTCTACACAAGGTGACAGCATATTTTGGATGAAAATCTTATGCAATGATATTGTGAATTCACCTAAATCCCTCGGACTTTGAGCATTTGACTTGAAATTTGGCACATGTGACAGCTACGACATATAGTTGTGCAAACTTCATTTTTTCCTAATGTCAAACATTATGTTGACATGGTAACATTATTCTTAATGAAAATTATAGAAATTGCTGATTTACTGACTTTACTCACTCAAGTTTTGAGCACATGACTTGAGATATGGAACATGTGACTATCAGTGAGCAAAATAACACATTATTGTTAATTCTATTCAATGTTGAACAATATCATCATCAGAATTTGAGGTTAGATTGGATATTTGTATTGAATTGAATGATTGATTTGTGTATTATAAAGGAAATGACTTAGAAGATTGCTAATATGTGAAATTGCATTATATATTATATGACACATCAGGTTATTCATATAATAATCGTTCTGTTGGGAGGTCCTGACGAAGGCCCAATGACGGGCCGAAAGCTTGACAAATAAAAGGGAGACTAAGATCGAGAGCAACGTCCCGCCTCAGTCCAATTTCTTTCAACTATATGCATCCAACAATGCGGCACCGCGTACATTCGGGACCCAGGGAACTATTTCTCACATATATATATATATATATATGTATATACATATAATATTCAGTCAGTGTAGCCCACTATATACACCCCCCATCATACACCAATAATTGGTCTTCCATGGAATGTACCCTCAATATATTGATCACTTTTGTGCAGGTTTGATGAGATATCACCGAATATTCAGTGCTTTTTTATCTCTTTCCTTATGATTCTCCCCCCCCCTCCTCCCGGTCAGATTTTTTTGTTTTGTATTGTTTTCTTTTTCGCACTCTCACTCGTTTACATACCTACATGTACTACTTGGATGCAGGTCTACCACGGCGAGCAGAACTTTCACAGCGCGTACACACACTCACTGATGAACGTGTACGAATAGAATTGTTGCGAGCGGAGGGTTCAGTGCTCTTTACTCTTCGCAACCAACAACCCTAATGGAGTAAGCATAGACGCATCACGAGCGGTTTCATTGAATTAGATTGCGAAAAGCCACAGGCTTGCGTGTAAATAAAAAATACGCTTCCCGCGGGCACCTTCCTCGGAACTCAGCGTATGGAGCCGAATGCACAATGCGTTTCGCTCGGGTTTGTTTACCAGTACGTCTTTCAAAGATGGCGGATACGATAACTACAAGCTGCTGGTTACGTGTGCATGGTGCACGTATTACTCAATGGCATCCACTATGTATACATTACGGGAGCGGGTAGCACATTCGTTTCCACATCTTTACAAATCACGTTTTTATAGTGCTTGATTTGTCTTGTAAATTTCATCATGGGGACCCTTTCGAAGGCAGAGGAATGAAAAGGGTCATGCTTTCTGTAGTTTCTTTTTTTTTTTTAAGCTGTACATGTGTTGCGTTGTGCCGTAACAAGCAAGCAAGCAAGCAAGCAAACACGACTTTACTTAGTTTGGTGCAATTTTTACGTTTACGACAGTGTATTATTTGAAAACTGGCCATTTATTACCACTCCTTTTCTCTCTTCTGCTGTCTTTTTGAGTCAACCTGCTGTCATATTTACTACACGCACAATATCAACAAGTCAGTTTCCGATCGTACGTGGCACGATTTGTGTGGCAATTTGCCATTCTGATACGCTTAAATCATGTTCCCTATCGTATCTATTTTCACATTAAGTTAGTGCTACCTAGTGTTGCTGTTCACCGTTTGTTTCACTAATTCCGTTGTCAAACATTGCGGTAAAAAAGCTCGGATAGAAAGCCAAACGAAGAGCTTACACTAAAGACCGAGTGTACTGGTATCTATTGTAGCAACAACAATGGAGCATGCATGCGTAATTAGCGTGGACAAAACATTTCCGACACGCTGCGAGGCGTACCGAACTATGTAAATGTGTGCGACGCACTATCCAATCGCACGCGAGATGCCGCGCCGTAGCAACACTGGGCATAGTGGCGCACTGAAGATCGAAACTGACGAGTGCGATCCAACATAGGATGTTTAAAATTCCATTTTCGGTAGGAAAAACTTAGTGTTATGCTGTGAAATTTAGTGTATATGTAGGAAACATATCAAAGATTCAAATTCTGCAAAAACGCAAAATCGGCTAAAATAATGGTCAAAATGTTTTTACCCCGCCTAGGAGGGAATTTGCTTTTGCGACTTTTGCCTGAAACCGTTGTCGCGGGTCACATTTATAACAATCTGTAACTATCCGAAAACATTCTCAACTCTCCATAAATAGTCGCAACTCTCCGCAAGTGTTCCGAACTATTCGGAAGTTTATGCAAGTTGAAAGAACAAAATTATGTGCCAATTCGTAAGAATACCCGCAAGTGGACGCAATTATTTGCATTTGGTCGTATATCTCTCCGTATCGCCCGCATATTTTTCCCGTATGTTTTGTAAAAATGCTCAGGTTACAGCAAGGGATCCGCGGGTGTCCGCAGAAAAAAAAAAAAAAAAATGACTTATTTGGATGTAACGCCGGACGCAGAGCATTATGTGACTGGGGCCTTACGTAGACACACGAACACTCACACACAACACAATTACGTAGGGCCTACGTAGCCCACGAACACCAAACCCCTCAGATACTCATCCAGGCACAAAACTGCGCCCACAAACACGCACCATCACATACCCTTTGATATACACATACGCCACTATATACCACATACACACGTACGCATACAGGCACACGTATACACAAAGACAAACACACCACTACCACTATACAGCCACCACACATGCACAGTTTCTACATATTGTATTATTATACTCCACACACACACACACACACACACACACGCACACAACAATACGGAAACGCATGCACAAGTCACTTATTGTACGCACCTACAAATCATACACAGCACATACCCTGCAGCTCACAAGTACACACGCACACACACACACACACACACACATACGCATAACTTACTAGTCATGCCCATCCCACCAAAGCTTAACACCGGAGCAACCATCCCGAGCCCGGAGCGACAATCCTTGAAGGGGCGACAATCCGTGTCGCAACAATTTTTTGCCATCATGGATTGTCGCCATCGAGGTCAAAAATTGGGAACTGCACAAGCGTCACGGATTGTCGGCAGACGACAATCCGTGACGGGGGCGACAATCCGTGACGCCAACTCCGTCACAGATTGTCGCCCCGAGCCGGGTGCGACAATCCGTGTAGAGGCGACAATCCGTGTCGCAACACACGATGCTCTCAGCTCCCCGCATATTACCAGCGGGGTTACGTAGGGCGCTAGCACTCATGAACTGCGAATCGAATGTAAGCTGAATAGCGAGCACATACGTACACACGCAGTGATCACACGTGATGAGAGTCCGTTCATTCGTGTACACATTGGCCAAGCAATAGAATTTTAGCAAAGTGCTCGCGCTTCGTCACTTCAAAATTTCAGCTCAACTTATGAATGTCCCATAGAGTTTCCATGTACGAAAAAAAAAAAAAAAGAAAATATTCTAGCTAGCACGCATGAAACCGGAAGATACTTCCCCGGCCTGAGATGTTTGATATCGGAGGTATCGTACGATAATATTACTTGATATCGCCTCTTGTCGGTGGCGAGAATTGACAAGGAAGTAGTCTTGCTGATCACACTGCATATTCAGGACAGCATTTCATACCCTCCCGCCTCTTGTTGCAATGACTTATTTTTTCTTCTTCATATCCTCTTTTCTTTATCAAAATTCTAGCTGTGTCGACATTGAAATTAGCCCTCCATATCATGATTTTATGAAGTATGATGACACCGATTAACTGTAATAGACTATTTATGTATACCTATTGAGTTTTACTCCTTCTCCCAGGTTCTAGCACAGGAGTTTTCTCCCACCCACACCCGTGAAATCCACTTACATTCTTATTTCTCTCAAAATAGCAAAAGTGAAATATCCATACAGTACTGTTAGCCTATACGTACTTCCAGTAATCCAGTCATCGTTGCAGTGAAAAGAACAACCCGCGAATATCATTTATTTCAAATCCATTATTGGTACTGATGAGGGAGCGTAGATGTTCAACACAGGCTAAATGGTGTGAATATATATATATATATATATATATATATATATATATATATATATGTGTGTGTGTGTGTGTGTGTGTGTGACCGTGCACCTCAAAACGAACATAAAGTCGCACACACTGATTTTGCGTGAGGACTGAAAATAAGTGAAGTGGGTCAACCTAGCCGAACTTGACTTTTTCATATTTTCTGAAAGAGAGGGTCTTCTTTTACATTATGCTAAAATTTGGTATCACAAAACGGGCAGGAAAGTGTGTGTTTTTAGCAGTTTATCTCGAACATTTTTGGTAGAATAGTGTGATTAGGTGTGTCTTTAGAATCCCTTTTTCATTTCTGAAAACCTTGTCCACACTCTTCACTTTCAACTCTAATAACTTTTGAAAGGACAGTGCTACTGCTTTGAAAGTTGGCATTAATTATGGACAGAATGTGTTAATGAGGCATGCTTAACTTCAGCTTGATTTGATAATCCCTTCATTGTTGTTACTCTGGTGGTTAACTTCCTGTGTTTTGTCCCATTCATTGCACAGCCAGCACGGTTTGGTAAAGATTAAGCGCTTGAATAGACACTGTAGTTCAGAGCCTCTGTTCTCAGTTCACACTTTTCCTGAGTTTGTGCATTCTTTCCAATATTTAGATAGGTTAGGAGAGTACATTTGATTTGAGTTATACATCATTTTAAAGCTTAAAGTCTGCTCTTTCAGAATATGGTCTTAACTAAAAATTCATGTCTGGCGACTTTTTGTTTGTTTTGAGGTGCAGGGTCACATATGAAGAGTTTATTTGCAAAAACCGATAAGTCCATTTTTGAAGATTATGAATTACGGCCTCTGTCATAAAGTACAAAATAATACCTTTTAAATGATAAACTGGTCATTAAATATAAAGGTATATTTTTGAAGTTATGGTCAAAAGAAACTAAAATTTTCTTTTTATTCTCTTTATTTTTCTTGACCTTTAATCGCAAATATCTCCATTTGGCAAATATGGACCTATCGGTTTTTGCAAACAAACTCTTCATATATATATATATATATATATATATATATATATATATAATATAGCAATAATACTGTCAGAACAGAGGAATGCAGGGAATGCATTAATGGTCAATCTTGATTTTAATGAATAATCCTAATTTTCGAGGATAATTCCTCTTCATCAGGGATGACAGTGTGAATTTTCACATTGATATCATTGTGAAAATTTTGAGTTCGAATTTGTCTTTACTTACTTACTTTTGAATTTTGAATTTGTCTTTACTTACTGGCATTGTGCCCGCTCAAATGAAAATTGCCAAAGTTTTACCAATCTATAAGAAGGGTAGAGAGGATGAGTTGGGAAATTATCGACCAATATCATTACTGTCTTCTTTTTCTAAAATACTTGAGAAGGTGGTTTATAATCGTTTATTTAAATTCTTAAATGAATGTGATATTTTTGCTGATAATCAATTCGGATTCCGGAAAAAACATGCAACCACTCATGCTATATTATTATTAGTAGAGAAAGTTGCGAAAGCTATAGACTCAAAGTCGCATACAGTCGGCCTGTTTCTGGACTACTCCAAGGCCTTTGACACAATAGACCACGAAATACTTTTGTACAAATTAAATCATTACGGCTTTCGTGGAAAGGCCTTGGAGTGGTTCAGAAGTTATCTTACCGAAAGAACTCAGTTTGTTACTGTGAATAACCACGACTCCGAAATAGGTTCGATTTGCTGTGGCGTTCCACAGGGCTCCCTCTTAGGTCCTCTTTTATTTATTTTTTATATTAATGACTTTTGCAACTCATCCTCTCTGCTGTCTTTTCTTCTGTTTCCGGATGACACTAGTCTTTTTTTATTCTCACTCAGATCCTTATGTGTTGCTTGATTCTGTGAATAACGAACTGCAACTGGTATTTGAATGGATACAGGCGGATAAATTATCGCTCAATATAAACAAGACTAATTATATGGTTTTTAGTAATACAATAAAGTTTCTTCCAGGTTCAGTATTAGTGAATGGTTTGCAGTTAAATCAAATAGATTCAACAAAATTTTTAGGTATTTATATTGATAGTAATCTTTCTTGGAAGGTTCATGTTGATTATTTATGTAAGTTGTTGTGTAAAAACGTTGGAGTTATTCACAAATTGAAGTACCTCTTGCCCAAGCCAATATTGCATTCTCTCTATTCAACTCTATTTTTACCTTACTTAAATTACGGAATATTGGCCTGGGGTAATTGCTCTAAGACTAAAATCGATTCGTTATTTTTGATTCAGAAAAAGGCCTTGCGGATTATAAATCGTGCACATTTTTTGGATCATACAGATGAATTGTTTGTTTCCAGTAAATTACTAAACGTTTCTGATTTGTATTTGTATCACGTTGGAATTTTTATGTATAAGTTCAGTATTGGCGATCTTCCTAGTTTATTTTCCTCAATGTTTGTTAAAAACAGTGGAATTCATAATTACCCTACAAGACAAAGTGGATCATATCATTTCCCCCGTTCGTGCAGTTCTAGCCCTTAAGACAATTACTTCTACCGGTCCTTTTTTCTGGAATGAGTTAGATTCTGTTCGGCTGCAATCAAGTTCTCTAAGTTCCTTTAAGCAAAATCTAAAAGCCATTTTTTTTTAATCTTATGTATAGTTACTTGCTGTGACCATTTTGATATATCTGTTCTTATTCTCAATGATGTCTCGCTCGGGTGTCTTTATTTGACTTCATTTGATCACATTTCTTTGACCAATAGTGCAATGTTATGGAGCATTGAATCCCTGAGTTTTACCTTGACCATCATAAACTATTTTGTACATTCTGTAGAGTTTATTATTATCTCGACATACCGATTTTCGCTTGTGTTTCGTCATCTTTCGTAATTAGCATGTTGTACTAAACGCTTATATTGTTTCTTTGGAACCTACATTTTACAAGCATTACTTTTTAGTAGGTTCCTCATATTTACACATCATTTTATTGCATGTCCTTATACATTTGTGAAATTATGTCTAAAATTGAATGTTGTGTTATACATATTTTACTCCGAATTCAAATGGGATATGAAGACTGAATATGGAATGTGGAATATGGAACTTGAATAAAAAAAGAATAAAAAAAAATTCGCACTGTCATCTCTGATAAAGAGGAAGGATCCTCGAAAATTTGGATTATTCATTAAAATCAAGATTGGCAATTAATGCATTACCTGCATTCTTCTGTTGTGAAATTATTATTGCTATTTCTAGTATTGTCAATACGCCGAACAACTACAATGTACATATTATATATATATATATATATATATATATATATATATATATATATGGTTTGTTTGTGATGGAGTGCAGCATCTACACTACCTGTTCAGTACCAATACGCCCATATGTCGTGCATTGTATAACTTGCGGTGAGCCTTATCTGATTTAGATATCCCAAAGCACTTTACCAATAATTGATGCAATCTTCAAGATTGTCATGGATTTGTTCACAGATTGCAGTTTTGTTCCTGGAGGTGTTATATACATTGTGCCAAGCTTCTGTAGCATTGAGTTGCAATTCACAATCAACAAGTTTGTTTGTTTGTTTTACAATTCTAAGAATGAGTTCTGAATACAGTAGAACGAAGGTGATTCTTGAAAGTAGGCCAAGAATTACATGTGACTGAAAAATAACTTGTAAATGGAATATTTGTTCCAAACATGTCCAAAGTGAGTTGTGTGCAATTTTCTGCAAAAACAAATTGAACTGTGTGTATCGGAGTGAATTCCATTTATGTCTTCGTGTACAGACCTGTGACTCCCAGGTCTCTTGCATTTTACTCAGTATGGTGTCATATAGCAAAACATGGTAAAATTTACATGATTTTAACTTATTATTAATCAGATGTTGCCCAGGCTTTCACTGATGTTTAGATAACTTGCATTCAGAGAATTGCCTCTGACTCTTGTTGCCAAAATGTTTGTGAAGGCTAACCCAGGTCTTCCCTCTTATTATGCGATGTATTTTGCTGATGATTTGGTAAATACTGGGTAAATTCTATAAAATATCATGCGTTTATCCCATTCCAAGCAGAAAAAGAAAAAAAATCCACTTTTATTAATAAACACATGGGAATTAACATGTATGATGAGTACCATGTCTCATGTACACACTTATAAATTAGCATGTATGAATGTACGATGTGCAAACATGTCTCATAATTATAAACACGTGAAAATTAGCATGTTTGATGTGTAAACATGTCTCATAACTATACACTATGTTGTGCATGCTAATTGCACATAGGCATTTATTATATGTGACCGTGCACCTCAAAACGAACATAAAGTCGCACACACTGATTTTTGCGTGAGGACTGAAAATAAGTGAAATGGGTCAACCTAACCGAACTTGACTTATTCATTTTTGCTAAAACAGCGGGTCTTCTTTTACATTATGCTAAAATTTGGTATCATAAAATGGGCAGGAAAGTGTGTTTTTTTAGCAGTTTATCTCGAACATTTTTGGTAGAATAGTGTGATTAGGTGTGTCTTTAGAATCCCTTTTTCATTTCTGAAAAACCTGGCCCACACTCTTCATTTTCAACTCTAATAACTTTTGAAAGGATAGGGCTACTGCTTTGAAAGTTTGCTTTAATTATGGACAGAGTGTGTTAATGAGGCATGCTAAATTTCAGTTTAATCTAATAATCCCTTCATTGTTGTTACTCTGGTGGTTTACTTCCATTTTTTTTTTTGTCCCATTCATCGCACAGCCAGCACGGTTTGGTAAAGATTAAGCGCTTAAATAGACACTGTACTTCAGAGCCTCTTTTCTCAGTTCACACTTTTCCTGAGCTTGTGCTTTCTTTCCAATATTTGGATAGGTTAGGCGAGTCCATTTGATTTGAGTTATACATCATTTTAAAGCTTAAAGTCTGCTCTTTCAGAATATGTTCTTAACTAAAAATTCATGTCTGGTGACTTTTTGTTTGTTTTGAGGTGCAGGGTCACATATATTCCAATATTTAGATAGGTTAGGAGAGTCCATTTGATTTGAGTTATACATCATTTTAAAGCCTAAAGTCTGCTCTTTCAGAATACGGTCTTAACTGAAAATCCATGTCTGGCGACTTTTTGTTTGTTTTGAGGTGCAGGGTGTATGTGACCCTGCACTACACACACACACACACACACAAATCCAAAACAAAACAAAAACAAAAACAAAACAAACAAAAGGTCGCCAGAAATGAATTTCTAGTTAAGACCATATTCTGAAAGAGCAAACTTTAATTTTAAAATGATCTATAATTCAAATCAAAAGGACTCTCCTAACCTATCTAAATATTGAAAAGAAAGAACAAACTCAGGAAAAGTGTGAACTGAGAAAAGAGGCTCTGAAGTAAAGTGTCTATTCAAGCGCTTAATCTTTACCAAACCGTGCTGGCTGTGCGATGAATTGGACAAAAAACAGGAAGTAAAGCACTGGAGCAACAACAATGACGGAATTATCAAATTAAGCTGAAATTAAGCAAGCCTCATTACCACATTCTGTCCATACTTGATATTAATTTTCAAAGCAGTAGCGTGATCCTTTCAAAAGTTATTAGAGTTGAAAGTGAAGAGTGTGTACAAGGTTTCTCGGAAATGAAATGGGGACTCTCAAGACTAATTACACTATTCTACCAAAAATGTTAGGGATAAACTGCTGAAAAAAAAAAAACAACAACACTTCCCTACCCGCTTTATGATAACAGATTATAGCATAATGTACAAGAAGACTTGCTCTTTTAGAAAATATGAAAAAGTCAAGATCGGCTATGTTGACCCATTTCACTTATTTTCAGTCATAACGCAAACTCAGTGTGTGCGACTTTTTGTTTGTTTTGTGATGCACGGTCACATATAAACATTTAGCAATAATTATGATGTGTAAGCATGTCTCATTTAAACACAGAGAAATTGTCATGTGTAATACGTGACCCTACACCACAAACACACACAAAAAAAAAAGTCGCCAGACATGGCTTTTTAGTTAAGGGCATATTGTAAAAGACTAGACTCTAAGCTCCAAAATAATGTATAATTCAATTTAATTTGATTCACCTAACCTATCTAAATATCGACAAGAAAGCACACACTCTAGAAAGGTGTGAATTGAGGAAAGAGGCTCTGAAGTAAAGGGTCTATTCAAGCGTTTAATCTTTCCAAATCGTTTTGGCTATGCGAGGAATGGGACAAGAAACAGGAAGTAAACCAACGTAGCAACAATAATGAAAAGATCATTAGATAAGGCTTCAATTAAGCATGCTTATGTGACACATTTTCTCCAAAATAAATGCCGACTTTCAAGGCGGTAACCCTATCTATTCAAAAGTTGTAAAAATTGAAAGACATACCTAATCGCACTACTTAAAAAAAAGGGTTAAGGAAATAAATGATGAAAACACACTTTCCAATTCGTTTTATGACCCCAATCTTAAACAAAAATAATGTAGACGAAGAATAGCTCTTTAAGAAAGTATGAAAAACCCAAATATGACTTGGTTGTCCTGTTTCACCGTTTTGAGGTCCTCACGCAAAATCAAGGGCTGCGACTTTTTGTTCGTTTTGTGATGCACGGTCGCATACATTCTACCGCCCATCGTTTATAAGAAGCGATAGCTAAAATGATTACCACTATAAAGACATATATTTAGTAGAGAGTAGCTGGTCATTATGCAATGGGACGCGAATCCATTAGCTTCTTCGTGTGAGACTGATCAAGTTGACACATAATTCAAATATGTTTTGAGTGGCGGCTATACGATCACGAGATCAACGCGAACAAGACCGTTGCGACCTCTTTGATCAGACTAGCAGTAATTGTTGTGACGGCATTTTTAAAAATATGTCGCTTGCCGCGGTGTTAGAACTAAAAATTCAATGAAAAGGTGGAAACTGCCTTTCCTCTCCTTAATCACGATTGCGTCGAAAGGTGGTTCGGAACGCTGATTTCGTAGGCCATTCGATATGCGCTCTTTTTAGTCACCAATATTTCCGAAACCAGAACTCAGTATTTTTTTTTCATATTATTTCATTTTTTCGAGTGGTTTTATATTGATCTTTAAAGGGGAAGAATAATGTAACATCTTGCCATTTATAGACAATCAACCTTCCCCGACCTTATGATCAGTTTACTGTAGCGGGTCACATATACATCTTACCTGGAAGAGTAATTCCGAATCTACCATTTGAGTATGTGAATATAAGAACGACCCAAGTCCATGGAAGACCATTTCGAGTAAACTTAAAATAAACCTTCATATCTTTTTTATTTGTCCAATAATATTATATTTAACTGCGATGGGAAGGCAACATTTTATCTACAAATTAGAACATATATTATCATGACGATTCACATTTACATTAATTGTGGAAAGGTCATTTTGTGTGATGGACTTGGGTCCTTCTTTGAATCATATGGACTTGGGTCGTTCTTTGAATCATATACATGATATTCTGCTATAGAGATGAGAGAAGGATGAGAGAAAAATGAGAGAGGGCGTTATAATATGAATGTAAGAATAACCCAAGTTTCATTCTTACATTCAGGTAACATTTAACTCCTTCATTTCAGGCAATTCCGTGTTAATTAGGACTTATCATTTATACACAAGATGAGTCCATGCATTAGGTACAATTTCCAATGTCAAACTGAAATTGACCAAAAATTGGACTTGGGTCGTTCTTATATTCAGGTCTTCATTTGTTAGAATTAAGCGGTGTAAAACAAAATCGAAACTGAGATAAAAGTAATAATGATAATGATAATGATATATAATATATTATTATGTATGAATTCGGAATTTGCTCGTTTTTGTAATATCGGAAAAAAATCAAGAGAACAATTGTGAAATGAACCATATTTCACTTTAGTATCAAAGGGTATGTTAATACAATTTTTCTTCTGGCCAGAAAGAGTGTTTTGAAACACTGTTTCTGGCCAAACAGTGTTTCTAGAGCCAAACAATGTTTCTAGCTCGAAAAAAAAAATCTTATAAACGTTAACCGTGATTTCAAACAGTGTTTTGAAACACAAACACTGTTTCAAATCGCACAAAATAGTGCGTTTCAAAACAGTGTTTATGTAGAAACAGTGTTTCAAAACAGTGTTTCAAAACAGTGATTCTAGGCACACAAAATCGTATAAACGCGGCCGAAGAGCCTTCAAATCTCCTTCCAACATTTTCGAAATCTGTTTTGACTCTTAGGCCGTGTTTCTGGCCAGAAGGAAAATCTTATAAATGCACCCTAACTGTTTACATTCACACGCGAATCACAGACTGATCAAGAATAACATACCTCAGGGTATCGATATGCGGATCGAGGGCACGAAGTTTTCTCTCTCCCTCTTCCTTATTTTCTTCCAGCTTGTTTTGGCAGTCACGCAAGGGGCGTGTGTACATTGCAGTTTCTTTCTCACAGTACCTAAGAGAAGCGGATAGCGAAGATTACAATGAAAAAACAAAACAAAACAAAACAACGACAATAAACCTACACTTGTAAATCAGATTTCAGGATCCAAAATGCCTTGAGATTTTGTTTTGTGTCTTTTGTCATCATGGGATTTGAGGAAAATGAATAGACACTCAAATATTGTTTTTCACTTCCACCCTAATGGATATGCACTTCTGCTATTACATTATTTCTCCTACTTTGTGCCTTCTAGCTGTGTGTCATCGAAATGAAGAAAAAAAAAACTAAAAGGAAATGATAATGTGTTAATTATGGTGACTCTAAGGATATGGATACTTACTCCGCTAAAAATTCAGAACACTGTTTCTTGATCGCATTCCCGAAGAGGTCCCGTTGTCTATCTAATGTTTTGTTCAGATCTTTTGCGCTCAAATCACGCCTGATCAAAACCGCAAGGGCCATTGCAGCTGGTATCGTCAATGATGACAAGTCAACTGAAATTGAGAAATCAATTCCCATGCACCTTGCTTTAATAGCACAGGTAACAGCACAACAATGTATTGATTCTTTAGATGCAAGAACGTATTACCGGTACTGCCTTACATCATGGTATCTTTATCTATTTGATTTATAATCCTTGCTACCTCCATGCTACATATGTGACCGTGCATCACAAAACGAACAAAAAGTTGCACACACTGATTTTACGGGAGGAATGAAAATAAGTGAAATGAGTCAACTTAGCCGATCTTGATTTTTTCATATTTTCTGAAAGAGCAAGTTTTCTTTTACATTATGCTAAAATTTGGGATCATAAAACGAATGGGAAAGTGTATTTTTTAGCAGTTTATCTCGAACATTTTTGGTAGAATAGTGTGATTAGGTGTGTCTTTAGAGTCCCTCTTTCATTTCTGAAAAAAAAAACAACATAAAAACTTGTACACACTCTTCACTTTTAGCTCGAATAACTGTTGAATGGATAGTGCTACTGCTTTGAGAGTTGGCATGATTATGGACAGAATGTATTAATGAGGCATGCTTAATTTCAGTTTAATCTGATAATCCCTTTGTTGTTGTTACTCGGGTGGTTTACTTAATGATTTTTTTTTTGTCCCATTCATGGCACAGCCAGCACGGTTTGGTAAAGATTAAGCGCTTGAATAGACACTGTACTTTAGAGCCTCTTTTCTCAGTTCACACTTTTCCTGAGTTTGTGCTTTCTTTCCAAAATTATTTTTTAGAGAGGCTATGAGAGTCCATTTGATTTGAGTTATACATCATTTTAAAGCTGAAAGTCTGCTCTTTCAGAATTTGGTCTTAACTAAAAAAAAAAAAAAATGTTGTCTGGCGACTTTTTGTTGGTTTTGTGGTGCAGGGTCACATACATTTTAATTCTATACTCTCTTTTTTGCAACTGTTTTTCTTTCTGTCGTTAACTGTTAAACAGGCGTATGTGTGAGTGTGTGCATTGCTTTACAGGTATTCCCTCTTTTAGACAGTCATGTCTATGTGTAAACTGTAATTCAAATATTCTACTATTTAATCATATGTGACCGTGCACCTCAAAACGAACATAAAGTCGCACACACTGATTTTGCGTGAGGACTGAAAATAAGTGAAATGGGTCAACGTAGCCGATCTTGACTTTTTCATATCTTCTGAAAGAGCGGGTCTTCTTTTACATTATGCTAAAATTTGGTATCATAAAACGGGTAGAAAATGTTTTTTTTTTTTTTTTTAGCAGTTTACTTCAACATTTTGGTAGAATAGTGTGATTAGGTGGGTCTTTAGAATCCCTTTTTTATTTCTGAAAAACCTTGCCCACGCTCTTCACTTCCAACTCTAATAACTTTTGAAAGGATAGGGCTACTGCTTTGAAAGTTGGCATTAATTATGAACAAAATGTGTTACTGAGGCAGGCTTAATTTCAGTTTAATCTGATAATCCCTTCATTGTTGTTACTCTGGTGGTTTACTTCCTGTTTTGTTGTCCCATTCATCGCACAGCCAGCACGGTTTGGTAAAGATTAAGCGCTTGAATAGACACTGTACTTCAGAGCCTCTTTTCTCAGTTCACACTTTTCCTGAGTTTGTGTTTTCTTTCCAATATTATTTTTTAGAGAGGCTATGAGAGTCCATTTGATTTGCAGAGTCACATATGTTATACATTAGACATTTGAGTATCTGAATATAAGAACGACCCAAGTCCATGGAAGACCATTTCGAGTAAATAAATAAAAAAAAAACACTTCATATCTTTTTTATTTGTCCAATAATATTTTATTCAACTGTGATGGGAAGGCAACTTTGTATATACAAATTAGAACATATATTATTATGACAATTAACATTTATATTAATTGCGGAGAGGCCATTTTGTGTGGTGGACTTGGGTCGTTCTTTGACTCGTATGTGACCCTGCACCTCAAAACAAACAAAAAGTCGCCAGACATGAATTTTTAGTTAAGACCATATTCTGAAAGTGCAGACTTTAAGCTTTAAAATGATGTATAACTCGGATCAAATGGACTCTCCTAACCTATCTAAACATTGGAAAGAAAACACAAACTCAGGAAAAGTGTGAACTGAGAAAAGAGGCTCTGAAGTACAGTGTCTATTCAAGCGCTTAATCTTTACCAAACCGTGCTGGCTGTGCGATGAATGGGACAACAAAACAGGAAGTAAATCTCCAGAGTAACAACAATGAAGGGATTATCAAATGAAACTGAAATTTAGCATGCCTCATTAACACATGCTGTTCATAATTAATGCCAACTTTCAAAGCAGTGGTACTATCCTTTCAAAAGTTATTAGAGTTGAAAGTGAAGAGTGTGGACAAGGTTTTTCAGAAATGAAAAAAGAATTCTAAAGACACACCTAATCACACTATTCTACCAAAAAATGTTCGAGATAAACTGCTAAAAAACACACTTTTCTGCCCGTTTTATGATACCAAATTTTTGCATAATGTAAAAGAAGACCCGCTCTATCAGAAAATTTGAAAAAGTCAAGTTCGGCTAGGTTGACCCATTTCACTTATTTTCAGTCCTCACGCAAAATCAGTGTGTGCGACTTTATGTTCTTTTTGAGGTGCACAATCACATATGGTCTTGGGTCGTTCTCTTTTCATATACATGATATTCTGCTATAGAGATGAGAGAAGGATGGGAGATGGCGGTATAATATGAATGTAAGAATGACCCAAGTCCTTCATTCTTACATTAATATAAGATTTGACTCATTCATTTCAGGCACTTCCGGGGGTAATTAAGATTTATTATCTATACACAAAATGAGTCCATGCATAAGCTACAATTTCCCATGTCAAACTGAATTTGGCCAAAAATTGGAGTTGGGTCTTTCTTATAATCAGGTCTTCATTTGTTTTAGTAAGTTATTTGAGGGAAGATTTCATATGCTTCCTATCTCTAATTGAAATTACTTAAATTATAGTAAGTCTTCGTAGTTCTATCTTCTGATTCTTGTGACTGTGGGCACATTGTTGCTTTGACTACTGTTGGCGCATGCGCGAGCAGGATCTCATACCAAACCCCCCTCGAATTACTCATTAAGATAAATCTCAAACTTCGAACGGTAAGTTCTTGTTTATTATTTTCATCTCAAATCGCTATTCTCCGTACGGCATACTATGCGAGTTCAGAGACACTGTGGGCTTAAAACATGCAGGAGATATGTATCAACTGACACCATCAGAGGAATATTACAAACATTATGATCACTTATTATGGTGGTTCGTCATGCCAGTTCAACCAGCAGGTAAAATGTCTTTAAATGTCATAGCTGCTGAGCTGAGATAAATGCGATTTTGTGTTTTTTGCAGATTCTTCAAAAACACAGAAACATTCCAAAATAATTTTGTGGTATGATTATGCACCATACCTAGTTGTCTAACAATACCTAGGAAAAAAATTATGTTTCCGTTATTTTTTAAATGTTATTTAGGAAAATGCAGTTACTGCGGTGGCTCACCCTTGATTCTGGGTAGTTTCCCCACGGAAAAAAGCAGCAACTGCAGACGGCCAGGAGTCTGCTGTTTTCCCCATGGAAAAAAGCAGTAACTGCACATGTCACATGACCATAGGAGGAGAATTGTTACCACCACAAGGTTATAAAGTTCTTCTACTTTCTGGTTAGTCTAGATCTTTAAGATCTAGGACCTAACGCTAGACCTAGACTAGGTCTTGTCGCTTGAATGGCATTCTGTGTAAAAATAAGGTAATTGAAGTTGAACTTTGAAGTGCCCGGCCTGGCCCCTAACACATGACCCTGCTCATACTCAAGACTTGGTTAGACAATAAAGTCAAGTCTCTTCGTCTTAGATCCTAGTCGAACTCTGACGTTACACTTAAGCTAGACTACAGATCTATGCCCAATGTTAGTGCTAGACCTAGATCTATTACGTTAGATTAGGCCTACTGACATTTTGTCTAACACTAAACAGTTAACAATAGATTAGACTCTAGATCTACTCTGTAACGTTAGATCTGGTAGACCTAACTTTAGGGCCTACATCTAACGTTAGACTAACGTTAGTGTATTAATACTAGTGCTCATCTCCCTTCAATATATTTTCAGCTCACCTAGATTTTCTGGTTCTGGCCAAAGCCATGGCTACCATGACTTTTCCTCTGCAATTCATGATAGATTTACAGGCATGCCTGGACCGCAGAAACTGTAGTCCAAGAGCATTAGGTCAAAAAAGGCCTAAACCTGGACATTTTTGGTAACAAGCTGATTTTTTTCAGGATAGGTCCAGAAAAATGTCTAGAATAACATACTAAAAGTCCTCATAAATCCTCCTTGAGCGTTTTCCGCAATCCAAGATGGCGTCCAAAATGGCCGCCATTTCCAGAAATTCTTTTAACTTTTCCACCATAGAACCCAAATACAAAATTTAAATGTCTAAATATATGTTTTGAAGCATGAAGAACCTAATAAAACACATATCAAGAGATGTTGATGCACGCAAGTACCGAAATCCAAGATGGCGTCCAAAATGGCCGCCATTTTCTGAAATTCTTATAGCTTTTCAGCCAGGTAACCCAAATACGAAATGTATATGTCTAAATATATGTTTTGAAGCATGAAGAACTCATTGAAACACATATCAAGAGATTTTGATGCACGCAAGTACCAAAATCCAAGATGGCGTCCAAAATGGCTGCCATTTTCTGAAATTGTTATAGCTTTTCAGCCAGGTAACCTAAATACAAAATTTAAGTGTCTAGATATATGTTTTGAAGGATGAAGAACTCAATAAAATACATATTAAGAGATGTTGACGCACACAAGTACCGTAATCCAATATGGCAACCAAAATGGCAACCAAAATGGCCGCCATTTCCAGAAATTTTTATAACCTTTCAACTAGAGAACCCAATACACAATTTAAGTGTCTTTACACGTTTCGAAACATGAATAACTCAATACAATACATATTAAGAGATTTAGACGCACGAATGTGCTGATTTTAACGCTCGAGCTCTTCCTTATATGGAAAATGGGGTGCAAAATGTCCGAATTTTATCTCACAATTATGTAAATAAATGTCAATATATTTTATAAGAAACTTTTTATTTAAAATATAGTTATGTGCAAAGTATACAAATAAAAGCATTTGCATGTTAACGTCAAGGAGTGTGTCCTTGTTTCGAGAGAAATATTTCACCAACAGATTTGTTGCTAAACAGAAAGCCTACTAGAAGGCAATATCCGTTTACCACATGGTCTATTTTCGTCACCTTTATAAGCACATGAGATGAAAATTAAGTGCTAGCCCCTTTTTATTGCCAATGCATTTGATGTCTACCATGAGGTGAGTTCCAGTTGAAACTCTCAGTTATCACTTGAGAAGTAAAAACAATTCTTTGAAAAGTAAAGTTATTTGTGCATGGAGGGGGGATACTCCTCCACCACACGAGGGATTTTTTCTTTCTTTTTTTTACTCTAAAGTGAAATACATAGTGCAAGCGTTTGGTAAGATATTGAATTATTTCCATCAAAGAGTAGGACATTGGATATAAGGTAGTATTCAGGGAAATGGGCAATATGATTATGGAAGGGTGTTGGGGGGGGGGGGTCCCCTCCCACTCCCCCCCCCCCCCAACATGAGGGAGATTTTGCATTTTCAGACCTGATATTCAGACATCCTGATGCACCCTATTGGTGAAATATTAGATTTTTGTTTCCATCAAAAAAGGAACAAAAAGATATACAATCATGGAAGTGCGCGGTTATAGGGTTGCCTGCTCCCACACGAGGGAAAATTTCGTATTTTCACAGAACTGTTGCATCCATTTGGTGAAATACCCGATATTTGTTTTCTATTTGAAAACATGAGGAAAAATATGTATTCAGGAAAGTGTCGGGGAGGGAGAAGTGTGAAAGGAGAATACTCCTTCCAATACCTCAGAAATTTTTGTATTTTCCAATTTGAAATTCAGAGATTTAGCGCACTCTTTGGTGAAATATCTGAGATTTGTTTTTGTCCTAAAAGTAAGAAAATAATACTTATGGAAATATGCGGGGAGGCGTATGAGGTGATGCACCTTCCCACAAAATGGAGATTTGTTGTTTTTTTTTTCATGTTACGAGTTTTATGGTGCGCTCTGTTGATGAAATACTAGATTTTTGTTTCTATTAAAAAGTGTAAGTAGAATAAAGACTAGTATATTCAAGGCAATGAGCTAGTAGATGATGGGGGGGGGGGGTCACTTTCGACTGGAGGGAGTTTTGCATTTCGATGATCGTCATTAAACGGCCTAATGCACCCTTGATGTTATATGGAGAAAATTATCCATTCTCGAAGAGTAGATAATAATAGTCTCATTATCCCCATCCCCCGTCGTAAAGAGGGAGCTTTTACACTTGAATAGAAATGAAATAATTATATCATTTACACACATTTGATGGAATATTTGGGAATTGTTAATCAAAAGGGGAATTTAATATATATTATATTGGGGGGAAGTGAGCGGTTGAAGAGTTAGGGCAAATTACCCTTCAATATGAGGGAACTAACTTTTGCATTTTGTAAGTGAAAGATCTAGTGTGCACTTTTTGATGACAGATTCGGAAATTTGTTAATCTGAAAAGTGTACAAAGTCTATAAAAAGGGGCCGAGCGAGGGACGTTTAGCATTTTTATGATTGCAACTGAATGACAAAGTGCAAATACTTCAGGTTGAATATTTGGAAAATAATGATTGTACAGGCCACCACCTTCCCCAAGGAGGAGGGGGGGGGGGGATGCATCCAACCCAACCTATACCCGTTTTGTGCACATTTAAGGGAAAGATTCCACTGGACCTTCTGAGTTGTTGAATCTCGAACATTATGTTGAATTTCTTTGTCTCTTGAAACAGGCTAAAAACAGCAAATTTTGATGAACAAACGGCGGCCATTTTGGGCAACATTTGGTTTTCGGGAAGAACTCACGTGGTTTTATTTGTACTTATGTGCTTCATGATCTCTAAATAAGTATTTCGTTGGGTTCCTTATGTCTTAAAATATATATTTATACATTTAAGTGCGTATCGCAATTGCGTAGTTGCAGGGTTATGAGAAAAACAGGAAATGGCAGCCATTTTGGACACCACTTTGGATTTCTGGAAGTGCTCAAGTGCTTTATTTGTGTTTCAAAATTTCTGAATAAGTATTTTATTTGGTTCCTTGAGACTCAAAACGTATATTTGGACATTCCAAGTGTGTACAGTTGACATCTACTTGCAAAATTATGAAAAAAAAAATCAGGAAATGACGGCCATTTTGGACGCCATCTTGGATTACGGTACTTGTGAGCTTCAACAACTCTTAATACGTACTTTATTGAGTTCTTCATCCTTCAGAACATATATGTAGACATTTAAATTTTGTATTTAGGCTACCTGGCTGAAAAGTTATAAGAATTTCAGAAAATGGCAGCCAGTTAAAACGCCATCTTGTATTACGGTACTTGCGTGCATCAAAATCTCTTGATATGTGTTTCAATGAGTTCTTCACGCTTCAAAACATATATTTAGACATATACATTTCGTATTTGGGTTACCTGGCTGAAAAGCTATAAGAATTTCAGAAAATGGCGGCCATTTTGGACGCCATCTTGGATTTCGGTACTTGCGTGCATCAACATCTCTTGATATGTATTTTATTGAGTTCTTCATGCTTTAAAACATATATTAAGACATCTAAATTTTGTATTTGGGTTCTCTGGTTGAAAAGTTATAAGAATTTCTGGAAATGGCGGCCATTTTGGACGCCATCTTGGATTGCGGAAAACGCTCAAGGAGGATTTATAAGGACTTTTAGTATGTTATTCTAGACATTTTTCTGGACTTATCCTGAAAAAATCAGCTTGTTACCAAAAATGTCCAGGTTAAAACTAATACTCTTGGACTACTGTGTGACAGCATGGTTAGCACTGGCATGATCACTCAGACTGTACCAGACCTGCAATACTGTGCATCCAAGTGATGACTGTGATGTGATGCAATGTTAATTACTGTATGCTGCAGAATTTATGCGCATGCAGCTAGCTGCACGCGTATTCTGCACTCTGAGCGCGCTTAGTCTGCCAGGTTTGCTAGTCTCCAGAAAGAAGCTTTTTCTACAACTTGTCATATGATTCCCTGCGGGCAGAGTCAAGTTACTGGTGAAACAATCTTTTTATATCTACTCCCCTAAATTATGGAAGAAACTGCTGTTTATATTGTTTAAAAAAAACTTAGTAGAAAAAAATGGTAGGCTATTAGGGAAAAAAATATACAGGAAGGACTATACAGAGTCTGAATGATTAGACTAAATTGTTAGTTACTGCTTTATTCCGTGGGCTTTGTTAGTTACTGCTTTCTTCCGTGGGGAAACTTGCAAAGTTGAATCAACTGGATGCAGTTACTGCTTTTTGCAAAAGTGAAAAATTGCATTTTTGGTCACTTTCATTTTTGTTTTTGCAAAACTGACCTATTTACATTGGAGAGCATTGGGTAAACTATTCATTTTTGCAAAAAAGTAAACATTCATAAAAATGTCAGTTACTGCTTTTTTCCGTGGGGGGGGGGGGGGGCAAAATTAAAGTTTTCCAGGAAGTATTCACTGCATATTATATTCTGCTGGCATCCAATGCCCCTTAACAGCCAAATCAAATGTTTGCCCTTCTGAGGTTTCACGTAGTACTTGCGAAATGCCCCCCCCCCCACACACACACACACCAGCCGATCTCCTCTAGAGGAACCTCACTTCTCTTTGCGGCAGAGGTAGCTTCCGCTCTTGTCGAGTGAGTCTTGAATGTATCGGTATCAATTCCAGCTGTAGATATAGTGGTGCGGAGCCATAGCGAAATAGTTTGTCTCGCTCGTCACGTGATTCTGTGGTTTACAATAGGTAATGAAGAGTCGCCTTTCACTTCTTACTTGTTTGGTTCCTCGGACATAATGGTGCAGGTACCGGATCACACACAATCGTCTGCAAGATTGATAGGCTTTCAATTGGATATACATGCAACAACTTTTATTTCTTGGCTGGTGTTGCTTTAGAAGTGTGTCAAAAGAAAAAAAAAACTCTCTTTCAAAAGCATGTGTTCTAGTGACAAGAGAGAGAGAGAGAGAGAGAGAGAGATTGCACCCTTTGTGCAGTTACTTGCGCCATCAACATGACCACCTGTAGCGCCAGTTGCATAAGTGAAAGCGATTGCGCTGACGACATTTTGCGGAGACAGTTTAACACCACTTTCAAATCCAAAAATGTGACTGCATCTTGTTACGGGGGGGGGGGGGTCGAAACTGGAAATAAACATCTTTTGAAAAACAGGCATATCAAGGGATGTGATACAACCGTGTAAGAACAATCCACCACGACCAAAGTAGACAGAGTACTCTTTGCTATATTTAAACAACTGTAGTTAGCTCCTTGTTGGAGAAACAACTCTGTGAAGAAGTCCAAAATCAGGTTTGCGGCGTTGTGTAGGGAGTCTGCTTGCGTCTGCAGAAATCTTCCCACTTTTGGTGTAAACTCCATATTGTGTCTTGGCTGAGGATGTCCAAGATGCTGAAATAATGTCAACTGTCTTGCTACTCAGGCCTGTGTTTATGTACTTTCTCCACATATCCGGCAACATCATAATTCAAGACTGTCATCAAGAGGATGTGGGGCAACGGAGACTGGCAGCTTAAACAGATCTCTGCTCTTTTTCAGACAGAGGGGCTCCCAACTATTAACTATTTATGTCTTGAATACCAAGCTTCTGTAAGCCAATTCGGAACAACTACTAGCCCTGTTGCTTTATCTGTCTGTACCTTTTGTAAGCATTTTGCAATGAGACAAAAAGTGGGAAGGCACCAAACTTCAGAAGACCACAGTATGTGCATTCGATATGGATGCAAAGAGATCAATTTCAGGGGTGCGAAATTGATCCGTAATGTCTTTAAAAATCTCTCTGTCAAGCACCCATTCTGATCCGTCACTGAATTCTCTGGACATGGTATATGCCTCTGTGTTAAGCCGCCAAGGAAGATGCTCTGCAGTTAGCTGCCCAAGGAGGTCTGCACATGCCGAAATGTGAGATGGTCATCACATAATAGTCCAGAGTAAATCCTAAGAATTGAAGGACTTACGTTGGTTGAAGTACTTATTTCTCAGGGTCTATGAGAAAGCCAAGCTGAGATTCAATTCTAGTGTACTGCATTTACACCAGCACTTGATGAAAAAAAAAAAAAAAAAGATCCCGGCATTACTACCCCCCCCCAAAAAAAAATGATAATAATGAAGATACA
This sequence comes from Diadema setosum, assembly GCF_964275005.1. NCBI lineage: Eukaryota > Metazoa > Echinodermata > Echinoidea > Diadematoida > Diadematidae > Diadema > Diadema setosum. The sequence continues at coordinate 1,502,776 of NC_092694.1, read as the reverse complement.
GACTGAAGTGTCTGAGCACATTATATTTTGTTACCTCGAAGACACCATACTTTGCATTCGAAGACCCCATACTTTTGAAGAACGCCGTGTGCCAAGAAATGTGCTGCTTATGGCAGATAATACATGGAGACTATTTGTATATGCAGAACGCAATGACGATCGTCCACAAAGTCTCGTTCTTCTAGTGATTTTGAGTACGAACGACAATATTACAATGGCGACGAGGATGAAAAGCAAATGATTTACGGACGCACGATGTGTTTGACGTAATTAAGTCTATCTTCGGCTCGCGGTAAGTCGCATTTTTCAGCATGGCTTCGCAGCACGCGGGCATGCCGAATATCCCGTGCTTCGATCCCACGTCGGACCCATCATCTTGCTCGTCCGATGGGAACGGTGGCTTCGCAGATTCGAAGGGGCTATGGTCGGGTTTGGAATCACCGACTACAAGCGCAAAAGAGCCCTACTGCTTCACTACGGCGGAGAAGCACTACATGACATTTTCGATACACTTACCACAGACAGCGAGCAACAGAGCTCAACAAGCTGGGGGGGGGGGGGGGGCAAGATGAACGTGAGTACAATGCAACAAATAAAGTATTTCACGCCAAAGAACATTTTTGTCTATGAAACGATCGTCTTTCGACGTACTACACAGCAACCTGACGAAATGGTCAATACTGCACTAGACTAAGGCAAATAGCTATGAAATGCGAGTTCAACGACGTAGATCGTGAGTTGAAAACGCAGATAATCGACGGCTGCTCGCAAGGCAGTCACGCCGCAAGGCCCTTGAGAAGGACACGACACTCGCCGAACTACTCGAACTAGCTAGATCACTGTCTCTATCGGCAGCTCGTGCTGTAGATGTCGCAGAGACTCCAACCCCAAGAACCTTCTGATTTGGAGATTCTCCCGCCCGAAACCCCTAACAAACGGGAGACTCCAAGTTGATGTGTGCGAAGCGCGAAGTTCCTAGGGTTTTAGATGTTCTCTGGTGCTATCTAAGGCTTATTTTTTCAACATACGATAGCAATAAGTAAGAAATCCTTTCCACCGGGAGACACAGAGCCAGGGCGGGAGAAATCAAATCTCAAACGGGAGAACGGGAGATTTTGCAAAAAATGGGCTTTCGGCGGGAGATCTCCCGTCGAAAACGGGAGGGTTGGAGTCTCTGGATGTCGAGAAGGGAGATAGTGCACAGTCCCGTGTTAATAGAGTGGACAAAGCGAATCGCAAACAGCGTCACGGTTTTTCCTCCCAAGCGAATCAGCAGCAACAACAGTCAGCTAACAGTGCCAAACAGTGTTTCTACTGTGGGGGAGATTACCCACACTCCAACAGCTGCCCAGCGAGAGGGAAAACATGTTAAAGCTGCGGAAAGCGTGATCATTTCGCAAAGGTTTGCAAATAATCATTGGGAAGCAGGCCCTGAGCTAAGAGATCATACGCTCAGGGTGACAAAAAGGAGAAGCCCAGACACATTCGTGAGCTAACGACATCTGATGATGCAAACGAAGGTGACGCGAAATATGACGACTCGGATTACAGCTTCGTGATGAAACAGAGGAACAACAATGTCCCCGTGTGTCAGTCAATCTTCAGGAGACTGACATCAATATGTTGATAGACACCGGATCGTCCGTCAACGTGATGAGTTTCGAATGCTACAAGCAGTTAGCGAAGCGTCCCACGCTGAGTCACAACAAAAATGCACGAATCTACGCATACAATAGCAATGCACCACTCGACATTCGCGGTACATTCGACACGATGCTCGCATTCAAGAACAGTAGCACGTATTTTCACAGAGGTTAGAGTAAAGGATAAGGATTATGAAAATGCATCTAACTAAATTTTGACAAAAATGTTGGTTAGCACTATATTGCACCGACCCCTTCATTTACATCAAAGAAATGCTTGCCATTTTCTCTTCAACTTTGTACACTACATGACCCGTTCAACATAAATCCAAAGAAGTTACATAGACTTGAAAAAGAGAATGTTTTCTCAAAGCATGACTACGTTGATGTCTCAGAATAATGTGGCGCACAGGGGGGCTTCCACCAGAACACATAAAGTGTTAATTAAACATATTATTTTCTTGCTCATCTGATTTTCAGTAACTATCAGCCGTTTAATTTCAGATGAATTAAGGACGATTTCTAGTGGTCATATTTACCACCTGCCCTTGATTCAATGGATATCACAAGTCACATGTTTCATGCTTAATCTCATGTCTTCAAGTAATCTTTTGACAGATTTGGCAATTTACAATTTCTTTTCTTGAACCCATGACAAAGGATCAAACTGTTGTAACCCGAGTGCTTTTGATTTATGCCTCAGTAATTTTCAGGTTCCATGCAAGTGGGTCCCTTCGAATCCATGCCTTTTGGGGCATTATTCATCCTCACATTAACCAGGTCTTCTTTCTGTGGTGAGAAAAAAAAAAAGGATTCGCATTAAGTTTGTCATAACATGAATTCATTCAATAATATATGCTTCGATAGGAATATTATTTCAATCTAAACATTTATTATTGAATGAATTCAAGAAAATGGAATCTGAAGTTGTATTATCTTGTTTTTATATGATCTCTAGGTTTACATAGTAAATCATATTTTAACAAAGGAAATTTCAGTTTTCTGAGGATCTGCATGCCAGCACATGCATGAGACATGATATGCCTAAAGTCTACACCCATTGAAACTTATTGTGGGTGGCATTCTTTCCATCAGTCGTATTCTTTGGAAGTCACATGTCAAATTCTACTTTCAAGTTTATGGCCAACTTACTTGGTAATTTTGAGCGATGGTGAAAGCTGGTTGAGCACTGGTCCAAGTCCTAGCCTAGGCTGCAATATCAGAGGATCAATCACATCTTCACAGGAGCAAAAGCTGAGGCTTGCAGTAGTCGTGTGGTTTATTTAATTGTGATATCCCTCCTTCATGCTAAAGATAGAGGCTCTCGCCACCAGTAAAAATCTGCAACTAGAGCCTACTCATTATTTCTAAATTTCAACTATTCAAGCAGCCTTACGTATTTTTTTTTTGCTAAAAAAAAAATAGAAAAAGTAGGAAAATAGGATTTTAAGCCAAAAAAAAAAGTAGGAAGAACCATTAGAAAAAAAAAAGTAGGAACAAGTAGGAAAAGTATTACCACTTCAAAGCCTTGAGTTTTCTTTCAATTTATAATTCAGCATGTAAGTGACCGATAGTGAGACATTGTCATAAGCAACCTCACCAACCTCACTTGAGCGTGCACATTTTGCGGCGAGAGAGGGCACACTTGCATTAGGACCCATCTCACGTTCCCCTCTTCCTCCATCTTCATCGTACTGATCCTCATAGTCATTATAATGCTCTCTTTCATGTAATCGTACGCACCTCCTGGCTCCTTGATAGGTAGAGCAATGGGCATCGTGACCCGTGGATGCCGACTGAGTAGACGGGAGATGGTCAATCACTTTCATTTTCCTCTATACGGCAGGGAAATAATCAAAACCAGCTCCTCGCTAAAACTACTACCATCAAAGCAAAACCGTAGGAGTTTGAATAAAGCAAAGAGAAGGAAACAAAGCACAAAAAAAGCAAAAAAAAAAAAGCAAAAAAAAAGTCGCTGCCAATGGAATACAAGTGGTCACGATTTAGAAATGAAGTCGGTGAGAGACATTTTTAAACAATGCCATATTTTGATTTTTTTTTTTGTTCGCATGCGCGAGCGAGATCTGATATTATGCCGTACGGAGAATTACGAAATACAGAGTCAACACAACTGCTCTACCTGTGGCCGGGGCCACTAAGAATTGGATCGGGCTATGTGTGTGTGTTTATGTTTGTGTATGTATGTGCGCGCGCGCACACACACACGTACGCACCCCCATACAATGGAACAGTTTTTTTTTTTTCAAAGACTCATCACATTTAATAGTCGACGAACGGAATGAAGAACAATTAATAGAAGATATGGAGCCTCGTTTGTAAACAAAGTTGTTTTGATAGATAATGACATCACATGAACTTGTCAATACGTCTGACGTCAGTGCAATTGCGGGAAAAGCAGTCTGCCCAGTCATACCAGTCTGCGACGACAGATCTTCAGTGAAGGTCTTGTCAAATGTTGCCTCTCTTGCCCTTATTGCGTTTGGCTGGATAGGATGGTTGAATTTCTCGCAGCATGTTTGGTAAGTGTCTTATGAGAAAAGGAAAAGAAACAGAGTATATACATATATATATATATATATATATATATATATATATGGGTCAGAATTTTGAACGATGTACAATTGAGCCAAAACAAGGCAAAATTTAAAAAGTAGGAAATTCTTCAAATCATTCATCTTACCTGAAAGAGTATAACTCAAGCTTTCATATGAACCCAATTATACTAGGATTTTCCCAGAGGAACAAGTTTTTATTCACCGCTGAAGTTTACCATGTCCAGAGCAGCGAACGTCCGTAAGGAGTAGTACTGCACATACATTTGAATACCATTTAACATAGTTTCCAAAGATCTGATTCAGTTCAAAATCCTAACGAAATATCTTAAGGGACATGTGTACGTGATTGCAGAATATTAAGCTTGTACACTTAACCTGTACGTAATGGTAGACAACTGATGATTTAACTAAATTCGTCATTTCTGTGAAAATATTGCTCTTCCGCTAAACACTTTCTCCACTTTACGCGCATTTTACAGAAACTCAATATTTTCACCTCTTATTTCACTATCCTATATTTTAATCCTCACTCCCAAATAATAATATACCTTTTTAAGATGTATCTCATCTGGGCAGTCTCTATAACACACCAAACATAGCATAGTTTTCATCACGGAGGTTCGCATGTAGCTCACGGACGTTCGGAACAAACAAGATATTGAACAATGCAGCTCTCTTGAGTTTGAAACGCATTCTACTCACAACAAACAGCAATTTCATGTCGAAAACAAACTCCTCTGCAAAATCCTGAATAGATATTACCAATTCTCAATTATATAAGCTTGTTTATCTTCTCATACTGAGGAATCAAAGAAAACAATTTTTCCATCTCTCGTAAATGAACGTACAAACGTACGTGTAATCTCAGTGACGTAGTCCATCCTTGAGAACTAATATATTTATCAAAATTTCGCTATCATGAAGTAAATATTCAGGTCCTAAACTTCAATAAGGTCTACAATGCAACATTTGCTTTTTATACAACGAACATGGTCACAGCTAAAATTATGACAAAAAATTAACATAGAAAAACAACAGAAATGTGCTCCGTTATAGAAGTACGAAGTTTAGCTGGGGAGGGCAAACGAATACGTTAGGAAGAAATCCCTCTGTGTTTGCTCTTTGTGTTACACACTGTTACCGAGAAAAATTTGTGTTATTATATTAGTCAGAAATGATAATAGGTTCGATACTGCGAAGTGTCGTTATAATAAGACACAATAAGTCCATATATCTTGGATGGATGTTTGTGACTTCGATATTACAATATGGTTTGTTATAACAAACCTTTTGTAGCGCGTCATTTCGGAGGCTCGTTATTCATACAGTTTGTCAATACGAAAATTGATAGAGTTCGTATAATCATGACGCTTTTTTATTCGGTAAATGATAGGAATCTCCGAAGGTTATCCGAAAGGCTATTAATTGCAACATGAAAACTTATGTTCGCTTATCCAAATGTGGAGAAACAAGTTAACAACTAAAATCCTCCAATTTCAAAACCTCATAATAACCGTTTTCACCTAAACGAATATCAGGCCCATTCCACTTTTAGAAGAACGGACCTAAAATAATGATCCTTAATATCTATTTTTCGAAGAACATTTCTAATAACAAACCTCCTGAATTAACTACATTTTTTTTTTTCATTTTGGAATAACAAACCTTTGGACATCGGAGTAACGAATCTTTGGAAGAGCGAACGTATCAAAGTGCAGCCTTAAACCTATTCTTAATCATTACTTTTTTAACATATGTTTTCAAAGTAAGCACAAAAGCACAAACAAACTGACGATCTCTCTGTCTCTTAAATATTAAATGAAAAAAAATCTTGGAAAAAATTACAAATGAATATTGCTTTTCATTGATGAGTATAAAACAACACCATGTGATGATAAGCGGAGGATTTGGGTGTTTTCATCAGACAATAATTGCATACTCCATGATTTTTGTTCGCTTGTGATGGCATTTCGATGAATAAAAAACATAAACAAACAAACAAAAACTTCTCCAGAGGAATTTGGTATAACGGGAGTGCACTGGCAATTCTTTTCTCTGTGTGATGGAGCTCGATCCCTTCTCTGTTTCTCAGTCATTTTCATTCAACTGCTTCCACGTCCTTTCGAAACTTTTCCGTTTCTTATTCAATACATGCTCATTACAGACTTCTTCCATCATTATCCTGAATGTGATTGCGTAGCACTTTTCGGATTCGTTTTGGTTTGTGTTGTTTTGTTTTTGTTTTCTGTTTGGTCGCAGCATGTTCAGGCTATTGAGGGAATGAAAGAAAAATCGTCATGAAGAGAAAAATAAGAAGAAATTAAGGCATTTAATATCATGGCAATTACAGCGAACGTCCGTTATGGAGACCAAAACTGGATGTGTTCTGTTTGAGACGGCAGGTACCATACTCAAAAGATAAACACTTAGAGCACCTGTCACTAAAAAGTGGCACTGATCCTCTTTCTCCTACTATGTAATCCATTGACTTATTCAACCAACGAACATCCGTGAAAAAAACGTTTTCCGTTTGTTATTACAGGTAAATTGAGTGCTGAACGCTATTCACTTTCGGGTATGAGCGGCTCGGTGATTTGGTGATATTTTCAACTAACTTTATTCTTATGTGCAGTGATATATTTGTAATTGTCAGAAATTTCCTTTCTCGGACAGAACGTCCGTGAGCGAAACTTTCAGAACCTGTAACAGTACAAATTGTCTCCAGAACCTCATTAGAAAGGAATTTAAACGCACAGAAATTACAGATTACGCAAAATTCCATTTTCCCATAACTTTGTTTTAAGTGTTTAGCTGTTTTTGTATAATTAGAGGGAAAACAAGCGTAAAATTGTGAGTAAATTTTCAATTGTTTGTTCATCATGATCACATAACGCCTTAAAAATTCTGAAAATACTGCTCTAAACTCATTGTTTACTTTGTAAAACTTTATTTGTCGCTATTCGAGCCAAAAGTTTTAAAAGAATACAGAACACTTTCGGGACAAGTTATCCCTATCGGAGGGATTGCATACGTCACGGACGTTCTCTGGAATTATCACGGACGTTCGTTCTACTACTAGGGTCATGTTCCAGGACGGATAACTAATCGGCAGAGAGTACCTAGCCTTCCTAACTCTTTCAAAAAATTGAAAAGGTATTGTCAATGCAAATTATAAGAAATTTGACATCCTTACAACATATGTATTGCTCAGAGGGGGATCAGGAGGTGAATTTTCAGAGAAAATATCAATTATTTGCTTGGTTTATGGTGAATTGCATGGTCCAAAAACTGCGGACGAACCTCAGTCCGCTCCAAAAATGGCATGCAGCTCCTCGGCAAGAGAGCCAAAGGTAAAATGCACCTTCGCCATCAAAGCAAGATGGAGTCCCACTCGAAAACGTTTTAATCATCACGGACGTTCTTTTTTTCTTGGAGGTTCGTCTAAAAATACAATTTCGGTTCCTATTTGACAAAGGATGGACAGAAACTCAAAACAAACATATCATCGTGTTGCTAGATCTTAGTTGATTACGACTCAGAACAATATCGCCAATAACGTTTCATGGGCTACGATCTTTATTAGAAAATAGCGGAAGCACGTCCGTGACGAAAACTGAGTATAATTTTGCATAAAAGAATATTACGTCCCATGTACAGCCAGCAGACGTACAATTTTTGCAGGATATGTTCATTAGGTGGAACACCAAATTTTCATATACGTTGCAGTTGGGACAACAAAGTACAATTTGCAGCAGTGATAGAAATAAAAGCATCACGGACGTTCGTCTGTTTAGGACTTTGATATTTCAATTGTTCTCTGTAATTTTGTACGTGCTCATAAAGTTCTTTATAATTTTGTGGTACATACCCATGATATGTCAGATCCAGAACATGGTCAGATATTAGATGCCACGTACCATTAAAAATGCACATCATTAGTGTGAAAAACAAAAATTATTGTGAAAATAGCGTTTTTACCGTATTTTTACGCTTTAAGTCCTTGTGAAATGAAAAATATAAGGCAAAAGTCAACCAAACCAATATTTCCTGAAAGGAAATTTACCAATCTTTGAGATGACATGAAAATATCTGGTTTCTTAGATCATCCTGGCGTGTTCTAAGGGAAAGAATATCATAAGGTACGAAAATTGGCAATTGTACATCCTTCAAAATTCTCACCCATATATATATACATATAGGAAAAAAAAGTTAAAAATTGATTGCAGTTTTTTTTTCACACAAGATTTTGCTGAAAATCAATGTTTCGTGTGCAATATCAAAGGCAAGTGCAATGGCTAACAAGCCAATAGGTTAATAAAAAGGGAAACTTTACACGCATGAGTGGAAACATTCCTTTGTCCTTCAAGGCACAGAAGTAAAAATTACAAAAAAAAAAAATAATAATGAGGTGTTGTTTCCATTTGCCGATGCCGTTAAATATAAGAATGGAAACAACAAAAACACAATACACTTTATTACAATGAGAAACATGAATGAAATTGCACAAAAAATATATTCTCTCTATAATCTCAAACGAAAAGAAAAGAAACTAAAGGGAGAAAATGAGAACTTTCTGTAAGCTCGAATTTTTAACAACATAGAGAGTATTGGCACACAATTTATCAAATGAAAAATATTTCTTTATTTCATTCGTTTCATTTTGATATTTTAGAATTCCATGAGATAAATTGAATAACAAAATATTATTTACAATGTCCTTAATTTGGGAAAATGATTATCATTTTTTGTTAATATTGCTTCTTTTCTTACTTCACTTTGTTACAAGTCATTTCTACCCTGATTTTCCTATTGCTATTGTTACGCCCTACTCAAGAATCTGGGCTACTACCGACAGACAAAAGGGAGTTATGAACACCTGGACAGAACATTCCTGTGTATAGAAATCTGGGCAAGCAGCAATACATTGCTGAAATCATACAGTGCCTGGCTGCCAGTGAGGAGCAGCACTGTGCTGGGGAAGCTACATGTGTTTGCATAGAACAATGTTAGTTGATTTAATACAAAGGGGCAATACAACCACATGTCATACTGGCTTCATAGAAGCAACCTCAGTGGCTATGCAGCAGTTGCAAGGGCAGCAGTTAGACTGCAGGGTCTGCTGGTAAAGGCTTAAGCAGACGATATGAGGTCGGATACCGGCAGTTTTTAGTCACCAAACTGTAAGTTAGTAGTTTTATTACGATATCCTCTTTTTTCCAAATATCAGTTATTATTTGAAGTTGTATTCTACAAAGGAAAAGTGGTTTTGGTAAACCGACCACATGTTATATTATGTGCACAGCTTTTATAGTCTCTGGTATAGAGCAAGCTAGTTAAAAGCACGTTGAATTATATACCGTCTGTGATAATATGTTGATGAAAGTTATTGTTTGTGATAATGTGTAATGCAGAGAAGTTATCCCCCCCCCCTGTTTAATAACACCGTTGCATGTGTAAGAGGATAATAGATTATACATGGTGTTACTGGCGTAATGATTACTTTCAAACAGAGTGCTGAAGTGCTTTTTATGTTGATATTTGATATACGGAAAGGAGCATTATGAAGCAAGATAAATGCCCAACCGAAGTCAAAATGGTTGTGTTCATGCAATGTAGACTATAGACATGAGAAAATGTTTAACTCTTTTCTGTAGGCACCGAAGTGATAGCTGTGGTGTTAAATCCGTGTGGATAGGTGTTTACTGATATAAAATGGTGAGAGAGTAAGTAGTTGTTATGTTGTGGTAATTTCGTTACTGTACTCTGTAGATGGCGTTAACTTGGGTCATTTGGGTGTACGTAGACAACCCGTGCACGCCGTGCAAAGATAACCCCAGCTCGTGACAATGTGTTCGGGCCACTTCGGACAAGGAAGGAACCCGCCGTGTACTACACGTCCAATTGGAAACCGTCCCTTCGACGAGGTCTTGCACTCCGTCTTCGCAGCGAACTGTTTCGTGTTCGACTTCGACGATCACGGAGACAACTTCAGCATGACAATACCAGGTTTTGTTTATCCCGAAAGAAACACTTTGGACTGTTAATAATCAAACCCTAATTGTAAACTGTGCGCACAGGTAGTACAAACTGACGAGTTATCGCAAGTGTTGAGTTTAATTAAAGAAGCTTATGCAAAACCATATCAGTAACCGGAGTAAAGTTTAGGCAATATTCATGGCCATATTGCGAAGCATTTGTTAAGTTTTCTCTATACTATGAATAGTTAGGAGATTGACATGAAGCCGGCGTTCCAGCATTACGTCGTTAGAGTGAGGTTTGAGGTGTCATGATAAGCATTGACTGAACTGTGTGCATGGGCGTATGTGACGTGTCTGTGTGTTGTTTTGTTTCTTGTACCACCACCTTATCTGTATCTAAATTGAAAGACCGGAAATAAAGCTTATAATTTCCGGAATTACGGTGTTTTCTGCTTACTTTTGTCTGAGTTCTGTATTCAAGAGTTACACTGGACCAACAAGCAATCACACGCTCTCACCGGCTGTGACACACTTTGATTCGGATTTGACACAAGATCCTCAAGATCCTTAGAATATTGTGATTAGTAGTGTCTTTAGAGTCCCCTCTTCATCTCTGAAAAACTTTGTACACACTTTTGAAAGGATATTGCTACTGCTTTGAAAGTTGGCATTAATTATGGACAGAATGTGTTAATGAGGCATGCTTAATTTCAATTTAATCTGATAATCCCTTCATTGTTTTCACTTTGGTGTTCTACCTCCTGTTTTTTGTCCTATTCATCGCACAGCCAGCACGGTTCGGTAAAGATTAAGCGCTTGAATAGACACTGTACTTTGGAGCCTCTTTTCTCAGTTCACACTTTTCCTGAGTTTGTACGTTCTTTCCAGTATTTAGATAGGTCAGGAGAGTCCATTTGATTTGAGTTATGCATCATTCTAAAGCTTAAAGTCTGCTCTTTCAGAATATAGTCTTAACTAAAAATTCATGTCTGGCGACATTTCTGCTCTAACCCAGAAGACGAATCGCATCATCTCGAAGAACTTCGCAGCCATTTTGTAAGACGCAAATACGACCCACAGACTGTAGATGATGCCATAACAAGAGCAAAACAAAAACCCAGACCTGAACTCCTAACCTACCACAAACGTAGAAAAACACAAAGACCAATCTTCACAGTCACGTACAACAGAGCCACAGAAAAAAAAAATCCCACGCATCATCCAACAGCACCTCTCAACACTACAGTCGTCACCATCACTTCAGAAAACTTTCCCCGAGCCCCCTCTCATCTCATACCGCCGACCGAGATCACTCGATCCGTGATATCTTAGTTAATGCAAAAGACCCGAAAACACAAACACACCACCAACACACAGACATCTACCCTCGCTCTGGCTTCTACAAATGCAAATCAAACAAATGCATCCTACACAAACACATTACAGAAACAAACTCATTCACAAGTACCACCACAAATCGCACATACCCAATCACAGACTACATCGATTGCAAATCAATCTGGGTCATCTATCTACTGACATGTACACTCTGCAAGAAGCAATACATTGGCAAAACAGAAACCACACTCTACACACGACTCAACAACACTCGCTCAGAAATACGAATATTCAACACACAATCAAAACATCTCCAATACACAAGGCACTTCAACCTCCCAGAACACAGCCTGGACTGCCTACAAATCACTGCCATTGAACTAATCAATAACAAGACCCGCTTTGTGATTCTAAATCGTGAATCCTACTGGATAGCCACACTAAAAACATTACAGCCAAATGACATCAATGTCGATCCTTAACCACCAGACCATTAACTGCACATGCGCAACAATGTGATGCGCATATGCAACCATACGCCAACCCACACATACACACACACGAACAGACACACTCAACCCACACAGACACCGCCGCAAGCCTTTATATCCGTCATTAATAAGGTAAATCCTTACTTTATTATGTGAACCGTTCATATTCTGTACCTTATGTAATATTTTGTTACATGTTATAATACAACTGTATGTATATGAATGGTTGTGGTATATTAGTATTATTTACGTCATTATACGATAGCCAGAAAATGACGCGTGGCTGTTGTACTGTATTATATAGCCACTTACGCCTTGCAATGCTGCCACATGCTGTATTATCGTCGACAACATAAAAATGTCTAGTTTGATATTATTACAGTCTTCTGTTACACAACATATAAGATGAAGATACTGAATTGGTGTTTTTGTTATATACCCTCATCTCATTTAATAACACGAGTTTGATATGACATATACCAGGTATTCAATAATATGCAATTGATTATGTATATTATTATTGGAGTCTGTTATATACAGCTGTAATTACGGATTGATTGATTACATAGTCATTATAGACTCGCGCCAGTTAGATTTATATAGTACATATATATGAATATATTATTTATTAGTGTAGCCATACAAGTAAGTCATTTTTGTATCGTTACAGCCCTGATGAAGGTCCTAATGGGACCGAAAGCTCGGCGGCAATAAACAGGCACGTTGACCCTAGCTACGTCCACGATCGCTCTTCTTTTCACACTGAATGTAAATAATGAAGGAGCTACACTGGTACTGCAAATGTGACCCGCTACAACAAAAGGGTCCGAAAGTCGGGGGAGGACAATTTTCTGAAAATGGAATGACATTATTCCCTTACTCTTCTTCTTTAGTTCCATATATATTACAACTCATAAAAGTACTCGGTTGCTGAGATATCGATGATTTTATCAGCGCATGTCAAGTGGTTGAGGAAATCAGAGTTTCGAGTAAACGCCTTCAAAGTTGTCCTTCCGACGTTATCATGATCATGGGGAGGCGAGACAGATTTCGCCGCTTGACAATAGAAGGCACGCTTCTAGCGACATCTGCCGTGTTTGTTGCGACACGGATTGTCGCCCCTACAAGGATTGTCGCCCCCGGTTCGGGGCGACAATCCGTGACGGAGTTGGCGGCACGGATTGTCGCCCCCGTCACGGATTGTCGCCTGGCGACAATTCGTGACGCTTGTGCAGTTCCCAGTTTTTGACCTCCAAGGCGACAATCCGTAATGGCAAAACATTTGTTGCGACACGGATTGTCGCCCCGGGCTCGGGGTGGTTCCTCCGGTGTTAAGCTTTGGTGGGATGGGCATGACTGGAAAGTTATGCGTATGTGTGTGTGTGTGTGTGTGTGTGTGTGTTGTGAGCTGCATGATATGTGATGTGTATGATTTGTAGGTGCGTAAAATAAGTGACGTGTGTATGGGTTTCCGTATTGTTGTGTGTGTGTGTGTGTGTGTGTGTGTGAGTGTGTGAGTGTGTGTTTGGAGTATAATAATACAAAATGTAGAAACTGTGAATGTGTGGTGGTTGTATAGTGGTAGTGGTTTGTTTGTCTGTGTGTATACGTGTGCCTGTATGCTTACGTGTGTTGTGGTATATAGTGGCGTATGTGTATATCAAAGGGTATGTGATGGTGCGTGTTTGTGGGCGCAGTTTTGTGCCCGCATGAGTATCTGAGGGGTTTGGTGTTACGTAGGCCCTACATAATCTTATTATGTGTGTTGTGTGTGAGCGTTCGTGTGTCTACGTAAGGCCCCAGTCACCTAATGCTCTGCGTCCGGCGTTACGTCCAAATAAGTCATGTTTTTTTTTTTCTGCGGACACCCGGGGACCTCTTGCTGTCACCAGAGTATTTGTACAAAACATACGGAAAAAATATGCGGTAAGATACGGAGGTATAGATAAGTAGATTATACACTCTAAGAAAAAAGGTTCTCAAATGGTTCTCGTCGGCTCCAAAATGGTTCTCATCAGATGGTTCTCGCAAAATGGTTCCGATGAGCACCTATGAATGGTTCCCAATCGAAATGGTTCTGTTCGTCACCATTTGCTAGTATGCGACCCAGTCCCCGAGTGTTATTTGTGGTACTCTTGCAAGCCAAACAATATCTTTAGGTCCACTTTCATTTTTCCCCTTGCTGTATATTCGAATGCCAGATGTAAGAATCACCAAAAATGTGGTATTGGTACAAAAATATTGTATTCGATTCTACTGCCGTGATAATAAAAAGTACATATTGTTTTTATCGTAGACTAATGACTTCTCTTGGCTGCGTGCCAAATGACAGCTGCCACCATCCAATTTTAACGCTCGATCAGATATGCGTACGCGTAAACGTACACATACTAGTACTGCACTGTAGGACTATGTAACCGCCGCGGCACGCGCCGCGGCTAAATTTAGCCCTGTGCTGCCTAGCGCCTGCCTGCGCCTATGCAAACCTACCACCACAGCGCTAGAGGCGGGAGAGTGCCAATGCAATACCATGCATGCAGCATCAGACGGCTAGTACGTAGACACTTACACATTAGGTCTATGCATCACGCACGTACTCTCTAAAAAATTTCGAGTGAATATTTCACTCCTCGGAAGGAGTGAATGAAATTTCACTCAATTAAGAGTGACTTTCACTCGTTGTCGAGTGAATTTCACTCTTGTAACGAGTGAAATTTGTGTGAAACCCATTCGCCGAGTGAATTCCGAGTGAAAATTAAGCCGAGTGAATTCCAAGTGAATACATAATTAAACGCATTTGGCTAGGCCAATAGAAATTGAGAATTCCCCTGTCATGTGTTTACTCTAAGCCAATCACCAGCCGCAATTTCCCCTGGCTCGGGCGCGGCGCGAGCAGGTTTACCTGAACAGCGACGCGTCGCCTGTGCGTGGACTGTGTGCAATTGCGTGCTGTGTGCTAGCTGTGCGTGTATTATGTATAGGATCACAAATTTACGTACGTGTAAGTGCAATCGTGAGAATCTGAGCCAGGATGTCGTGATGGACATGTGAAAATGTCTGTCTTCAAATTGAGTGGGGCGGATATATTATTCACATTTTTGAAGGCAAGCAAACCATAGATCGATCTAATTATAACTTGTTGATTTTTTTTTCAGCATTATGGGCTAGTCTAACGTTATACCTCTCCGTAAACGACCATAAGTAAGTTACCTTTAGGGTTCTATACGAATAACCCCGGGCCGCCCTTGGCACAGTTAGCTATGGGGCTGGTCATACCATAGAACACCTCTCGAACAGCTAGAATCCGAGGCCGAAACTATCAACTGGTACACACTAGGTGTTGGGATCTAATATAATACGTTGAGTCTTTAGACTTTGGTTTAATTGTACACGTTGGGATCTAGGGCTTGAACTATTAAAAAAAAAAAAAAAATGAGTGATGAATGAAACGTTGGTCGTTAGCCATTGAATTGACATTCGTAAGCATATCATCACATATACACAGCCCAGTCGCTGTACGTAGGTACGTCTTAATGTACAGCGACTGGGCTGTGTATAGTTAATCATCACACAGAGATTACTGTGGTCGAGTGTAGAGATCGAACTTTAACTGTTACTAAACTGTGCTAATTAAAGCAATAGATTAGAAGCGCCTAGCGCCAGACACGTACTCTACATTGCTATTGTTGAGTTGACAGCCGAATCACTGACACTGTAGGTCACTGGTCTGTGTTGCCAGATGAGATGGTGATCTCGATCATTACGGTAATAAAGAATGGTGAAATTTGGTGATTTATGATTATTGTTCATTATATACACTGTATGTAGTAAAAAGGACTTTTATTTGCCGCTACATTCGAGCATCCAAACAGCTGGGAGAATACCACGTACACTAGCTCCCACGTCATGTGTCGTGATCATCCACTACTGTACTAGGTAAGAAGTATGATGTGTGTACTGTTCGTGTTAAGTGTTGGTCCACTGTGACACACTTCTAGCTGAAGATCAGCGTGCTCACACATCATGGAGAACGATCCCCCTTGTAGCAGACGATGACTGGTACTATTTTCAACATTGTTTTTTTTTTTTTTATGAAAGTTACAGGTGACCTTAGGTACCGGTATTGAAATTTGGCAGAGATCATCTTTGGGTCTTAATTCTAACATTAAATATGCTGATGTAGCTAAAAAAGTAATTAGGCCTACTAGCTTTTGTATTGGTGCTCACTTAGTATTTGTGTGGACAAAACAACTGCATAATTATTGTCTTGTGGAAATGAGTTCTAAATCCATTTCTGAACCTTGTGTTTTCATACTTTCCTCCAGATAAAGACGTAGACATGACAGCTCTTTGGGAGTGATGGTGATTTAAAGGAACTCGGTGTAGGGGTCATCATTTGGAGAACAAAGACAGATATTGATAGCTGTACAGTCTCTGTCACACGAAGAGGGTGCAGATCACCAGATTGCAAAATACCAGATGTGGTCAACGACTAGCCATTGAATTCAGGGTTGACGAATGCTGGAAACACCGGGCCAACATCAGCGAAGAAGCCTCTGAGATATGGACTTCCATTGCATTAACCCTGCTGTAAGCTATTCTGTTGTTTTCCACTATGATTAATGAAGGGAGACTAGTTTGAAATTGATTTATATTTATTTTACATTCTGGAGTCTTAGTAATTACACAAGAGGCTACATTATAAGAGACTGAACGCTTGGTTGGTTTTATTTTGTTTGAAGAAATGATTTTCAAGATACTTCATGGAGCAGTTTTGGAGCTGTCCTTCCCTCTGAAAATGAATGTCTAGACAGGTTAGTACTTGTATTTAAGAAAAATGTGTACCTTGTACTTGCCGTATCGACAGAAGTGAAAACCATGTTATGGTCAGTCTTGAGTTGTGTAAGTAGAGCTGTTGCTTATGTCAAATATGTATGTTAAATGATTTTGCTCTTCAAGTTTATAATGTAAACTGGAGGAACCTACTATCCTCATGCCATTTGTATTATTCATAAAACCATTAAATTTTACGTATTTGCCCAGGAATTCAACACACACATCACTTCAAGGGGGAAGAGAAACTTCAAAAGGTGAGGGAGGGAGTTCTGACTGTTCCGAGGAGACATCTGCACACCCAGATCATTGCAGCATATTTGTTGTTGAAAATGGGAGCAGAAAACTGTACAGCGTAAGTTCAATTATTTAAAATATTATTATCATTCATATATTATATCATAATTATTGAAAATTGGTCTGGAATACCAGTTTCCCATTGTCATGTCTTGTACTACATTTCCATCCAATATATAACCATATAATTTGCCTGTTCATTTTTTTTTTGTCTTCTCAAGTATAGAGAAAAGCAGACTAAAATCTGCCCCCCCCCCTCAAAAAAAAAAAGAAAAAAAAAAAAGAAAGAAAGAAAGTAGAAGGGACCGGTAAGTATAACATTGTTAATGAAGTGATGGTTATAGATTTAAAAATAAAGACTGGTATACTTGTATGAGACATGTAAACAGAGTGTACGTACAAGACTCCACGCTAATTTATTTTCTTGGTAGCCCCATTGGGCCACATGTATATTGATTTGATAATAGTCCTAATACTTATGATTTAATCATCACAATGATTAATAAAAAAGTGGGAGTTGATGTGCCATGAAGTTCAATGGATAATCACATCTTGTATAAATTTTTCTACTAACACATTCACACTCACATTCGCACTTAACCTATCTGCATGAAATTTTCATATGTATTAACTGATATCTGGCTCAAGTAGCAATAAATGTACTTGAAACAGTGGCACTGAATAGCAATAGAAATCAATGCCAAGAAAAAAAAAAACATAAAAATAGTTCAGCCCCTTAAAAGATTAAAATGAGGGCCAAATTTTTGATGTTATATATTTGCGTCCTAGAATATGATTAACATTCTTCTTGCTTTCTTTTTAAATTCAGATACCAAGTAGTGAGCAAAGGATGTTGTAGCCAAGGCTGTTGCGATGCAGTACCCCACTTTGTGAGACACCACACAAGGTGCAAAAGGACATGTAAGTTTATACTCGTAAGTTTATGTGATCTACAACTTTTTTAGCCCTCTTTAGCAGAAAGCGTAAGTGACATACCATGTAACATGTTATCTTATTCATCTAGCTTGCAAAAACTTTAACATTTTCAACTTTTCTCAAGAGCTAGTGGACAGAATTAAGCAACCAAACGAGGAGTTGTAGTTAGGGGGCAAGGACCCAAAGTTTTTCAGGTTATGGGCATGACCCCCCCCCCCCGCTATAAAAAAAAAATGGCCTTTACAGGGAAATTGCATCTATTTCTTAATTAACTCATTGTGCAAATATACAGGCAATGTGGGGACTTTTTATAATCTTTGATGTACCTTCTCATAGATGTCTAATAAACTTGTGTGCAGATTGGCCTGATTCCATGACTTAGGTTCGATAAACGTTAACTTCAACGTAACGTAATGTAACTTAAGTTCCAACATGCCAGTTGCGCCGTTCATTTATGATAAACCTATTCTCGTTTTCTTCCATAAGAATGCCACTACATGTATTTCTACTGCTATCAGATCTTCATCAGTTATAGTCAACTCTGTGCCAAAGTCAAATTTGTTGAGACTCAAGAAAAAGCTTTGACTTACAATGCATTCTTATATTTCAGGAGTATACCCTGTATGGCAAGGATCATGGATTCATTGAGTATCGTTTGAAGACCTTGAGGAACTATGTCACCACTCATCACCTCAGGCAGAGAGAGAGAGTAGTTGCAGCTCCCACCAAGACCCTGACCGAGCACCATTCCATCGTTAGATTAGAAGCCCAATGAGAAGAGACAGCTACCATCGGTGTATAGGTCTAAATACCCTTGCTTTTTCCTCTTTTGAGATACAGTATATGCTCCTCTGACGTTGGAACTTACATTCTTGTTGAAGAGTCAGCCTCATCAGGCTCAGCGGTAGTTTAGCATGAAGCTGTTACCAGGATGTACTGCAGCACTTCAACATTAAAAGTAGAACAGGGCTCGCCGGTGAAAAGAGTTTGTTGCATAGAATGTGTGATTGTTAATGCTTTAAATTGTTGATTGTTGTATATACTAGTAACTGAAAATAGTTTTGACTTATATAGTCAAGAAAAAATCTCCTCTTCATGGCCACATGTTAATCAATACATTCATCTGTAAGGTGTTCCAAGCATATGAAAGAATGTTTGGCCACACACAGCTTGGCATTCCGCATGATACGAATCTGGCTGCGCTCATGATTAAGCACCCCCTTCTCTCCAGGCAATTCTGACTTGCTTTTAAACCTTTTTATGGTCTAATATTCAAGAGAGAAAACTGTTGACAGACACTCGTATGTATTTTTTTCTTTCCCTCATTTTTTTTTTGGGGGGGGGGGATGCTACAAATAGCAGCTAAATAGTAGAATCTTCCAATGGTCATCCATGCTCTTGGGATGAAGATCATGTCTCTATGTTGTGATTAAGTTACCACATACATTTGTCACCCCTTTGATTAACAGTGATGCAGTACAATATGCATGTGCTCAAATGTATTGCATCCATCTTCTTTGGAGTAGAGGGAAAAATCTTTAAAAAAAAGAGGGTGATGGTGTACTGGGTGCCCAAATAGCGAATAGCGAATACCGAATACCGTATATCGTATACTTCTATGTGAACGCAGCCTAATGAAGTCAATTGCCTAAACTGACTAGAAATCAAGACTTCATACAAAAGCTGCAGCAATGTTTACTTCAGGGAAACCTAAGGCAAAAGAACACCTTTGTTAGAGAGGGATGCATGAATGAATATTGATCGCCTTTGCTATGGAAGCCACCATTATGGTGGCCAACAAGACGTCACATGAAATCACTCTATAAGAAATTCAGTTTGCATGCATTAGTTGTTGCTACATCTGGCAAAACTCGAAAGGATTACAAGTGTTCAATATTGTACAATGGTGCCTTATTTAGGTGAAGAAGATCAATGATATGATACATGTTGTGTCAACTGTATTGATTGCAATTCTTTTTCCATAAATAGTAGGCCCGGTGGGGGGGGGGGGGGGTACGAGCCCTCCTCCCCTTTGACATTCCATGCCAAATTTCATGAAGGCATGATTATTTTGGGGGGTTATTGATTGTAATCAATAACATAAATATTTTCATGCTGGACGTGTCGCTGACAAATTTCATTGAAAATGCAATGAAAAACAAAAAGTAAGAAACAAAGAAATACATGAGTAAATAGAAAAAATTAGATACTTTAGAATTTTTTGATGGCACAGTTTTTTTCTCTTTCATTTGCTATGGACGCTAGAAAGAATATTTATACAAAAAAATGTGCCTTTTTGGAACTTTAGTTATGGCAAATGGTCTGATTTCATGCTCAAATTAGCATAATTTAGCCAAGTGACTTTTTTTTTTGTTGAAAATCAACATTACCGTTTATAGATTATGTCACAGGCAATTTGTGTGTGGATTTTGTAATGATCGCACGTTTGATGGCCGAGGTCTGGGGGGGGGGGTTTCAGGGAGGCCCCCCTCTGGCTCTATCATCTACATAAATACCCCACCTAAAGCCTACTTAAAGTCAAGACCATGCTTCTCTGATCGAGTATGTTTAGGTATTTGTGCAATGTACTTGTAGAGCATCACTGTGTTACATGACAGAGGATCCAAACGTGATTAACCATGCAGTATTGAAAATTTCTGTATTTTTGTCAATTTTTCAAAGCAATCACAATTACTGGTACATGTGTAATTGTTTTTGTATTATAATATAGATAATGGTGACTATACTTTGCAAGTCTTTTGTAGCTTATCATTGAACATGCAATAATTATATTCACTTGTAGTCGAAAATTAAACATGTTCAGGAAGGGTACTTGTAAAATTTTTCACTTTTGCACAAACTTTATGAATTTGGCATATTTTCGGGGAAATGTGTGATGCTAATATTTGAAGAGTTCGTTCGCAAAAACCGATATGTCAATTTTTGAAGATTTTGAAGTACAGTCTCTGTCATAAAGTACAAAATAATACCTTTTGAATTATATATTGGTCACTACATATAAAGGTACATTTTTGAAGTTATGATCAAAAGAAGCAAACATTTTTCTATTATTCTCTGTATTTTTCTTGACCTTTAATCGCAAATATCCTCATTTGGCACATATGGACTTATCAGTTTTTGCAAACAAACTCTTCATTTGTAGAGCTTTGGGAATGACAGCTAGAATAGCATATTTACAAGGACCTTGTGATGATTATGGTGACAGTTGTTCTTAAATGATGAAAATATGTATAATTATTATTGGCCACATAATTCATGGAAAACCAGATACTCAACACACGAAGACTGTTTGTAATGGTGTACTGCTCTGTAGTTGAAGTTTAGATATTTAAAGAGGTATATTCCTTTTTTTATGTCATGACTTTTTCAAGATATTGGTCAGATTTGCGTGGTGATTTTAGCAAAAAGCCAAAAAGCCAAAAGCCAACCTCTCTTGTTTACAGATTAAGTCAGTTGACAATGGTAGAGGGTCAAGGCAGTGCTGCTCTCTGATTGGTCAATTTACCTATTGCAACCCAACTGAAATGGATGTACTACCTTTTGAAACCGAACTGATGTTTAAATGTAATTTTTAAACACTTTATGGTTGGAAATTCAGCTTTTCGTTAATATAGGTGTAAAGAGGTCCTAGAATTGAGTACATCAAGACCAAAAAGTGGATTTTGATGGAAAATGGATGTAGTACTTTTTACAACTAAGTTCTTCATATGTATGTTCATTTATATATATATATATATATATATATATGAATATATGTATATATATATATGAATATATGTATATATATATATGAATATATGTATATATTATATATGAATATATGAAGAGTTTGTTTGCAAAAACCGATAAGTCCATATTTGTCAAATGGAGATATTTGCGATTAAAGGTCAAGAAAAATAAAGAGAATAATAAGAAAATTTGTGCTTCTTTTGACCATAACTTCAAAAATATACCTTTATATGTAGTGACCGATATATCATTTAAAAGGTATTATTTTGTACTTTATGACAGAGACCGTACTTCAAAATCTTCAAAAATGGACTTATCGGTTTTTGCAAACAAACTCTTCATATGTATATATATATATATATATGAATATATGTATATATATATATATATATATATATGACCGTGTACCTCAAAACTAACATAAAGTCACACATACTGATTTTGCGTTAGGACTGAAAATAAGTGAAATGGGTCAACCTAGCCGAACTTGACTTTTTCATATTTTCTGAAAGAGCGGGTCTTCTTTTACATTAGGCTAAAATTTGGTATCATAAAATGGGCAGGAAAGTGTGTTTTTTTAGCAGTTTATCTCGAACATTTTTGGTAGAATAGTGTGATTAGGTGTGTCTTTAGAATCCCTTTTTCATTTATGAAAAACCTCGTCCACACTCTTCAATTTCAACTCTAATAACTTTCGAAAAGATAGAGCTACTGCTTTTAAAGTTGGCATTAATGATGGACAGAATATGTTAATGAGGCATGCTTAATTTCAGTTTAATCTGATAATTCCTTCATTCTTGTTACTCTGGTGGTTTACTTCCTGTTTTTTTGTCCCATTCATCGCACAGCCAGCACGGTTTGGTAAAGATTAAGCGCTTGAATAGACACTGTAGTTCAGAGCCTCTTTTCTCAGTTCACACTTTTCCTGAGTTTGTGCTTTCTTTCCAATGTTTAGATAGGTTAGGAGAGTCCATTTGATTTGAGTTATACATCAGTTTATAGCTTAAAGTCGGCTCTTTCGGAATATGGTCTTAACTAGAAATTCATGTCCGGCGACTCTTTGTTTGTTTTGAGGTGCATGGTCACATATATATATATATATATATATATATATGTGTGTGTGTGTGTGTGTGTGTGTGTGACCCGCTACAACAAAATGATTCTAAAGTCGGGCGAGGTCGATTATTTGAAAATTGCATGATATAATCCCCTAATCTTTCTGCTTTAAATTGATATGTAACGCATTTTATAAAAATAATCGGCTGCCGAGATATCGATGTTTAAAAGAGAGCATGTCGAGACGTCTGGAAAATCACTGTTTCGAGAAAAGCGCCCTAAAAGTCTTCCTTTCGACGCAATCGCGATCAAGGGACACGCAAGTCAGTTTTCACCTCTGGACAATAGAAGGTAAGCCCTACCAACCCCCGAAGAGTTAATTCAAGCACATCAGCGTCGGCGGTCTCCTCACCAACCAATCAGTGACCAGGATGTGAGAAGCGGCTGAGCATAGCGCACCCCGCCCTCACGCACCAGTTGACTGGACAGTGTGTGAGCTTCACGCTTCGGTTAGCAGCAAGCAGCAAACAGACCAATGAGATCACTCCGGTCGTTGTTAGGGGCGGAACCTATCTGTGGCGCTCAATCCAAATTTTCGAACCACCTGTTGACTAGGCCTCAGTCTGGTGCTCCCTGGCACATGAATGCTTAATCAATAATTCATGTGGATTGCCCTGGGCACTGCTAGTCTGAATTCATGCACGGTAATGTGCTTGCAAACACCACATTTCATTTCAGCTGGCACTCATTTTCAAATTTGGCTTCACATATCACTAAATTTGGGATATGAATAAGAATAAATGATCTTCAGTTCCTCATTTTAATACACCTGTCTACTAATAAAATAGTCTGACAAAATTTTCGCGTTTTTGATAAAAAGAGATCATTTTTGGTAAAGAGTTCAGCAGCATTTATCATTGGGGTGATTTGTTTCACAGTAGATTTCTTTAAGGCTCCATATACACAAGTGTATATATACTCTAATTGATTTTCTTTGCTTCCTGTCACCACGTTTATAACAGAACAGAAGGTATTCATTATAATTTCGCGACTCAACGACAGTATCGACAGGCGTTTAACTTTACACAGATACTACCAGAGGCTGAATAAAGACTACTTGTGATAGTGGAATTTCTCATAAATTAATAATGAAGCATTCAAACCTTGGCCATTGTTCAGGACCATTGTCAGGGTGTTAACCACACACTCCCATACACACCCATTGACCCCTGTGCAAAGTGAAATTTTGTACAGAGGGTTGAAAATAGAGCAAAGTCTGGAACCTGACTGTGAAATTAATCATGGATTTCATGAAATTTATTTATGCTTTCATATTTAAACCACCTTCAACCAAATTCTACACTATTCAGCTATCACTCATATTAATGACAGTGTTATCTGATATATATATTTTTTGAATTATTAAGAATCAAAAGTGGGAAATGATTTTTGAAACACCTAGTATATACACTCAGCAAAAAAAAAAGTAATTTCCCCCCTAACATTTTTGGATATATCTCAAAAAGTATTTTACGGATGTTCATAATTCGAACGGGAATGGATAGGGAATTTCATTACTCATAACATGAATGGCATATCATTGCCACCAGATATCATTATTGGTGTAAAAAAAATCGCATTTTATGTCAAAATGCATGGGGTAAAAAAAGTTGCACTTCAGGCCATAGAGAGCATATTGTATACATTTCCTATGTAAGTTATCAAATGATCTTTTTAAATTGTGTAATTCTCAGGAATTTCTTCAGGTACAATGTGCTTCCCTATTAAAAAGATGTTATGCATACTTTATGAACAATAGGCCTTCTCAATATGAAAATATTGGTAGAAGCCATGTGATTTGTAATTCCAAGTCAGGTTGATCACATTAATGTGCCTGTGGGCATTTTGCATCATGCCCTCAAGTTGTAGATCAGTTTGCTGAGGGAAATGGCATCGAACGTTTGGAGTGGCCTGCAAGATCCCCTGACTGTAATCCAGAAGAGAATCTTTTGGATATCATTAAGTGGAAAGCGAGCAAGAAGTTGAAAGATGAAACTTCACTGCAAGAATTTTAGCGCATCTTGCAGAGAGCATAGACCAACATTGAGCAGCGCCAAGTACAAACTTTAGTTAACAGTTTGAGGAGGAGATGGCGGCTGGTCATTGCGGGTGGTGGACATATCAATCATCAAATACTTCACTATGTGCTCATTAAAAGAAAGAGATAGAGAAATATGCAATAACCCATGCTTAAATGTTCAGAATCATGAGTGATTGTTTGATTATTTGTGTAAAAGTCATTGGAAATCACTAAAGTTCAACTTTTGTTTCCATGCATTTTGACATAAAATGCATTTTTTCACACCAATAATGATATCTGGTGGCAATGATTTTCCACTCATGTTATGAGGAATAAAATTCTTTATCCATTTCCGTTTAAATTATGAAAATCGGTTGAATACTTTTTGAGATACATCCACAAATGCTAGGGGGGAACTTACTTTTTTTGCTGAGTGTATATATGAGTGAAAACGTTGAACGATGTACAATTGGCCATTTTCGGGCTTTTCGATATTCAAACCCTTTTAAAATTGTCACCTGGGGGTGTTTTTCATGGTTTTAGGTATCATTTGGTAGGAGAGGATTGTACCTTTCAGAAAATATATACTTTGTAGTGTTCTTACTGCATTTTCTTTAAAAAATAATGCCTTGAACCTGAAAAAATTGACAAAAATGCATATTTTGGGAAAAAATCCCAGAATCACACGTCTTAATCTTTGTTCTAATGCAATTCTACAGCTTTGTTTTTCCTTGTGAGTAAGCCCACACACTTCAACTATTTAATCAAGTTCTTCTGCCATGAACGTGTGTATTATTTATCTTATCAGGAAACGTTGAATTCACTTATGTCTGAAAAAGAACGTCTCTGAATGAATTATCTTTTCCTTGACGCCAAAAATTCACGATGACTATGAAAACATGTAAGGCCATATTCATTTAGCGTCTTATCCATACTACCATTCCATCAAAATTTGTGAGTGAGCTGTGTGAAATTATCGTTTGGGGGCTCATTATAGAAAATTATACTGAATAACCATCAGAGATGTTCAGTTGTTTAATGGTGTCATTAATGAAAGTGGATTATGCTTGAGATAAAAAGTGGTTATCAGTATGTCAGTGTGAGCCAGGCGACTATGATGATTGGCAACTTTAGTAGCATACTGTCCACAAAAGTGAGTTATGGTTGAAAACCCGAATTGGTGAATGTCTCTGATCAAAACGAATGTCCCTGATTGAAAGTCTCTGAAGGGATATTCCCTCATCTGACACTTTCGCACTGCATGATACTTTATTTGCGTGCTTATTTTACGCACTGACGAGCCATCCTGGAATCGAGTCAGCACAGTTCAACGACAGATATGCCCACAAATCTTGAGAATGTGAGTAATAACAAAAACTTTCCTGGTGTTTGTGCCGATTTATTAGAATTATTATTCCGTAGATCTGCCAATCAGTATCATTTGTGAAATTATGTATTGTAATCTTTGGATTAGAGGTAAATTAAAAAAAGGATAGACAGTAAATATGTAAGCATCTGCACGAAAATCAAAGACCGCACGTCTCTGAGCAAAATGAAAAACGTCTCTGAAAATTACTGTTTCTTGAAATAAAGACATCCACTATACAAATTATGAGAACATTAAAGTAAATTTATGTCTGGATGGGCTCAGTTAGTATAATAGGAACAAGTAGAACCAAGTTAACACGGGCGTGTTGTAATATCAAGAAAAATGAAGCTTCCTGAAAGATGCTGAAAATATGTAAAAGAGTTTCAAATGTAAGATTTTCTGTTGATTGAGCAAGTGTAAACACATTGCCAGGACAGAAAATATGTTTTATGACTAGTAATATGTCAATAGTCTATGATTATTATGTAGTAGTCACTTTAGCTTACGTATTTTTTTTTTTGTGAGAGAGGCAGAAATGTAAGAAAAACAGGTTTAGGTCAGAGACGTTCTCTGAACAAATAGGATCTGCTCTCAAACCAATATCAATGACCCACCATGGCGAATTGGTGCCTATGTTTGTAGCACATTGATTCCTCAATCCAAATATAAAGCCAATATCTTGTAAAAATCAAACCCATTAACTACTGATAAGCAAAGATGTTTACGTCAGAGACGTGACATTGAACGTTTTACACATTTTCAACTGCTACAATAAGGAGTAGATCTTTCATTATTCCACAGTATATGGCCCTCGTATACATACATCGTTCTAGGTAATTTACGCAATCTAAAAACAATGTTGATTTTATAATTTTGATCAGAGACGTTCATTTGTGCGTACATTGTTCTTCCAGTGCATGATAAATTTATTTTAATTATCAGTTTAACTCTATTTTTTTTTTCTTACAGCAAGATGGGAAGACCGGATGGATTATAAATGCTCCGAATATTAGAATTTCGTCCTGCTCAGGATCTTTAAGCTCAGTCATGTTCATGGAGCCTACAAGTTCCAGACAACGGCCGTGGTACTGGCAAGACCGGACGGACATTTTGGAGGTGCCATCTGTTTACAAAATAATGACTATCCCAACCCCTGTTTCAGGTAGCAAGCGACGCAGTCGATACCATGCACTGATTGAGGACATGGAATACCAAGTGGAGGGGAAATACAATTCAATGTTATTATGCGGACTCTGTTTTTAATGCACATCACTACGTTTGCTTTTGAGGCTGTAAAATCTGAGGCTTACACGCTAAGAAATAAATGTTCAAATTTGCACCTAATTTGTAACAATACCAGCACACCTGCGGTGTATACTTGCACCCTTAATTGTGCTTAATTGCACCCTTAATTAACTGCCTTTTTGAAATTTTGCTAATTTCTGCAAACAAGTTCTCGTACAGTTGATAAGAATATGCAAATGAGTGAGCTAACCATGTCATAACCTCACAATTTTCCATTGATCGTGTACAAAAAAATAACGAACATTCAATTTTTTCTGTCTTTGAAATCTGAAACATGATGCTATTCCTGGTTGATTACCTTCAGAATAGTAATCAGTTAGATATACCCGGATTAAAGCCCGGGCATAATTCGTCGTGCGCATGGCAGATTGTCGTTACAGCGTGGGAGTGCGCATGGCAGATTGTCGTTAGGGTGTGGGAGTGCGCATGGCAGATTGTCGTTATGGTGTGGGAGTGCGCGTAGGGTTAACAACATTCTGCCATGCGCACGGAAGTGCTCTAACAACAATCTGCCATGCGCACGGAAGTGCTCTAACAACAATCTGCCATGCGCACGACGAATTATGTTTGAATGAAAAACTGAAAATTTCAAAAGTTTATGTGCAAACATTATGGCAAGTTGTGAGGGAATGACAAGCTCAATTTGCCATTAGCATAATCATAATGACCGTTCAAAAACTGTTTCCTGAAAAATTAGCGAAACTTCAAAACGTCATAACTTCATTATTTTTTTTTTCTTGAGCCCGTAAGATTTTATTCTTTCTTATCAGCGGCTAGCTCATATTTGGGCTGAATTTCCCCTGTAATGACTCCTTTTCTCTTAGAAGTAAGGTGAGATGTTCTAGTGGTATTATTTTTGAGGTTTGTAAGCCAAATACATGAGAAAAGGAAAAATACTAACATCTATGATGAAACAAGAAAATGTCTATTAAGAATGTCCCTTTACTTAGTTTCCTCTACAACACTATACTTATGTATCGCCTTCGAGTAGAAAGAAGAATTGATAGGTAAAATGTGATATTGTAATGGTATCATTGTCAACCTCTTGAAAGAGGTTTTCAGTTCATTTTTGGTCAAACATTTGCTGTACCACTCCGTTGATATTCTTTTGAGTTTGGCGTTTACAATTCATATCTGCCATAGTATACAAAAAACACAGCGGAATTTGATGCTTCTAGGATGAGTATAGGTTAATTACAGCTCTCTGAGACGACATCATAACAGTGGCCCAGGTACGGTCCCTAATAAAAATCCGAACTGGCCTGACATACACATACAATCATATTTGAGGTATAGTGGTCAAATTAAAATAGTATTAGTAAATTCGTGTTTACCTTTGTTATAGATTTGGACTACATTTGAAAGAAAGCATATACAATATTGATAGCATGTGGGCACACCTTTGCATACACCGGAAGGTGAAATACAAAGTAGTGGTCATCATAAACAAAAACAATTCTTGACATATGCCTCGGTAAATGATTTCTCAATGAATGTGGAATGTTGAGTTACGAGCATCTTTTAAAATAGGGAGTTTGGTGTTTAATTCTAGTGATAACTTACAGCCGAAACGTCCCTGATGGAAAAGCAAATGTCTCTGATATAAACAAATAATTTTGGTAAGGTAGTCAAAATTGCAAGTATTTCATGTAATTTCTATTTGTCTGTCATTCAAAAGTGTTGTAAGATATGAATAATATAACAAGGACAGGTTTGTTGTTGATTTTTGGTGTAGAAATCGAAATTCCTCTTACAATTTGGAGGTTTGTAGTTACAATCGGTTATTATGAAAAATAATTCAAGTTGAAATTACCATTCTGAATTGTTCACAAAAGATAAACATGTGTTTAATAAAAGAATAATGTTGTTTGTTCACAAACCTCGTAATTATGGATCAAAGGACATCGTTTTTATTGTTTATGTCTGAGGAACGTCTATGAGTGAAACCTGAACGTCTCTGATCAAAACATGGCTTACTTTCAGCATCTGTAAAGGGCTTTTATGGGGATTTGACCAAACGAAATGCACTAAATTCATTATGAGTATCTAGTGAACATTAACATTTAAACAAATAAGACCCCTGCTATATGTTTTGTTCAAATGAGATGAAAGTGAAGATAAGAATATAAAAATCTCTGCTTAAATGACAAAAAATTTCACTTTTACTTTAACTTCCGTGTGTATTAGCTTTTGTAAACTTCACAGGAGGTAAACAATATTTAAGGAACAAATTAACACAGTCTTCAAAAGCATGAACAAGATGAAAATATATTCATTTGAATGTTTTTCTACCCTCATTTGAATTTTCACTAAAACAATGTTTATTTTAGTCAGAGACGTTCGCCAATATGTCACAGTTCTATATAATCTTGAATAAAAACAACACCCTTGGAGATATCCCAGTATAATCGGGTTTCCAAGAAAGCTGATATCAATGACATTTGACTGAGATATATCTATATCAGTGAGTGAAGTTTTTTAATTTTGACCCCTGATTTGCCCAATTGTACATCGTTCAACGTTTTCACCCATATATATATATATTATACATACATATACATATTTATATACGTGTGTGTGCGTATGTGTGTGTGTGACCGTACATCACAAACCAAACAAAGAGTTGTACCCCTTGGTTTTACGTAAGGACTAAAAAAAAAAGGTTCAACAAAGTCAATCTCGAGTTTATCATATGTCCTATATTATTTTTCACTTTGGGATCTTAACATGAATGGGAAAGTGTGTTTTTAGCACATTTTCTACAACCTCTTTTTTGGGGGGAGAGTATATTAATCAGGTATGTCTTAATGGCCACTTTTCATGTCTTGAAATCCTTTAGCACATTTGTCACTTTCAAGTCTAATAATTTTTGAAAGAATGACGCTACTGCTCTAAAAGTTAGCATTTATCATGGTTCGAGTATATTTATGGAGCATGCTCAATTTCAACTTAATCTGATAGTCTCTTCATAGTTGTTAATCCGCTGGCTTACATCCCGTCTTTTTTTTTTTGTCCCCTCCATGGCACAGCTAGCGCGGTCTGGCAAAGATTAAGACTTTGAATATACAGTGTACTCCGGAGCCTCGTTTCTCAACCCACACTTTTTCAGAGTGTGTGCTTTCTTTCCAGTATTAAGGTAGGTTGGGGAGGCCATTTGAATTGAGTTATACAGTATTTTAAAGATTAAAATCTGCACTTTCAGAATCTGCCCTTACTAATAAATCCATATCTGCCGACTCTTTATTGGTTTTGTGGTGCAGGGTTATATATATATATATATATATATATATATATATATATATATGATGCGCTCCGTCGGAATGAGTCAAAAGTCGCAAAAAATGAAATCGTAGTTATGCCTATATGTGAATTCTACAGACTCTAAGCTTTACACTGATATGTAATACAACTGATTTCGACATCCCTATAGATCATAAAAACGAATATTAACTACGCTTATGATGTCAGTCCATTTTCTAAATAACGGAGAAAATCGCTCTCAAAGTTCAGGCTATGTTCAAGCTCGCAACCTGTTTCTTTCACGGGACGAAACAATACAACAGTCCTGCTTAGCGACGGCGTTTACGCTCCATCGCACGCATTACCGTATAAGGCGATAGCTTGGGTGTGTAAGATAATTAACCAATCGCAGGACAGGTCTATCATTAACGATTCTGACCAATACGGCAGCTCGAATGTAAACTTCGGCGCGTTTGTGTCCGTGCCCCTGCCGCCGCATGAATGAGTCGGTACGCAAGTTTTTAACTCACAAACAATAGGAAACAGTAGAAAGAAAAAAAAAAAGGCACGCAATGCGTATTATGAGAAGCGTCTTTTAGTGAGGGCGTAGATCGCTTCCATTCTCCTCCAATGTTGTTGTCAATGGAAACTAAAGAGGATGCGGTTAGCAAGTACCAATACCTAAATAGAACCTGAGAACCTTTTGTAGGCAGGGGTTCAAAAGACAGCATTGGTAGAAAAAAGTCAATGAAGTTAAATAACGATAGTCGTCTTTTGAGATCGTGTTCCTTGTGTGTACTAAAACCCTCAAATTACGCACATGGTCGTAATGTTGCAGAGCATCAAAGACTGCTTTCGCGTCTGTTCTGCTGCAGCTGTATACAGCCGTAACATTCTGAATTCCCGCCATATTAGGCACATTTCCTTTATAGGCGTTGCGTGCACAGTAATTATTGCTCATCACGCTTGCCAATGCTGCACATACTATACGTATCAGAAGCAAAGGTTGATATAGGCTTGACAGCTTCACGTTGGGTTTATATGATTGCATCGTAGATATACTTGTTATTCTCAGTCACTTTTGTAACACCACAGCATATGTGACCGTGCACCTCAAAACGAACATAAAGTCGCACACACTGATTTTGCGTGAGGACTGAAAATAAGTGAAATGGGTCAACCTAGCCGAACTTGACTTTTTCATATTTTCTGAAAGAGCGGGTCTTCTTTTACATTATGCTAAAATTTGGTATCATAAAACGGGCAGGAAAGTGTGTTTTTTTAGCAGTTTATCTCGAACATATTTGGTAGAATAGTGTGATGAGGTGTGTCTTTAGAATCCCTTTTTCATTTCTGAAAAACCTTGTCCACACACTTCACTTTCAACTCTAATAACTTTTGAAAGAATAATGCTACTGCTTTGAAAGTCAGCGTTGATTATGAGCAACATGTGTTAATGAGGCATGCTTAATTTCAATTAAATCTGATAATCCCTTCATTGTTGTTACTCTGGTGGTTTACTTCCTGTTTTTTGTCCCATTCATTGCACAGTCAGCACGGTTTGGTAAAGATTAAGCGCTTGAATAGACACTGTACTTCAGAGCCTCTTTTCTCAGTTCACACTTTTCCTGAGTTTGTGCTTTCTTTCCAATATTTAGATAGGTTAGGAGAGTTCATTTGATTTGAGTTATGCATCATTTTAAAGCTTAAAGTCTGCTCTTTCAGAATATGGTCTTAACTAAAAATTCATGTCTGGCGACTTTTTGTTTGTTTTGAGGTGCAGAGTCACATATAAAGAACCATTAACTTGTAGCTTAAGCTTAATGTTTTTGTTTTTGTTTTTTTTTTTACATCACATTTGCAGTTACAATCTTTCTGCATTGGAGAAATGGAGTATAGACTGACAAATAATCGGAATTAATACTTAGGCCTTCCTCACTTCGTTTTGTATTCACAAACCTTATTAGAATAAATGATTGCGGGTAAATGAACCACCGGAAAATTAACCGCATTTAATTTTCTTGTTAACGAACCTAAGCTAATAGCGAACCATATTTCATTGTGTGATTAACGAACCTTCAGAATAATCAATTGTATTAACCACCCCCCCCCAGGAAAAAAAAAAAGCATTTCAATGTCATGCGTTGTCAAAATTGATAAAAGGCCCGTTTTTATTTCGTAGTGTGTCTCAGTACTCCTGTGCTTATTTTTAAGGATGTGCCTCTCTTTATGATTGCAATTGATGTTCACCTATTTCTTTCCCGCAAGCTTGGAATGGTAGAAGCTAAAATTCAGGCAAGGAGACAAGTTTTCTTCCATGAGATACAATCATCAAGACATACATTTATTCCCGAAAGTTGTATATGTGCTAAAGAATTGTGTCCATTACATGTATCAGGCACTATACATAACGGTTGAAATCTGCTGAAAGTCGAACTTCGGGTTCTTTTTTTTTATTTCGTTTCCATTTCAAGCGGGGGTAGACTAGAAATTAGTTTGTCTATACTGGCAGGAGACATTAGTTTTCCAGTACATACTCCGTATTTAAACAGTCGCCATATTTTCGTGGTCAGAATCAGATAATGGACACGTGATATATTATAACAATGGAAATACAAAACAACCAACCCGCCATATGTACAAACATTAAGAACTTCAATGAATTATACTTACCTGTAATATTCTGCATAAAAAAAAAACAAGCACGCCAATTAAATAATTTAATAGAATTAATAGAACACACAGCGATACCATGCATGGCAGATCAAATCAAGTTCAATTGGTGAGAAAGCTAAATGAAGTTAAAAAGTTGACTTCTTTTCGTTTCTCTTTCAATTTATGACAACAGAATTACATTTTATATCTATTGAAGCGGATTGTCTCTGTTGCGAACGATCGCCATATATAGCATTGTTAGTCTTCTGCGCAAATCCGAATCCCTAAATACTTTAATTTTTGCTTGATAATGTAATAACCCTTATAACTTTATAAAGGACTCGCAAATTCAAAGTTTCAAACCGTATACTGAAACATTACCTTGTACACGGTTTATTTCAAAAAACATTTTGAATGCGTTGTGTGTTAGCATGTTAATAGCATCAATCTACCTTTTATTTTCCGTACGTAAAGCGCACAGAAACGTAACCAAACGTTACCAAAGAAAGTGGAATGCATTGTACGGCGTGGTACTATCATTAGAAGTATATCCCATTCCTTTTCACTTTTATTTGCTTGAAGCAATAATCAAACCGTGTGTCATTTTCGTAGCGACATCACTTAGGAATAAGAATGTATGAAGATAATCGTTACTCATTTATTTTGCGCTATTATTATAGCATTTACATTTTCAAACTTTTATTGACAGTATTATGTTACTGTATGGTTACGATTACGAATGTTGCTTATGAATTTAAAAGACTGGTTCATTAATCGAACTATAAAAACCTATAAACACCTACAGTCAGACCATTAAGTTATGTTACTCCCGCACGCACTGCGCACGGGGCTGCTTCGTGCGGCTGCGTGCGGTTTCGCACGGGTGCGTGCGGCTCCGTGCCATTTCATACGGCCTCGTGCGGGTGCGTGCGCTTCTGCACGCCCCCGTGCGACCCCGTGCGACCTCGTGCGCCTCCGTGCGGCTGCGTGCCAGTCAGTGCGCCTCCGTGCGGCTGCGTGCCACCGTCGAGTGCGGACCATCCGGCACGCTACCGTGCGAGGTGTTGGCACGGTACCGTGCGTGGTGCTGGCACGCTACCGTGCGAGTCCGTGCGAATCTAGTATCCTGCTAGTCCCGACACGGGACTCTTATCTTTTTTTTTTCACTCTCTCATACGCCCTCATTGGCGGTATACGAAGGCAGTCTAGGCAGTGGACTAGCATCCTGCGTGCGAATCCATTGGAGGCCGTGCGTGTATGCATTGTAAATAATAATATCCCCTTTGTAAGTGTGTGCTCATGACTATGTGTGCGCCTGCGTGTCCATGCCTGTGGATCCGTGCCCATGCCTGTGTGCCTGCAAGCGATCGCGAGAGGACGATACGATGTTCACACTGTACAATATTCAATGAAAGCCCTTACAAGTCTGTGCAACTGCGTATTACATGTAAACACTCATGCCTGTCCAAAAATGGACGATTTTCTACATTGCAGAGATCACTGCCAATCATTCTAAGAATATGGAGTAGCATCACCGCGTGTACATGTATCTCTCCTTGCAAAGAAATTAGAAAAATTGTGTGGTTGTATGTGTGTCTTTATCACTCGATAACTTGAACAGTGTAGAAATAATTATGGTAATAATGACAATTAACAACAACAGAGAAAAGCTATTGTATAATTACATCAAGGGAACCATTTTGTTGATGATGATGATGATGTTGATGATCACTCAAAAGGTAATAATAAATGTACATTGTAGATGTTACATATTGTTACATTATCAGTATGGTGTATTAGTATTTTTATTATTTTTGCCTCTCTTAAAAAAGAAAAAATACACACACACATTCTTTGTCCTTTCTGATATTCCCCCAAAGCCTTGAAATATATCGTCGCCGGTCACACGAACCGACGAATCACTCGATTTTGGGTCAAATTTTCGAATTTGAGATTTTCAGTCATTTCGATAGTAGACATTCCATACTACATATTCTGAAATTCTCAGTGTGTAATTCGGTGTAATTTTTACGTAGTTATCACTTTTGTAGAAGTATGTAATTCCATTTGTGAAAATTATTTGTTTTCCCCATAGACGCGTGTGTTAAACAGTCAGGCGATTCGACGGTTCGGTGACCGCGCGTACTAGTACGCGCGGTCACCGAACCGACGAATCAGTGCGCATTGACTTGCGTGTTGTTTTTTAGATTCAACAGTTCATTGACCGCGCGCATAGTGCGCGTACTATGTAATACATGTGTTGACAATGACAACGCTCAATGTACATGTACATATGGACACACATGGAAAATGACAACGTTCTTTGCAGACCGAAAATACATGCATGCAGCTCTTTGACGATTTCCCGCTTATTTGTTAACAATACAATTCGATAAAAACTTCACAAGTTAGAGCAAGAATTGAAGTCTGATGTACTACAAAAATAATTGGAAATTATAGACATGAAAGTGTAGCAACCATAAGTCAAAAATGGGCTAACTTCAAACGCGTTTTTCTCGAATTGTCATTCTTACGCAAACCTGAGGGATTCGTCGGTTCGTGTGACCGGCGACGATATGTAGAGCTTAAACATTGTCGTAAGCAGGTGAAAAAAAAAAAAAAAAAAAAAAAAAAAAAACATCGTCGCTGCAGGATAGGTCGGTATATTAACAGTTTCCGTCTCGATAGGTTTGTAATCTTGGCAAAATATATATATTGAATCGTTTCTTTATTCAAAAAAATGTTTTACATTACACCACCGGTCTAGTTATCCCAAGGTTTCTTTGAAAATGCTGCAAGCATCAAAATATCAAACATCGTAATTTTTATGTACAATTTCCCGTGAATGCTAAGCGTATGAGAGAAAGAGATAGAAAAGAACAAAAATTTTCTGCCATATGTCTTGTTTCTCGCTTTATTGCACCGTATGCCCAAGGAGGTTTAAGAGATGGAGTTCCAACTGGCTGTAATTATTCAAACAGTTGTCACTTTTCTATTGATGTACAAAAGAATTCCACAGGTGCATCTTTGCCTTTGGTGGCGGGGTTTGATGCCGCCGTCTTGCTGAGCAATCTAAAAATTCATTTTGAACATGAACTTAATGTTGGCTATATTTTGCTCGTTTATCTATTAAATGAAACGAAATCTCACTCAATGATAAAGCTCATTAAACAAAGGTCAATCCCTTCAAGAAATATGTGCAAAAGTGTAAATCAGAGCTGTATCATGTGAAAGTGTTTAAAACTGTACCCTCCCGGAAAGCCGGTTTTATCACTTTTCCACTTAATTCCTCCAAATAAAACTGATATGGAATAATTTTCGAGTATAATTCTATATTAATAGATATATCAGATTAGTGGCCGGGCACGGCCAGTCGAGTAATTTTCATTTTCATTTCATCATTTTTTGCGCAATTTCTATTCGCGCATCCCTGTGTCTTTACCATTATATACCACCTATCTTTTATAAGTAGGGATGGCGAAAAGTGATTACCATCACAAAGACATATTTTCGTTAGAAAGTGGCTGATGATTATGCAATGAGACATGAGTCAATTGTCTTCCTATCTGCGCGGCAGATCCAGTTTGCCACATGCTTCAAATACTTTCGAGTGGCGGCATCAAACGTGACTTCAAAGGAAATACGACAGTTGTGACTCCATTCTCGTGAACCTCCTTGGTATGTCATTGTCGAAGTATAAATGCTATGATAAATGTTGGTAACAACCACTTGAGAACTTGCACATTCGATTCCCAACAACCATTAAATCATTGGGGTCCGTAAAAAAGGTTACATAATACATACGAAGCACCTCATTATAATGTATTCGATGGACCGGTGCAGAAAAAACTGGCTGTCTGTAATCGGCCTTTGAACATCTCTATTATGCTCATAATCTCCGACTTTTCAGATGGCGGCTACGAGCGCGTCCAGGGATGTTTTTGTATCAACATTCTGACTATTCATGGAGGTACAATGTAACCTGATACTCTGGCCACCTGGTCTATTCAAAGTATTCTTGCGTAATACACGCGCGTAATTATGTTTGGCTGTGTTTCACCATGATGAATATATAGGACCCCATAGTAGCAATATCGGCACTTGCGTTGTATGAATGCTATACAGGGATCCTCCATTTGGTTCGTTGGTCAAGTATATAGATTCTTTTAACGATCTTATAAGCAGGCTGTCATTCATAAGTATGACAGAAAAACAAACAACAACTTCAAGCAACATCGAAGTTGAGTTTCGCGAACTAATCTTCCATTTGAGTTGGTTTCTCGGTTTTGTTTCAACAATTTTTATAATGTTGACAAAAGCCTGATGGGATGTTCAATATTCAAATAAATCATTGCACCTTTCTCGCAATCTTTGACAACTAATGATGACTAAACCTGTGAAATCCACGATTTATTTATTTATTTATCTATTTTTTTGTATAGAGACGTTTTCTTTTTGAATTTATCTATCATGACTGCCTCCAGATTTCGACCATAATTATATGACTTAGGTTTCCATGGGATCAATAAAGGAGATCAACGAGCGCATTTGTAGGTTTCCTGTCGGGTTTAATGTTGCAAAGTTTATGTGCAATCACGATTCACTTACAACCCTATATAATATACACCGTAATGTCGGGATGAGATATTGTTCACTACACATCAAGTGAGATTAAATCTTACACAGTGATTATGATATGATATATATGATAAAAGTCATCAGCAAACGGGATAGATTATTGTTTTGTCTATGTGTGTGTGTGTGTGTGTGTGTGTGTGTGTGCGTGTGTGTGTGTGAGAGAGAGAGAGAGAGAGACGTGAGAAAGGGTGGAGAATATATATATATATATATATATATATATATATATTCACTTACAACTATATGATTTCATAAAACACATGTTCAAGTCAGTTGACGGAACATTTATAAGCTCTTCCGGTCTGCATATGAAACATCGGAGTCTATGCGATAAGAAGAAAAATGAGAGATAGAGAGAGAAAAATAAAATAGGCTGGTCTTCTAAATTTTGTTCGATGAATGGTAATCTGAACACACGTTTGCAAACGAAATGAAATATTATACACGGCTAGGTTTGCCTATAATCTGTGTTATGGTGATATCTTATTTGATTATACATAATAATACGGGCAAAGTATCTTGGATAAGTGATCGCCACCATCGATGAGGATATTCAATCTAGACGACTAATTGAAGATGATGAGAATAAAGAAGACATAGTGGATAGCTGGAAAAGAAAGTAATGTGATGCAATGAGATAAAAATGAAGGAGCACGAATCGAGGCAAATGTATTACAAAGGAAGAGAAAATGGCATATTCGAGTGTTCAAAATGGTTTAACATTATGCGAAGATTTCATAGTCATTTTTTTCTGTGTGTGTGTGTGTGTGTGTACGTTTGTTTTCTAATTTTACAGTTATGTAATTCAAACTCGTCGACAAAATAAAAAAAAAAGATAGCGCCATGAATATGTTCATAATTCAAGCTCAGTTTCCTCTTACTATATCCTATCACTTTAAAAAAACGTATTCAAATTTGAATGCCCGTAGACAATTCAAATTCGTCTCCATGTGAGAGAGCGTCTTTTCAAACAGGGTCGCAGGTGCCCCCATTCCCGAATTCGACGCAGAAGTTAATTCAATTTAGCAACAAAAAAAAAAAAAACAAAAAAAAAAAAGGCTGGCCATCGCGTATACTCCAGCAGCTGTAGAAGAAGCCGACATGATCATAGAAGTATGACAAGCACAAGCCACACAGGCTTGAAGGCCTAACATTATTACATCACTTGAGAAAATAAGGAAAAGGCAATATTTTTGTTGAAATAAACAACATTTCTCCTGGCATTCTTCAATCTCTCATAACAGACGGCTAATTTTGCTGAATTGTTCTTCTCTTATGTCATGAGTGTAAATCAATATTTGTTTAATTGTTTATACAGTACCAGTCATCCCCCGATAAAAGACAAGAAAGAAATGAAGAACTAATCTCATTCAATAAGCATAATGTATAAAGGAAATGAGCATTTGCTGCAATCGTTTATGAATATGAAAATGCTGCAATGTGCATGAGTTCGCGAAGTCTAATGGAATGAAAAAAAATGTAGTCCTACCTAAATGCATATATATCCTTATATATATATTATATATATATATGTATATATATATATATATATGTATATATATATATATACATATATATATATATATATATATATTATATATATATGTTACGCTGGCACGATAAGTGAATAAACCACTTCAATAGCAGCATGAAAACATTTGATTCCATCGATACACATGAGATAAGACAAGAACATTTTATGCTTTTATTGCACAAAATACCTTGCTCCTGAACAAAGTGTTCAATTGAAGCGATGGGTTATCACAGGTCCATCTCTCAAAAAATTGAATCACTCTTCGCCAATTTGGAGCGCTTTCTACGAAGGCAAATGCATTCTATGGACCGGTGCAGAAAAAAAAGAGACCGTCTGTAATCGGCCTTTGAACTTCTCTTTATGCTCATAATCCCCGACTTTTCTACGAGCGCGTCCAGGAATGTCTTTATATCAACATCCTGTCTATTCAATGAGGTACAATGTAACATGATACTCTGGCCACCTGGTCTATTCAAAGTATTCTTGCGTAAAACATTCGCATATGTTAGGCTGTGTTTCACCATGATGAATATATAGGACCCCATAAAGGCAATAACCATCGGCTCTTGCTTTACATGAATGTTATACAGAATATCCTCTATTTGGTTTGTTGGCCAAGTAGATTATTTGAACGACCTTTAAATGACATAATCAGACTGTCATTCATAAGTATGAGAGAAAGGAAAAAAAAACAAACAACTTCAAGCAACATCGAAGTTGAGTTTCGCAGACCAATCTTTTATTTGAGTTAGTTTCTCGGTTTTGTTTCAGCAATTATCCCTTTCATAATGTTGACAAGAGCCTGATGGGATTTTCAATATTCAAATAAATCATTGCATCTTTCTTGCTTTCTTTGACAACTTATGATAACTAAATCTGAAAAAGTCCATGCTATTGCGGTACCTGCCATCCACACAGAAGTTTCTTTTTCTTTTGTATAAGAAGTTTGCTTTCTGGAATTATCCATTATGTCTGCCTACAGATATGACCTAAGGTTTCCATGGGATAAATAATAGAGATCAACGAGCACATTTGTGATTCAACAGTAGGGGGTTAAATGCTGCCAATTGTATGTACAATGTTATAATTGTCTTAAAACTCTACTGCCACGAAGTATTGCTCATTACGAATCACATGAAATAAGATTTCACATAGTGATAAGACAGAAGTTATTTGTTATAATATAATTATGATGAAAACTCATCACTAACCGGAAAGACTATTGTTTTGTGGAATTTGTATATTTGATAGAACATTTATGAGGTCTTCCGGTCTTCAGGCGAAACACTGGAATCTATGCGATGAGAAGAAAGATTGAAAGGGAGAGAAAGAGAGAGGGAGAAAAATAGGCTGGTCCTCTAAATGTTGTTTGATGAATGTACATATATTAGATATTGTTGTATATATATATGTAATACAAGAACAGGCAAAGCATCATCGAGAAGTGATCTTCACTAATGATATTATTCAATCAAAAAATTGGATAACTGGAAAGAGAGGGAGAGAGATCAAAGAGGGTGGGGGGGGGGGAGAGAAATATGATGGTCTTCTAAATTCTTTTTGATGGATGGTAATCCGATCGCATTTTAGCAATCGAAATGTAATGTTACATCCGGTCAGGTTTGCCTATCTATGTTATGGCAATATCTTTTGAGATTGTATATACGGGCAAAATATCTGTATACGTTTGTAGGCGGAAATGAAGTGGATAGCTGGAAAGGAAAGTGATGAAATGTAATGGGAAAGAATAAAGGAGCACAAATTGAAGGAAATGTATCATAAAAGAAAAGTAATGGAAACTTGATTATAGATAATGGCACATTATGCAAAGATTTTGCAGCCGTTTTTCTGTATGTTTTTATTTCAATTTCATAGTTAAGTAATTCATAATCGCCAACAAAAAATAGCTTCCTGAAGATGGCCATTCAGGTTTGTTTTCCCTTCGCTATATGCTATCCCTTCAAATGTAGCATGAACACACTTCAATTTATAGTCCATGGGCCAAGACCCGAAAAATGGGTTGTTGGTACCACCTGAAGTGGCAAAACCTTTTTGGTGTCAGTTTGTTTGTCGGGCAGAGATATGCTTATCAAGCTATGATAGCATTTCCAAATGAGTAGCTTAGTCATAAAAAAATGATTTTTTTTTTAAAACCAATTTGGTCTCGTTTTTATATCCCTATACTTCTGAATCGAAACTAACCGCTATAAAAAGAAGAGCACTGTCTTCCGTACGTCCACAGGTGTTCTGTTGTAAACGCGATGCGCTTAGTCTTCATTCAAGGCAGCGAAGGGAATATCCAAAGGGTTATGATGTCCACAGCTGTCACGCGGTGCGCTTAGTCTTTATCTGGACCAATGTACCGTTATCATATCTAAAGTTCCTCATAATAAGGGATTATCTATACTATTTTTATACTACCCTCTAAACAAATAAATCAATTTTAAACAAAAATCACTCTGTTTATTTACAATATTATTCATTGTAATGTATTGTAGTGTACCGGTCCATTGTTTTTGCATTATCCTTTTTTGTTGGATGAAAATAAAGCGACATCGGCGTGGTGTTAGCGTTTTCACACTAGCGTTTTTGCCGGAAAATGATAGATAATTGCAAAATACGGTAAAATTCAAGAGGAATATTTTTTTTTTTTTTTAGGTGATCCGAGTATCCTTCGGATCACCTTCTGTATCTGTACGGATTCTTTGTTGGTTCTTCTTCTTCTTCTTCTTCTTTATTTCTGGACAAAATTTGTGTAGAGGTTAGCTCAGAAAGTCCTCGTCCTATCAATTTCAAAATTATACCATATATGTATCATGTCCCAAAGACGACAGATCTAATGTATAATACTGATCAGTCGACCGTGACGTCACTATGACGTCATTATATGAAAACACATTCTCAATCATATCTCATTAATGGAATAGAATTTTTCAATGAAATTTATGTCACATATATTTCAAGTTATGCGCATTCTACTCATATTCTCAAAATTCATATTTTCTCTTAAAACGTGCGCGTACGCGCGCGTTGAAATATTTGTATGCTCAAATCGAGCTCAAATTTTTTTTTGCACACGTTTCAGACCAATTGGAGCATTTTTTGAAAAAAAATTGAAAAAAATTGGACGGACGCGTACGCGCGCGCACACATACGCCCGCACAGCTCATATGCAATAGAAATTTCCCGTTTTTTCACACTTATCGGATGCCTGAAATGTCAAGGAATATTTCTACAAAGTTTCACGTCAATCTGACTCAATATGACGTCACACGGGCCCGTCAAAGTTGAAATTCCGCGCGCGCGTCAATGGCGATATACAGCGCAACAATGCAAAAAACCGCCAATTTTAAATCCAATTTTACTCGTCAGGATGGACGGTGACCCCCCCAATTTTTTTTTACATATTCTGAAAGCTGATGAATTGTACATGTCATTTCATGGGTTGGCGATGCTGGAAAAATGATGAAAAGATATCAAATTTCTTAATAAAGTAAAAAAAGTAAATTTTCAAAATGACGTCATCGAATTTTAAGTTTACTCAAGCATATCTCACTTATTCTTTTGTTGATTTTCATCCAAATTTCAATATGTTGTAGCTCATTAAATGGTCTTTCAGTCATATAATAACAACATTTTAATTGGATGACGGCATCACCTCGTAAAAAGGGATTAAAAGTAACATTGTCAAATTTGACCAGTTTACGTGTTATCTCTATGGGAGTGCAGTTTTCCTGGAAATGAAAACTGACATGACTATCTTTATCGAGCACTAGCTCACTTATGCTTCGGTGAATTTCTCCCATATTTTAATATGTTGTAGCTGAGACTTTGGGCTATCGTTTATGTGCCCTTTGTTTTTTCATACGACGTCGGCATCACGTCAAAAAATTTGGTTGAAATTAAAGCTTATCTTCGATGTATTGAGATATTTCTTTCTTTCTGCAACTTTCTTTGCAATAACTCAAGAAAAACAAGCTCTATCAGCCCAATATTTTGCACATGTTTAGTTTATGTCACCTACATTATTTCATAAAATAACAACTACTTGATCGGGCACCTTCTTGGGTATGTAAATTAGGGTCAAAGGTCAAAAATGTTTCATCCTGTATCTTGGTGAATACATGTCTTATCTTTCCCATATTTTGCATACGTAAAGACCATGTTACAAGAATCATTTCACAAAATAACCACTTTTTGCTCAGACGCCATCTTGTCT
Source organism: Diadema setosum (assembly GCF_964275005.1). NCBI lineage: Eukaryota > Metazoa > Echinodermata > Echinoidea > Diadematoida > Diadematidae > Diadema > Diadema setosum. The sequence continues at coordinate 1,458,838 of NC_092694.1, read as the reverse complement.
GTGCAAAGTAGGGTCAAAGGTCAATGTACTTCTTTCTTTATCTTCATTATGACGTGTTATCTCTATGGGAGGGAATTTGTCTAGATGTGAAAATTGACAGGATTGTCTTTATCGACGACTAGCTCACTTACCCTTCGGTGAATTCCTTCCAGATTTTAGTATGTTGTAGCCAATTTAATACTCTTTAAGTTGTTTTCATCAAAGTTTTAATCGGATGATGTCTTCACCTCGTGAAAATGGATATAATGTAACCTTGTCAAATTTAACCAGTTTACGTGTTATCTCTATGGGAGGGAATTTTTCTGGAAATGAAAAGTGATATGACGGTCTTTATCGAGCACTAGCTCACTTACTCTTTGGTGAATTTCTCCCAGATTTTAGTATGTTATAGCTGAGACTTTGAGCTGTCGTCAAAGTTTCTCTATTTTTTTCATACGACGCCGAGATCACGTAAAAAAACTTGGTTGAAATCAAACTTATCTTCGATGTATTGAGATATTTCTTTCTTTCTGCAACTTTCTCTGCAATAACTCAAGAAAAACACCCCCTATCATCCCCATATTTTGCACATGTTTAGTTCATGTCACGTACATTATTTCATAAAATAACAACTACTTGATCAGACGTCATCTTGGGTATGTAAATTAGGGTCAAAGGTCATAAATATATCATCTTGTATCTTGGTGAATACATGTCTTATCTTTTCCATATTTTGCACACGTAAAGACCATGTTACAAGGATCATTTTACAAAATAACCACTTTTTGCTCAGATGCCATCTTGGCTGTGCAAAGTGGGGTCAAAGGTCATATGTACTTCTTTCTTTATCTTCGTTATGACGTGTTATCTCTATGGGAGGGAATTTTTGTAGATGTGAAAATTGACATGATTGTCTTTATCGAGCACTAGCTCACTTATGCTTCGGTGAATTTCTCCCAGATTTTAATAGGTTGTAGCTGAGACTTTGGGCTATCGAAAGTGTGCCCTCCATTTTTTCATACGATGTCGGGATCACGTCAAAAAACGTGGTTGAAATTAAAGCTTATCTTCGATGTATTGAGATACTTCTTTCTTTCTGCAACTTTCTTTACAATAACTCAAGAAAAACAGGTCTTATCACCCCCATATTTTGCACATGTTTAGTTCATGTCACGTACATTATTTCATAAAATAACAACTACTTGATCAGACGTCATCTTGGGTATGTAAATTAGGGTCAAAGGTCATAAATGTGTCATCCTGTATCTTGGTGAATACATGTCCTATCTTTCCCATATTTTGCACACGTAAAGACCATGTTACAAGGATCATTTCACAAAATAACCACTTTTTGCTCAGATGCCATCTTGTCTGTGCAAATTGGGGTCAAAGGTCAAATATACTTCATTCTGTATCTTCGTTAGTGTATACGGAATTGTGTACCATAGATGTCAGGTCTGACTACCTTTTCTAAATGAGAATCCAAACATCACACGGCCAATGTCCACTAAACACAGATTAAACCGGTATGGTCATGCCTATTGGGATCAGGAGACTCAAATCGTTGATTTACGAACAGATCGGATCACCTAATTTGTCAGTGTTGACAAATTCCAAGTCTAGTTAGGTGATCCGAGTATCCTCTCGGATCACCTTCTGTATCTGTACGGATTCTTTGTTCTTCTTCTTTTTCTTCTTTAGGTGATCCGAGTATCCTCTCGGATCACCTTCTGTATCTGTACGGATTCTTTGTTGGTTCTTTATTTCTGGACAAAAGTTGTGTATCTACGTACTCAGAAAGTACTCAGAGTATCAACTTCAAACTCATACCATATATGTATCATGTCCCAAAGACGACAAATCTAATGTATCATAGTGATCAGTCAACCGTGACGTCACTATGACGTCATTATATGAAAACACATTCTCAATCATATCTCATTAATGGAATTGAGTTTTTCAATGAAATTTACGTCACATATATTTCAAGTTATGCGGATTTTACTCATATTCTCACAATTCATATTTTCTCTTAAGACGTGCGCGTACGCGCGCGTTGAAATATTTGTATGCTCAAATCGAGCTCAAAATTTTTTTGCATACGTTTCAGACCATTTCGAGCATTTTTTGAAAAATTGAGAAAAATTGGACGGACGCATACGCGCGCGCACATATACGCACGTACAGCTCATATGCAACAGAAATTTCCCGATTGTTTACATATATCGGATGTCTTAAAAGTCAAGGAATATTTCTAGCAAGTTTCAAGTCAATCCGACTCAATATGACGTCATACGGGACCGTCAAAGTTGAAATTCCGCGCGCGCGTCAATGGTGATATACAGTACAACAATGCCCTAAAACCGCCAATTTTAAATCCGATTTTACTCGTCAGGATGGACGGTGACCCCCAATTTTCTTTACATATTCTGAAAGCTGATGAGTTGTACATGTCAGTTTATGGGTTGGCGATACTGAAAAAGTGATTAAAAGATATCAAATTTCTTAATAAAGTAAAAAAAGTAAATTTTCAAAATGACGTCATCAATTTTCAAGTTTACTTGGGCGTATCTAACTTATCCTTTGCCAATTTTCACCCAGATTTCAGTATGTTGTAGCTTATTAAATGTTCTTTCATTAATGTAATTACAACATTTTGATTGGATGGCGGCATCACCTTGTAAAAATGGATTGAAAGTAATCTTGTCAAATTTGACCAGTTTACGTGTTATCTCTATGGGAGAGCAGTTTTTCTGGCAGTGAAAATTGACATGACTATCTTTTTCGAGCATTAGCTCACTTATGCTTCGGTGAATTTTTCCCAGATTTTAGTATGTTGTAGCTGAGACTTTGGGCTATCGTGAATGTGCCCTTCATTTTTTCATACGACGTCGGCATCACGTCTAAAAACTTGGTTGAAAATGGCACGTGGCTTCGATGCAGCGTCATTTTGCTTAATACACACGGCCTATGGAGCATGAAATAGGTCATTGCATAGCGCATCCGACTCGTAATCCTAAGGTCCCTGGTTCGAGCCTCACCCCTGCCAATATTTTTTTTTTATTTTTTCAAACTCTTTTTTTCTTCTTTTTCTTTATTTAGTCTTAATCTCCCTTCCTTACTTTTTCTGATTTTTTAATGCTTCTCCTTCAAATTTCTATAAAATAACATAATTCTTTCTTTATTTTTCTTTCTTTCTACTACTTTCTGTGCAATAGATGAACAACAACAATGGTTATCAATCCCATATTTTGCACATGTTTAGTTCATGTCACGTACATTATTTCATAAATTAACAACTTCTTGATCGGACACCATCTTGGGTATGTAAATTAGGGTCAAAGGTCATAAATGTTTCATCCTGTATCTTGGTGAATACATGTCCTATCTTTCCAATATTTTGCACACATAAAGATCACGTTACCAGGATCATTTCACAAAATAACCATATCTTTCTCAGATGCCATCTTGGCTGTGCAAAGTGGGGTCAATGGTCAAATATACTTTATTCTGTATCTTCGTTATAGTGTATACGGAATATGGTACAAAAGATGGCAAACCCGACTCCCTTTTTTTTAAATGAGAATCCAAACATCACACGGCCAATGTCCATAACCACAGATGAACCTTAACAGTCATGCCTATTGGGATCAGGACTCAAATCATTGATTTTCGAAGAGATCGGATCACCTAATTTGTCAGTGTTGACAAATTCCGGTTCTAGTTGGTTGTTGTTGTTGTTGTTGTTGTTTTTAGATAAAAGGATATACACTGTATCATAAGCTTTGGATATTCCCTTCGCCGTCTAGAATAAAGACTAAGCGCACCGCGTTTACAACAGAATACCTGTGAACATACCATAGAGCTGCATTTTACAGCTCTATATACGGAACATACAGAAAACAGTACTCCTGTGCTTATTTTTAAGGATGTGCCTCTCTTAATGATTGCGATTGATGTTCAACTATTTCTTTCACGAAAGCTTGAACAGGAAGAAGCTAAAATTCAGGCAAGGAGACGAGTTTTCTTCCATGAGATACAATCATTAAGACATACATCTATTCCCGAAAGTTGTGTGATTGCTTATGTGCTAAAGAATTGTGTCCATTACATGAATCAGGCACTATACAAAACGGTTGAAATCTACTGAAAGTCGAACTTCGTTTTTTGTTTTTGTTTTTTCATTTCCATTTAAAGCGGGGATAGACTAGAAATGTGTTTGTCTATACTGACAGGGGACATTTTTCCAGTACATGCTCCGCATTTAAACAGTCACCATATTTTCGTGGTCAGAATCAGATAATGGACAAATGATATATTATGAAAATGAAAATACGAAACTACGAACACGCCATATGTACAAACATTATGAATTTCAATGAATTAAACTTACTTGTGATATTCTGCATAAAAAACAAGCACGCCGATTAAATAATTTAATAGAACTAATAGAACACACAGCAATATCATGCATGGCGGATCAAATCAAGTTCAATTGGTGAGAAAGCTACATGAAGTTAAAAAGTTGACTTCTTTTCGTTTCTCTTTCAATTCATGAAGACAGAATTACATTGTATATCTAATGAAGAGGATTGTCTCTGTTGCGAACGATCGCTATATATAGCACTGTTAGTCTTCTGCGCAACATTGTGAAACTTCGTGGACATAAGGATTGCGCGAGCGGTGCGCACACGCGCGGATTAGCTATAACGTGTAATTTCTCGCATCAAAAAACGTATCTTGATGCTATATGTTGAAATATGTCATATTTCTTGTTGACGGCACGGAAGGGGGCGAAGCGATTTGACAAGAAGACAAAATTTACTTTCTTTTCATGTTATGATTTTTTCCAGAGAGTATTTATCTTCGCTGCTTTTCAAGTTTTAATTTGGCTAAGCATGTTCACTTTTTGTAAAAAGTCTATGGGAAATGAAGAAATTTCCACGATTTCGTACGTACTCGCTGGTTTTCAACATCGCTCAAATCAGAACCATATATCGTATCAACTTGGGGCGAAGTGTTTTGGATAGAGCAGGCTGTAATCTACATGACTATATAAAACTCATTGCTATTGGTTATTTAACTCCGCTGCTTTCTTAGGCTAAAACTACTGATCAATTGGAAAAACTGTCTCAAAAGTAGAAAACCTAGCGATGACGTAATGGGCGATACTATTCATCGCAAAGGGAGATGACCGGATGTACGTGGTATCGTACATACGTACAGTCCATTGTCACTCACGCGAGAAGCCCGAATGTGACAACGGTGATCTTTCCCAAGGTATTTTAAAGAGGAATCCTCCTATTTTGTCCGAAAAAAAAAAAACTTATTACAACGGCCATGAAGGTGGTCACAAAATGATCAAGTTTGCTTTAAGATTGGTGGAAGCGTACATGATTTCATGAAAAAAATGTCTACATAGCCAGAAAATGAGGTAATGAATGAGGTCCTTAGGCAGCCAAACAATGAACGATCGGTTCGTTGCAATGAGTCCCACATGTACAAAGTTGCGTATGGTTAATTACAGTACTGTACGTATACTGGCTTCCATCAGGGAGGCGGGGAGTCCCTGCTTTCATACTCGAGCTGTGGCTGTCTATGTAATCCTGAGGCATTTCAGGAAGCATTTTTGTCCGCGACAAAGCTGTCAGACAAATTTTCTCTCAGGCAGTCAGATGCAAGGATTTCTGTAGCTTGTAACAGTGTGTCAGAAATTATGCTTCGTCAAATGCCTCCATGCAATGCAGCGAACCCCTATTTTGATAATGGAAACGCCCCGTCTCTTTGCTATCTCCGTTCAAGCGTGAGATGAGTAAACAACGTGACCCGGTGACCTGAACGTGCACACACGTTGTTGCTCGGAAGGCTTGTGTCCAAAATTGGGGGAAAGTTTTCATAATGTCCTAATCCCTAAATACTTAAATTTTTGCTTGATAATGTAATAACCCTGCTTATAACTTTATAAAGGACTCGCAAATTCAAAGTTTCAAAACGTATACTAAAATATTATATTGCACACGGTGTATAAAAAAAAAAAAACAAACAAACATTTTGAATGCGTTGTGTGTAAGCATGTTAATAGCATCAATCTGCCTTTTATTTTCCGTACGTAAAGCGCACAGAAACGTAACCAAACGTTACCAAATACAGTGAAATGCATTGTACGGCGTGGTACTATCATTAGAAGTATATCCCATTCCTTTTTACTTTTATTTGCTAGAAGCAGTCGTCAAACCATGCGTCATTTTCGTAGCGACATCATTTAGGAATTAGAATGTATGAAGATAATCGGTACTCATTTATTTTGCGCTACTGACATAGCATTTACATTTTCCAACTTTTATTGACATGCAGTATTATGTTACTGTATGTTTACGATTACGAATGTTGGTTATGAATTCAGAAGACTGGTTTATTAATCGAACTATAAAGGTAATAGCTGTTTTGAAAGTAGTTCGATGCAAATTCAAAACGCAATCGAAATCATCGTCATAGGGGGAACTGATAGCTCTAGAAAACTTGTTGAGGCTAGTAAAGATTGCCGTATGCAATCTTTGTAGAAAGTTTTGACTTAGGCCTTCTTTCCAGTATTTTGAGAAATTATATAAAGAAAATTATTTGTTTTGATTATGTCAAGAATTAGTTTGAACTATGAGAACAAAAAGGCGCGGTTACCCAAACAATGTCGTAGTTCGAAAAGACATGATGGGTAAAGTGAATTCATGACTTGACTAATCCTTACTGAATTGATGATCACTAGTGTAAACTATCAGTTATGTCTTGTAGATGCTACCTCTGTAATCGTAGTCAAAATTCTTTTGAGCGATGAGACGAAAACCAACAAACAAAATGCCGTGTATCTTCGCTCGAGATTCCAACATTTGGCGTCACCCGACCAACAATAAGTGACGAATCAAATGGAATATCATGTTGTGAGTTAGCAGACTGTGTTACTTTTTTTAAATGTTTCGAGCAGTTGTTTTAAAAAGAAAAGAGAAAATGAGGCAAAGTTCAAAAAATTTGAAAAAAGCACGTAAATGCCGGCGATCATGTTTGATAATCAAAGTAAGAGATTATAATCGGCCGTGCGGATGTATATGATTGCCTTATTTACATGTCTGATTTCTGTAAACTATGTTATATTTAAATGCAAGTTCCCTTTCCTCCTTGATAAAAGTTGTGTTGGGTTTTCGCTATAGGCATTTATTAGGAAACACTGTAAAAACGACAACAAATGCGTACTATACATCAAGAGATGACCTATACATATATGAAACACAAAAATTTGTATACGTTCTGATATAATGCAACTGCTTGTTTGTTAGTTAGTTAGTTAGTTTGTTTGTTTGTTTTGAATTACCATGGTCTTTGTTGAGGGAAAGATGAAGAAAAGTAGTAGAGTGTATTACTCTCAAATCCGGATAATTGCGATAAGTGTGTATCCCCGCCCTTTCTATACAGGTAAACGATTTAAGCTTGGTATGCTATTATAAAAGCCTGCATGTGTCACGCAGAAGAACTGATTCCGCGATCACTTTAAACCTTTCATAAAATTCACGTTTTAAGATAGTAACGACAGCTTGTAGGAGATAGAGAAACTTAGCGTCCCTGACTGTGGTTCTGAAGACAAAAGGGGACTGAAAAATTCTTTTACAAATTAGCAGACATAATGCCAATCCTCCAACACTGTTGCTCCATTCAGTCACTGGTTCTGCTATCAATGGCGAAGAAAGAATACTGGTTGCGTCTTTATCCACCCCTTGATAGCAGGAAGTTTACCTTTCATTGTTTAAGGCTTTGTTGATGCGGGGTTTACTCGGATACAAGGCGTGAACAGTGTCGTCCGAGTTCTTTCATTTGAAATTCCTCAGAATACGCAATTCAATGGGCAATTAGCGCTGCTACTTCGCAAAGCTGTTAGCCAAATTCTTTGCAGACTTCACCTCTCACATGTCAGCTACACGCAATACACGACAAACAGCTATCATTACAAACATTCTGATTAAAAAACAAAACCAAATGAAGAAGCACACTTTTGAGTAGCGACACAGCTTTCTGTCCCTTTCTCAGATAGGTCCTACCTCTAAAAAAATACACAGATGACAAGAGTCAGAATATCCTCAAAAGGGAACACGACCTACATTGTATTTGGGCATTAATAATGTTTATCTTCCGATTTCTCTCCATGCCGTCGCGGCCCAAACCATCATAAGAAATAGGGCAATAAGTTTTATTAACCAGGGAAACAATAGTATGCATTACATAAATTTGGCGAATTATCACACGAATTGTCGACTTAATAAAAACGAGAATACATGTAATTGACAACTTATAGGCCCTACTATCTCCAGAGATGAACTTTAAACAGCAAGGCACATACCAGGGAAAGAAAGTTATGATTATTTGAATGAATTCATTAATGAGGCCAATTAATAACCGTTGTAAAAGTACACACTCGCATACAGAGGTTTCAAGTTCGATTATTATGATCATTATATTAGCTCATAGATAAAGTATTATAAATTCTGCGTGATCGTTCGTTGGAATCATTTTTTTCAGCGCGATTTATGCGTCACATCAATCACCACTTCATGAAATGGAGGGCATGTATCAAACGAAACTCGCTGGTCATGCAATCGATAGCCTTGGTCAGCTCACTATTATTGCGTAATTCTAAAGCCCTCACCGCTTGACCGCCGCGCGCACCATGCTTTGTTTTGTCTTCAATGGGGTCAAGAGCAATGCCTCATTAGCATACACCCTAGAAACGGAGGTGGAGTCTCAATCGGGCAAGAACAATAGGTGCGAAACGCAACGCAAAGGCGAACGTTCGAAAAAAAATGTAACCGAAAAAATTGTCTCAGAAAAACTGTGATTTGGGACACTTGTACTCATTTTTACACGCTGAAATTTTCTGTACAAACAGATAAAACATCACGGAATCAAAATCCGTATAAAAAATTTCGACCCGAGCGCTGCTTCCCCTTCATTTGCGGCTCATTACGGGAAAACTCGCCGTGCGACTTATGACTCATTTTGTCGGAGCGCCACACACGTGATGCGCTCCGTCGGAATGAGTCAAAAGTCGCAAAAAATGAGATCGTAGTTATGCCTATATGTGAATTCTACAGACACTAAGCTTTACACTGATATGTTATACAACTCATTTGGACATCCCTATGGATCATAGAAACGAATATTAACTACGCTTATGATGTCAGTCCATTTTCTAAATAACGGAGAAAATCGCTCTCAAAGTTCGGGCTATGTTCAAGCTAACAACCTGTTTCTTTCACTATAGACGAAACAATACAACAGTCCTGCTTAGCGACGGCGTTTACGCTCAATCGCACGCACTACCGTATACGGCATAGCTTGGATGTGTAAGATAATGACCCAATCGCAGGACAGGTCTATCATTAACTATTCTAACCAATACGGCAGCCCGAATGTAAACTGAAGTGCGTTTGTGTCCGTGCCGCCGCATGAATGAGTCGGTAAGCGTTGTGTGTCGGCTGCGGTGACTTAGATGCCGCAATTTTTTAACTCACAAACAATAGGAAACAGTAGAAAGAAAGAAAGAAAGGCACGCAATGCGTATTACAACAAGCGTCTTTTAGCGAGGGCTTTGATCGCTTCCATTCTCCTCCCATATTGTTGTCAATGGAAACTAAAGGAGGTGCGTTTAGCAAGTACCAATACCTATAGTCCATGGGCCAAGACCCGAAAAATGGGTTGTTGGTACCACTTGAGGTGGCAAAACCTTTTTGGTGTCATTTTGTTTGTCGGACATAGATACGCTTTTCAAGCTACGATAGCATTTCCAAATGAGTAGCTTAGTCATAATAAATGAATTTTTAACCAATTTGGTTTCATTTTTATATCCCTATACTTCTGAATCGAAACTAACCGCTATACAAAGAAGAGCACTGCCTTCTGTATGTCCACAGGTGTTCTGTTGTAAACGCGGTGCGCTTAGTCTTTATTCAAGGCAGCGAAGGGAATATCCAAAGGGTTATGATGTCCACAGCTGTCACGCGGTGCAATGCGCTTAGTCTTTATCTAGAACAATGTACCGTTATCATATCTAAAGTTCCTAATAAAAGGGATTATCTATACTGTTTTTATACCACCCTCTCAACAAATACATCAATTATAAACAAAAATCACTCTGCTCATTTACAACATTATCAATTATAATGTATTGTAGTGTACCGGTACATTGTTTTTGCATAATATTTCATTGTTTGAATGGAAATAAAGCGACATTGGCATGGTATTAGCGTTTTCACCGTAGCGTTTTCAGCGGAAAATGATAAATAATTGCTTTGTTGTTGTTGTTGTTTTTAGATAAAGGGATATACACTGATTTATAAGCTTTGGATATTCCCTTCGCCATCTTGAATATTACACTAAGCGCCGTGGATATCATAACCCTTGGATATTCCCTTCGCTGCCTTGAATAAAGACTAAGCGCACCGCGTTTACAACAGAACACCTGTGAACATACAAAAGACAGTACTCTTCTTTGTATAGCGGTTGGTCTCGATTCAGAAGTAGAGGGATATAACAACGAGACCAAATTGGTTTAAAATTAATTTACTATGACTAAGCTACTCATTTGGAAATGCTATCATAGCTTGATATAGGCATATCTATGCCCGACAAACAAAATGACACCAAAAAGGTATTGCCACCTCAGATGGTACCAATATATGGCCTGGCCCATGGACTACTAGAGTGAATAGAACCTGAGAACCCATTGTAGGCGGGGATTCAAAAGACAGCATCAATAGAGGAAGTTAATGAAGTTAATTAACGATAGTCGTCTTTTCAGATCGTGTTCTTTGCGTGTACTAAAAACCCTCTAATAATGCACATGGTCGTAATGTTGCAGAGCATCAACGACTGCTTTCGTGCCTGCTCTGCTGCAGCTGTATACAGCCGTAACATTCTGAATTCCCGCCATATTAGGCACATTTCCCTTATAGGCGTTGCGTCCACATTATCTATCGCTTTTATCGCGCTTGTCAAAGCTGCACATAATCAGAAGCAAATGTTGATGTATAGGCCTAACAGCTTCATGTTGTTGTTTTTTTATAATTATGATTGTATCATATTAATTTAAAAATATAGTGCTTCTTATTCTCGGTCACTTTTATGATACCATAGCATATAAAGAACCATTAACTTGTAGCTTAAACCTATTTTTATTTTTGTTTATTTTTTTTAACAGAACACCACATTTACAGTTGCAATCTTTCTGCATTTGAGAAGTTGAGTATAGACCGATAGTCATATTTACAATTATATTCGGAATTAATACTTTAACCCTAAAGGGGCCGGGCTTTTTTGGCTATGCTCAGGCCGGGGGGGGGGGGGGGGGGGGGGCGGATTCCGCCCCCCCCCCCCTGAGATCTCGGCCATCGGTGGCGCGATCGCGATCAAATTTTGCATGCGTGAGACCTGCGTCATAATCTACAAGATTGTGTCATAAGATTTGTTGAAACAATCAATTTCTAATTTTAACTAATTAATTATGCAAATTAAGCTCAAGATCATATTTTAGCCTAATTAAAAGCATTGAGAGTCTAATTTTTGGTCTGTAAATCTGTTGCAGCATATTCAACGATTGTACATCACAAAAACTTCCAAAATTCATTTCAATTCTTATGTATTTTATTGTTTTCAGAATTTCTTATGTATTTCTTTGTTTTTTCATTGGAAATTGTCACTGACCACTTTTCTACCATAATTAGCACAAAACTAATCAATGAAAGTGATTAATTGTAAAAATAATCAGGTTTTTATGACTTTCACGACAGAGGACTGTTTTCCATAGGAAATGTACACACAATCACAAAATTGTGCCCGTTTTGGGGCGACAATCCGTTACAAAAATGGGCGTGGCTTCGCAAAAGTTCGCGCGGACGTCGCAAATTTGGTCTCAAAAGTTGCGCGAGACTTGAACAAACAAAGTCAAGAAGCCTCGCGACGAGGCCTTCTCGCGTAACAGAATTATAGCGCGAAACGTCGAGGGGGGGGGGGGGCGGGTTCCGCCCCCCCCCCCCCCGGCCCTTTTAGGGTTAAAGGCCGTCGTCGTATCGTTTTGTATTCACAAATTTTATACTGAAATAAGTGATTGCTTGATTACTTTCGGGTAAAGGAACCAACGGAAAAGGAACGCATTTATCTGTTTATTTTTTTTTCTTAACGAACCTAAGCTAATAGCGAACCATATGAATTGTGTGATCTATGAACCTTCAAAATAATCAATAACCCCCCCCCCCAACAAAAGGAAGCATTTCGTAGTGCGTCTCAGTACTCCTTTTTTTTTTATGATGTGGCTTCTCTTTATGATTGCGATTGATGTTCAACTATTTCTTTCCCGCAAGCTTGAAAAAGAAGAAGCTAAAATTCAGGCAAGGAGACGAGTTTTCTTCCATAAGATACAATCATTAAGACATACATTTATTCCCAAAAGTTGTGTGATTGCTTATGCGCTAAAGAATTTTGCCCATTACATGTATCAGGCACTAAACAAAACAGTTGAAATCTACTGAAAATTGAACTTCGTTTCCTTTCTTTTTTTTTATTTATTTATTTTTTTTTTTGGTATGTAATTTCATTTCCATTTCAAGCGGGGATAGACGACTAGAAATTAGTTTGTCTATACTGGTGGGAGACATTAGTGTTCCAGTACATACTCCGCATTTAAACAGTTGTCATATTTTCGTAGTCTTAATCAGATAATGGACACGTGATATATTATAAAAATGAAAATACAAAACAACGAACACGTCATATGTACAAACATTATTATCTTCAATGAATTATACTTACCTGAAATATTCTGCTTAAAAAGAAAAAAAAAACACGCGTGCCAATTAAACAATATCAAATTAAACAATATCATAGAATTATTCAAATTTATGAAGTACTTCCGTCGAGATGTTTTCATTGCAACTGATTGACAAATTGCCCTACATCGACGTAAATAAGCACTAAATTGATCAGTGTTTTAGTAGTAGCCATGATAAAAAATCATGGGCGTACATACTCGAGCAGGATTCGAACCCACGACCTCCTGATCACCGGACAGGCGTCATCTCCACTAGACCACCGAGCTTTCCCCCGACAGCAAGTGTTGGTTCTAATCCTTATAGCATGCAGCGGGTACTGCTTTGTTATTCAAATTTATGAAGTTCTTCCGTCGAGATGTTTTCATTGCAACTGATTGACAAATTGCCCTACATCGACGTAAATAAGCACTACATTGATCAGTGTTTTAGTAGTAGCCATGATAAAAAAATCATGGGCGTACATACTCGAGCAGGATTCGAACCCACGACCTCCTGATCACCGGACAGGCGTCATCTCCACTAGACCACCGAGCTTTCGCCCGACAGCAAGTGAAGAGTTTGTTTGCAAAAAAAACGATAAGTCCATATTTGTCAAATGGAGATATTTGCGATTACAGGCCAAGAACAACAAAGAGAATAATAGAAAATTTTTGCTTCTTTTGACCATAACTTCAAAAATATACCTTTATATGTAGTGACCAATATATCATTTAAAAGGTATCATTTTGTACTTTATGACAGAGACCGTACTTCAAAATCTTCAAAAATGGACTTATCGGTTTTTGCAAACAAACTCTTCGAGTGTTGGTTCTAATCCTTATAGCATGCAGCGGGTACTGCTTTGTTATTCAAATTTATGAAGTTCTTCCGTCGAGATGTTTTCATTGCAACTGATTGACAAATTGCCATACATCGACGTAAATAAGCACTAAATTGATCAGTGTTTTAGTAGTAGCCATGATAAAAAATCATGGGCGTACATACTCGAGCAGGATTCGAACCCACGACCTCCTGATCACCGGACAGGTGTCATCTCCACTAGACCACCGAGCTTTCGCCCGACAGCAAGTGTTGGTTCTAATCCTTTATAGCATGCAGCGGGTACTACTGATGTAGGGCAATTTGTCAATCAGTTGCAATGAAAACATCTCGACGGAAGAACTTCATAAATCTGAATAACAAAGCAGTACCCGCTGCATGCTATAAGGATTAGAACCAACACTTGCTGTCGGGCGAAAGCTCGGTGGTCTAGTGGAGATGACGCCTGTCCGGTGATCAGGAGGTCGTGGGTTCGAATCCTGCTCGAGTATGTACGCCCATGATTTTTTATCATGGCTACTACTAAAACACTAATCAATTTAGTGCTTATTTACGTCGATGTAGGGCAATTTGTCAATCAGTTGCAATCATAGAATTAATAGAACACACAGCGATATCATGCACGGCAGATCAAATCAAGTTCAGTTGGTGAGAAAGCTCATTGAAGTTATAAAGTTGACTTATTTACGTTTTCCTTTCTATTTATGAAAACAGAATTACATTGTATATCTATTGAAGCCACTGTTGCAAACTATTGCCAAAGATAGCATTGTTAATCTTCTGAGCAAATCCGAATCCTTAAAGTACTGTAATTTTTGCTTGAATTGATAATGTAATGACCCATATAACTTTATAAAGGACTCGCAAATTTAAAGTTTCAAACCGAATACTAAAACATTACATTGTACACGGTCTATTTCAAAAAATCATTTGAATGCGTTGTGTTAGCATTTAATAGCATCAATCTGCCTTTTATTTTCCGTACGTAAAGCGCACAAAAACGTAACCGACATTACCAAATACAGTGGAATGCCTTGTACGGCGTGATATTATCATTAAAAGTATATCCCATTCCTTTTCTTTTTCTTTGCTTGAAGCAGTAGTCAAACCATGCGTCATTTTCGAAGCGACATCACTTGGGAATTAGAATGTATGAAGATGATAGTTACTCGTGTATTTCGCGCTATTATTATAGCATTTGCATTTTCCAACTGTTATTGACAGTATTTTGTTACTGTATGCTTACGATTACGAATGTCGGTTATCAATTCAAAAGACTAGTTCATCAATCGAACTATAAAGGTAATAGTTGTGTTGAAAGTAGTTCGGTACAAGTTCAAAACGCAATCGAAGTCATCGTCACAGGGTGAACTAATAGCTCTAAAAAACTTGTTTATGCCGTAAAGATTGGCGCATGCAATCTTTGTAAAAAGTTTTGACTGAGGCCATCTTTTGAGTATTTTGAGAAATTATATGAAGATTTTTTTTTTAAATTATGTAAAGAATTAGTTTGATTTTGACTATGATAATAAAAAGGCGCGGTTACCGCAATCATGTCGTAGTTCGATTAGGCATGATGGGTAAAGTGAATTCAGGACTTGTCGTTTGAGAGTTGGGAGTCGAAGTACTTGTCCATTGCAAATAAACTTTCTGCTCGGCGTGACAAACCTGGAGGCCAAGCCAGGGTTTGATGACTCCAGCAGCTGTCGTATTACGTAAGAGCATGATAAGGATATCTGCCTGTGGCAGACCATTCAAAGTGAACTCAATTTTCTCTATCCTTTTTAAAGTTTTCAATTTTATATTCTATTGAGAAATTCTATGGTCATCCATTTTACATTTCGAACGAAAAAAATTGACCCGTAAATAACGAAAATACAGGAATAAGAAGGAGAGCATTACCAGTTTGCCGGTGCTGACAATGTGCTATTTGGCAGTGAGTTACAAAGGGGAGGTGAGACTACCTCCCTGGTTACAACAGCCTGCTGACTGGATCATTGAGAAAGCAGCTGTCGTATTACGTAAGAGCATGATAAGGATATCTGCCTGTGGCAGACCATTCAAAGTGAACTCAATTTTCTCTATCCTTTCTAAAGTTTTCAATTTTATATTCTATTGAGAAATTCTATGGCCATCCATTTTACATTTCGAACGAAAAAAATTGACCCGTAAATGACGAAAATACATGAATAAGAAGGAGAGCATTGCCAGTTTGCCGGGGCTGACAATGTGCTATTTGGCAGTGAGTTACAACGGGGAGGTGATACTACTACCTCCCTGGTTACAATCAGCCTGCTGAGAAAGAGAGAGAGAGGGAGAGAGAGAGAGAGAGAGAGGGGGGGGGGGGGGAGAGATGGGGGAGGGAGAAGGGGAGAGACAAAATGGAATGACAATAGTTCCAGTCACTGCAGTACAGGCATGCTCTGTCTGCATACGCTGAATGTCTACACTCACACACACACACGTACACACACACACACGCACCATGGAGCTACATAGCCCATGCCAAAACCAAAACAATCTCCTCCTCTCGCGGTGCCCCCCCCCCCCTCCTGTGGTGCTGTGGCGATGACTGATGCTTAGATTAGGCCAGGGTAAAGAAACAGGTGTTTTATATCTTTGATTTTAAGTCATTGATTGCCAAGATATGCACTGGCATTATTTACTGGGGTGTAGCCTCTTCAAACGAGAGGTTTGCGTCATGTTGAGAGAGAGAGAGAGAGAGAGAGAGAGAGAGAGAGAGAGAGAGAGAGGCCAAGCAAGAGGCAATAGGCTACTTGTACATAATGCCCACCGACAGACACAAACACAGTATATCACAGCTAGTAGACGCTTATAATTGACCATGTCAGTTACGCTGGGGTCGCTCATAACACACAAAGGGCCTCCATGGAACACGTCAATTTCTATATGTGGGACAGTACAATATTTTCGCGATTTCGTGCCGAGTAAAGGAATGATATCCTTATGATTTCAGCTGGCGCGCGCTGCTGACCCATCTAATCATCACGTTACACCTTAGGTATCATCTTATAGCTGGATATTAATTTTCCTTTTACATGGTATGCGTTCGTTAGTGCCCTACAATGAAAAAGAAGACTCTTAGGGGAATTTTAGACGAGTATGTGAGCCCATTATTTCCGGGACATCGGTAATGAATTAGCCATGCACGAAGTCGATGACCTTTCATGTCTCTTGGAAAATTCAAACAATTTTTTTTTTTTTTTACAAATTTATTTATTTCCTCTTCATTATACAACATAACATACAAAATCATGTTACAAATCATGTTTTGTTCAACAAATTACCAACAACAACAACAACAAAAGATGGGTATCAAACTCTTCAACAATTGAACAATATCCTAAAGATACAGTCAGCTTTCGTTACAATAAACTCCTTGGGCCCAGCGAAACCATCGTGATCTTGTCACTTTTGAAATCTTGCCATATCCAGGGCACAAATACCTCTGAATAGGAAAATTTTCAAACCCTGCCCCCCCCCCCCCAAAAAAAAAAAAAAAAATACCCCATCACGTCGGGGTTCTGCCATATGGATGTTCTTTATAGCGAGAGTCGACTGTATGTTCTTCTACAATGACCTAAAAAATATGCTCTACAGGGGACCATTTCTTATAATGAAAATTTAGTTTGTTTGTTCATTTTGCAATGTTGGATTCTATATGTCGGATGTTAACAATAAATGCTGTCAATCCATGAAATTTCACACCTGTATCTTTACATCTCTGAATATATATGTACCTTTTGTATAACAATATTAAGTGATTCAATAAATTCCTGTTGGGCCCTTTCCAGTCTTTGATGAATCCAAACATTACTCTAATTCTTGTACAATCCTCTAATTTGACATGAAAGATCGTACCAATTTCATCCACAAATTTTTGAAGTAATTCTTTGGCAGCTTTACAATCAAAAAACAAATGTACAGGGGTCTCAGCACATGACTTACAAAGCGTACACAACTCTGATTCTGATATTTTCATCTTAAACAATCTTTCATTTGTGTAAAGTATATTATGCGACAACTTGAACTGAAATTCTCTCAATTTTACTTCAATTGTACATGTAAATGGCAACATATATATTTGTGTCCAATCTTCTGGTTGAATTCCATACTTGCCAGCAAAAACTGTTTCGCAAACAGGTCTTGATTTAATCTCTTTTAAAAATTCCTCATATATTGGTTTTGATTTCACATCTTGTAACTGTGAGATAATAAGATCCTTTTGTTTTTGAGCCACTTCTTCTTTCAAAACATCTCCAATAGGAGTGTATTGAAGGAACATTTCGAGTATTTTTTAACAGAGTATACAATTGCCATATACATCATATTATATTTGCTTGGCACTCCTTTCCTTAACCAAAATTCAAAATCAATGAGCCGTCCATCAATACTAAATATTTGATATATATAACATAAACCTGCTTCAAAAAACGGTCTGCAGAATATTGAGTGCTTATCAATCAAAATATTCTGGTTATTCCATACTGGTTGTTGTAGGATGTCTGCTTGGCTATTTTCATCACCAATAAAATCCTCATGTATGTTTGTCTTTAACCATATTCGTAGAATATTCTCATAAAATGGAGGGATACCCCTCTTATCAATAGTTTCAAGGGAATAATTACTTTGGAACACTAGAATTCCACCAAGCCTTTTTAAGAAATAATCTCCCAATAGCACCCATTGATGGTTACGATTTCCATAATATCTTTTAACCCACTTAATTAACTGCGTATCAATCATACATTGCAAATTGGGGAATTTGAGACCACCCTCGGCATATTGTGCATACATAGTTGACCTTGAAATCTTATCTGGGCCATTCCATAAAAAGGAAAACATTAACTTCTCTACTTCTTTCACAAAATCTTGAGGAATTTCAATGTTTGACATCAAATAAATTATCTTAGACATAATAAATGTTTTCAAAATTTGAATTTTACCAATTAACGTTAAATTACGATTTTTCCATATGGAAAATGTTCTCTTAATCTCACCCAATCGATCTTCAAAGTTTCTTCGGATTGCTTCTTTTTTGTCATATGAAAACCAAATTCCAATAATTCTAAGACCATTGTCTGACCACTTTATCATCTGTGGATTTTCTTTCGATAGTCTATCATTTCCTATCCACATTCCTTCTGATTTGCTTCGGTTGAGGCAAAGGCCTGATATATCAGAAAATTCTTGAAAGCTTTCTAATAATACTGATAATGATTCTGTATCCTTACAAAAACATGTTATATCATCAGCGTAAGCTGTATATTCAATCTGTTTTCCGAGCATCTCCATTCCAATGATTTTTGGATTATTTAACAATCTCATTAAATATATCTCGAGCCCTAATATGAATAAAAGGGGGGCAAGGGGTCGCCTTGGCGAACACCCCTTCCAATTTCAAAATAACCAGTGGTAAAGCCATTTATCAATACACAGCTATTTATACCTGCATGCAATGTTCTCACCCATTGTATCATTGACGGACCAAAATTAAGACATTCTAAACACTGTAGTAAATACCTATGACTGAGTGAATCAAATGCTTTGGTAAGATCTAATGCTAACACAATTCCAGATACATTGTTGGCATCTGCATAAAACATTAAATCTGAAATCAGTCTTATACCTTCACCTATATATCTGCCTTTAATAAATGTTGTTTGCATAGGATTTATCAAATTACCAATGATTTTGGACATACGTTTCGCTAGACATTTAGAAAGTATCTTTGCATCCACATTTATTAAGGTGATTGGTCGCCAATTACCCAATAATCTCTTATCTTTATTGGATTTAGGAATCAATTTAATTATTCCTTGCCTCTGTGACACGGACATACTTCCTTTTTCAAAAGCATGGTTAAATGATCCTATTAGTTCTTTAGAAATCAAAGACCAAAATGTCTCATAAAATTCCACCGATAAGCCATCATTACCAGGTGTTTTATTTTTTGACATCCCAAGGAGGACTTCCCTTGCCTCTTCATGTGTTATCAGACCTTCACAAGAGGCCTTTTCATCTTCCGTGAGGTGTTTTAAGCAGGAACTTTTTATATAATCATAACTCACTTTGTCAGACACTGTATTCCTATTTTCAAACTGTTTACCAAAAGATTTCATCACAAAATTTCGTATATGATGGGGATGTTCAAGAAGTTCCTCACCTGTATCTAATACATCTATGTTTGTACTCTGTGCTTGTGTCTTTTCCAATGATAGAAAATATTTTGTACTCTTCTCTCCTTTCTCGTACCAGGTACATCTTGAACGTAATATGGCCCCCTCTGCTAAATAGTTGTACATGCAGTTAAGTTCCTGTTCAATTTTCTCTTTCTTTTCCCATTTTTGCTCATTCATTTCTGTCGGGTCCATGTCATTTATTATTTTCAATTCTTGTTCTAATTCTTTTCTTCTAATTTCTTTTATATTTTTCTTCCTTTTAGAAAATGTGATTGTAAATTCTCGTATTTTGAATTTTAACCAATCCCATAATTTTCCTTTATCATTTTTATCTTCCCATTCATTTACCCACATCTCATAATGTCCCTTTAAATTTTCAACATACTCGACATCATTAAGTAAGCTGTTATTAAACTTCCAATAAGATGGGCCCACAGTGTACTCTTTAATTCTCAGATGTAAATTCACAAAATCATGATCTGACAAAACACAGGGGACCATATCACAATCTGTCACCATATTTTGTACAGACTCATGGATTAACCAGAAATCCAGTCTTGACTAAACACAAGGATTGGAGCGTCTCCAAGTAAATCGTCTTAATAACGGGTTCTTGTCTCTCCAGATATCTATTACATGATAAACGTTTTTAATATTTTCTATTATTTCACAAGAGTGCTTCCAAGTGGACTTCATATTACCGCCCTCTCGGTCCAATGCCAAATTTTGAATAAAATTAAAATCTCCCCCTATCAATATTGTCTGTTCTGCATCATAATATTCTTGTATAGTCAAGTCTACAGCTTTAAAAAAATGCATGTGGTCTTTTTCATTATTTGGTGCATATACATTACATATCATCATTTTTTTTTCCATATACTTCCATTTTAACCAGCAAAAATCTCCCGTTAGAATCTTTCACTGTCTCTGTCAATTTTATATGTGGGGTTTTCCGAAATATGATACACACTCCCCTACTAGAGGAGGTTCCATGACTGAATACAATATCGGCTCTTAATTGGTTCTTCCATAAACTTTCATCCTTATCAGTCGAATGGGTTTCCTGTAATAAAATAATATCTTTTTTTAATTTGGATAAAAAACAAAAGTATTTTTTCCTGGCTTTAAAGTCCCCTAACCCATTAACTTTATGGGTCATTAACTTCAGATCCATATACATATTTCACAAGTAGGTAACCTTGAAAATTCTTATGACCCACCATGATCAAGACAAAACATTGCCAATGAAAAAAAACATACATACAATTTGTATGAAATCGAGTAAAACATGATCACAAGGAATCCAAGTGCCCCTGGGCATCTTCACAGTTATTTTTTTCCTCAGGTTGGCAAAAACAAATAATTTTCCCTACCACTTAATCACATGAATAGTGTGTCTTGTCTTCGGAGATATCAACTGTTAATATACTGCTGGCATGACAGGGTGCTGACTGCTGAGCTATGGCAGTCGTGTCAAGAGCTTTTCAAAGTATGTCGTATTTTGTTAGACCATTGTCTACTGTGCAAAAGCAAACTGCCAATACCCATTCTATCTTGTGGTGTGCTGCTTGTACTCCACTTCTTTTCCGCTCTCAGTCTCCCTGTAAAACAATCGCGCCGGATATTTGAAGTACACCTTTCGCTTTGGGTCCTCCTCTTTCAGCTTTCGTTTCAGTGGCAGCAATTTCCTCCTGCTTTCTCGCACTTCCACCGGCAGCATCTCATCGACAAATATCTGGTGATCCTTTCCGTTGTGCTGAAAAGGCCTCTCCTTCAAATATCTGCGGGCACTGCTGATCACTGTTTGTCTGGTTGTGTATCTACTGAAAGCTACCACAACTGGGCGAGGAGGGCCGGGTTTTGGCCTGATGCGGCCTGTGCGATGAGCTCTTTCAATGTTCACTTCACCTTCCATTTGCATATTTGACTTGGCAAATTCTTTGATCAATTGCTCACACTTCCCAGCGTTTTCAGCACCTTCGGGAAACCCGTAAAACAGAGCCGTATTCCTCATCTCTCTCGCAGTGAGGTCAACAAGACGCTCTCTCAATTTCATATTCTCCTTTTCTTGCTTGTTTACTTGGTCCTGTAACTGTTTGATATCAAAACGGCACGACTCTTGCTCCTCTTTCAAGTTACTGATTTCTTTCTCATTTGTTTCAATCTTACCAAGAGCTGTGTCCAACCTGGATGTGAGATTGGAGTTCATTTCGTCTATCTTGTAGATAAGGGTCGCGAGTAGTTCATCTGTGGTTGACTTCTCCCCGTCTACTCGTCGTTTTTTCTTTAGCGAGGAGCGTGGAGGTGATTCCGCCGACGCGCCCGGGCTGGTTCCCTCCAGATCTCGGTGAAGTGGATTCACTCCCGTGTGCACTGCGTGTGCATTATCACTGTCACTGTGCTCTTGCGTAGCCTTCTCCGTAGTAGCGTCGCTAAAATCCATCTTAGCGTCAGAATCCTCCTTTTCCTTGAAATAATGGAAGATTGTAACGACTCCTTGGTCTAAGATCCTTTTTCTCGATGTCATTTTGACTTTTCAAACTGTAATAGGCGAAATGAGCTGCAATTTTATTTCCTCCTAATGCCTCCGTACCACTCAGGCACGTCCTAACCGCACAGCGCCATCTTGGATTCCAATTTAAACAATATTGCATTCAGGTTTTAACCTTAACCTGTCAAATTAAAAAAAAAAAAAAAAAAAAAAAATCATGTGAAAACGTGATTCAGTGATCATGATCTGCGGGGTCAACTCGAGGTCACCAGTGCGAGAACTTGGATATTCTAGACGGGGTTTTTCGGCTTGCCGACTGACTGGCAATAAGCAAGCAAGGGTTTGAAGCTCCTTGGCGCAAGTAGCAAGCCTTTCGTATTGTCGGGAATCATCTCAATTCACGCTTGCGCTGAAACTGTCGGCCGGGGAATGGCGCATGGACTCGCACGCGGTATACACCTGATACACACGTACCGTGTAAGCACTGCGGGAACCAGGGAGGTGAGATGGGATCATGCGGGAACCAAGCACTGGCGGCACGGGGCCGTGCGAAATCGCACCTAAAAGCCGCACGGGTCCGTGCGCCCGACCCGCACGGGACCGTGCGCCAGACCCGCACGGGTCTGTGCGACAGCGTGCGAGGGAGTATGGATCCGCACGGAGGTGCACGACTACGCACGGGCGCGTACAGGGGCGCACGGAGCCATACGCTCCCGTGCGAGATCGCACGAACCTGCACGCAGCCGCACGAAGCGACCCCGTGCGCAGTGCGTGCGGGAGTAACATAACATAATGGTCTGACTGTAAGCTGTTTTGAAAGTAGTTCGGTACAAGTTCAAAACGCAATCGAAGTCATCGTCATAGGGGGAACTGATAGTTCTAGAAAACTACTTGTTTAGGCCAGTAAAGATTGCCGTATGCAATCTTTGTAGAAAGTTTTGACTTAGGCCATCTTTTGAGTAGTTTGAGAAATTATATAAAGAATTATTTGTTTTGATTATGTCAAGAATTAGTTTGAACTATGAGAATAAAAAGGTGCGGTTACCCCAACAATGTCGTAGTTCGATTAGACATGATGGGTAAAGTGAATTCATGACTTGACTAATCCTTACTGAATTGATGATCACTTCTGTAAACCATCAGTTAAGTCTTGTAGATGATACCTCTGTAATCGTAGTCAAAATTCTTTTGAGCGATGAGACGAAAACCAACAAACAAAATGCCATGTATCATCGCTCGAGATTCCAACATTTGGCGTCACCCCACCAACAATAAGTGACGAATCAAATGGAACATTATATTGTGGGATAGCAGACTGTGTTACGATTTTTAAATGTTGCGAGCAATTGTTAAAAAAAAAAAGGAGAAAATGAGGCAAAGTTCAGAAATTAGAAAAAGCACGTAAATGCAGGCGATCATGTTTAAAGGGTGTGTACAGTTCTGGTCGAGGTGAGGATTTAGCTTTTAATATTTTGCGAGATATTCAGAAACCACTCTATGAGATGCCAAAGAGCATGCAATTCTAAAGGGTATCAACAGTTTATTTGATGAAAATCGGTTTTGAAATGGCTGAGATATCCAAAAACAAGGTGAAACAAAGAGATCCTAAATAAAGTTGTGGCCTGTCGCCTTTTATTATTATCACTTTTTTGAATATCTCAGCCATTTCAAAACCAATTTTCATCCAATAAACGTTGTTGAATCCTTCTTAAAATGACATGCTCTTTCATATTTCTTCAGAGGTTTCTAATTATCTCACTTAGAAATGTTCAAAACATGAATCCCTTACCTCAACCAGTACTGTACAATCCCTTTAACCCGTTTAGGACGTGTCCCGAGTATACTCGGGCTGACGTTTTCCAGGCTGTGGACTGGTCCCGAGTATACTCGGGCTGAGAGAGTGAAATGAACACGCATTTTTAAACTTAGAATTTCACCAACAATACGATGCCTATGTTGAAAATGATTTATATTTTGTGGGACTACATACATCAAAGTTGCCATCTGTGAACATTTTGTGATGATTGGTCATATGTTATGTCTATAAACAAGCAAAATATTGACAAACATGAGTGCAATTTTCACGACATTCAGACCTTCGCAACGGTCGGGAAACTGACCAATGACGAGCGACCAGCTGCACGCTCTGGCGATCTCATTTGCATCGGTATGCAAATTGTCACACTCAAGTGAAAAGCGTGTGTTGCGACACGGATTGTCGCCCCTACACGGATTGTCGCCTCCTGCTCGGGGCGACAATCCGTGACGGGCGTTGGCGGCACGGATTGTCGCCCCCTACACGGATTGTCGCCTGGCGACAATCCGTGACGCTTATGCAGTTCCCAGTTTTTGACCTCGAAGGCGACAATCCGTGTTGGCAAAAAATTTGTTGCGACACGGATTGTCGCCCCGTCACGGATTGTCGCCCGCGGGCTCGGGGTGGTTCCTCCGGTGTTAAGCTTTGGTGGGATGGGTATGACTGGTAAGTTATGCGTATGTGTGTGTGTGTGTGTGTGAGGGTGTGTGCGTGTGTGTGTGTGTGTATTGTGAGCTGCATGATATGTGATGTGTATGATTTGTTGTGTGTGTGTGTATGTGTGTGTGTTTGGAGTATAGTGATACAATATGTAGAAGCTGTGCATGTGTGGTGGTTGTATAGTGGTAGTGGTTTGTTTGTCTGTGTGTATACGTGTGCCTGTATGCTTACGTGTGTATGTGGAATATAGTGGCGTATGTGTATATCAAAGGGTATGTGAAGGTGCGTGTTTGTGGGCGCAGTTTTGTGCCTGCATAGTCCAGTCAAAATAGGGTTTCACCCACCACTAATTGCAACAGTACGAATTCCACTGCAGTGCAACTTGTTATGGGCTCCTAAACACCATACTAAAAGTCCCAAGAAATCCGATGGGGTAAAGTGGCTAAATTTGCATAATATGCAAATTAGCTCCCATAATGATAAAAATACAGTGTTTCCATGAAAACTATGCTTCTAGGTTTCAGATTGGAAAACCGAAAGTGTTTTAACCTATGTTTACAATATCAGCTAGTGCGATGCAAACATTTCCATGGACATGATCTGGGCCTCATTTGCATAATATGCAAATTAGCTCCCCATAATGATAAAAATACAGTGTTTCCATGAAAACTATACTTCTAGGTTTCAGATTGAAACACCGAAAGTGTTGAAACTTATGTCTTCAATGTCAGTTAGTGCGATGCAAACATGTCCATGTACATAATTATTCTGGGACTCATTTGCATAATATGCAAATTAGTTCCAATAATGATAAAAATACAGTGTTTCCATGAAAACTATGCTTATAGGTTTCAGATTGGAACACCCAAAGTGTTGAAACATATGTTTGCAATGTAAGTTAGTGCGATGCAAACATTTCCATGTACATATTCTGGGCCTCATTTGCATTATATGCAAATTAGCTCCAATAATGATAAAAATACAGTGTTTCCATGAAAACTATGCTTCTAGGTTTCAGATTGGAACACCGAAAGTGTTGAAACATATGTTTGCAATGTCACTTAGTGCGATGCAAACAATTCCATGTACATAATCTGGGCCTCATTTGCATAGTATGCAAAGGGTACCGAGCCAACGGAATATTCAAATGCACCAAAGTGCCCGATATGAGCATATCAAGAGTGTTCAAACGTGATATTTCAGTTTCTCTTCACCAAAAACAACTTTTCAGCATTAGAAACCTAGCATGAATAATTTTAAGCGAATAAAAGTTTGTTATCAGACAGATAATGACAGCTTATCCATTAATTACGTAGAATCAAAGTACGAATATAAACAACAGTTTACTGTCAACATCTATAACTTGTCCAATTTTGTAATTAATGAACTCTATTTGGAGAGTTGCTTATTCGAATCTGGATGATTCAGCTCTTGCACCCTTGAGGGTTTTGAGATATTGAAGATAGTACAGTCAAAGGAAACTCTGTGGGTAATGACCAAAGTTTCCCCTATCGATCATATCTCCACTGCCATTTGCAAAACATGCATCAACCAACGCGATTTCCGTTGTTCTAAGCGTACAAGGTTTTTTTCTTTTTTAAGTCGTTTGGCCGTCTAGCAAAGATTATTTCCATGAAAGTATATCTTTAAAAAGTGGTGCACATGAGTCAAAGCGACTCGGAGGGAGGTACCCGAATTTATCCCTATATCCTCACAGCCCGGTACAAAACACAGTATATACACGTGAATACAGCTGTTTGAAGCGAAAAAACAAACAAACAAACAACCCTCTATAACGTCCTTTTCGTTTCATTTCCATTAAATTTCAGTGGAAGTTATAGAAGAATTATTGTTCTACAATATCTATAAGATGAAAAGGTGAAATCCTAAAGGCAATGAAAAACATGCAGTATTTACAACAGCGAAAAAAGAAAATGTTCCATGTGTACATGCCTCTGAAAAGTTCTTCCGCCTGTCTAGCACATACTCTTTTATTTTCGTAAAATGCAATTCAGGTAATGCAGGAGACGTTGCTTTACAATATCTATATTGTCAAAAAGTTGGACATTCAAACGCAAGCCCTTGGGAAGTGCCCAAATCACCCATACCCTGACCTTCGTGGTCCCAAAACAGGTGAACAAAACATGCATTATATGCCAACACAAAGTCAGTTGTACATGCACGTAGAAAGTCGTTTTGCCGGGTTGTAAATAAAAACACTTTACTTTTCATGATTTTTAAATTGTAGAGACACTGCTTTACAATATTCATATAGTCAAAGGGGTGCACAATCAAAGGCCACCGAGTGGGATGTGTTCAAATCATCCAAACCCCAGGGCAATATAGGAAACATGCACTATCATTCAGCACGAATTATGTTCCAATTTTCCAACGGTTGTACAGCAAGTGCCCTATTGTTGTCAAGAAATGCAATATAATTAAAAGAAGAAAAAATTGCTCTACCTTAACTTTATTGTCAAAAGGGTGAACTTTCAAAGCAATCCCTTGGGAAGTGTCCAAAATTACACCTCCGCTCAAGCCCCGTAATTACAACACAAATACTGACGTTCTTTGGTGCATGGTCTTAGAAGTAGTTCCGGCAATACAGCTACACACTTTTATATCGATGAATGTCGTGGAAATGATAGAAGAAGCATTGCTTCACAATATCTATTCAGTGAGAGGATGCACATTAAATTCCAATCCTGTGGGATGTGTCCCAAAGTACCCCACCCTCACGGCAATATAGAAAACATTGAATATCATTAACGCGAATATACTATAATGTTCCAAACGTACATGTTTCAAACTTCGATCATGCCATGCAGCATGGGCACTTTTGTCTTCAAAAATACATTGTAGTTAATAGAGGAGACATCCCTTAACGATATCCATATTGTCAAAACGGTGAACATTAAAGGACAATCCCTTGGGAATGGTCAAAAATTACACCTTTATACGCTCACGCACCCTTAAGACAAAACACAGATATCAGTAACGCAAACACCGTTGTTCTAGCGTGGATGGTTTTAAAAGTAGTCCCGGCAATACAGCAAATACACTATTTATCAATGAAAAGTCATGGAACTGATAGAAGAGGCTTAACTTTACAAGATCTATACAGTGAAGAAGATGCACATTAAATGGCAACCATGTGTGCCAAAAATATTCAACTTAGAAAACATATAATATCATACAACGCGAATATATATGTTCCAAACGTACATGTTTTCAAAATTCCATCATGCTGAATAGCAAAGGCACTTTTGTTTCCAAGAAATGCAACTAATTAATAGAGGAGACACAGCTCTACAATAACTATATTGTCAAAAGGGTGAACATTCAAAAGTAATCCCTTGGGAAGTGTCTAAATTCACATCTACGCTCACGCCCCCTTATTACAAAACACAGATATCAGCAACGCAAATACCGTTGTTCTAGCGTAAATGGTTGTAAAAGTAGTTCCGGCAATACATCAAATACAATTTTCATCGATGACAAGTTATGAAAATGATAGAAGAAACTTAACTTTACAAGATCTATACACTTAAGAGGGTGCGCATCAAACGGCAACCCTGTGGGATGTGCCAAAAATACTCAACTCTCACGGCAATATAGAAAACATATAATATCATATAACGCGAATATATATAATGTTCCAAACGTACATGTTTTCGAAATTCCATCGAGCTGTATAGCAAAGACACTTTTGTTTCCCCCCCCCCCCAAAAAAAAAAAAAATGCAACTAATTAGTAGAGGAAACATTGTTCTACAATAACTACATTGTCAAAAAGGTGGACATGCAAAGGTAATCCCTGGGGAGGTGTCTAAATTTACACCTACGCTCACGCCCTTTATGACAAGATACGGATATTAGCAACGCAAATGCAGTTGTTCTAGCGTGAATGGTTTTAAATGTATATAGGTCCAGCAATACAGCAAATACACTCTTATATAAATGAAAAGTCATGAATATGATAGAAGAAGATTTGCTTTACAAGATCTACACAATAAAGAGGGTGCTTTTTGAAGGGCGACCCTGTGGCGTGTGCCCCCGAAATGCCCTTTATCCTCTTGGCAATATAGAAAACATATAATATCATATAACGCGAATATATATGTTCCAAAAGTACATACTGTCAAAATTCGATCGTGCCTTATAGCAAGGGTATTTTTGTTTTCAAGAAATGCAATGTAATCAATACAGGAGACATTGCTTTACAATACTTATATAGTAAAAAGTGGTGCACATTTAAAGCGGCCCCTTGGGAGGCGCCCAAAGTTACCCCCTCAACCCCGCGTCCCCATATGCAAAACGTGCATTATGTCAACGTGAGTACTGTTGTTATGAATGTACTCTTACAGTTACCGCTAATTTGCATTTTATGTAAATTATTTTTGTACGACCAATTCGAGAAGGCATCTATCGTGTTCACTGACCTACAAAATATAAGTTTATACATTTAAATCTTTAAAATTGGATAAGGGGAAGCTGAGATCTGTCAATTTCCTCTCATTTCAGGTGCTAATTTGCATATTATGCAAATTTTACTATTTTGCCCCGCTGGATTTTTTGGGACTTTTAGTATGGTGTTCAGGAGGCCTCAGCGACTTGCTCTGCAGTGAAATTCCTACTGTTGCAATTAGTGGTGGGTTACCCCCTAAAAATCGCTAGATTGACTGGACTAGCATGAGTATCTGAGGGGTTTGGTGTTCGTGGGCTACGTAAGCCCTACGTATGTGTGTTGTGTGTGAGCGTTCATGTGTCTACGTAAGGCCCCAGTCACATAATGCTCTGCGTCCGGCGTTACGTCCAAATAAGTCATTCTTTTTTTCTTTTATTTCTGCGGACACCCGGGGATCTCTTGCTGTCACCAGAGCATTTTACAAAACATATACGGGAAAAAATATGCGGGGCGATACGGAGAGATTTGGCACGAATTGGCACGCAATTTTGTTCTTTCGACTTGCATTTAAAACTTCCGAATAGTTCGGAAGACCTGCGGAGAGTTGCGACTATTTACAGAGAGTTGCGGATATTTTCGGATAGTTACAGATTGTTATAAATAATTGTGTACAATATGACGATCCCTGCCAAGTCAATGTATTATGACAGCAAATTCATCACATATTGGACTGTCTTACATTGTACACTGGGGAAAAGTGAAATTGAATTTCCGTACAAGTTGTGAAAAGTTTTCGCATTTCTTTAATTTGCTTTACAGTAATGAAAGTGTATGAGAGAGTCACAGCTCATGCACGTAAAAGATCCCGCTTCATTCATTCATCGCAAAGAGCAGGGTGTCTAACCCGGTGAAGTGGTCCCACCCCACATCCAACTGGACCCCATGGAAGACCAGCTTAGTGTAGCTGAATATGGGCTATCCAGCCATCTTCACAGATGGAAAATGAACAACAACAATATGTGAAATTTTGAACTTGAAGTTTGAATTTTATTTGTGCAGCTCAGATATGGATAAACATCATAATGTAAAGACTACATAACATAATTATACCACAAATAGAATACTATCTAGATCGATAAGTTAAACAGAGTAAGAAAATAGTTATTACTTACAGTTATGGAATAGACAAACTGTGGTTATGCTGTCATTGTGCAGCGATATTCATGACTTTCTGGGTTATGTTAAGGAGATTGTTATAATAAAGCGAAGCCTATTACATTTCCAGAAAAAAAAAATCATTAGAACATTCGGACACCCCTCCCACACCCGAATACAATAAAAAAAATGTAATATCCATGGAGCGTAAAGTGGGTAAGACTATAGAGAAATACTAAATTCGTTCTCATTGTATTATCTTTTATCGCTGTCCCACACCTTCCCGGCCACACACACACACACACACACACACACACACACACACACACGAAGGTTCGTTATTCCGAAGTTTCGTTTTTTTCCGAGGCTACATTTATCCGAAACACACAATTCCCTATACCTAGTGGTTCGTTGATCCAAAAATGAAATTGGGAATAACGAACCTTCGGAATAATGACCCTTCGGACGAATGAGCCTTCGGATGAATGAGCCTTCAGAATAACAAACTTTTGCAATAACGAAATGTAACCCCCTTCCCACATACCGACGCACACCCGAACCGATACCACATCCTTCCTGATGAAACAATTTCCCAATAATGATAAATAAGACATAATGGACCGTATGCAGAAAAGCAGCATCCGCCCGCACGCAAGCTCCACTCCGAATTCATATACAAATCTGCCAAACAAACTCATCAAATTCAAAGCTGCTGATAAAATCAATATCAACATTTATGCCAGCAACAGCTTACTAGGTATCCCTCCCCACGCGCAGCTAAAAAACACATACGCAAAAGACTGACATAATAAACACATTCTTCCATCACACACACACACACACACACACACACACGCACGCACAAACGGACACTAAACCATCATGTGCACGCGCACATACACACTTCCTTGAAACCTCACCATGACTTTTCACATGGCATGTTTGCATGGATGTAGCCATGTAAGTTATGTGTTAGTATTTCAATGATTATGTCCAGAACGATATCACCCAGCAAAATGTAGCTTCGAGGGCGGGCGACAATCCGTGCCGCCAGCCCCCTACACGGATTGTCGCCAGGCGACAATCCGTGTAGGGGGCGACAATCCGTGCCGCCAACGCCCGTCACGGATTGTCGCCCCGAGCAGGAGGCGACAATCCGTGTAGGGGGCGACAATCCGTGTAGGGGCGACAATCCGTGTCGCAACAGCGTGCGTGCGGCGGTCAAGACCATTGCGTGCACGCACCTACCTTATTAGCACACATTTACATGACAAAGTATTCAAGCATACTACTTCGTGTTATATCAGTAATGCAATGTCGTACTTATGGATTTTCTATGAAAGCCGTCGTAAATAATATCCTGATTATGTTCTAAAATCGTTAACAAAAAAAGAAACCACTTGGCCAAGAACAAACCGAGTAGGGGATGTACTGCATACAAACAACGCAGTCGATTGTGCTACTTCATCGAAGTCGTAAATTCATCATGGCGTAACACAGCGTCACATGTGCACGTGTTATGGCTAGAATATTTTAAATAAACCAGCTGGAAAGAGTATCAGGTTACATTGTATATTTATGAATAGACAGGATGCAGATACAAAAACACTCCTAGACAGACCCTCTCGTAGACGCAACCTAAAAGGGCAGGGGATTATGAGCATATAATACACACAGAGAAATTAGGGTTCTATTAGGGTTCTTATTTTCACCCTACGAGCAAATCTAACTAAAAAGCACCTTATAGGGTTCGGGATGGATGTAGGGGTGCAAATCCGAACCCTAAAGGGAGCCAAGTCTTAAGGGTTCGAATTTGGAACCATTCCATAGTCTTTCCCGAAAGCTGACATGTGGGTGTTGAATGGTGTTTGCTTGAAATGCCACACTATTTTTGGATATTATCGTATATTTTTATTTGAAAATATAACTACACGATGTTAAAGAGTAACAGTGTCATCAGTAATACTGTACTAAAAAAAATTACTACTTGAATTAAACATTTGTTTTTTCTTCTCGCACCGGGATCAAGAATATCATTTCAATGACGTTATCATAGAGTACACGTATTATGCGTGCACGCGTGGACCGTTGAGCACTTGGTCAATGGCAAAGCTAAAATCGCATGCGCACGCCACGCCGTTGGTCGCGCGGTATACGTACGTACGTGCATACTACTGACGTTCCTCGTTTGAAATGGACAGACGACCGTGAGGTTGGGATGATGAATTAATCTTTTTGATGAGCCAAACGTTGTGAGTAGATAGTTGTACTATAATTCCGTTGAAAATATTTCACAGTAATCGATGATGATATGTGTGAATTCGTCGGCGTTTTCACGAACTGACGCTATTTCGATTTTGGTCAAAATTTTCAAAATCGAGATATTGGTACCAAATGAAAGTGCTTTCAAAACTCTACCAAATCCCAAAATTTTAGATCACAAAATTAATTATTCTTAATTTTATCAAAGAAAGAAAAAAACGACGGTACTCGAAATATCGAGAAAT
This sequence comes from Diadema setosum, assembly GCF_964275005.1. Taxonomy (NCBI): domain Eukaryota; kingdom Metazoa; phylum Echinodermata; class Echinoidea; order Diadematoida; family Diadematidae; genus Diadema; species Diadema setosum. The sequence goes on along the minus strand of NC_092694.1, from coordinate 1,425,938 downwards.
TGAGAAAAAGGAGTTTCACGAACCGACGCACGAAAGATACGCCGGTTCGTAAAACCCGAATTGCTACGGTGAAGAGCAATGCGGGTTTCACGAACCGTCGCAGTTGCATTACTTTGAGCTTTGTTCAACTTACTGGCCTAGAATTAGGTTTTGGCCCTAATCCAGATCTCAGAGTGAGAACCAAGCCTTCTGAAAGATGAATGACGGCCTAAGCCAGCCCACTGTCCACGAGTGAAGTGAATGGTAAGCTATAATCCTATTAAAATCATGCTCAAAATAACAGTTTCAGTTGCACTACCATAACTATTAATTGCGGTAGTGTGTAGTCCCATGTATTCAATCGCGTGATGCTTATGAAGCCTAGTCTGTAAACGCCATACAATTTCAAATTAGATCCCAAATCATATTATTTATTGTTTCTTTTCAACTTATGTCGTTAGACGTTACTTCTGAGACTACTGAGTACTATAGTCGTAACGTCTGTGTGCAAGACATGCAGATTGCAAGATTTCAAAGTCTCGAAGACACTAAAACTAGCCTCGACTTTTGAGTTAAAAATGAAATCATGAGATTGACAAAGTAGGCGTACTAAACTAAAAAAAAAAATAAATTAAAAGTCTAACAGTAAAACTCAAAGGAAGAGTAAAGAATAAAGTTAGACATGTTAGACTTTTACTTTCAAGTCTAACTATTAAGTCTAAGTTAAGACTTTACTTGTAATACCAGTTACTAAAACTAAGATCAGCTGCAGTCTAAGACCAAGTCAAATTAACACAGTTCAGAGCCATACCGGTAGTCTAGCTCTAGATCTACATCTAGACTAGTGGTAATAGTAGGTAGAGTCCACCCATTTTTCCCCCAATCTTTACTGGTCCATTCCTGAAAAAGTTACTGGTCAGTGTCCAACAGTGATTTTTCCTGGTCAGGGACCGTCGGACCAGTGCCAGTGTGCAGCGTTGGTGTAGATGTCATCTATGACAGTATGTGGTCTAGTGATACTACCTATACACTACGAGTACTCTACAGGATAGGTGGCTTTCCTGTACAGTGCAGTGTTAAAGTATACTTGTGAATTCAGCCCTAGTACCGTACTGTGTGTAGTGTATGTCTAACGTTAGTTCGAGTGGAGTACCTAAGCACAGCGGTGGGGCTTTTTTCCCCTAAAACTTGTGAATGTGGCCCAACCAAATGGCGTTTGTATATTTACGCTTGATTGATAGTGATACAGTGGCGCTGTCGATTTCCACAGCAGCCATACATAATCTTTTGTCCTTTCTTCTTTCCTTTTTTCCCCTTTGTTCTTTCACTCTTTTTATTCTTGGAATCGAAGGACTTCCTAAGAAATGTCCCTCTGATTTAACCAGGACTCTTGAGTCCTGGTAAACCTAACCTTACCGAGTAACCGTTAACGTTTGTTAGGCCTAACATAACAGTAACACTGACTTAGCCCTGTATTGACTTTGTCTTTGGCCGACTTACTGAGATGGCGAGTCTCACTCTTTAACGTTAGTCTAAACGTAGTCGCTAGATCTGTCAGTGTCAGTGTCACCGGTTATTGTATATGGTGCCATCTCTAACGTACTTTAACAAGTTGATGTTAGTTATCTATGTCAACTTACTGATTTAGTAATAGTGGTACTGTCATCCTGTTGGACATCGCCGAAATATCATCCGTGACGTGTTAATTTCGTGTCACAAAGACAAAAGTTGCCAAGATCTAATAGTATTAGATGTCTAGATTTAGATGTAGTCTAGATCTAAGTAATATGAAATCTGTGTAACTTAAAAGTGAAAGGTCTAGACTTCACTTAGTCTATAATTAGACCAGACATTCATGAGGCAAAGGCCTATTTAGTAGATCTATTCTTATTCTATTTTAATGTCAATTCCTGCTAACTCGCCACGTGTTATTCCTAAGGCCAAGGACTTCCGGGTTAGTGATTTTTTTTTGTTGATAAATACCAAACAGCAGACGTGTTTCATTTGCATTCTTGCAAAGACTTCATGAAAATATGTGCAGTATCAAAGAAATATGATGGACATGACAATGCCACTGTTTTATAGGTGAATGGTTAATACCTTTAAAAGCTGAATGATAATGTAGAGTCTAGGTCTAATTAAGATGATACAGTCTCTGATAAGAAACAGGTTTGATTGTCGTAGACTGTTTCCCAAATGCAGGTAGTAATATTCAGCTACTTCAATGCAATGCCTTGTTTACAAGTACATGTAGATTTATATTCATGTGAATGATAATTCAATTTCTACATGAGACTTACTAAGTGCTAGACATAAGATCTTGCATCATTAAAATGTGTAAATGACGAGACAATTTGAATATGGATCAAAGACGAACAGCAGTATACTTTGACATTCTTTGATCCTGCATAGGCCTACCATTTTGTTTTATGTTTAATATAAATAGAGCAAAATAATTTCAACTTCAGTTTTGTTGGCTGATTTTTTTTTTTCTTCTCAAAATTAAAGTTGTATCTTGTACCATGATGTTTGATTTTAATCAAAAGTTCTTAATTTCTTTCTTTTCTTTCAGATGACTGGTGCCATGTAGTAGCGAAGAACTGGACTGTCTCAGAAAAGAAAAGAAAAAGTACAGGGTCGTGTACATCATCAACGGATGTGAATACAATGGTAATGAGAGTCTAGGTCTAATCAAGATGTTAAAGTCTCTGATAATAAAGAAGTTTGATTGTCGTAGACCGTTTCCCAAATGCAGTTAGTAATATTCAGCTTTTTCAAAGCAATGCCTTATTTACAAGGACATGTAGATTTATTCATGTGAATGATAATTTAATTTCTACATGAGACTTACTAAGTGCTAGACATAAGATCTTGCATCATTAAAATATGTAAAAGGTGAGACCATTTGAATATGCATCAAAGACGAACAGCAGTATTTTTTGACATTCTTTGATCCTGTATACCATTTTGTTTTATGTTTAATATAAATAGAGCAAAATGATTTCAACTACAGCTTAGTTGGCTGATTTCTTTTTCTCAAAATGAAAGTTGTATCTTGTATCATGATGTTTGATTTTAATCGAAAGTTCTTAATTTCTGTCTTTTCTTTCACATGACTGATGCCATGCAGTAGCGAAGAGCTGGACTGTTTCAGAGAAGAAAAAAAGTACAGCATCGTGCTTATCATCAAGGAATGTGAATACAATGGCTTAGGAAAGAAGACAATCTACAGATAGGATAGAAGGGAGAACTTGGGATAAAGGGCGACAACATAAGGACGGTATATCTACATTAAAATGTGATTGTAAAGTGGAAACATGAAAGAAGATTCTAAGATTGAAGGTGAGAACATGCATTCCATTCTGTGATGTCGTAATTACAATTTTGCTACACTTTAATAACACTACTGAGAGACATTTATATCAAGGCAAGCTTCATGTGGATATGGAATGTTAGATTTTCTTTAAGTGTTCATTGGTATGTATTTCATGATAATAAATCTTGAAGGTTTTGTGTGGTAATCATAACCTTGTGATACATCTTGATAAATTTTAAGTGCACATTGGCAATATTCAGATGATGCTGTAATCAGATGAAGTTAGATGGTTGAATAATCATAGCATAGTTGTAATAGTTATCGACTGAGGATTAACATGCCCTTCACTGATTTATTTTTCGTAAACGGTGATAACTGCTAGAGTCAATCTAAATTGTCGGGGGCATAACCAAATGTGTCACACTGTCAAAATGTGTATATCAGAAACTTTTAGCTCGCTGTACGAATTTTCACAGAAAACAGATTTATGAGAGTCACAAATGGTAGCTTAGACCCATTAACAAAAAGTTCCAGCTTCATCTTCAACCATGTTCATGATACATGTTCATCTACATTTTGCAAACATTCTGAATGTTGATTGAGACATGTTATACATGTATGTATTTTTATGAAATTAATGCAACAAATAATCAAATATGCATCTCTGCTAGATGATAATATTAATCCAGTTAATGACATGCCAAACTCACCTCAAACTGTAATTCATTCTATTCTCCTTTATTCTTTTATTTATTATTTTGTTGTCTTCAACCCACTTTGAATGTGTTACGTATGATTCTTATAAACATGGGAAATGCACTCCATATAACTGATAGGACTTATAACAAATTGACATAATCATTCAACCATCACTAGACAGTTCTGTTATGAGATGTTCTTTATTTAACTAAAATTGTAAATTATGATACGTGTATGCTCCCATGCAAACTCACAAAAAAATACAGAAATATGATTTCTTTTAATAATATTTCATTATGTCTCTAAATGTACAATTAAAGAAAGTGATTACAAAAAGGATGTCAAACATTGTATATTAAAATAATAGATTATTCATTTGTCTCCATCCGTAGTAACACATGCAACTGCAGTGTGCAGTTTGTGGGCTGCTGTGAAAAAAAAAAAAATCACAGGCAGCCCAAGCGGGATTCGAACCCACGACCTCCGGATTACTAGACCAGCACCATAACCACTAGACCACCGGGATGCCCTAGCACTACCTTTAGACATGAATGATTAAATATAGAAGGGCTTGGGGGCGCTTCGAAGTTAACTGCTCTTATTAGATATGCACATGTCATTTGCAACTCGACTAAAGATGATTAAACGCACTGAAATTCTTACTTTAAATAATATTCATAATCTGTTTTTTTTTTTTCTTTAATAGCTTGGGATGTACACTGTATCGGTCTACATTTCGCCTACAATATGGAATTCTTTACTTCGAGACGTTTGTTTTTTACAAAAGAAAATTAAGAGTCCTTTGAAGGTGCTGTAGAACAGTGGCGTGTTTTTTTTTTTTTTTTTGGGGGGGGGGGGGAGGGGAGTCAAATTAGCCTTGGCCCCTCTCCACCGTCCTTTTTTTTTCCCCCCCTTTGGCTGCATTTTTTTTTTAGTCATCACATGAAAATTCGTCTGCATCCACCCCGTAGTTTTGCTGATGACCTTTCTTTTTAATTATCTTAACCACACACAATTTTGGCCGAATTTCCCCACCCCTCTTGTGAATTTGCTAGCACATGTCTTTATAGTACTGGTGGATTAAGGATTCGGAGGGGGGGGGGGTCGGCCAAAATTTCTCTTTTCTCATTTGTAACAAGCCTACGGGGCGAAAGGCTGGTATTATGGGCTTTCTACACACATTTTTAGATGCTAATTATTGGTTAATATGAGCACGATCATTTATGTTGTGATTAATTTTTTTCCTTTTCATATATGTATGACTTCTATTAGAGACTTAATTGGCTTGGCACTCCTTACATCGACCTATTTTAGACACCCATTTCCTTCTCTCTCTCTTGCTTTTTCTCTACTGTCCTGTGAATAGTGTAACTACATGTACATGCAGTACCTCTTCTCTTTTGTATGATATACATCAAGTTTCCATCTGAGCATAATGTGTGTTGCAGCACTCTCAAGCTTCATGCATATGCAGCAACATCTTTTTATGTTCATATACATAATTATGATTGATATATTAATTTGAGAATGTTATTCTTTCTTTTGTATATGTTCCGTCCGCACTCTATAGATGTAAATGTACATTGTAAGATTTGGTGCGCATGTTCGACCTGTGTTTCTCTTTTTGTGAACACACAAGAACTGATGTAATAATGAACTTGAATTACGCATATTCTTTAATATTGATTCCATCTCCATTTGCCATTAGATATTTATTGATTTATGGAGCTCTTCCACAATTGTTATCCTTCCCATTGTCATTACTCATCTCTGAATAATTCAAATTTGATACTTTATTGAGAACCTTTGTTTCTTCGATTACATAATGTACCTCTTCAATATACACATGTATTGCTGCAAAAGGCATAATAAAACATGACCATTTATATATATTTAAAATGAAGCTTGAAATTCTGATAATTTTGATATTTATGTATTTTTAGGAGTTTATCAGTTTCGAAGAGTGCATGCAGGATGAGTTTTATGTTTTTATATGATCAAGTGCAGCTATCAAAGAATCTGTTGAGCAGGAAAGAGAAAGATGGAAAATGAGGAATTATGAGTGAATTCGCATGCAAGCCAAATGACAATAATGACACCGATAAAAATTGTGACAAAGTAAAAGTCACAAATAATGTGGAATAATAAGAAATAAAGAAATTAATAGATTATTTCAGAGAAAGAAATAACAGAGTGCATGAGTATGAAAGATGAGTAAATGCAAGTAATCATTACTGACTGGCACATCTTTTTCCCTATATTTAGCGGTATCCTTCATCTTAGAACAAACATTCATAATTATTATGAAAGAAGTGAACTGAATTTGAATTAAAAATTATGTGAAAAATAAAGAAAGTAAGTTAAAAAAGTAAAAAAAAAAACAGTAAAAAGTAAAAAAATATGAAACACAGTATACCGAGTACATATTAATTACCAAGTGATAAATGTCCACATGCAAAAGTGTTGAATAATAATATCCACACAAAAAAGGAGGGGGGAGGGCAAAGAAATCTTTGGAGCGATCAACGACAGCTCTAATAACAATGCTAAATGAAGATGAAAACAAGGACAACACGCTTTTTAGAACAATTAAGAGAAACTGGCTTATATTATCATCTTAATTATCACCTAATGTATTATAATCATCACAATAATCATTACATGACAATTAATTTCAATTAATAAGGTTATTGTTGATAAGCAGGTATAGCCCTAATAGTATTTGTATGTAAACACATACGAAAATGAAATAGCGATGGTTCGTAAATACACGCGTATTGCACGTTACCTATTGTGCAGGCCCTACAGCGCGGGTCCCACGAACTGGCGTAATACAACTTACGTCGGTTCGTGAGACCCGCGCTTAAGTACATAACCTATGGTGCGCGCCAGAAACGATGGATTTACGAACCGACGCAGTGAGTTTGAAGACAGAAATATCGTAATTCTTTTGAATTCACACTAAAATTACACTATGAATAGGAAGAACAACTTCCACTCTCATCACCCTGTCAAAATTTTCACACACAAGACAGGAAAAGTAATTGAAAACGTTGTCTAAAACTTGTGAGATCTTTAAACGCGATTTTCTCAGAATTGCATTTTCGCTCAAAAACGAAATAGCGTCGGTTCGTGGTAACACCGACGAATTATGCTAATCGAATGCTGAGTGGTGAAAACTGATGCGAAAGAGTTGTATCGAGGTACATGTGTACTAACATGTCAGAAGTGCGATCATACATATCAGGTACATACAGTAAAGCATAGCGAATAAGTCAATGAAAGTGCACGGTAATACGGAAAGCCTCAACCGAGGTACTAACTACGACCAACAGCCCCATACGCGCCATAGCGTAATTACGCTATGCGTATGGGGCTGCTGGACGCAGTTACCAAGGTACGTACGTAAATAGGTGACCGGATATAGTCGCATCATATTCGTTAATAGGAATTATTACGTTTGAGCCGAGTTGAGGCTCAGTTGGATATTGGTTTCTGTGAAGTTGACACGAAGAACGATGTAGGCATGTATGATGTGCCTAATGAAGAAAAATAGCGTTCCTGGTTCATTTAGGAGAATTTAAGACATGTATGAAGATTGAAGTCAGAAAATTTAGGTTGGCCTTGACTCCTTGTTGTCTATCAATGAAAATAGAATGTGTGTTATAAATTAGCAATGCCATAGTCACAGAGCATAAGCAATGATACACGATATGTGAATTTAGATAATATCTACTGGAGAAGTTGCATGTGCTAGACATGACATAAAATAAGTCACACAAACAAGGTATGTAAACGGTAAATCACTTCAGAAGTACAACTACTTGATCCCATACTTAAGCAGGTAGATATTCCAATATTGATTGTATGTTGAACTTTGTTTTATTCAATTACAGGTTGAGCCTTGCTGATCCATGCTGATGCATGGTGTTAGCTTGGTCTCATACTGGGCCAAAGGGACCTGTGATTATTTATCATCGAGTTCACTATGCATCAAGTTCAATAATGGTCTTCAGGATGAGTGATGCAGGTCAACCTCGAGAGACTTGTGAGCCATATAGGATGCCAGAGCTGGAGATGGAAGATGTTCAGGATGTCAATCCTGGTTCCTCGTTGAGTCAGTGTGGAAGCCATGCCAGTCCTTCTGAGAGTGATGGCCAGAAGGGCATACTATTTGGCAGCTGAAGCAGGTGCTATAGAAACGCATCAAAAACTAGAGCTCGAGGAGTTTCGACTTATGCAGCGTAAGATGAGATTAGCTATGAAGACCAAGCTGCAGGTTGCTGAAGCAGAGGATCAGATATACCTTGACTACGAGAACAAGAAGTTGGGAGTCGGCTTTCCTGTGAAAGCAGAGGATGAAACCTTGCTGTACCCATCTGAATGCGCCAACCAACCAGTACAAACGAGTACACCGATTTCCCTGACCAGAGAAGTAGCAAAAACGTTATTTTCAAATTTTCTTTGACTTTTAGCAGATATAGTTCAAAAGCCAATAAGATCATCAGCATCATTTTGTATCCCTGAATCAGGTTTGATGAAAGCCCATCGATTTTTCCGTAGATACATCCGCACAGACCGGGAGACAGACAGGCAACCTGAAAACATATGCCTCCGGCACCATTCAGGGCGGAGGCATAATAATGAGACTCATATGTCATAGGCTATGTCATGTATGTTTAAACCATATAAAATTTGAGACGGGTCACATTGAATCCCCCCCCCCCCCGATTAGAATTGCTAAACACCACGGCTCTAGAAACATCTTTCCATTTTAATCCAGAAAGTAATCACCTCCCTGTTTTTAGCCGAGGGTGAGCATGAAGCCACTCCATGAAATGAAGATTAGCATTTTTTTTTTTTTTGCAAAATATATGTGAAAATGTCTAATTTCATAGATAACGATAACTATTTATTCTGTCTTCTAAACTGTTGTCAGGTTATTCCCTTTCTTAGAATGCACTGGGCTTGAATATTTACAAGAATACTCTAAAGAAATATATAATAGAAAAATACAAGAGAACAAACTTGCAAATTACAAATTTAAACACAACCTAAAGAGAACTTGACTTCTATTCACTTTTATCTTTTTTTTTGGGGGGGGGGGGGTGGATTATGGATGAAAATATGAACCTGCTAATGGATATGAAATACTCAAATTATGCTTTCCATTATATTTCATACTAGATGGGGTTAGTTTGTATTGTTCATATATTAGATATTTCTTCACCATCGATAGCCTCAGTGCTTCAATAACACATGCACACTTTGAATTGATTGTTTAAGTAGGGAACAAAAAAAAAAGATAAGTCGCCTGCTGTTTTTTGTAGTAGACAGCCACACAATGTATGTCAATTTTGGGCAATCTCTGGCAATGCAATGTCATAAGTGGAGTAGCTTTGTGACACTTGACAGAAGCATGATTTTCTCACAAACCCTTTATGTATATAAGGATTGAAAAATAGAGTTTGTTCCAAAACCTGAGAAAACTCAACATATCATATCTACTTTTTTTTTTGCATACAAAAGAACACTGGACTTCACTCTTTGAGAAGGCAGAAACTATTATCATTGCCCTTACATACGTCAGTGACTTGTTGAGGAAATGTGCATGTTTCACCTAAAAGAAAAAAAAGTGAAATTCTCTTTAGGTTTTCCTTGAATTGTTCTACGCATGTGACATCATAAACTCTTCTCACTCTGCTGCGACTGCACAAATGATTTAAAGGTTATTAACTTTTGAACTGAATGTTCGCTTTTCACTTTTTTTTTTACTGATGTGTTCTAATAGTATAAGCCAGTTCGGGGTACCAGTTTGAGCATGTTATTTGAACCGAGAGACAGGTTGGTTTTTTAATTTCACTGAGATAAGCATCTGTAATGCTAGGATTATTCATGGAATCCTTATAAATGGTGCCTGCCAGTACATCCACTTGACAGCAAGCCTGGTATTTGGCAATGTTAACACACAAAAAAAGTTTGTTAACATATTCAAAACAGCATTTAACAAAATAGATGATTCCCTAAGTGTTGATTGACGAACCATACTGGTCACTTCATCTACACTGGTTAGGTTCATTCTTTGTTTGAATATGAGTTCCATAAGTGGCTATGGTGGGCAAGCTGCTGCATTATGTCACTTTGAATTGAGTGAAGTGCCTAACCAACTGAGAAAATGAAAGGTCAGTTGTACCTATGTGCACATGAGCTATCTCCGGACTGGCTTATTGCTGCGCATTCACTCAATCCACATGTAGGTCTATATGAAGGTGGACTTGCCCTCTAACTCTGATTATAATTTTAAGCTTTCTTTAAGTAGGTTGTATAAAGTGCTGATATATTTGTGTAAGGTTTGGTGAAAATTAAGTGTTAAAATCATTGGAAGAGTTGTGAGACTGTAACATCAACACTTGAGGTATTTCTCATGCATGATCATAAATCTCTGTAAAATATTGATGGTAATACATGTAGTAATAATTATAATGATAATAATAATAATAATAATAATAATAATAATAATAATAATAATAATAATATATTTTGCTTCTGATCATTATGCTTGTGATGGTGCCAATACCAGTACCTGCTTTATGAATGTGAAAAATCGACTGCTCTTTGCAATATTTTGAATGTTGGGGCTAAACTGCATACATTGTGTAATTATATTTATGGTCTACTGAGTACAATGTGCTTCTTGTTTCCATCGCTTGAAAAAACAACAACAATATATAAAAAAAAAATGTTTTTAAACTTGTCTCACAAGACATATTCCTTCCTCTTTATGTCCAGTTTGTCATATCACTGATTGGTTAACTTTATTTTCCCTTTGTGAGGTTACATTTTCTGTGGAATTGTTAATGTTAATGTGATGCAATGAAAAGTGTTTTCAGATGTGCTATTCTGCCCAAAATTTATAACTGAGACATATCTTTAGCTGTGTGCATAAAAAAGTAACCAAATTTAGATGTGCATTCTTCATTTTTTGATTCCTTTTTTCACCTTTCTTATCATTGGTGTAATTGTATATGAAAAACAAAATGTGAAGTATACTAATTGTATAATGGGGCACATTCGCTAGCTCTCAAGTTTGGAATTGGATGGAATATGTCAGTACAAGTAGTGAGTTTCAAATATATATGACAGAACTTTGTCATACCCTTCATTGTTTTGGCAATAACTTGTGTACGAGAAATCAGAGTTGACATATCGCTGTTAATGTCTAAGAGCGTCATAAAGGTGCTTTTGATTACCGTAAGATGTACCGGTAAATTCAAGGTACATATCTATGATCCATTCTAGAAGTAGAAGGACAATGTGAAAGATATTTGTCACATAGTTTACTATTACTCTGCACAAGCTTCAGAGATTTTTTAAATAAAAAGAATTAGTGCTTTTTGTCAATGTGGTAACTTCCTTTAAAAGAAGAAAAAGTAATCATTTGATGGAAAGAACGAATATTGTTTTTCTTTTTCAATGTACTGACCAAATTTCATACATTTTTGATTTACATTGCCCTTTTTATGACAAAATATGCATCTCGTATTAGAATTTGCAGAAATACAATGTATATTTGATGTTCACTTTAAAGTAAACCATGAAAAAGAAAATCGCTGTTAACTTGTCCCTCTTCCATTAGACATATATTAAAATGTTAATAATTTATATGTAAGTATGCACTGTATTCATCATGTTTATGTTCTATTTGTTGTTGAATTGAAGTCTCTGACTTCATTTTTCGAAAGATTGTGGATTTAATTGACTGAGAAACTGTGTGTAAATCTATGCATGCTATTTTGCGTCATGTCTGGAGCGTTGCCTTAGGTAATTGTTTGTGAAGTCAGTGAAGGCATCCAGTAGACATTAGGTAATTGTTTGTGAAGTCAGTGAAGGCATCCAGTATATAATTATTTTGGTTTAAAAAAAAGGTTATAATTTTCACCATATGGGGTGCAGAAAGGTAAGCCTATATAGAGACGTGTGCAAATTGTATTGCATCCTATATTGCGGTGACTTTATCACCCCATAGGGTGCAAAATTACAACAATAACAATATGAACCATAATGGGTGCAGGTATGAGGTGCAGAAAGGGAACCCTGTATAGAGGTCCATATTTGCACCTTATAGGGTGTTGAATATAGGGTGCTAAATAAGCACCCCCCAAAATAGAACCCTAAATGGAGCCGCTGGTGTTACAACGATATGAACCCTATTGGGTGCAGAAAGGGAACCAAATGGAGGGGTGCAAATATGCACCATATATGGTGTTAAATATAGGGTGCTAAATAAGCACCCCCAAAAATAGAACCCTAAATGGAGCCGCTGGTGTTACAACGATATGCACCCTGTAGGGTGCAAATTAGAACCGTAATTTCTCTGTGTGTAGAGAAGGTCAAGGGTCGATTACTGACAGTCTTTTCGTTTCTGTCCCGGTCCATATAGAATGGATGTTAGCGATGTGCTTCGTATGTATATGTAACCTTAACTTTATGGTTGTTGGGAATTGAATGTCCAAGTTCTCATGTGCATGTTCCAAACATTAATTTATTATAGAAATTAAAGGGCAACAACGAAATGCGCTGCAATAAAGCGAATAAAGAAGACACATGGCACAAGTTTTCTCTCATACGTTTATAGCATTTGCGAGAAATTGTCTATGAAAAAAAAAACAAAGCTATCGGTATTTGGGATTTACAGCAGTTAAAAAAATTATATTAGATAAAATTATATCCCATATTATGTTTATAGTGACAATGGTGATTTCGACTGTTTAGTCTATATTTCTATTTTTTGTATGAATTCTTTACAATATGCTTATTTTCGGATGCAGTCGCTATATAAATTATTTAAACGTTTAGAAATCTGGGTTTTTAGTCCATTTTCTTTCGTAAGTTCATAAGTCAAAATGATTTCGCTATCATTGAGTTGCAAGAATTTCAGCCAAACGCCACTGGTTGTACAATCCATTTTCAGTCAATCGGATATGACAACTCATGCCGAAAAAAAAAAAATCATTCAAATTACACTGTAGTAGAAAACGTTTCAAATTTGCGAAGCGGTCATTCAATTCTGCGAAAGACGGAGATGTGATTATGGAGCGCTTCAATTGTAGTACTCGACTTTTTGGGAGTAAGGTATTTCGAGCAATAAAAGTGCGAAATGGTCTTCTCTTTATTTGATGTAGTCAATGTTTTAATGCTATCACCAAAGTGGTTTAAGCTCTTATTGTGCATGTGTCTTCTCTCTATCTACCTCTGCATTTAGGTACATACTTTCAATCGAATTAAAGACTTTATGAGATCGCGTTGCAGCATTTTCATATTCATAAACGATTGCAGCAAATGCTCGTTTGCTTTATGCATTATGCACATTGAATGAGAAAAGTACTTTATTTTCCGTCTTTTATCGGGGGATGATTGGTATACACAATGAAATAAATATTAATTTACACTCTTGACAGAAGAGAAGATCATTTCAGGGGAATTAGCCCTCTGCTATGAGAGATCGAAGAATGTCGGGAGAAATGGTGTAATTTCAACAAACATGTCGTCTTTTCCTTATTTTTTGAAGTGATGTAACGATGTTAGGCCTTCAAGCCTGTGTGGCATGTGCTCGCCATTCTTCCATGGTCATGACGACTTCTTCAGCTTCCAGGTGGCCAACCTTTTGTTGCTAAATTGAATAAACTTTTCCGACGAACTCGGAAATGCTACCTGCGACTCTGTTTGGAAAAAAAAAAAAAAAAAAAAAAAAAAAACTCTCTCACATAGAGACGAATGTGAGTTCTCGATTGGCATTCTAAATTGAAGTGTGTTCATGCTACATTTTTGAAGTGATAGGATATAGCGAAAGGAAAACAAAGCCGAATGATCATCTTCATGGAACTATATTTTCTGTTACCGATTATGAATTACCCAACTATGAATTGAAAGACAAACATACGCAAAAAAACGACTGCAAAATCTTCTCATAATGCACCATTTTGTAAACTCAAGTTTGCCATTTTGCTTTTCCCTTATGATACATTATTTGCTTCGATTAGTGCTCCTTCATTCTATCTCATTACATTTCATCACTTTCCTTTCCAGCTATCCACTACATTCCCGTCTACAAACGTATAGATTGGTTATTATAATTGATGGTGGCGGTCACTTCTCCAATATATTTTGCCCGTGATATATATATATATATATATATATATATATATATATATATAATATAATATAATCTAAAAAGATATTACCATAACACAGACAGGCAAACCTAACCGTGTGCAACATTACATTTCGATTACAAAAGTGTGATCGGATTACCATCCACCAAACAAAATCTACAAGACCACCACCCCCCTTTCCATCTCTCTCCCTCTCTTTCCCGTAATCCAATTCTTCATTATCATCTACAAATGTGTGGATTGAATATTATCATTGATGGTGACGATCATTTCTCGAAGATATTTTGCCTGTATTATGTATGTATATATATATATATATATATATATATATATATATATATATAGACGATGAAGACAAACAAGTTGACATGATGCATTAGAATCCAACTTCATTTATTTGTAAACCAAATGTTCGACCCTTGCACGGATCTTCCTCAGGGTAACAGTGATATTTGTATTAGAAGCTCAGCACAGAAAAATAATAATAATAACAAAGAAACGCGCCTGGTTGTTAGCTTAGAGTTTGAGCTAGCTCAAAAGACCAGCCTATTTTGTTTCTCTCTATCTCTCAATTTTTCTTCTATCGCATAGACTCCAATGTTTCGCCTGAAGACCGGAAGACCTCATAAATGTTATATCAAATATAAATATTCATCAAAACAATCAGCTTTCCTGTTAGTGATTACTTTTTATCATATGATGAATAACTTATGTCTTATCACTTTGTGAAATCTTATTTCATGTGATTCGTAATGAGCAATATCTTCCCCGCAGTACGATAGAGTTATAAGTCAATCGTAAGATTGCACTAGTAAAATTGGCAGCATTTAAACCCCAACAGTAAAATCACAAATGCGCTCGTTGATATCTTTTATTTATCCCAGGGAAACCTAAGTTATATCTGTAGGCAGTCATGATGGATAATTTCAGAAAGCAAACTTCTTTATACACACAAACTTCAGTGTGGATGGCAGGTACCGCAAGAGGATGGATTTTTCAGATTTAGTCATCATTAGTTGTCAAAAACAGCCAGAAAGATGCAGTGATTTATTTGAATATTGAAGATCCCATCAGGCTCTTGTCAATATTATGAAAAAAAAATTGTTGAAACAAAACCAAGAAACAAACTCAAATGAAAAATTGGTCTGCAAAACTCAACTTTGATGATGCTTGAAGTTTTTTTTTTCTGTCATACTTATGAATGACAGTCTGATTATGCTATAAGATCGTTCAAAAAATCTACTTGGCCAACGAACCAAATAGAGGATTTACTGTGTAATATTCATATAACGCAAGAGCCGATATTGTCACTATGGGGTCCTATATATTCATCATGGTAAAACACAGCCTAACATATGTGCGTGTTTTAGGCAAGAATACTTTGAATAGACCAGGTGGCCAGAGTATCAGGTTACATTGTACCTCCTTGAATAGACAGGATGTTGATACAAAAACATTCCTAAGACGCACTCGTAGACGCCATCTGAAAAGTCGGGGATTATGAACATAATAGAGAAGTTCAACGGCCGATTACACACAGTCTCTTTTTTCTGCACCGGTCCGTAGAATGCATTATAGTGATGTGCTTCGTATGTATAACGTAACCACTTTTACGGACCCCAATGATTTCATGGTTGTTGGGAAGCGAATGTGCAAGTTCTCATGTGGTTGTAACCAACATATATGTATAGAATTTTAACTTCGACAACGAAATACCCTACAATAAAGCGAGTAAACAAGACATATGGCATTTTTTTTCTCTCATACGCTTAGCATTCGCCAAAAAATTGTAGATATTATTATGATGTTCGGTATTTGATGTTTGCAGCATTTCAAAGAAGCAGTCAAAATAAAATAATATCCCATATTTCGATGATACCGACGATGGTGATGTCGACTGTTTAGTCTTTTTTGTTCTAGTTCTGTATGAATTCCTCATAATATGCTAATATTCGGCTATAGTCGCTCTGTCAATTTCTTATAGATTTAGAAGTCTGAGGTGTTTTCAGTCCACTTCTTTCGTAAGTTCACGAGTCATTTTTTTTTTCGATCATTGAGTTCAATCCGTTTATAATCAGTCAAATATGACAACTTATACCGAAAAAACCTGATTTTTCTTTTTTTTTTCTTTGTAGAAAGCGCTCCAAATTTGCGAAGTGGTGATTCAATTTTGCGAGAGACGGAGATGTGATAACCACATCGCTTCAATTTAACACTTTGTTTAGGAGCAAGGTATTTCGGGCAATAAAAAACATGAAATTAATGTTCTTGTCTTGTCACATGTTTATCGATGTAATCAAATTTTTTTCATGTTGCTATTGAAGTAATTTATGCACTTATCGTGCCTGTGTATTTTTTTTTATGTCTACGTATATCTCTGCATTTAGGTATGCTTACATTCATTCATACCATTAGACTTCGTAAAATCGCATTGAAGCATTTTCATATTCATAAACGATTGCAGAAAATGCTCGTTTCCTTTATACATTATGCTTATTGAATGAGATTGTTAGTACTTCATTTTTGTTTTTGTCTTTTATCGGGGGATGACTGGTATACACAATAAAAAAATATTGATTTACACTCATGACATAAGAGAAGATCATTTCAGCAAAATTAGCCGTCTGCATATGGAAAACTTGCGCGCATTTGCTCCGGAGCGAGAGCACCGGTGCTTATAACACGTGAAAAGACGCGTCATATCCCCCTCCTTTGGGACAAAAATAGCTCTGCACAAAAAACATGGCTATGAATTCAAATCCTCGCCCTCCAAATGAAACTAGAATGTACCCTCTTTCTACTCCGTGTATTTCCCCAAAAAAATAGGTTTGGGGAAATTAGGGCACTTTTCCCCTGAAATTCTGCTTCAAATCACCAAATCTTGAGTTTGTCTATGGCGGAGTACCCAAAATAAGCCATAATTTTCGGACATGCCCATATAAATCACAGGCTGTACCACGGAAGCTTAGTGGAATCGTTTACCCTCGCATTTCAAAATGAAGTAGAATGTTTGGGCTCTTCAGTGATGTATAACTTGCTTTGATTGGTCAGAGAGAAATTAGGGCACTTTTCTTGTCAAATCAAAGAATGTTTTACAAAACTGCTTGTGACTTTGCTAAAGCGTGCGAGCTTTTGTGCTGTCCATTGTACACAATTCCCTAATGCTTACGGACAACGGACGAGTGTGCGTAAACAAACAATTGTGTTTGTGCTGTGAAACGAAGGCGGGAGAGTTCAAGTTATTCACAATTTTCGCTGGATATCATGCCTTTTGAATCGTCTTTCGTCCACATTATAACAGATTAGTCTTTATTAATATTCTGACAATCCTGCAGAGTGTATTACCACTTCTTTCAGAGCTAAATATTGCCAAATTCAAGGATCATCATGCGTATTTTGTTCTGCAGAGATGACTTGAGGTTGCAACAAGCCGTGCTTGAACAGACCATGGTTTAGTCCCATTAAATCAACAGGGGTGATCGAGTGAACCCATTATGTAGATACTGTACGCGTTGGTGTGTGTGCTCGTGAATGATCAACTTGTGTGGTGAAATGGAAATGCCGTTGTAGGAAATCTAGATTCCCGGTACTAAAAATACTAATATAATTTCAACATTTAAACTAGTCCGAAAAACAAATGGTAGTACAGAGCTGCTATTGTCCTGAAAGACGTATTCTGTCCCTCCAGTAAGCACACGCACGGTTCTCCCGATTCCTGTACAATGGACGAGTCCGCTCCTTCCCATGTTATGCTCGAGTGCACTCGGCTGTTGGCTCTCGGCGACTACGTGCACTCTGGTCTGTCAACCCTAAATGCGCGAAATCGTGCGAAAGTTTTCCATATGTATGAGATATCAAAGAATGCCGGGAGAAATGTCGTTTATTTCAACAAAAATATCGTCTTTTCCTTACTTTCTGAAGCGATGTAATAATGTTAGGCCTTCAAGCCTGTGTGGCTTGTGCTTGCCATACTTCCATGATCATGTCGGCTTCTTCTACAGCTGCTGGATGGCCAACCTTTTTTGTTGCTAAATTGAATGAATTTCTCCGTCGAACTCGGGAATGCTCACCTGCGACCCTGTTTGAAAAGACGCTCTCTAATATTGAGACGAATTTGAATTCTCAATGGACATTCTACTTTGAATTGTGTTAAGGCTACGTAATTTGAAGTGATAGGATATAGTGAAAGGAAACTGAGATTGAATGAACATCTTCATTTCGCGATCTTTTTTTTTTTAGGCGATTTTGAATTACCTAACTGTGAAATTAGAAGACAAACGTACACACACACACACACACACACACACACACACACACATGACTGCAAAATCTTTGCAGAATGTTGAACCATTTTGAACACTCGAATATGCCGTTTTGCTCTTCCTTTGTAATACATTTGCCTCGATTAGTGGTGCTTCGATTTATCTCATTGCATCTCATTACTTTCCTTTCCAGCTATCCACTTCTTCATTCCCACCATCTACAATTAATCGTTTAGATTGAATATCCCCATTGATGGTGGCGATCACCTTTCCAAGATACTTTGCCCGTATTATTATATATAATCTCATAAGATATCACCATAACACAGATTATAGGCAAACCTAGCCGTGTGTAATATTTCATTTCGTTTGCAAAAGTGTGTCCAGATTACCGTCCATGGAACTAAATTTAGAAGACCAGCCTATTTTTTATCTCTTTATCTCTCAATCTTTGTTCTTATCGCATAGACTCCGATGTTTCGTTTGCAGACCGGAAGAGCTCATAAATGCTCCATCAACTGACTTGAATAGGTGTTTTATATATATATATGTATATATATATATATATATATATATATATATATAACAATAATCTATCCCGTTTGCTGATGATTATCATATCACTGTGTGACATTTAATTTCAAGTGATGTGCATTGAACAATACCTTCCCGCCATTACGGTAGAGTTGTAAGGGAATGATGATTGCCCATAAAATTTGCAACATAAAGCTCGACAGTAAACTTTCAAATGCGCTCATTGATCTCCTTTATTCATCTCATGGAAATCTAAGTCATATAATTATGGTCGAAATCTGGAGGCAGTCATGATGGATAATTTCACAAAGCAAACGTCTTTATACAAAAATGCATGGAGTTCGCAGGTTTAGTCACCATTAGCTGTCAAAGACTGCAAGACAGATGCAACGATTTATCTGAATATTGAACATCCCATCAGGCTCTTGTCAACATTATGAAAATTGTTGAAACAAAACCAAGAAACAAACTCAAATGGAAGATTGGTTTGAGAAACTCAACTTTGATGTTGCTTGAAGCTTTTTTTTCTCTCTCTCTCTCATACTTATGAATGACAGCGTGATTATGTTATAAGATCGTTCAAAAAATCTACTTGGCCAACGAACCAAATAGAGGATATACTGTATAATAGTCATCATTTTCATACAATGCAAGAGCCGATATTGCCACTATGGGGTCTTACAATTATATTCGTCATGGTGAAACACAGCGTAACACGTGCGCGTGTTTTAGGCAAGAACACTTTAAATAGACCAGGTGGCCAGAGTATCAGGTTACATTGTACCTCCTTGAATAGACAGGATGTTGATACAAATACATTCCTAAGACGCACTCGTAGACGCCATCTGAAAAATCGGGGATTATGCGCATAATAGAGAAGTTCAACGGCCGATTACACACAGTCTCTTTTTTCTGCACCGGTCCGTAGAATGCATTATAGTGATGTGCTTCGTATGTATTACGTAACCACTTTTACGGACCCCAATGATTTCATGGTTGTTGGGAATCCAATGTGCAAGTTCTCATGTACTTGTTACGAACATGTATTACAGAATTTAAACTTCGACAATGACATGCGCTGCAATAAAGCGAGAAACAAGACATACGGCAGAAGTTGTCTTTTTTTTCTCTCTCTCTCTCTCTCATACGCTTAGAATTCACAAATAAAAATTATGATGTTCAGTATTTGATGTTTGCAGCATTTCAAAGAGGCAGTCAAAATAAAATTACATCCCATATTACGACGATACCGACAATGGTGATGTCGACTGTTTAGTCTTTTTTGGTTCTAGTTTTGTCTGAATTCTTCATAATATGATAATTTTCGGCTATAGTCGCTCTGCCAATTATTTATACGTTTAGAAGTCTGGGTTTTTCAGTCCATCTCTTTCGGAAGTTCACAAGTCAAATGATTTCGCGATCATTGAGTTATAATGGTTTTAGCAATACACTACCGTTTTGTAGCTCAATCGATTTATAATCAGTAGAATATGGTAACTCATGCTTTAAAAAAAAAACTAAACTTTTTTATGTAAATTTGTAGAAAGCACTCCAAATTTGCGAAGTGATGATTCAGTTTTGCGAGCGACGGAGATGTGATAACCCGTCGCTTCAATTGAACACTCTACTTTGTTTAGGAGCAAGGAATTTCGAGCAATAAAAGCATGAAATGTTCTTGTCCATCTCATATATTGATGTGATCAAATGTTTTCATGCTGCTATTGAAGTGGTTTATGCACTTATCGTGGCTGCTTTTTTTTTTAAACAATAATTGCATTATACATCTCTGTATTTAGGTAGACCTACTTGCATTCATTCCTTTAGACTTCGTGAAATCGCATTGAAGCATTTTCATATTCATAAACGATTGCAGCAAATGCTCGTTTCCTTTATACATTATGCTTATCGAATGAGAATAGTACTTCATTTTCTGTCTTTTATCGGGCGATGACTGGTATACACAATAAAACAAAATAATATTGATTTACACTCATGACATAACCCTTATGGAAAGAACACAGTTTTACCACACTATGTAACACAGTGTGCAACACAGTGTGGCACACAGTGTCGAACACAGTGTGGAACACAATGTGTAACACAGTGTCGAACACATGTGTTTAATATGTGTTTAATATGTGATTTTGGGACGTGTGGTAACACTGTGTATTTACCACAGTGTGAAACACAGTGTCACCACGCTGTGCAACATAGCGTTACCACATGGTTCAAAACACATATTAAAAACACTGTGAATCAAACCAGAGTCTCACACTATGACCACAGGGTTATAACCACATAGTCTACCACACTGTGGCAGTCACCACATAGTCCACCACACTATGGTATTCACCACATAGTCTACCACACTGTGGCAGTCACCACATAGTCCACCACACTATGGTATTCACCACATAGTCTACCACACTGTGGCAGTCACCACATAGTCCACCACAGCATACCATATAGTCATCAGGTCTATCAATATTTGTAATGCATGAAGGCACGGTTACTGAGTAGATAACACTGTTATTGAATATGAAATTACCTTTTCATAAAAAAATATGACATTGGTATAACATAACATTATTAGACAATAGTTCAAAGGAAATCCCATCAAAAATACTTCGAATTTAGAAGTATTTTATGAATTTTCTCAAATTTAGGTTGCTTTTTATAAATATTCATGAGCTATGCAAAGTCTGTGCCACAGGAATGCTACAGGAATACCACAGTGTTACCACAGGAATACCACAGTGTCACCACAGGAATACCACATGAATACCAAAGAAATACCGCATGAAGTATCACATTCTGTACCTCAGCACTCCCACTTGATAGGTAATACTGTAGGAGTATAGGACAGGTTAAGTACTGCTTAAATCAAGTGTCATAATTCGCAGCATAACTCACCTATTAATGAGATTCTGGCATATGCATTTTGTTTTGTTTTTGCATTCCAGTTGGTACTACTGTGTGGTACTGCTGTGTGGCATTGTCCTATGATAGTCATGTGGTATAGCATGTCACGAAAAAAAAAAACCCTACAAGAATATCCTGTGACATTTTTCTGTAATTAAAGTGTACAAGACAGCAGTTGTAAACACAGTTTGTATCCATACTACTGAATATTCTCGGCACACTACCAGAATAAATTATCGTGTGCAAGTAACAGGCAATGAAGTGGCTTTTGTACATGGTTTTGTGGTTTCGGATGATGATAGTGATGCCTTTGCTCTCATTAAGGATGTAAATGGTGTTGTATATTGTCCAGCTTTAAGTTATTGGTTTATTACTTTATTGGATAATCAGACCAGTTAAGTGGCTTTACAAACTTGATAAAAATCTCTGGGGAGTACATATAGTGAGGAGGTATATTCTTTTAATTTGATACATACATGTACATTTATTAATAAACTACAATACTTGAATCCTTTCACCAAACTGGTAAAATGCTTCCCCCTCCCCCCAACAAAACTAGAAATAGCCTGATTTTACAAGGATTAACATGCCATGTGGTAGTACAAGATCTGAAATCCCCTACTGACAATACTAAAGCAAAGTTCAATATGCACCACAATGTGGTAAACATGAGTCATTGTGTGTCAAAGTACTAGATGTTAAAAAAAAATAGTTTGCGCTTTTGATTGTGAATAATTGAAAACCTATGAAAATATAACTTTCCACAAATTTACACATTAGGTAGCTAATATAGGCATACAATTTTATTGTATGCTGTTCCCTGCAATATTTTGAAACAGTACACAACAAAAGTGTGCGTTATTCAGCGGCTACCTTTTGTGTAAATTTGAGGAAAGTTAATTTTTATTATTTTCTAGTTATTCAAAATAAAAAATGTAGTGTTTTTCCTTAACATCTAGTATGTGGATATTATAGTGTTAAATCAATTATATGATATCCCACTGTGTAACAACATTATGGACACAGGAGTACACATAATTATTTCAATATATACCGCACTGTGTGTTCAGTATGCCAAGTATGTGGAGATGATGCAGGTGAA
Source organism: Diadema setosum (assembly GCF_964275005.1). Classification (NCBI taxonomy): domain Eukaryota; kingdom Metazoa; phylum Echinodermata; class Echinoidea; order Diadematoida; family Diadematidae; genus Diadema; species Diadema setosum. The sequence continues at coordinate 1,402,952 of NC_092694.1, read as the reverse complement.
TGATCTGAAACCCACAAAGTGACAACACCGAGCACAGGGTTTACACATAGTTCAATATATACCACACTGTGGTAAGCACAAGTCACAGTGTCCGGTATGCCAAGTCTGTGTGGATTATGTGGTAAATGTGACCCGCGACAACGGTTTCAGGCAAAAGTCGCAAGAGCAAATTCCCTCCTAGGCGGGGTACAAAGATTTTGACCATTATTTTTGTCGATTTAGGTTTTTTGCAGAAATCGAATCTTTGATATGTTTTCTACACCTACACTAAATTTCATTGCATAAGACTAAATTTTTCCTATCGAAAATGGAATTTTAAGCACCCTATGTTGGATCGCACTCGTCATTTTCGAGCCTCTTTCGAACGCCGCGCCAATATCCCCAGCGTTGCTACGGCGCAGGGTCTCGCACGCGATTGGCTGGTGCGTCGCACACATTTACATAATTCGGCTTTCGGAGACACCAGTTGCAGCGTTTGGGGAATGCTTTGTCCACGCGTGCACGATTACATGCTCCATTGTTCTTGGTATAGTGGTTTATATACGCTCGCTCTGTATAGTGCGTGCTCTTCGTTTGGCTTTCTATCCAAACTATTCTACCGCAATGTTCGACAACGGAAGTGAAACAAAAATCATGTAGCATAACATAATCGTGTGAAAAGAAAACTACCGTGTAAATATTCTCAAATTTGTCTACTTGTACATGTAGTATAAATTATGACAGCAGACTGACTCAATGGAAGGTAGATGAGAGGAAAGGAGCGGTCACATGTGACCAATTATATTCAAATACTACACGTCAAGTTCGCACCAAACTTACGAGTCGTGTTTGTTTGTTTATTTGTTTGTTTTAATTCAATTAGCACCACCGAGCAAAGCAACATTATTATATCGATGTCTTGTAAAAGCAAAACAAACAGGAAGCGTGACCCTTGTCAGCACCAGCAATGTTCTACCTTCAAAAGGGTCGCCAATGATAAAGACAAATCAACCACAATGAAAACGCGATTTACAAATGTGTGGATTCGCCACCGCTCCTGTTACATGCACACGGACATGGCGTGTGGATGCCATTGCGTAATGCGTGCACCATACACATGTACATGTGCACCATACGTGTAATTATCGTATTCGCCATCTTGAAAGACGTACTGGTAAACAAACCCGAGCGAAACGCATTGTTTTTCGGCTCCATACGCTGAGCTCCGAGGAAGGTGCCCGGGAAATTTGACTCTCTCAGTGAGCCAATCAGAAGGCGATGTGCTTGCTAGAGGCGGAGCTGAACATCAATTGGCACCATCGTACGGATGGGTGATTCTCCCCTCGCATCGCCGCTCGGACATTGTCTTTGAGAAAGAGGTGAATCTTCAAAGCCTGTTTTCTCGCAATTTTGTCAGACTAACAACTTAAAAAGTGTATTTTATTTCTCTTTCTATGCCCACTTATGGTGCCGAAGAATACAAGTGTTTTATATCAATGCAAAGCTTACGAAATGGGCAATGTGATTCAGTGAAAAAATGAATTTTCAAAATTCGCGACTTTTGCCTGAAACCGTTGTCGCCGGTCACAAATGAATTATCTGAAATCCCACAGTGTGACAACACTATCAACACAGGGTTTACGCATAGTTCAAAATATACCACACTGTGTCAAACATGATTCACAGTGTGTTCAGTATGTGATCTATGTGGGGATTATGTGGTAAAACACTTAAACTGAAATACCAGACTGTGGTAGCATTATTAACACAGGGTTTACACATAGTTCGATATATACCACACTGTGGTATATGTGTGTCACTCTGCGTTCAGTATGCCAATAATGTGGTACACTATGTGATCTCAAATCTCACACCGTGACAACGCTGTGACCACATGGTTAGCACACTGTTTTCACATAGTCAACTATGTGAACACACTGTCGTAACATTATACCACACTGTGGTGTATGTGTGCCACTCTGTGTTCGGTATGCCAATTATGTGGTACACTATGTGATCTCAAATACCACACTGTGACAACACTGTGACCACATGGTTAACACATTGTTTACACATAGTCAACTATGTGAACACACAGTGTTTGTTCCATAAGGGAAGAGAAGATCATTTCAGCAAAATTAACCGTCTGTTATGAGAGATCGAAGAATGGCGGGAGAAATGTCGTTTATTTCAACAAACATATCATCTTTTCGTTATTTTCTGAAGTGATGTAATGATTTTAGACCTTCAAGCTTGTGTGACATGTGCTCGCCGTTCTCCCATGGTCATGTCGTCTTCTTCTATCAGCTGCCGGGTGGTCAACCTTTTTGTTTCTAATATGAATGAACTTCTCCGACGAACTCGGAAATGCTCACCTGCGACCCTGTCTGAATAGACACTCTCTCACATTGATGCGAATCTGAATTCTCGATGGGAATTCTAATTTGAATTGTGCTAATGCTACATTTTTTAAGTGATAGGACATAGTGAAAGGCAAACGAGGTTGAATGAACATATTCATGGCGCTATCTTTTTTTCTTTTTTTTGTTGGCTATTTAGAATTATGTAACTACGAAATTGGAAGGCAAATGTACACAAAAAATGACTGCAAAATCTTTGCATAATGTTGTACCCTTTTGCCCCTTTTCACCGTTTTGATCTTCCTTTGTAATACATTTGTCTCAATTAGTGCTCCTTCATTTTATCTCATTACGTCTCATCACTTTCCTTTCCAGCTATCCCCTTCTTCATTCCCATATACAAACGTGTAGATTGAATATTATCATTGATGGTGATGATCTCTTCTCCAAGATACTCTGCCCATAAAATTTATATATTATTATGTATATATATATATATATATATATACATATACATATGTATTATATAAAACGTAAAAAAAATATTACCAAAACACAGGTTGTAGGCAAACCTCATCTTGTATAATTTTACATTACGTTTGAAAAATCTTTTCAGATTATCTACCGTCAATCAAACAAAATTTAGATGACCAGCCTATTTTTCTCTCCTTTTTTTTTTTTTCTTCTCATCGTATAGACTCCCCTGTTTCATCTGAAGAGCTCATACATGTTCTGTCAACTGGCTTAAACAGGACCGGTGTTTTATCCTTAGTTTTTTTTTTTCTATATAAGAAATAACGATACTCATTTAGGTTGGTGATTACTTTTTATAATAACTAAATATATGTCTTGTATCACTGTGTGAAATCTCATTTCACTTGATACATAGTGAATAATCATTATCTTCCCGACATTACGTCGAAGTTGTAAAGGAATTGTAAGACCGCACAGAAAAATAGCAGCATCAAACCCCGATAATAAACTCACAAATCCACTCGGTGATATCGTGTATGCATCCAATGAAAACCTATTATAAGTCGCATGATCGAAATTTGTAGGTAGTCACGATTGATAATTTCAGGAAACAAACTTCTTTATACAGACTTCTTCAGGGGATGGCAGGTATCGCGCAAGCGTGGATTATGCATTTTTATTCGTCTCAAAGAAAGTTAGAAAGATGCAAAGATTTGTTTGAATATTGAACATATTCCAGGCTCTTGTCAATTTTATGGGAATTACTGAAACAGAACCAAGAAATAAACTCAAGTGGACGTTATTCTTTATTACGAAATTCGACTTTGATAAATCAGTATCACAAATTCTACTTGTAATATTACATCGTTGATGGTTTGCCTAGTGTTGAAATAAAGCCACGTGTTTCTGTTACAGACACGCGAGCTTTGTATTTGGATACAAATAGCGGGGACAAACAAGGTGTAACAGATTTTCAAATGTTATATACAATGAATAAACTTCCTTCTGTTTCCAAAATGCATTGACTAGCTATGGTAAGGAATTTTGTGAACAACAGGAAGTCAAGAGTGGGTTCGTGTGCCTTTGATATCGCCACAATACGAGATTTACTTGGCGTGTCTTACAGTCGTGTAAATGGAAATACGCAAGCCTGTACACAATCCTCCGATCGATCGCTTTTCACTGAAAGACTTTGAAGGCTTGTGATCAACGGATTACAGTTTCCATAAAAGATTGCCTCCATGAATCAGTAAATTCAAGACAATTATGTAGTAGAAATTTGCGACACCCTCGACATAGCCTGGTGCCCAATAATAAAAGACGCTATTCATTTGAGTTGACGAGGGAACGTAAATTGACGATCGTACAGTACGTGAAGTTCAAACCGCGCGCGCGAACCCAGATGGCGAAGGGAAGCGACATTATTATTCATGAGCGGTCGTTATTCATCCAATCAGAAAGCGGACTCCTACACCGCATACACGGCAATTTGATGATTGGGTAAAGCGGGACCGTAAGTCACACCCCCTTAGTAACCCTCGGTTCGGGCTCGATTTTGGAAAACCTGTCCGTCTGTGGGGGTGTTCGCTCGAAAAAGCAAACCGTCCTAAACGGGTTAATAGTCAAAGTAAGAGCTTACAATCGGCCATGTGGATGTGTATGGTTGCCTTATTTACATGTCCGATTTCTGTAAACTCTGTTATTTAAATCTAAGTTCCCTTCCCTCCTTGATAAAAGTTGTGTTGGGTTTTCGCTAAAGGCATTTATTAGGAAGTGCTGTAAAAACGACAACAAATGCCTACTATACATCAAGAGATGACCTATACATACATGAAACACAAAAATGCTGTACGTACTGATATAATGCAACTGCTTGTTTGTTTGTTTGTTTGTTTGTTTGTTCGTTTGTTTGTTTGTTTTGAATTACCATGGTTTTGTCGGGGGAAAGATGAAGAAAAATAGTAGAGTGTATCACTCTCAAATCCGGTTGATTGCGATAAGTGTGTATTCCAGCCCTTTCTATACAGGTAAACGATTTGAGCTTGGTATGCTATTATAAAAGCCTGGTGTCACGCAGAAGAACTGATTCCGCGATCACTTTTAACCTTTCATAAAATTCACGTGTTAAGATAGTAACGATAGCTTGTAGGAGATAAAGTAAGTTAGCGTCCCTGACTGTGGTTCTGAACACAAAAGGGGACTGAAAAATTATTTTACAAATTAGCAGACATAATGCCGGTCCTCCAACGCTGTTGCCCCATTACGTCAATGATTCTGCTATCAATGGCGAAGAAAGAATACTGGTTGCGTGATTATCCACCCCTTGAGAGCAGGAAGTTTCCCTTTCATTGTTCAAGGCTTCGTTGATGCGGGGGTTTACTCGGATACAAGGCGTGAACAGTGTCGTCCGAGTTCTTTCATTCGGAATTCCTCAGAATAAGCAATTCAATAGGCAATTAGCGCTGCTGCTTCGCAAAGCTGCTTAGCCAAATTCTTTGCAGACTTGACCTCTTACATGTCAGCTACATCACACAATACACGACAAACAGCTATCATTACAAACATTCTGATTAAAAAACAAAACAAAATAAAGAAGCACACTTTTGAGTAGCGACACAGCTTTCTGTCACTTTCTCAAATAGGTCCTACTTCTAAAAAATACACAGATGACAAGAGTCATCTATTATCCTCCAAAGGGAACACGAGCTATTTGGGCATTAATAATGTTTGTCTTCCGATTCCTCTCCATGCCGTCGCGGCCCAAACCATCATAAGAAAATGGGGAAATAAGTTTTATTAACCAGGGAAATAATATTACGCATTACATACATTTTGGTAATTATCACACGAATTGACGACTTTATTAAAACGAGAATAATTGACAACTTAGGCCCTGCTATTATCTCCAAAGATGAATTTGAACAGCAAGACACATACCAGGGAACGAAAGTTATAACTATATGAATGAATTTATTAATGAGGCCAATAACCGTTGTGAAAGTACAGACACGCATAGAGAGGTTTCAAGTTCGATGTGAGATGATGTATTAGCTCATTGATAAAGTATCATAAATTTTGCGTGATCGTTCGTTGGAATTATTTTTTTCAGGGCCATTAATTTGTGCGTCACATCAATCACCACTTCATGGAATGTGGTGCATGTATTAAACGCAACTCGCTGGTCATGCAATCGATAGCCTTGGTCAGCACACTATTATTGCGTAATTCTAAAGTCCTCGCCGCTTGGCCGCCGACGCCGCCGCGCGCACCATGCTTTGTTTTGTCTTCAATGGGGTCAAGAGCAATGCTTCATTAGCATATGCCCTAGCAACGGAGGCGGAGTCTCGATCGGGCAAGAACAATAGGTGCGAAACGCAACGCAAAGGCGAGCGTTCGAAAAAAATGTAACCGAAAAAAAAAAATTGTATCAGAAAAACTGTGATTTGGGACACTTGTACTCATTTTTACAAGCTGAAATTTTCTGCACAAATAGATAAAACATCAAGGAATCAAAATCCGTCATAAAAAAAAAAAAAAAAAAAAAAAAATCGACCCGAACAGTGCTTCCCCTTCATTTTCGGCTCATTACGGGAAAACTCCCCATGCGACTTATGACTCATTTTGTCGGAGCGCCACACATATATATAATATATTATACCATTTGATTGTGTTTTTGTGAAGCATGTTTTTGGTAAAAATTGAAGTACTTCGTTATTCAGATGAGTATAATTTGAGAGCTGGGTATAATGTCAACTCAATACTTTGCACAAGTGAGATCGTTGCAATCATCACCAAGCACATTATCACAACAAGAATAAAAGCATGTTAATAAGAAGGGTTATTCTTTTGTACTTAAAATGACGATAAAATATAAAAAAGCTAATTTCAAAGATTAGTTTGCTGCTTATTTTAGCTCTAACTGAATAAATCATGTGTGTAACTACATTGTTATTGCTATTGTTTGCAATTTCCTCAACATCTCTCTGTGACCTACCTCCGACGTCTTTGGAATATTTTTTGTTAACTTCCAGTACGAGTTGTTCGACCGTTGTCAGCATTTGCGAATACCACTTATAGATTATATCCTGCAAGGTGGTGAAGAGAGAAATATAGATTTTAGGAAACATACTGATCATCATTTCTGGAGATTATTTGCTTTCCTTGTGATTAAAGGGATGGTAAAGTATTGGTGGAGATGAGAATTGGGCTTTTAACTTTTTGTGAGATACCAAGAAAACACTTATGAAATTGTACAGAGCTTACCATTTTAAGTGGAATTCAAAGTTTATTTGATGAAAATTGGATTTGGAATGACTGAAACATCCAAAAACAAAGTAAAACAAAGCAATCGTAATAAAAGGTGGGTCCCACACTTTCTTAGAATCGCTCCGTTTTGGTTATGCCAGTCATTTCAAAACCAATTGTCATCAAGTAAACATTAAATTCGTCATGGAAATACATGCTCTTTCATATTTTATAAGAGGTTTCTCATTATCTCACCTAAACATGTTAGAAACCTGCAATTAGATCTCAGCCGAAACTATACGATCAATTAAAAGGGGATGGCTAGTAACTGATCAGTAGGAATCAGTGGGAATGCTGGGGTGATGCTTCCAATCCTTGTGGGATTCATTTAAGAGTACATTATATATCTATTGTTGTGTGAAAATTCATTTGCTTCAGAATGGTCTCATGTATTCAAGTAATGTGCAGTTTAATTTTTGCAGGTTAGCATGCCAGTACAGTGACGGGGCATCAAACTGCACATTATTTGAATAAGAGACCAATCTGGAGCAAATCATTTTCACACGACAATAGATATATAGTATACTCCAGAAGGATTGGAACAATCATCCCCAGCATTCCCCCTGATTCTCGATTCTCGATAAAATTCACTATAGTATACCACTTTGATTTATTGCCAATCAAGGGAAACCAAGATATAAAGTAGGTTTGGCTGGAAAACCAGTTCAATCTCTGCACCGCGAAGTCAGTCGCTCGGTGTAGCAAGCCATGTGCTTGCAAGCCCAGCGCTGGTGTTTGAAGCCACGTGCGTGAAATTGAAAGAGCTCATCATTCATTTCATGATTGGGTAAAATAGCACTTCGTAGGACGAAGCCCTCTCATTCTCGAAACGATCACATTACAGCAGGCGTTTTCATATCAGCCCGATAAAAATCCAAGCTCGAAATATTTTCCGCGACTGCGAATTAGAGCGCTATTTCATTTCTTATTCACACCAGCCCAAAGAGGGGGTAGCCCGAATATTTCAAAACTTTAAAATAGCTAATTCGACAGCTGAGTATGTGCAAACAGCATCAGTAATGTTTGTGCCCCCTCAAAAATTCCTCATGATATGTATCACTTCGCCGCGGTCAATCGGGTCACACACGCTAGGCATGATGAAATTCATTGCGCTAATTTCTTGAGTCGGTTTCATATTATCAAATAGTGCGCTTCTATCCTGCCATTTCAGAAATTTCCCGAGTTGGACTCGAGAAATTTTCTCGATCAGAGCGATACAACTAGCGCGTTAATTTGTGTTCACATTATCAAATAGCGCGCTAATTCGCTATTGGGAAAATTTCCCAAGTCAGAAAATAGCGCGCTATTTCGAAACATCGAGCTCGTGTGAAAACGCATTTTGAAATAGTAAATTTCAAAGCGCTGTACATGTAAACTATGCGGCTAGAGTTGTGAAGTAACTTGAATCTTGCAAACGAATAGATTCGGTCAGATTTGAAATTTTCAAAAGTCAGATCAGAACAGAACAGCGAAAATAAAAACGCATTGTGACAAGACACTATAAAATAGGCGTTTTCACAACAGCCCGATAAAAAATCCACAGCCTGCTCACATGACAGAGACGAGATCGGACCGAGGTCAGAAACAAGGACAGCAGAAGGAATGATACATAAAATGAGCAAGGCAACGGTGAATATTTTGCCTAAGCAGCAGTAACAAAAGTTGGAAAACTTAGAGCAGAATTTTTGAAGTCGAAAGAGGCTTTAAAAGAGGAGAGAGGAAAGGGTGAAAGTGATCAATATAGGACAAGATTTACATACTGCAAATAACGTGCACAACGATTCAAAGTCTTCAGGGCAATCAACGCAAAATAAAAACTAATAAACGCGAATGTTTCACGTCCATTCTTGTTCTCCTTGTTAGGAATTAAACAAAACACAACAAGAACGCACCTGCACATCCATTTACTCCGACACATGCATACATGTTACCAGGTTTTTTTTTTTTTATTAAAAAAAAAGTATGTAGCATGTGGTATTTATTCTGACTTCATCAGTTAGGGTATAACATTTCAAACTTACCTTTGCCGACGTGTTAGTGCCATCGTCCTTAGATACTGACTCAAGCAGCGTCGTTATGAGTTCCATCTCTCTGGTACGATGGTCTTGGAAGAATGTACTTAGCTGAAAATAGAGAGCATGCTTTCTCCTTGAGATATTTGATACAATGCGCCTACGGCGTTCTTCTTTGAAATACACTTGGTGTTGGCCAAAAGAAAAGAGATGTATAAACAATATGTGGAAAAAAAATCGTCAATATGCCGATGATATGTGACCGTGCATCACGAAAACGAACAAAAAGTCGCATGCACTGATTTTGTTTGAGAGCTAAAAATAGGTAAAATAGGTCAACCTAGCCAATCTTGACTTTTTCATATTTTTTGAAAGAGCAAGTCTTCTTCTACACTATACTAAAGTTTGGGATCATAAAACGAAAAGGAAATTTGGCTTTTAGCAGTTTTTCTGGAACATCTTTGGGTAGACTAGTGCGATTAGGTGTTTCTGAAAGAGTCCTCTTTTTATTTCTTAAAATCCCTGGCCATCCTCATCACTTTCAACTCCAATAACTTTAGAAAGAATAATTCTACTGCTGTGAAAGTTGGCTTTGATCAACTACAGAATGTGTTAACTCTTTATGTGCCATGTTGGAAACCCCCTGTGTGCCACATTATTCTCAGATAATAACGTTGTCATGATTTGATAAAACATTCTGTGTTTCAAATCTACTTCTACAGATTTCTGTTGAGGTAGATATAATAGTGAGTAAAATTGCAGAAAGAATGCAGAGATTTGCTTTGATGTAAATTGTATGACGAATTGATTATTGCTTTTCTTTCAATTGACTTGGAGCTAAACTACCCCAAAGGCATTACTTTTGCACGCAAAACAGTGACAAAAACTTAGAATTTACATGCAAATTCAGTAGAGAACACCAGAGAGGAACGGACGCGCGAGAAACGCTTTTATTGTATTGCGGCATCTGGCTATTTATCGATCGGTTTGGGAGGGTTTGTGCGTTTGAGCAGAATATGCTAAGTTGGCACGCCGTCGACTGAGTCGGACGTGCGAACGTGGCACATAAAGAGTTAATAGAGCAGGCACAAATTTCAGGTAAATCCGATAATCTTTTTATTGTTGCTCCGGTGGTTTACCTCCTGTTTTTCGTCCCATTCTTCGGACAGCTAGCATGCTTGAATGCTTGAATAGACCCTGTTCTTCAGAGTCTCTTTTCTCAGTTCACACTTATCCAGAGTGTGTACATTCTTTCCAATATTTAGATAGGTTGGGAGAGTCCATTTGGGTTGAATTATTTATCATTTCTTTCGGAATTTGACCTTGACTAAAAAATCCATATCTGGTGACTTTTTGTTGGTTTTGTGGTGCAGGGTCACATATGTGACCCTGCACCTCAAAACAAACAAAAAGTCGCCAGACATGAATTTTTAGTTAAGACCATACTCTGAAAGAGTACACTTTAAGCTTTACAATGATGCATAACTCAAATCAAATGGACTCTCCTAACCTATCTAAACATTGGAAAGAAAGCACAAACACAGGAAAAGTGTGAACTGAGAAAAGAGGCCTTGAAGTACAATGTCTACTCAAGCGCTTAATCTTTACCAAACCGTGCTGGCTGTGCGATGAATGGGACAAAGAATAAAAAAAAAAAAAAACAGGAAATAAAGCACCAGAGTAACAACAATGAAAAGATTATTAAATTAAAGTGAAATTAAGCATGCCTCATTAACACATTCTGTCCATAATTAATGCCAACTTTCAAAGCAGTAGCACTATCCTTTCAACAATTATTAGACTGGAAAGTGAAGAGTGTGGACAAGGTTTTTCAGAAATGAAAAAGGAATTATTCAATTCAATAGAACATTTATTTCCAGATCGATTCGTGTAACAGCAGTAACAATTCAGTAATGACAAACTGGAGGTGACAACTCAGTAAGCACAGCTTGAAGTGAGTGCACCTTTAACATTTGAAAATGTAGTTGAATCTGATTGAAACATAGCTAAAGAGACATTTTTGATTAAAATACACATATTTACAAGACGAAGTACAGAAACACAAGAGACTAAAGCTAGGGATGCAGGAGGGAAAACAGATAGGAAGAAGGGAAAGAAGAAAAGAAAAGAGAAGAAAGAAAAAAAAAACATTAGGAGAGATAAAGAGAACCTAAAACACACACTAGTAATACTAAAACAAACAAGGCAACATTGTACATACATGTACATGTATTTCATTTTAGTATAATCAAGAGAAATTTAGCAGCCCTCACTATAAACTACCTTATATGGATGAATACAACTTTCTCTTGAGTCTTATCTTAAAACAATTTTGAGATGGTGCATTTCTTATGTCTTAAGATAAATTGTTCCATTTCTTGGGGCCCATAAAACGAATATTATGTTGGTAAGACATGGTTCTGGGTCTGGGCAAATGCATTAATGACGAGGAGCGTGTATTGTAATTATGCACATTCTGATTGATATCAAACAATTGAACAAAATGGTCAGGCATAAGTTTGTTGACACACTGATATACAAAAATACATTGCTGATAGGTGGTGATATTTTTCAAAGTAAGCAATTTTAGTTTTGAGTATAACAGGCCTGCTTTAGATTTCGGGTTCGCTCCATGTATAACTCTTACTATTTTATTTTGCTTTGAAGTCAATTTCTTTAGACTGGACTGAAAAGTACTTCCCCACACCATGTTGCAATAAGACAAATATGGCAAAACAAGAGTGGAGTATAACATCCGTAATACATCAGTAGGTAACATGTAGCTTAGTCTGGATATAATACCAATGCTCTTTGATATTTTTTTTCTCTGTCTCTTGTATATGAGGCTTCCATGTTAATTTGGAATCTAAAATAACACCAAGAAATTTAGTTTTCTCTACCTTGGGAATTTGAACATCATTCAATTCCACTTTAACAAAATCAGTGTCGTATGATTTGTTACGATTACTAAAAACAATACAGTTACATTTGCGGGGGTTAACAGATAATCGATTTGCCTGAAACCATGTACACAATTTCGAAAGGCTACTATTTACTTGATCTTGCAAAGAAGGAAGATCCTTACCACTGAACAATATATTAGTGTCATCAGCATATAATATGTACGATGAGGTATCGGAATTAGAAACATTTAAAATGTCATTTATGTATAATATCAACAACAGTGGTCCTAATAAAGACCCTTGTGGAACTCCACATAATATTTTCTTTAAGTCTGATATACAACTGTTATATTTTGTACATTGGTATCGATTGGAGAGGTAGCTTTTAAACCAACTGTATGCTACACCTCTAAAACCATAGTGCTTAAGTTTAGCTAACATAATATTATGATTAATTGTGTCAAAGGCCTTTGACAAGTCAACAAAAACACCAATAAGAAAGGAATTTTCCTCAAACGTATCAACAATCTTATTCGCAATGTCAGTTAGGGCCATGGAAGTTGAAAAGTTACTGATAACTACCCACAATATTATTTTGATCAAGAAACTTAACAGCACGGTTGTAGACAATCCTTTCCAAAATTTTCGAAGAACAAGGAAGCACTGAAAGACACACCTAATCACACTATTCTACCAAAAATGTTCGAGATAAATTGCAAAAAAAAAAAAAAAAAAAAAAAAAACACACACACTTTCCTACCCGTTTTATGATACCAAATTATAGCCTAATGTAAAAGAAGACCCGCTTTTTCAGAAAATATGAAAAAGGCAAGTTCGGCTAGGTTGACCCATTTCACTTATTTCCAGTCCTCACGCAAAATCAGTGTGTGCGACTATATGTTCGTTTTGAGGTGCACGGTCACAAATATAACAGACGGAAAATGCAAAACATCTCTCTGAACCCAACCATGCTGCAGAATGTTTTGATAATCATTTTAGTGATTCTGTTAATGATTTAGTACAAGAAATTAATGATGATTCGAAATCTCTTCGTCAGTCGCATCATCACATTTCGACAATTATGCAGAGAAAGATCTCAAATATGATTTACCCGTTGTTTCACAAGACTTTGTATTAAAAATGATAAATGAACCTCCGTGTAAGAAAACTACAGGGTATTATGATATATCGGTCAAACTCCTGAAACGATTAATCAATGCCACTAATGTTTTAGGTACACTGATGCATATTATCTATCACTCACTGAAGGAGTGTATCCATCAGACTGGAAAATAGCAAGAATTCAAACCATGTCAAAGTCTGCTGATAAACATTGTGTGGAAAACTATAGACCGATAGCAATTGTTTCCGTGCTCTCAAAAATTATTGAAAAAGTTGTTGCTTCGAGCGTTTTTAAATACTTCATAAAATAATACTCTTTTGAAAAATTCTTTCATTGTGGAATTTTAGTCTATCTAGCTCCAAATTTTCCTGGAAAATATCATTTTATGTTTTTGTTTTGTTTTTAAGTTATTGATGAAAATTTAGATACTTTGAGGAAACCCCATGCAATTGACTGATTTTCCCAAGGAAAAGCGCAGTATCTACAATGGAACGAATTTCCCCAAGGAAACGCAGCGGAATGACTAGGATTAATCTTCTGCCATAATTATGTATGCATGTATACATCATTGTACAAGTATTCATGATGCACCATCCTCAACCTCTGGCCCTGGGGGATGCATCCTCCATCCCCCATTTATGCCCTGATTACAGAGCAGGCTTCATAACATTAACAAATAACAGATCGTTCTTGAAACGTTTTGCTTACATTCCCAGACCGATCTTGCTGTGACGTTACGTATTTAATATGAAGCTTGCCAGGGCTGTAATGTGATGCTACATGGCCTAGCCGCTAAACTAGCATCTAGAATACTAGATCTAGATCTGTACAGTCTAGGCTAGAGTCTGTCTATACCAAAATAAATCTAAATCGGATGTCTGGACCTAGATCGATCTAGACTAGGTCTAGTTTTTATATCGTTTATTCTAGGCTGGCTACGTAGCAGGCTACACGAGTCTACAGCCTCTGACTATACATGGACGATACTCACAGTGAAAAAAAAAAAAGCCTAACGTTAGAACTGCAGGTTTAGTCTAAGCCCTACTCGAGACAGGATTCTTTAATTAAAAAAAAAAAAAAAAAAAAAAAAAACATCTAGAACCGGTCTACATCGAAGTGACATCCACTCTCTAGGCCTATTCCTTCTGGATTGAACCTAATTTTTCATGTCATGTAAATTTGTAATGACTAATGTAGCTTTTTTTACTTGTAAGTTGTAGCATGCAGCATGGGATCATGCATGTATTTTTAGCAACCCAGTCTCATTAGGGTCTAGACACTGTCTAGATCCGATAAGAATTAAAATACAACTTATTTTTAACTGTCTCTATTTTGTCCATTTACCGTGGGTATCGATTTTTCACATAATCTATTGTCAACTACACTATGTAATTTTAAGACAGTATGGTATGGAGTAGATAATTGAACATTGGCACTTCACTAGAGTTAGGATTCTAACGTTAAGTGGTGAAGTTTTAGTTTTAACGTTACACTTCTTACTTAGTTTTATAAACAGGCCTGCCCTAAGGTAGGCCTATTCTAGTCCTACACTAGATCTTTCTTTAGACCTTCGGAATACGGACCCGGAAGTTCTGATTACCATTAAGTATAACCTTAGAAAAGAGACGCAAGACTCAAACGTTACTGTCTAGACAAGTCTTAGACTTACACTTAGATCTAAATATATAGGGTCTAACATGTTACATAACCTGACGTTTATCCGATACAACACAAATAGATCTATTGCCTTTTGACGAAACTTTCGGATTCGGAGCCTGAGGAATTTTGACAAGGGTCTAGGCCTAACAAACTTACTTCACAACAAGTTAATATTAAAATAGTACGGAAGATGTTCATCATCGAGGTAGAATATGAAAGAATAAAGCTGATCGTTTATCACACGAAGCGAGATAAACACAAATGTATGCATTTATGTTTACCTCGCTTTTTGTGACAAACGATCAGCGTTATTCTTTCAATATTGAAATAGTTTTGAATAACTTACTCATTATCTGCAGATAATTTTTTCTTGAGGGCTAGGCTCACGAGTAATTTTCCCCGCGACAACATTTTGTTTTAATCCGAGTACACACTCACACTGTATGCTCACTAGCCGGGCAGTGTGCTAAATGCATGCTCAGTGCAGCTAGCTGCAAGCTGTCAGTGTTGTGATGTATTGTTTAATGTGCACTCGGTTAGTCTTAATCACACACTGTGTTTTATATGAAGAGTTCGGTTTCAAAAGGTACTACATCCATAATTTAAAGGACAAGTTCACCTTCATAAACATAAGGATTGAGAGAATGTAGCAATATTAGTAGAACACATCATTGAAAGTTTGAGGAAAATCGGACAATCCGTTCAAAAGTTATGAATTTTTGAAGTTTTTGTGCAGTAACCGCTGGATTAGAAAACTACTGCTGTGAGTGAATAACTTAGATGTCACAAGCGTACAACAATATAAGGAAAATATAAAGAGAATTTCACAAAATTCAATCTTTCGACAAAAGTACACATTCCCCCTACTCGTTACCGACAAATGCTATGTGTAATATTATTCCCCCTGCCTTTAGAAAGAGGCAAGTCAAGTGCTCTTTTATTATGCGAAAAAAGTGAAAATATGTTGAATTTTCTTTACATTTTCTTTATACTGTTGTTCGCATATGACTCACAGGCTGTAGTAGTCTCCTCATCCAGCGGTTCCAACAAAAGGATTTTTAAAAATCATAACTTTTGCATCGATTGTCCAATTTTCCTCAAACTTTCACTGATGTCTTCTACTAATATTGTTGCATTCTCTCAATCCTTATGTTTATGAAGGTGAACTTGTCCTTTCAAGTTCTGAGAAAAACGCGATTTTTTAATTATCATATTTAGCAAGGGGGGTCCATTATGCGTGAACGATTATAGATGGGGAGGGGTCACAATATCTCACCAGGTGATTTCTCTCTTCCGTTTTCTCCTTTTGTTTTTCTCTCACGAACTTTATCTCAAGATTTCTTATCTTTTTCCTCTTTGAATTGAATTTTTGGCTGTTTTTCTCCCTGTGAATTCTCCCTTCACGTGCCTCAAGAATACTGTATTCATTATTTTTCTTCGTTTTTTTTTTTTTTTGGTCAATTTAACTTCTAAGGGAAAAGGTGGAAAAGCAGCATCTGGATGTGCTGCATTTTCTCAACGTTGTAATTAATTTCATTACATGAATTTCATTGTTGTATGTTCTTTATCAGCTAAGATAAATCTGATAATCTAACAGCTGCTAGAAATCAAGACCGTCGATGAGTAATATGACAACCTATACTGAACGCACATTTGGTATTACGTTTTTGACATTGTATAAGTAAAAGGTGTCATTTACAAGAATGAATATAAATCTAGTGTTCAAAGCTGTATGTCACTATGTGCTTTCAAACCCTGGGGTCTGGTACTTGACATCATGCACGTATAGAATAGCATAGCATACCCACAGGTAAAGCTCTGTTGGTAGGGATGTCAAAATTTCATGCCATTGTTTACATCTAACAAAGTAACTTTACTTTCAGACTAGTTGTCAAACACTTATTAGCTGCTAAGCTATTTATGTAAGAAATAGACCATACTTACAAAGTGTCTGTACTTTATTCTGGGGACAATTAATGGCTCAAACTCAACACCCAAGCAGTAACCCACGGTACCGGTAACTAACTGTAGATGCAGTATGTGGGACTACATGAGAGTCGCGTAATTTCTCCAGTTTCTTCTTTGCTCTTGTCGACTACTTTTAATTCACGATCCTTCTCATGGGATGGTTTGTTTTGTCAATGAGTTCTCCTTCATTTTCCTACATTGCTTGATAGAAATGTGATGAGTTTTTCAAGATTTGCGTGGTGATTTTAACAGAAAGCCAAAAAGCCAAAAGCCATCTTCTTTTGTTTACGGATTAAGTCAGTAGACAATGGTAGAGGGTCAATCCAATGCTGCTCTCTGACTGGTCAATTTCACGATGATGTCATTGGAGTGGATGTAGTACATTTTGCAACCCAACTAAAATGGATGTAGTACCTTTTGCAACCGAAATGATTGTTAAATGTGATTTTGTAACACTTTCTGATTGGAAATTCATTTTGTCGTCAGTGTAGGTGTAAAGAGGTCCTAAAGATGAGTACATCAATACCAAAAAGTGGATTTTGATGGAAAATGGATGTAGTACCTTTTGCAACTGAGCTCTTCATATTAGGAACACGATCTCATCAAAATATTTATTAATCAGTACTGTTTCGGTTAGATATTTTGAACATTATGTCTTATTATTGAGCAAGTATATCTAAAAAAAGTAATTTACGTTCAAATAACAGAACAACCGGCAAAGTATTCACATATATAAATAACAGTGTCTGGTAATTGAGACTAGCTTTGTAGATACTAGTACTGCGTTTTTCCTTGGGGATCTATTCATCATGTAGATACTGCGTTTTTCCTTGGGGAAAGTGCAAGTTAAGTGTAGATACTGCGTTTGGCAGTTACGGAAAAGTAGCTTTCCAAACTTTTTTTTTTTTCAAAAATCTGAATATTTCATATGAACAAGGATTGCAAACTGACTATATTTATGCAAAAAAGTGAAAATTGCCAAAAAATGTTAGATACTGCGTTTTTCCTTGGGGGGGGGGGGGAGACTACGGGCTAGGCCTGACTAAAAGTTTATTTACAGCTTGATTAGAAATAAAAAAAAAAGACCCTAGGTCTCGTTTGTGCCGACTTAACTATACACAGTCCTGTCGCTGTACACAAGTGTAAGTCGCGACAGGGTTGTACGGTGTGGACACTATGTAATATCAAGGTTTCGAGGCGCCGAATCGATTTTTAATTTACTGCACCATATTTGTTACTGAGACTACAAACGGTGAAAACTTTATCTATTCAGCTACCGTCTTTGGCTATCGATATTGAGATAACTATTGCGCAACTTACCAAAAATGACACTTTTTTAAAATGCTGTACGTCGCAGAAATCGTAAAAAAAGGCAGACACGATTCGAAATATCGGCGGCAATGCGAATGGTGAACAAAGGGGGCGCTGTCGAAAGTGCGGGCTTTACAAACTCTGCAGCGCGCGCACGAAAAGGATCGACAAGTGGTGTTGACCCCATTAGCGCACACGCCGCGCTCGCTACGAGGCACTTCCGGTCACGCATGCGCAATTTGCACCACTCAAAGCTGGAAAAGGTTTATTTTAAGTCGCCCAGCGATGATCAGCATTCCGGTTAAAATTTGATTTTTTTTTTTGCTCAGTGTATGTTGCATGAGGACTCACTATGATATACCATGTTCATAGTGCAAGCATTTCAATTCACGCGAGTGATTCGTAAAATTTGTGATAACAATGTAGACATTTGCAACAGTTTTGTTGTTGTGTGGCCGTGTTCGAGGGGTTTGTAGATATATGTATGGCGTTTAGTAGATATGTGTATCACACACCGTCAGACGCTGTGCTAGTGCACGGCGTCTACTGCATGTTAGCCACCCCTACAGTACTACTTCAGTACTATACTGTAGAGTAGTAGTGTTCTACTCTCTACGTAGGCCTAAAACATACTAACTATTAGAATTCTCGTACTCTTTGTACTAGATCGTCTAGATCTAATAAGTGTAACATCCAGACGTCTATATTGGGGCATTATTAACTCTTTATGTGCCACGTTCGCATGTCCGACTCAGTCGACGGCGTGCCAACTTCGCATATTCTGCTCAACAAACAAAGCCGCCAAGGCCGATCGATAAACCGCTAATTACTGCTAATCCCACGGCACAATGACAACGTCTCTCGTGCTTTTGTTCCTCTCATATACGGCTTGCATTCTATGTGGTGATCGACTATCGAGCGATGTTCCCAACTAAAATAGATTTGCTCGTACATTCCAATTTTATGTCACGGTTTTATGTGCAAAAGTCATGCCTTTTCAGAAATGTAGCATTTGGTTATTCAAAAGAAAAATGGAGAATAGGGTTGTCATACAATCTATATGGAAACAAAGCTTGACATTCCTCTTTAAATTTGACTACCATTATACCCATCTTAACAGAAATTAGTAGAAGTTATACAAACTGGAATAAACAGAATTCTTTCTCAAAGCATGACTACCTTCATGTCTCAGAATAACGTGGCATACAGGGGATTTCCACCATGGCACATAAAAAGTTAACAGACTAAAATCAATGAAAATTAGTTTCTAGTCTAGACTCTATATCTATATCGAGGTAGGAGCTAAATCTAGAGCTAGACTATCTATTGGGGATCTAGTACTAATGTTACAGTAGATCTAACAACAACGTAAGGGTTAACCGGCCTAAAACTTAACAAGTATAGCCTATAGAGTTCTAGTATAGATCACAGATCTAGATCTTAGTTTCTGATATATTTCATGGGGTAAATAGTTATGATTTAACTTTTAACCTGTAGATTCTAGATTCTCTATAAAACACACTTAAAACTGTCTATGCCGAATTAAATCTAGATAAATATAAAAATGAGTAAAGACACAATAACCGGCGATTTGGCGAAAGTACGTTAGTAGAACTCTATCGCGAGTACTGGTACCGGTGTAAAAAGTAAACTTTTAAAAGTGTTAACTGTTATTGTTGGCCAATTTATGACGTCTTAAGGATTGGATCGAAAATGCCACCGTTATGGATAATATGCTAGATATTCATTAAAAAATAATATACAGTTTTGGTACCACAAAAGTTTCCCTGAATTTCCTTGTCTTAGTTTGTGTTTCAGGTTAAAGTTCCTTTCATATAACTAACACTGTGAGACTTACTCACCCCAAAGTGCTCTCATGTCTTAGTAATCATGCAATAATGGTTTCGTACCAGAGCCGCCGCCGTTCGACGGCGAGGTAGTACACGTATTGTACGAAACCATTATTGCATGATAACTGCGACCAGCAGCGTGCAGCCCCATACAAAACACGTGCACGCATAGCTAACTGCGACCAGCAGCCCCATACGCATAGCGTAATAGGGCTTCGCATTGTAGCATTCAGGATCATGACAGATATTCGCGGGTAAATATCAACTTAAAATCCAACAATTTCTTCAATTTGAAAACTTACCAATTAAGTTGAAGTATTGAAAACACGCTTCGGGCAACGTTTGGTTCTGCCAATAGTCCCTTTCTGTTCAAATTTATGACTGAATGCGACTCGGATGCGCACACATCACACGCGCACACATTTCAAATCCATGAACGGATAAGATGTTTGTGTGCGCATGCGCTGGCCGTAGTGTTCAGTGTATGTAGCTGTCCCAAGGACTGGTCCTCTCGACCGAGTCACATTCAGTCATCAATTTGAACAGAAAAGGGACTATTGGCAGAACCAAACGTTGCCCAAAACCTGTTTTCAATACTTCAACTTAACTGGTAAGTCTTCAACTTGAAGAAATGTTTGGATTTTAAGTTGATATTTATCCGCGATACTAATCTGTAATGATCATGAATGATAATAATAATAATAATAATAATAATAATAATAATAATAATAATAATAAGGTCTTATTTACCCAGGGTAGATTTATGAGACATGAGAGCACTTTGGGGCGAAAAAGTCTCACAGTATTAGTTATATGAAAGGTACTTTAGTCTGAAACACAAAAATTCAGGAAAACTTTTGAGGTACCAAAACTTCATATTATCTTTAAATTTCTCGAGATAAATCCCGTAGATTCAAGACAACTAACCGCTTATCTCAAATGAAAAACGAAATGACAAGGTATCCATAACAGATATTGTTGTTCGCGTGACCTACCGCACAGTACATTGATTTCACGTACACTAACAATGGACAAATGCTGCAGTACTAAGTAGACAATTGGCATAAAGTTGACTGGAGCGTAATGTCAGACAAGATGCAAACTATAACGTTTGTTAGATCTAGAAATGCTCTAGGCTTAAAAAACCCTAGCTTGTAACAAAACTTAATAGTAAGGCATACCGCATATTGACATGTTTTGAAGCCTGCCAGTCTACGAAGGGAAAGAAAGTTGCAATTTCCCATAAGAGTTGAAAGTCATCGCTTTTGAATCCATTGCTTTAGCGTGATTGTCGTCGTTTACTATACTATACTCTCTGTCTAGGTAGTATTACTGCTGCGCTGCAAATGATATGGTTAATTTTAAAACAACGCGCAGCGCGTTCGTCACTACCAAGGCCGCGCACGCGCGTGTCAAGATATACCATGTCCGTGCGGGATGTAGAAACACCTTGGTCGAAGCGTTTCCGTAAGTCGACTTACGCAGTTCTGCCTGATTAACCCTATTAAGCCCAAGCTATTTTGAGCCTTCGCAGGCCCAAGGGGGCACATTATGCCCCCATATAACTTTTTTTTTAATTATTTGATGTATCATCGTCATATTTGGCACATAAGTTTGAGTTGAGTTGAGTTGAGTTTGAGTTTATGTATAACAACAACATATGTGACCCTGCACCTCAAAAAAAAAAAAAAAAAAAAGTCGCCAGACATAATTTTTCAGTTAAGGCCATATTATGAAAGGGCAGACTTTGAGCTTTAAAATGATGTATAACTCAAATCAAATGGACTCTCCTAACCTATCTAAATATTGGAAAGAAAGCACAAACTCAGGAAAAGTGTGAATTCAGAAAAGAGGCTCTGAAGTACAGTGTCTATTCAAGCGCTTAATCTTTACCAAACCGTGCTGGCTGTGCGATGAATTGGACAAAAAACAGGAAGTGAACCACCAGAGTAACAACAATGAAGGGATTACTACATTCTGTCCATAATCAATGCCAATTTTCAAAGCAGTAGCACTATCTTTTCAAAAGTTATTAGAGTTGCAAGTGAAGAATGTGGACAAGGTTTTTCAGAAATGAAAAAGGGATTTTAAAGACACACCTAATCACACTATTCTATCAAAAATGTTCGAGATAAAGTGCTAAAAAAACACACACTTTCCTGCCCGTTTTATGATACCAAATTTTAGCATAATGTAAAAGAAGACCCGCTCTTTCAGAAAATATGAAAAAGTCAAATTCGGCTAGGTTGACGCATTTCACTTATTTTCAGTCCCCACGCAAAATCAGTGTGTGCGACTTTTTGTTCGTTTTGAGGTGGACGGTCACATATGTACAGGGAAGTTTGAATACATGTTTATACATCAACATTAATACAATAGCACATGTAACTGTCTAAACGATCTAAACAAAACATATTAAATATAATTAATAAGTGATTATGTAATCTAAAACTATTCATCTAAAACAGAGCTACAATATGGCAATTTTTTACGCAATGAGGTTGCCAAAAGAACCAAGAGGTAGCACAGGTGCTAGTAGGTGTTGGTCCTTCTAAACACGTATTACATAATGAACTATTGAAATCCATAAAAATATACCGTTATAACATTACTGATTTGTACTACCATTGTCTATACAGATTTAGTGTGTTTTGCTAAATTACTTCGGAAATTTTTCCTGGTATTAATACTCCTTATTATTATTATAATATATATATATATATATATATATATATATATATATATCTTTTTTTTTTTTGCAAAGCATTCCACAATTTCACTCCTATATAAGAAAGTGAGAGTTGGCTATACACAGTTCTGCATTTTGGTAGATAAAGCAAGCCTTCTTTTTTACCCCTTGTTGAATAAGAATGATGGATATTCTGACAATATTCTATTAGATCATGTGGCATATTTCCCTTTGATAAATCAAATATAAATGCACGGATGTAAAGTTTATGCAGTTCAAATACATCCATTACTCCGAGTTTTTGAAATAGGGGATCAGAAGGTGTTTTGAGTGGACTGAAAGTGATAGCTCGCATGACCATTTTCTGACTAAGTAGAGTGACTCATACTCTACATGACCGTTTATTTGAATTTCCTCAAGGTCACCCATGAAGGGCGCTCTTCACAGAAATATAAAGGAATACATAGGACATATGCTGAAAACATGATTTTTCTGATTAATTTCTTTATCCCCGTATAATAGACCAATCATGTTCATATTTGCCACAAATGATAAGCAATTGGGATATTATTATTTGTTATGGTTGGAATTTGTCAAGGTTACCACATGGGGGCGCTATTCATGTCAACATAACAAAAAATATATTATGAAACCTGATATGAAATGTTTGGGACGGGTACTATATAGTTATGGCATTTCATATTTGCATAATAGTGGAATTTTGACATTGCAGATTGATAATATCATAAACTGCTGATATAAGAGGCATTATTTGGTGAAGGAATCAAAATAGCATAAAATAGAAGAGCAATCTTTTGAAAATGCAATTGTTTTCAGTTATTTCTATTATACCTATTGTTTCATGCCTTTTTCACATAAAACCAAAGGAAATAATAAGGAAAACTTCCCAGGACCATAATTATTTCAAATTTTGCTCCTTCCACACATTTCAGCCAAGAAACACCCATTTCATACACTGTAATACTGTTAGATTAAATGGGAACAGAAAAAAAAATGCAAAATCTGACTGACATGGTTATCAAAATTCGCAATAAGATTTTAGGAAAAGTCACCAAATTTGGTAAAAATTGCAATAAGGGCGAAGGAGTGGCAAATGAAAATCTGGTAGGGCACAATGTGCCCCCGCCCCCACCTTGGGCTTTATAGGGTTAACATCGGAAAATTCATTTTGTATCTCGTCTTACGCAGTTCTTCCAGAGTAATCGCCCTCTCTCCTTACGAATTTTGCCAAAAGTACTTTCTGAAAAGAACTTTCTGTACCGAATCACAACTTATTTTTTGTTTTGGCCCACTTGAAAGAGCATAAGGAAAACACACAAAACATTCAAAACCTGAAAATCGACAAAAATCGACTTAGGGAGTTCTGCCAGATTACTGCCTTCCCTTAGTTGTCCGTGTGTATGCTTCTAATTGCCCTCAACACATCTTGGAATTCCTGCATTCATTCGTGCAACATCTGCTCCTTACCGGGATAAAATATTTGCTTCCTTTCAATATTGCGGCCGAAGCGCATGTACTTTAGAGAAGAGATGGGAGAAGAGAGGTGATGAGATACTCAAAAGGTGGGTGCTCGGCAAGTGATCAGGGACATTTATTAACTCTTTATGTGCCATGGTGGAAACCCCATGTGTGCCACGTTATTCTGAGACAGGAAGGTAGTCATGCTTTGAGAAAGAATTCTGGTGTTCCAATCTGTATAATTTCTACAAATTTCTGTTACGATGGGCATAATAGCAGGCAAAGTTAATGAGGAATGCCAAGCTTTGTTTCGATATGACTTGTATGACGAATCTATTTTCAATTTTTCTAGTTGCTACATTACTGTAAAGGCATGACTTTTGCACATAAAACCGTGTCAGAAACTTAGAATGTACGAGCAAATCTAGTTGGGAACACCGCTTGATAGTCAATCACCTCATATAGAATGCAAGCCGTATATGAGAGGAACAAAAGCACGAGAAACGCTTTCATTGTGCCACGGGATTAGCAGTGATTAGCGATTTATCGATCGGCTTTGGCGGCTTTGCTTGTTGAGCAGAATATGCGAAGTTGGCACGCCATCGACTGAGTCGGACGTGCGAACGTGACACATAAAGAGTTAAGCAACCTTTTTATGTCTGTTTAAGGTAGTATTTAAATGATGCTATGCTGTTTATAAAGGGGGCAGGTTCGGGAAGCGTATTCAAGTTTCCTGAGCCTGCATATACAAAGGAGTTTGAATAAAAGGCTGTACGAGTGTTAAAAAGGAGTTTATTTGTGCTACGGGTTACTCTTGACGACAAATCGTGTACAAATGAGAATTTCTCATAAAGTATAGCAGGAGACAGTTTATATAACCATTTGTACATCAAACAGCAGGAGCACCTGTGAAAATTATGGTGTAACTGGGGCCAATTAAGTTTTCTTAAGACTTACGACTGGAAAGACCTAAAAAAACACAATTCGCTTCCATATATTTAACCCTGCACCACAAAACAATCAAAAAGTCGTCAGACATTAATTTTTAGTTAAGACCATATTCTGAAAGAGCAGACTTTAAGCTTTAAAATGATGTATAACTCAAATCAAATGGACTCTCCTAACCTATCTAAATATTGGAAAGAAGACACGAACTCAGGAAAAGTGTGAACTGAGAAAAGAGGATCTGAAGTATAGTGTCTATTCAAGCGTTTAATATTTTCCAGACCGTGCTGGCTGTGCGATGAATGGGACAAAAAAGAAGAAGAAGTAAACCACCTAAGTAACAACAGTGGAGGGATTATCAGATTAAACTGAAATTAAGCAAGCCTGATTATCGCATTCTATTCATAAGTAATGCCAAGTTTCAGAGGAGTAGAAGGCCAACTATCCTTTCAAAAGTTATTCAAGTTGAAAGTGAAAAGTGTGTCCAAGGTTTTTTTTAGAAATGAAAAGGGACCCTAAAGACACACTTGATCACACTATTCTACCAAAAATGTTCGAGATAAAGTGCTAAATAAGACACTTTCCCGCCCGTTTTATTATCCCAAATTTTAACATAATGCAAAAGAAGACTTGCTCTTTAAGAAAATATAAAAAGTCAAGATCGGCAAGGTTGACCAATTTCACTTATTTTCAGTCCTCACGCAAAGTCAGTGTGTGCGACTTTTTGTTCGTTTTGTGATGCACGGTCACATATACTGCTCTTTTGTGCAGCCTGTTTAAAATATCATAGTTAGATTCTGATATGCCAGACCATCCATTGCAGCATATATAATGTATTGAATACTAGGCCTATCCCCAGTATAGTCTCATCCATTGAGAATCATTAAAGCAGTGTTCAATTCTGCCGATAAGCCCTAATTTTTGTTTCATTGTTTTGGCTGCAAATTCAATATTTCATAAAATCTAAATAATGATCAATGATTACACCAGGACATTTGACTTCATTTTGGCATTCCAATGCATGTCCATTCATATCAACTGTGACCGTGCACCTCAAAACGAACATAAAGTCGCACACACTGATTTTGCGTGAGGACTCAAAATAAGTGAAATGGATCAACATAGCCGAACTTGACTTTTTCATATTTTTTGAAAGACCGGGTCTTCTTTTACATTATGCTAAAATTTGGAATCATAATTCGGGCAGGAAAGTGTTTTTTTTTTTTTTTTTTTTTTTTTTTTTTTTACCAGTTTATCTTGAATATTTTTGGTAGAATAGTGTAATTAGGTGTGTCTTTAGAGTCCCTTTTTCATTTCTGAAAAACGTTGTCCACACTCTTCCCTTTCAACTCTAATAACTTTTGAAAGGATAGTGCTACTGCTTTGAAAGTTTGCATTAATTATGGACAGAATGTGTTAATGAGGTATGCTTAATTTCAGTTTAATCTGGTAATCTCTTCATTGTTGTTACTCTGGTGGTTTACTTCCTTTTTTTTTTTTGTCCCATTCATCGCACAGCCAGCACGGTTTGGTAAAGATTAAGCTTTTGAATAGACACTGTACTTCAGAGCCTCTTTTCACAGTTCACACTTTTCCTGAGTTTGTGCTTTCTTTCTAATATTAAGATAGGTTAGGAGAGTCCATTTGATTTGACTTATACATCATTTTAAAGCTTAAAGTGTGCTCTTTCAATATATGGTCTTAACTAAAAATTCATGTATGGCGACTTTTTGTTTGTTTTGAGGTGCAGGGTCACAATTGATAAATATTAATCAGGGATAGATTTTAATCTTTGCCTCGACCCAAGTAACAATACTTTTTTCTTTTTCTTTTTGTATATCATTTAAATTAACCTGTTTCTTCTTATCCATTCTTGGATATCATTTAATGCCTGGGGGAGTTTAGCATCTACTTCTTCCTTAGATTTGCCTGATATTGACACAGTTGTGTCATCGGCACACATGTAAATTGAGGCACTTGTGATATCATGTGGAATGTCATTTATAAACAATGAGAAAGTGTAGACTAAAATTGAGCCCTGTCGGACACTTATGTTTGCTTCTTTTTTTTTTTTTGAAGGATATTCCTTTACCAACTCAGACGCGGTGGAGCACCCCAATCTGCATCTCATTATCGCCCCGTTCTATTTGAATTTCCAACGGGCATCCACGGCTGCCCGAAACTGTGTGCATGAAAAAGTCAAATCTTTACCTTCTCCTTGTGCCGCTATGCGTGCCGCTAGTAAACTCAAACTTCCCACACTATCTAAGTTTTTAAAAACCTTCCTTTTGATGAAAAAATTATGAAATTTGATGAGATATTAAAGCGTTTTGAAATTCACCTCTCGCAAAACATGTTCACTGTTTTTTTTTCGACTGGACTATGGCCGGGCTCCAATGTGTCCGAAACTGGCAACATAAGTTCATCAGGCCTCAATCCATATATGTGAAAGTTTTCGCTTTGTACCACCTGTACTTTTTGAGAAATCAACTTGTTTCTACAGGGTTTGGAATAGAAAATTGTAGTCGGCGAAACAATTGAAAATGACGTCATTTCTTTTCCCGTAATATTGGGCATGCGTGGTACGTGAGATTCAGGATTTCGTGCTCATTGTTGGTTTGCATGTGACGCAGTCAATTTTGCTGAGTGTCGCACGGCGGTGATTGCTGAGCTGCTGCCGCGCACGCTGCATGCAGCAATGCGTTGTGTGTGCTGTGACATGCAACGTCACAGTGACGCGATTAATTATACATGGGACCGACCTGTACGCTTTGCGTTCGTGTCATTTTTGACATCACCTTCTGTTTTTTTCCGACACAACCATGGCCGGGAATATTATGGTATGAAATTTAAAATGCAAGCAGATAAATAAATTTCGGTGTACTTTGTTTGAATGGCGCTTTTGTTCCGCAATCACACTTCGTGAATTTTAGGATGATTTTCGAGGCATATTTTTGGTAATTTTGCTCGCCAGGTTTTCGCTAAAATTTCACATTTTATCATTGTCAAATCCTTTAATATGTTATATGTGCATATTCGGACATGTTTTCAAATTCAAACTAACTCAATTTTAATCCGAAAATAGGTTTCCTGAAATTGTTATTAGCTTGAGAAGTTGTTTACTTTTTCTCAACTACGCGAGTACATGTTGTTTACTTTATGCAAATGAGGCTCGGCTGCCGATGGATTTCTGCGAGATAATTGGGGTGCTCCACCGCGCCTGAACTGAGACGAACTCTTTTCTGTTTCTTAAACGATGCAAAGTATTTTACACTGTGTGTATTACAACCGCAATTTTTCAGTTCAGCTAAAAAAAAATGGAGTGATCTACGTTGTCAAATCAATGAAACGGCGTAAATCATTGAAAGCAATTCCGTTCATGTTCCCTTGGTCTACGTGGCGGGAACATTCGTCAACCCTACAGAGTAAAGCAATCTCACATGAGTGGTTTGGACGAAATCCAAACTGATTTGGTGACAATATATCATATGTGACCCGCTACAACAAAAGGGTCCTAAAGTCGCGTGCGGTCGAAGCCGTGAAAATCGAGTTTAAAGTCAAAGCATCAAAATTGGTCAAAACTTAAGATTTTCTGATTTTGACATATTATTGTTGTCTGACATATCTTCTATAATCTCTCGAAATTTTGAAGGAAAATGGTGAAAGGAAAGACCAAAAAATAGCGTTTTTCTGGGTCCTGTTTTTTGGCGTTTCAACGAAGCAGAAACTGGTTCAAAAATTTGGATCTAGCGCCACAGAAAGGCTCCGCCCCTAACAACGACCAGAGTGATCTCATTGGTCAGTTTGCTGCTTGCCGCTAACCGAAGCGTGAAGCTCACACACTGCCCAGTCGACTGGTGCGTGCAGGCGGGGTGGGCTATGCCCAGCCGCTTCTCCTGGCATCCTGGTCACTGATTGGTCGGCGAGGAGACCGCCGACGCTGTGCTTGAATGAGCATTTCGGGAGTTGCTAGGGCTTGCCTTCTATTGTCCGGAGGTGAAAACTGACTTACGTGTCCCTTAATCGGGATTGCGTCGCATAGAAAACTTTCAGGGTGCTTTTCTCGAAACATTGATTTCCCAGACGTCTCGACATACTCTCTTTAAACATCGATATCTCCGCAGCCGATTATTTCTATAAGATGTGTTATAAATCAATTTAAAGCAAAAAGATTAGGAAATTATGCCATGCAATTTTCTAATAATTGACCTCGCCCGACTTTAGGATCATTTTGTTGTAACGGGTCAAATTTTTAGTCATAAAGCAATTTTTATGAGGAAATGTTATGATGTAATAATTTAATTATGATGTAATAAGTTTTAAAAGGTGTGTCTTTAGAATCCCTTTTTCATTTCTGAAAAAAAACCTTGTCCACACTCTTCACTTTCAACTCTAATAACTTTTGAAAGGATAGTGCTACTGCTTTGAAAGTTGGCATTGATTATGGACAGAATGTGTTAATGAGGAATGCTTAATTTCAGATTTATTTGATAATCCCTTCATTGTTGTTACTCTGATGGTTTACATCCTGTTTTTTTTTTTTTTTTGTCCCATTCATCGCCCAGCCAGCACGGTTTGGTAAAGGTTAAGCGCTTGAATAGACACTGTACTTCAGAGCCTGTTTTCTCAGTTCACACTTTTCCTGGGTTTGTGCTTTCTGTCCAATATTTAGATAGGTTAGGAGAGTCCATTTGATTTGAGTTATACATCATTTTAAAGCTTAAAGTCTGCTCTTTCAGAATATGGTCTTAACTAAAAATTCATGTCTTGCGACTTTTTGTTTGTTTTGAGGTGCAGGGTCACATATTATATGTACATGTACTGTATTTAACTTTCTTGATTTGACTTAAGTATTTGTTTTAAGTGATGATAACAACTTAGCCTATAAAATTAATACATATGCATGTTTGTGTGTGTACAGAAATGCATCCATCTTGACATGTGGAAATGGAATAATGTTTGCATGTACCCAATGATGAACTGTACTTAGATAATGTACGAAAATGGGGAATTTCTCTTTATATTATTTTCTTTCTTTTTCATCATCCAAAAACTTTATTAAACAAGCATGAAATGTAACCATCTGTGGTGCAGAGATGTTTTAATTTTTCTGTACAGAGTGTGTGCTAAAAATGAAGGATGAGTAGCATGTACAATGAATGGGTGATGGCATTGCCAAGGAGTATGTGTTTGATGGAAAAACTCTGAACACTGTGCTGTACTTTAAGCTTGAACATCTCCACTATTTCAGCAGGATTCTATAATATATGGGACCCTGCACCTCAAAACAAACAAAACGTCGCCAGACATACATTTTTAGTTAAGGCCATATTCTGAAAGAGCAGACTTTAAGCTTCAAAATGATGTATAACTCAAATCAAATAGACTCTCCTAACCTATCTAAATATAGGAGAAAATAAAACACAAACTCAGGAGAAGTGTGAACTGAGAAAAGAGGCTCTAACGTACAGTGTCTATTCAAGCGCTTAATCTTTACCAAACCGTGCTGGCTGTGTGATGAATGTGACAAAAAACAGGAAGTAAACCACAAGAGTAGCAACAATGGAGGGATTATCAAATTAAACTGAAATTAAGCATGCCTCATTAGCACATCCTGTCCATAATTAATGTCACCTTTCAAAGCAGGAGCACTATCCTTTCAAAAGTTATTTGAGTTGAAAGGGAAGAGTGTGGACAAGGTTTTTCATAAATGAAAAAGGGATTCTAAAGACACACCTAATCACACTATTGTACCAAAAATGTTCGAGATAAACTGCTAAAAAACACACTTTCCTGCCCGTTTTATGATACCAAATTTTAGCATAATGTAAAGCCGCTCTTTCAGAAAATATGAAATAATCAAATTCGGCTAGATTGACCCATTTCACTTATTTTCAGTCCTCACGCAAAATCAATGTGCGCGACTTTTTGTTCGTTTTGAGGTGCATGGTCACATATACGAAAGGGTGAAAGGTATTTGATTACTGATATATTAAAAAAGAAACAACAGAAACAAAATGCATGCAGTGGATGTGATGGATACAGACACTTATTTCACCATGTAGTGAAACATTACACACCATTTCATAGAACAACATTTCTCGAGGAGGTCATAACATCTGAACATGTATGGTATCTTGTAAAATGAATCTGCTCTCTATTTAGCTCACCAGCCGATGTCTATTATTTGACGTTTATGGATCGCTGAAGTCCATGTCATGTATAGGGCTATGATATAGGGACTGCAGACAAGAGATAGTGATCGAGGAGGCTGCAGCGAAAGGACTGAAAAAGCTGCGACCAAAGAGTCCAAAGGGCCGCGGTAAAATAATCGAAAGGGCTGCAACCAATTAGTGAATGAAAAGGGCCACAACCAAAGCCACCGAAGGGCCGCGGGAAGGGTGAAAATGGGAGAAAGAAAACCAAACAAACCCTGTTCTTAACTCTTAACTTCCCACGTCCGACTCAGTCGACGGCGTGCCAACTTCGCATATTCTGCTCAACAAACAAAGCCGCCAAAACCGATCGATAAATCGCTAATCACTGCAGCTAATCCCGCGGCACAATGAAAGCGTTTCTCGTGCTTTTGTTCCTCTCTTATACGGCTTGCATTCTATGTGGTAATTGACTATATTTGCTCGAACATTCTAAGTTTCTGTCAAGATTTTATGTGGAAAAGTCATGGCTTTAGAATAGTGTAGCAACTGGTCATTCAAAAGAAACATTGAAAATAGATTCGTCATACAATCTATATCTAAGAAAAGCTTGGCATTCCTCTTTAACTTTGCCTACTATTATGCCCATCTTAACAGAAATTTGTAGAAGTTATACACATTGGAAAAACAGAAATCTTTCTCAAAGCATGACTACCTTCGTGTCTGAGAATAAGGTGGCACACAGGAGGTTTCCACCATGGCACATATAAAGAGCTAAAGATCGTCAATAGACTGCGCGTATACAAATCGGCATACAGCGAAGGTGCTACACGTACAATAGAATTGAGACGTAGCAGTCTCTCAAGAGTGCCCTAAACTTTTTTTTTTTCCAAGAAGATTAACTCCTCCGCGATGGGTATCGTGAATCGATCATTACCCATTCATTGTCATTCCTGGCCAACACGTATAGCTGTGATAGCTCACGCAACGGATTCTCATACTGCGTGAGTGCACTGCAAAAAGTCCGGTGTTGAAAATGAAACATCGAGCTTGTGTTGAATTTCCGGTGCTCATTTATGGTGTTAGATTAGCACCTCCGGGTGTCATAGTCATTTCAAAAAAATAAAATTGTTTTTTTGAAGAGTTTCTGAGTAATTGCACTTCATGTTGATTTTGAACTTCAACAAGACGATCAAGAAATTTCCGATAGTACTTGATTTTTGAAAAAAAAATGAGTAAACACATTTACACCACAGTAATACCAGTTGGTGTGGTCTCCTATTGAAGCTGGACGGGTGTTATACCATTGACATTAACACCAACAATACCCAAACCAGCACCATGCGGTGTCATTATTGAATTAACACCAGCACAGTGTCAACAATATCACCAGATACAGTGTCAAATTAACACCACGAAGTGCCAGATGAAGGCTTTTTCAACACCATTACAATACATTTTCTACACCTGTGGGTGTGGTCCTTTATCAACACTTGATCGGTGTTGAATATAACACCCGTGGTGTTAAATCTAACACCGATGTTTTTTAACAGTGTGGACAGTGATTTTTTGCATTTTCCGTGTGCAAATTAAGAAGAGCAAGAAGACGTAATGAAATTGTCAAATATGATGAAATTCTTTTCACCCAAAATGCCCCCTCAAACTAAAATCTTGTACATTTGTTCTTTATTGTTTTTCTGCTTCAACACCATCACAATACATTTTCTATACCTGTGGGTGTGGTCCTCTATCAACAGTTGATCGGTGTTGAATTTAACACCCATGGTGTTAAATCTAACACCGATGTTTTTACAGCGGGGAGATTGATTTGTCGCATTTTCCGTATGCAAATTAAGAAGAGCAAGAAGATGTAATGAAATTGTCAAAGATGATGAAATTCTTTTCACCCTAAATGCCTCCTCAAACTAAAATCGTGTTCATTTTTTTTATATTTTGTTTATCTGCTTCTATTATTTCTTATATTTGATTTCACCATTACAGTTATTACATTTGCTTAATCCGCCCTGGAGATAAGGTTTTACTGCACTTGGAGTGATCACGTAGCTCCTGGTCTTTCTACCTATCTCTATCTTTCTGAATGTTATCTGACATTCTTTTATATTCATTGTTGTCAATCTGTTTACCAGTCATCTATCACAGTGGCCAATGGGGGGGGGGGATGCACCGGGCGCGCGCCCCACTTTTTTTTTTTGCTTAAACAAAAGAAATACTAAGAAAAAATTGGAGGGGGGCCTGCACTCCCCTTTAATTTTGTAAAGGCGCCCCCTCTTTAAGGAATTCCTGAATCCGTCCCTTTATAAGCCGCAACTTATCATTTTTTTGTTCTTTTTTTAGATATATGAATCTCGATGATGAATCTAAAGAATAGTTCTGCTTAACTTCGCAGATGCATTTAGGTGGGATTATTCTCAAACTGATAACATCAATTAAGTTGTTTTCGTGAATTTGGCATGTATAAGGTTTCTTGATTCTACATACACGTAACTATATGCAATGGGTTCCTTCAGCACATCTTTTCAGTAATTGTACTGCACTTTAAAGGGCAAGTTCACCTTCAAAGACATGTGGGTTTAGTGAACGCAGTATTATTAGTAGAACACACCAGTGAGAGTTTGAGGAAAATCGGACAATCCGTTCAGAAGTTATGACTTTTTGAAGTTTCTGCCCAGTCACGGCTGGATGAGGAGACTACTATAGCTTGTGATGTCACATGTGTACAACGATATAAAGAAAGAATAAAGAAAATTCAACATATTTTCACTTTTCTGGCATATCAAAAGAACACTTGCCTTCTCTCTTTCAGAAGGTAGGGGGAATAATATTACCCTTAACATACATCAGTAACAATTCAAAGAAATGTGCACTTTATTCAAAAAGTAAAGCTTTGTGAAATTCTTTTTTTATTTTCCTTATAATATAACATGCGTACAACAATATTATTGTTGTACGCATGTGACATCATACGCTTTAATAGTCTTCTCATCCAGCAGTGACTGCGGAGAAACTTTTAAAATTCATAACTTCTGAATAGATTGTCCAATTTTCCCCAAACTTTCACTGATGTGTTCTACCAATATTGTTGCTTTCACTCAATCCACGTGTATATGTTCACAAACGTTTCAAGTCGCTATTTAACATGATTTTCGTTGTCGATCACCCGTGACCGATATCTGATGTCCCCAGCGTATCACCTAACTCGTTTTCAGTGTGACAAGTTTCATATCTCGTTATGAAGGTATGTTCGATCATGTGACATGATCCGAAAATCACAAAATGGCGCCTAGATGACGTCAGAGATATGTTATTGTCATGGAAAGCTTCTTGTGGCTAGATATTGTCATGAGATATGTTGACTGAAAATTTCAGGTTATTCTGTCATGTCATTGTTGAGATATTTACGACACAAATTTGCCTAGAAACACAGAAGAATAAAAAGAAATAAAGAGAGATTTTGACAATCACAATAGGTGATACGCTGACAGCGTATCACCTAATAATATCATACAATCATACAGATTTGAAATAGACTAGCTGCCCGTCTTCCTCAGGGCTCTGTTTTCGTAAAAAATCCATGGAACATAAACAACAACATCAACAACAGTAACAACACTGACAATAAGAGAACAATTTGTTTAAAAATAACAACGGGACACGAGATACAGTAGAATATAAAATGAAGTGCACGCGCGTGTACAAATATCTGGAAATACGATGAAACAAAGTAACATCTGGAAAGTTGAGAGGAAATGATTCAATACCGCGAATGGCGACTGCCACTCATCCCTCTGTTCTACCGCGAGGAAATGAGGATGTCTTAAGAACAGGGGTCCTCCGACAGTAATCTAGCAGAACTGCGTATCTCTTTTTTTTTTTTTTTAACCATTACGCCAGAAATCGTATTTAAAGATTCAGTGTTACACCTTTCTAAACAGGGATACAATGAATTGTATTTTTCTTTTCTTGGTCATAATTGGTCTAAAGAATTGATCTCCAGCAAAAAAAAAAAATGACAATTTGACCATTTTAAGTACAATTAATAATTAACAATATTCGTCGCTGGTTCCGCAAAGCAACGTATCTCAGCGCGCAATGCTAAAAGACAGTTTCGAGAAAAACGCATTCAAAAATTTCTTAATTTTTCCAACGATAAATTCGGGTATATTATTTCACTGGATTGCGGATTTTTTAGAATGCTAGCATAATAAGGTATTCATTCTAAATGATGATATGAATTTTCAGTTGTTACACATGCCGTCAATCCCTCGTTTGAGGCGAGTCCCCAACTGGAGTTCGCCAAAGTGGGGTGCGTATATTTGTCGTTTGGGAGTTGGGAGTCGAAGTACTTGTCCATTGCAAATAAACTTTCTGCTCAGACTTGACAAACCTGGAGGCCAAGCCAGGGTTTGATGACTCCAGCAGCTGTCGTATTACGTAAGAGCATGATAAGGATATCTGCCTGTGGCAGACCATTCAAATTGAACTCAATTTTCTCTATCCTTTTTGGATATTCTATTGAGACTAAAAAATTGACCCGTAAATAACGAAAATACAGGAATAAGAAGGAGAGCATTACCAGTTTGCCGGTGCTGACAATGTGCTATTTGGCAGTGAGTTACAAAGGGGAGGTGAGACTACATCCCTGGTTACAACAGCCTGCTGACTGGATCAATTGAGAAAGCAGCTGTCGTATTACGTAAGAGCATGATAAGGATATATGCCTGTGGCAGACCATTCAAAGTGAACTCAATTTTTCTCTATCCTTTCTAAAGTTTTCAATTTTATATTCTATTGAGAAATTCTATGGTCATACATTTTACATTTCGAACGAAAAAAATTGACCCGTAAATAACGAAAATACGTGAATAAGAAGGAGAGCATTGCCAGTTTGCCGGTGCTGACAATGTGCTATTTGGCAGTGATTTACAACGGGGAGGTGATACTACCTCCCTGGTTACAATCAGCCTGCTGAGAAAGAGAGAGAGAGGGAGAGAGAGAGAGAGAGAGGGGGGGGGGGGGGAGATGGGAGAGGGAGAAGGGGAGAGACAAAATGGAATGACAATAGTTCCAGTCACTGCAGTACAGGCATGCTCTGTCTGCATACGCTGAATGTCTACACTCACACACACACACGTACACACACACACACACGCACCATGGAGCTACATAGCCCATGCCAAAACCAAAACAATCTCCTCCTCTCGCGGTGCCCCCCCCCCCCTCCTGTGGTGCTGTGGCGATGACTGATGCTTAGATTAGGCCAGGGTCAAGAAACAGGTGTTTTATATCTTTGATTTTAGGTCATTGATTGCCAAGATATGCACTGGCATTATTTATTGGGGTGTAGCCTCTTCAAACGAGAGATTTGCGTCATGGTACCAGAAAAGGGAAGATATAAGCAAGCAAAGTGGTACGTCACTACGCGAAACCATGAAAACTGGACTCTCACAGAGAAATGTGAATGACTTTTCGGTGCGCGTCCTTGACACTTGCACAGAGACGCTAAATAAAGTTTTCGCAAACCGACGTACAGGTAGTGCATATCGTATATTCACATCGTTCTTGATCATTTTTTTTCATGAGTTCAACTGATGGAAAATTGTTATTGCCCGTTAGTTTCCGTGATTTCTCGCGTTTGCTGAAGTTGTGTTAAACGACACCCACGCCATTGACGATTGATCCCAGAGAAACACACAGACTGCATAGGGATCTGTTCTCCCAAGGATTACTCGTTGGCTTTATTGGTCTACCCTGCCTTCATTATCCACTACTGACTAAATCCATTGTGGTAACTTTGATACGTGTACTTGTGATCATCATACAAGACGTGTGCCACGGACATAGCGGATTAACGCCTTGTGGCCAGCCTTGCTATACAGTGTAATTATTTACCTTTTGTCTCTGAACGGAACAATACGCGACAGCCAGATTGTCTGGATTCCAGACCCTCTGCTCGTACGCTTTCGCTCTAGAGTGACGCCTTCAAAATCGAAAACTGGACTAGCTTTAGGTTGATTTGCCTTCAGCGAAGGCTGCGAATTTATCGCCGCGGAATCCAGGTGGCAAAGGGCCTGGAAACCCGATTAGCAAATACATGACGCAAATCTCTCGTTTGAAGAGGCTACACCCCAGTAAATAATGCCAGTGCATATCTTGGCAATCAATGACTTAAAATCAAAGATATAAAACACCTGTTTCTTGACCCTGGCCTAATCTAAGCATCAGTCATCGCCACAGCACCACAGGAGGGGGGGGGGGGCACCGCGAGAGGAGGAGATTGTTTTGGTTTTGGCATGGGCTATGTAGCTCCATGGTGCGTGTGTGTGTACGTGTGTGTGTGTGAGTGTAGACATTCAGCGTATGCAGACAGAGCATGCCTGTACTGCAGTGACTGGAACTATTGTCATTCCATTTTGTCTCTCCCCTTCTCCTCCCCCATCTCTCTCCCCCCCCCCCCCCCTCTCTCTCTCTCCCTCTCTCTCTCTTTCTCAGCAGGCTGATTGTAACCAGGGAGGTAGTAGTATCACCTCCCCGTTGTAACTCACTGCCAAATAGCACATTGTCAGCACCGGCAAACTGGCAATGCTCTCCTTCTTATTCATGTATTTTCGTCATTTACGGGTCAATTTTTTTCGTTCGAAATGTAAAATGGATGGCCATAGAATTTCTCAATAGAATATAAAATTGAAAACTTTAGAAAGGATAGAGAAAATTGAGTTCACTTTGAATGGTCTGCAACAGGCAGATATCCTTATCATGCTCTTATGTAATACGACAGCTGCTTTCTCAATGATCCAGTCAGCAGGCTGTTGTAACCAGGGAGGTAGTCTCACCTCCCCTTTGTAACTCACTGCCAAATAGCACATTGTCAGCACCGGCAAACTGGTAATGCTCTCCTTCTTATTCCTGTATTTTCGTTATTTACGGGTCAATTTTTTTCGTTCGAAATGTAAAATGGATGACCATAGAATTTCTCAATAGAATATAAAATTGAAAACTTTAAAAAGGATAGAGAAAATTGAGTTCACTTTGAATGGTCTGCCACAGGCAGATATCCTTATCATGCTCTTACGTAATACGACAGCTGCTGGAGTCATCAAACCCTGGCTTGGCCTCCAGGTTTGTCACGCCGAGCAGAAAGTTTATTTGCAATGGACAAGTACTTCGACTCCCAACTCTCAAACGACAAATAAAAGCACCCCACTTTGGAAAAATTCGGCTGGGGTCTCGCCTCAAACGAGAGATTGACGGCATGTGAGGTATATCGTAAAAGCGTCAAAACCACCTCTCACGCTGGCTTTGTATATAGAATATTAACCCATTCCATACTGAATTCTAAAATCCCCATAGACTTGATACACAGGCCACCAGGTTCCCGTATGAAACTGGTTAATATATAAAAGAAATTCGATGGATTGTTGTTAAAACGGGCTATACAACATCTTATCATTATAACTCAGCAAACTTCTAGATAGTGTAACATACATTCTACTTTCCACTTCTATCCAATTTACAACCACATCATGTTCGCTGCCATTGGATGATTGCGCAAGCAAGTATAGGCCTAACAATATTATATATGTCACTCCTCACGACTTCTTTACTATATCTTTCCCTTCATCATCATCATCACAAACATGACCTCCTGAGATAAATAAGGACTATTGCAGCTTTAAACAGTGCGTAATATATACGACGCTGCGCAGCAATTCAAAAGAAACAGCAATAAACTGAAAACGTATAATGCTTAATGTAATAGAGATACTGATTTAATCTATTACTGCAATGCTGCCACTTTTAAACAAACCGCGCAACAACAAACACTCAGGGATCCTAAATATCCATTCTCAAAGTAGATAATGACGGGGCTAGATAGATATACATAGTAGATGCCTTTTCTTCTCTCATCTTGTAGTGTTTACAAAATGAGGTTGCAATCTTTTTCATAAATGAACATGTATGCTATTACAAATGTTTTCTGAGTCTTTCTCTTTTTTTTTTCTTTCCGGGAAGGGGGAGGGGGAAAAGGAGGCGGGGTGTTTTCATTTCCGATAAATCTTCGAGTTACATCTTGGTGGTAACCGCATGTCAGGGAGGTGTTCTCCTATTACAGGTCCTGAATCAGAAAGGAGACTATCGAATGATTCTAACGGTACCAGAACACATATTGAACTTTGAAGTAACATTAAAGGACAGGTCAACCTTCAACATGCCATGATTTCACAACTGGTTACGGGTGCTTTTGCATAGGCCTACATAACTCACTGATTGAAACCCCCCCCCCCCCCAAAAAAAAAAAAAAAAAAACAAAAAAAAAAAACAACAACAAACAAACAAACAAACAAACAAACAAACAAACAACAACAACAAAAGAAAAACAAAACAGGACAAAAAAGGAAACAAACACACATACACACAAACCACAAACACAAGATGACAAAAGTGTCCCCTTCTATATAATTTAGAGAGTCGCTGGCAGTGTGCGCTGCATGCGTTGATAGGAATAAAGATAAAAAAAAAACATACCTAACAAAAATTGAATTATTTTCAAAAGACCGCTCAAAGCGCCGATGAACGGCCACGCCGCGGGTTCGCCGCACAATGTAATCTGCCAAGGCGCCTTAGTTAAAAATATAGCCTCAAATATCGCTAGAAACAAACCAATAAACAAAAAATCTAGATGACCAAAATTGTTTTTATTGGGGGGAGAAAACATTTTCTATCAGCACTGTAGACTCTAAATTGGATCTAGATCTATAGAAGTATATGGATCTAGGTGTAGATCTTACTTTACTACTCAGGACTCTCACTCCACTGATCTATAAATTGGAAACTAGATCAAGTCAAATTTTTGCATGTAATATGTAATGCAGTCTGTATATGAATACTTTATCTTAACAAAAAAAAAAAATTTCTTCCTTTAAAACAGGTGTCATCTTTGACTTTTCTGTCCATGGATTCATTTGCACCACCTTCGTGAATTCGGGTCTTAGTGGTGGAGCCATAAAATGATTACAAAGTGACTATGGCTTCGTTAAACCGTCTTACACATATTAACTCTGCATATAAAATCAGGGTGTGCTACTTTTTATTGGTTTGTCTTTCACGGTCACACAATTGTGTACATGCATACGAATTCATAAAATATATGTAACCGTGCACCTCAAAACGAACATAAAGTCGCATACACTGATTTTGCGTGAGGACTGAAAATAAGTGAAATGGGTCAACCTAGTCGAATTTGACTTTTTCATATTTTCTGAAAGAGCAGCTCTTTCAGAAATGTATATATATATTTATATATATGTATATATATATATATATATTTATATATATTTATATATATATATATATATATATATATATATATATATATATATATATATATATATATAATATATATAATATTACATATAGATGGAGTGAGAGAGATGGGTGTTTGTGCCTGTGTGTGTGTGTGTGTGTGTGTGTAAAATTTCCCGCAAGTAACATACAGTTTAGTTCCATTGAACATCAAACAGGAGTTGTGCATGTAAGTTGAAGAGAGGTTACTCTAAAAGACTACCACTCAGATTATGATAAATGCCGTCGAAATTCGTATCTGGAAGGCAAGTCTCCCAGATACGAATCTGCGGCGTCATTTACCATAGTCTAAAAAGTAGTCGTTCAGCGTAATTACATATTTGTCACTATTAGCATGAGATATGATAATTGGATTGTACGTTACCTCTTCCTCAATGCTAGCGGATGCCTTGGCCTCAAGCTCTTCGCACTTATGCAAAAGTTCATGGTGCATCTTTTTCAGCGATGACAGTTCTTTTGTCACAGCAATGATTTCGTTTTCAGTTTCCTCCCTGTCAAAAAAAAATATGAACGATAATCATACAGTATATAAAGGCTCGCCACAATCATTTTTGTTTTTGTTTTTTATGCTGGTTTGGTCATCAATTGTGAATTTTTGGTGGGCAGACAATGAAAATAACGACCCAATAAATAAAAGACAGCATTAGAAATTGCGATCGGCGACAACTTCTTGCCTATGTTTCACCATGACAAATAGGACCCGAATAGTACTATCGGCTTTTGTGTTGTACGGATAATTATACAGTATATCTTCTATTCGGTTCGTTGGCGAAGTAGATTTTTTTCGAACGATGTTATGAAATAATGAGGCCATCATTCATAAGTATGACAGAAAAAGAAAAATAGCCTTCAAGCAACATCAAAGTTGAGTTTTGCAGACCAACCTTCCATTTGATTTTGTTTCTTTTCTTTCTTTTTTTTTGGGGGGGGGGGGTTCAATAATTTCCATATTGTTGACAAGAGCCTGATGGGATGTTCAATATTAGTTAAAAATTGCATCTTTTTTGCTATCATTGACAACTAATGTTGACTAAATCTGCAAAAATCCGTGTTTTGCCGTACCTGCCATCATCTGAAGTGTTTTTTTTTTTTTATAAAGAAGTTTTATTTCTGAAATTATCCATAATGACTGCCAACAGATTTGGACCATAATTATATGACATAAGTTTACTTTGGATAAACAAAAGGGATCAATGAGCCTATCCATTTTGTAGGTATACTGTCGGGATTAAATGCTGCCAATTCTATGTGCAGTCTTACGATTCACTTACAACTCTACGTAATGTCGGGAAGATATTGTTCACTACGTATCATGTGAAATTAGATTTTACACAGTGATAAGATATGATAAAAAGTCATTGAAATGGAAGGATTATCGTTTTATCACTTTAGAAAATAAGAACAAGAAAAATACAACATTTCTCCTCACGTTCTTCGACCTCCCATCGCAGACTGGTAATTCCGCTGAAATGTGACCCTGCACCACAAAGCAAACAAAAAGTCGCCAGACATGGATTTTTAATTAAGGAAAGATTCTGAAAGAGCAGACTCTAAGCTTTAAAATTTTGTATAACCCAATACAAATGGATTCTCCTAACCTATATAAATGTTTGAAAGAAAGCACACACTCTGGAAAGTGTGAACTGACAAAGGAGACTCTGAAGCACACGGTCTATTCAAGTGGTTAATTTTTACTTAACCGTGCGAAAAGTGCCATGAATGGAACGAAAACATGATGTTAACCACTATTGCACCAACAATCAAGGGATTATTAGATTAAGCTGAAATTGACACGGTATGTAACCACATTCTGACCATGATAACTGTCAACTTTCAGAGAAGTAGCATTATCCTTTGTCCCACCCATTTGTCCCATTCATCGCACAGCCAGCAAGGTTTGGTAAAGGTTAAGCGCTTGATTAGACACTGTACTTCACAGCCTCTTTTCTCAGTTCACACTTTTCCTGAGTTTATGCTTTCTTTCCAATATTTAGATAGGTTAGGAGAGTCCATTTGATTTGAGTTATACATCATTTTGAAGCTTAAAGTCTGCTCTTTCAGAATATGGTCTTAACCAAAAATTCATATCTGGCGACTTTTTGTTTGTTTTGAGGTGCAGGGTCACATATGGAAAACTCAAAATTGACTCGGTTGACAAATTTCACCTTTCTTGAGTCCTCACGTAAAATCAAGGGGTGCGACATTTTGTTTGTTTTGTGATGCATGATCACAAATGATCTTCTTTTATTTCAAGAGTGTTAGTCAATATTTATTTCCTTTTGTATTAACCCATATCCGCCGATCTACGGGATTCCCCGTAGAAGCAGCGAACGCTGCAATCGCCGAAGTACGGAAAATTCCGTAGTCGAGCTTCCCGCTGATATGACGTTAGTTTTAACGTCATTTTTAACGTCAAATTTGACGTCTTTTTTACATTTGTAATTATGACATTTGTTTATATAAATACATGTATTTTTTGTGATCTTTTTGGTCTCAAATTGATATTATTTCTCCTAAAGTGATATGCATTGATTGGGATGGATGTGGTATCACCTTTCAGAGAAGATTGTAAATAACAGTCTCTTTTCATCAGTCAATTATATTTTTTTACATAGAGTTTGTTTGGAAAATACCCATTTGTCATAACAGAGCGATTGCATTATATTTGTTACTTCTCCAATTGTTCCTACTTAAAAGATCACAATATGCATGTATCATATATCACTGTAAAGGTCTTGATTTGAATAATTTGAAAAAGCTATTTTTATCTTTATGCAAAGGAGGAAAATATTGTTGATGTATGAATGGATATCAGATATGATATTTATTATTCATATTTTCATAAATCATGTCTGACTTCTGTCAATAGGTATATTTTTCTGATTGGTCAAAATGCATGACAATTCATATTATAATCAAGGCAATTCTATGTGTTTGTTTTCTTTTAATGCATGATTTGTCAACTTTCCTTTATTTTCTGTGCCTTTGAAAGAGATGTGAAATGGATAGTGCTTTGAGTGCAAATATTTGTTTCTATTGGCTCGGTACGAATGGCGTTTACATAGTATAATGCAGTAGGTGAATATGGCTTAACAATCATTCTCCGATGAAAGACAGAACATAAAGTGCAACTCTCATTCAATAAGCATAATATATAGGGGAAACGAGCATTTACTGCAATTGTTTATGAAAATGAAAATGCTGCAACGCGATTTAATTCGAAAGAAAACATGTGCATAAATGCAGAGATAAACACAAGACACTATCACTGAAAGTGCTTAAACCACTTTAATGATAACATGAAACAAAATAATGACATAAAATAAAGGGAATAATATTCCGTCCTTGTATTGTTCGACATACCTTGCTCCCAAAAAGTCGAGTGCTACAATTAAAGCGCTCAGTAATCATATCTCCGTTTTTGGCAGAATTGAATGACTCCTTCAAAAATTTTGAGCGCCTTCAAAATCATTTTGACTTGTC
Source organism: Diadema setosum (assembly GCF_964275005.1). Lineage (NCBI taxonomy): Eukaryota > Metazoa > Echinodermata > Echinoidea > Diadematoida > Diadematidae > Diadema > Diadema setosum. The sequence goes on along the minus strand of NC_092694.1, from coordinate 1,358,876 downwards.
AACTTACGATGGAAATGGACTAAAAACCCCACATTTCTGTGTCAAAAGTTGATATCTAATGGATAATTAGTACTAAACAAAAAAAAAATGAAACAATCGAAATCACCATTATCATTATCAACATAATATGGGGTACAATTTTATCTAATATGCCCTTTTGAAATGCTGTAAATATCAAATGCAGGTCACTATTTTCATAGACAATTTCTAGCAAATGCTAAGCGTATGAAAGAAAAACTTCTTTCAAAGTCTTGTTTACTCGTTTTATCGCAGTGCATTTCGTTGTTGCACTTTAATTCATTTCATAAGTGCTTGTAACATGAACAACAGAACTTGCACATTTGATTCCTAACAACCATAAAAATATAGGGTCTACAAAAAAAAAAAAAAGAGTTTACGTATCACATACGAATCACATCGCATTAACCCGTTCCTTCCGCAATTATCTGAGTGCCTTTAATGCCCCCAAACGAGATTCTTTTCGCCCGTCGACAGAGAGGCACACAGGTTGGTAATCCAGCTGTGTGAAGGCAGGCAAGCGGTTCATTGTGTCCCCCTTTCTACGGTCAACTACATGTGCCCGTGAACAATGGAAATATCGATCGGGTGCAAGGTATGAACAGAGCGTGCGCTGATGAGCTCTCAGAATATTTTGTTCTACACAAAACCGGGTAAATGAATGAGGTGACTGGGGTCAGCGAAGCCGCATTTCTAACTGATCTCAGCCTTGATCATTACGTACATGTTTGTACGAGTTTACAGCAGAACAAGCAAAAAACTAAATCAGGAAAAGGTACATAATACTGTAAAACCCCCCTTTTTTAAACAGCAGGAGAACAAATCCTGATAGAATAAACCCTGGTCTTTTTATCAAACCCACTTTTCTGAGCATTTTAACACAAAGAAACATGAATTTACGCCACTGAAGCAGGCACCCTTGTCTTAATTTTGGGAACCTGGTAAACCAGGTTCCCGTATATCAGTTGCTCCCATGGGAACGTGTAAACCAGGTTCCCGTAAGGAACAGGTTAAATGCAACAAAAATAAAAAAAAAAGAAGAAAATCTGTCAGCAAACGACATATTATGCTCATTATCCCCCGAACATTTAAATTGTGTCTACGAGAGGATTTATCTAGGAATGTGTTTGTATTTACATCCTGTCTATTCATAGAGATTCAATGTAACCTGGTACTCGTGCATAACACGTGCACATGTGACGGTGTAATGCGCCATGATGAATATATGACTTCGATAAAATGGCACTATCGACTCCTGCCTTGTTTGTGTACAGTACATCCTCTGCTCGGTGTCTTCTTGGGCATTTTTTTTTCAACGATGTTATAATTATAATAAGAATATCCTTCATGACAGTACAACCCTTTAACGAACTACTAATAGCATTGTTGTTATGATTAAAAAAAAAAAAAACAGACACACACATATTCACACACATCAAATGGAGGGTCACGCAAAAGGTTTACTTCTGATTTTATTCAGTTTGCCGATTTTGGTAAACCCCAGGACTCTGTGGCGGAAGAAGGCCAATTTTCATGTCAATAATGGCAAACAGGTCGCCATGCCGAGGTTGCTATCGCATACAATACGTATGTACAATGTCATTGTATGTTGTTGTTAATTTATTTGGAGTTTATCATTCCTCTAGGAACATTTAAACCAACTGAACACACGAAGTAGTATGTCACAATATTTTTGCATGTACACGTGTATTAGTAAGGTGGGTGCGTGCACGCTATGGTCTTAACCGCCGCAATTAAGCACGATTTTCACTTGAGAATGGTAATTTGCATACCGATGCAAATGAGGTCGCCAGAGCGTGCGGCTGGCCGCTCGTCATTGGTTAGTTTCCTAACCGTTGCGAAGGTCTGAATGTCGTTAACATTGCACTCATGTTTACGAATATTTTGCTTGTTAATAAACATAAGATAAGACCAATCGTCACCAACTGTACACAAATAGAAACGAGATAAGAAATATCTAAAAAACGAAACGTTTTTAAGACATCCGTGTCACCAATGAAAAGAGCACCTAGGATTAAATGCATATTGAAGTTTTTACAAAAAGTCACGATTTCCAACCTTTTACCATGTGACGGCCGCATGGAGGATGAAATAATAAGTAATAGACATGCGTTTCTAAATTCGATTTGTGAATTTAAAGCAAAAAATTATATCAGCAACAATAATACGAGGATTTGACAATACGAAATTGTTCCACGTGTATCCAATCACACGAATATTCTAAGAATTTACTGATTATACAGAAGAAAACAGAAAAGAAGGATAGGGAGACTACATAGAGCAGAGGTTTTCATAAATACGGTTTAATAGGTAGATACTTCGAACATTTCTGCAATGCTTCTAGAACAGAATAAAGAGCAAACGCTTCTGCAAGTTAAATGGTATGGAGGGCAAATTTGAAACAATTAAAATTCGACATATTCTTTAAAATATCGGATATGAGGCAACTGATTCCGCAAAGTGGCCTCAATTGTCTGAAATAACTAACCGGTGCCCGCATTGAACCCTGGATCCCAGCATCTGTGCAAACGTGCGATCTCAAATGATTTCTTTGGAACAGTAAGTAATTTGTCAGTATGGAAATTTAATTATTAAGAGGAAATCGTGAGAGCTAAAGCTGCAATGTCCTGATGAAATGAACAACATTATACGAGACAATAAAGGATAAGCTTAGATGTCACAAAGAATTATTTTCTGGCACATTCTTTTTTTGTTTCATTAATATGTCATCCATTTTTTATGCGCCGTGATAGTGAACGGAGATGTAACCACAACCTCGCCTTGTATATGGTCCTCAACTAATTCAAAGTTGCATTGCCGTTCTTGTATTTTTTAAAGAGCATGTAATGTGCTGTTTTCTGTAATTTGTTCGTGACCAACCTTGTTTATCTAAAACAATTGAATCCCTTCTGCATTTTTTTTATTGTGTCAGTGCCAGTATCACTGTGAAGCTATTAAGAGTTACTCAGGCCCATTAGGCCAAAAAAAAAAAAAAAATGGTTTGTTTGCCCTTCGCGACCGACCGAAAATCACGGAAATTTCGGGTCGCCTTTTTTTTTTTTTTTTTTTGCTCTTTCAAGTTTATTTTTTTCCACAAATTTCATCTTCTACAAATTTGTGAATGGTTTTAAACCCAAAATTATCCATTTTAAGCTAGAGAAAGAATAAAAAAAAAGGCTAAAAATGTTTGTTTGTTTGTTTGTTTGTTTTTTTTTTTTTCATCTGATCGACCCGTCGTAATTGCAAATTGTGGTCGGGCCGCGTCGGTCCACAGGCTACGTTTTATAGCATGCATTGCATGCTACAATGTAGCTACCTTTTTGGCTCACATGCGTGCACACGCACGAAATCCAATCAATGCATGTATTATTATGCACTTAGTACAGGGCTGCACACTGGCGACATTCGCGCTAGCTTGCGCATTGGCGCTGCTCACGCACTGCCATGCCATGCAATGCAAAGCATGTACAGTGTAACTGCTTTTCGTTTGCTTGCGATCGGCGGTCATGCCAGACAAGAAGCATTGATAGAACTAGACTTGGAATTTGTCAAGACTGACAAATTAGGTGATCCGATTTTTTTTTTTCTAATCAATGATTCGAGTCCTGATCGCAATAGGCATGACCATATAGGTTTCATCTGTGTTTAGACATTGGCCGTGTGATATTTGGATTCTCATTTAGAAAAGAGAGTCAGTTCCCTGTTTTATCAAAAGATAAATTTAACGTTAAGTCAAAATAATCTATGATTAACCTCTCAAATCAACTCTAAGTCCACTTAATCTATGATTAACTTCCAAATCCACTTGAAGTCCGTCTTATCAAGACACCCAGAGTTGACATCAACTCCAAATTCCTAAAAAATCAACACATAAGTTTTCTCAACCGCTCCAAATCTATGATTAACTTAACAGGTGATAAATATCAACTTTAAGTAGAAACAGTCTAGGTAGACTCAATTGTAAGGCAATTTACAGAAGAAATATGACTGTCACACGTTCCTAGTCTAGCTGGGGTCTTGTCACAACTGTGTGTCTGTTAAATGCTAACCTTTCTCTAACATTTTGTTTCGTTTCTTTCATGTAATTATGGTCTTTTCCTTGCATGAAATTCACGATCGGTACGCATTGCTTACGCGACTGCTGCACGCAAACACCCTCGACAGCAGTCGCGATCCCAGCCTGCGCGCCCGGCGCCTCGGCACGCCGTCCGCCCGCCAATCAAGCTATCGTCAGCAAGAAAGTAACCGAGTACAGTACTGGAACTGGAACCGCGTCTGTGTGTAATGCATATCTTGCCAAAGTAAAGAACACATATGCGAGGAAACCAATGATTTCTGACGTGCATAGACCTACGTAGAGCTAGTTCGGCAATAGATACTAATTAAGAGTTTAGTAGGCATATACAGAAAATAAAGAGTTTAATTCTATATAGCACCGAGTACGACAGTAACTTGAGATCCAGAAGTGTAGCATTTTGTAGCAAAATGTACAATATAGGTCAAAAATCAAGGTCAAAGGTCAAAGAAGTCAAAGGTCAAAATTCTGTGTAGAAGTTTTGAAGCCCTCACCTAGTGCCATCACATAAAGCAAACAGAAACGAAATCGGGTTAGAAATGGCGAAGGAGTAGCATTTTGTAGCATAATGTACAATATAGGTCAAAGGTCAAGGTCAAAGGTCACAACTGAAATTCTGTGTAGAAGTTTCAAAGCTCCCATGTAGTGCTATCATATAAAGCAAACAGAATCAAAATTGGCTCATAAATGACAGAGAAGTAGCAAATTGAAGATTTTGATCACACACGGACGCACACATGGACACACGGACGGACACACGGACGGACGGACACACGGACACACACACGTACGGAGCCCGTTTCATAGTCCCCTGCTCGAACTCGTTCGGCGGGGACAATTAAATATGATGTAAAGGTTGAACTATATACGGTAATACATGTTTGACAACAGTTGGGCTGATGTCATCATATCCACTGCTCTTCCCTTTCTTCAACAGTTTACCAGTTCTGATTATTTCTTCCTCTGTCACTGGCTTAAAAAATAAAGAATGGAGACAGTGGTTCTTGCAGATATCCATAAAAATCATCAGTCCTTCCACTGTCAATCTCACTATTAACTTTAGATCCAGTATGAATAAAAAAATCATTAAAACGTTCACAAATTTATTATTCCATTTATATTCCAATAGTGACACACAACGTGTGTCTCGCTGAATAACTGGTGGTAGTGTGTGGTGACAAAGCCGAGTATTTCGGCAGTAAAAGTAGCAGCAGCAGGAGAAAATGTCTCCCACTTTCTGCTCGCATTATTACACTGCCAGCAGGTGAGTCAAGTGGTGACTTGATAGGCACGCTTCACACGAAAGTTTACCCAGAAACATGACAAATCCCACGGTGCCAAGGTGCTAGAGTGGGGAATGGGGAGGGGTGGAGAGAGAGAGAGAGACCAATCAACAGAAGAAACCGCGCGTACTCGCGCATTCTCGGAGGTCATGGACAGTCTGGGGTCTTGGAGATGAACAGAGAAGGAATGTTTAATTAAAGATAGCTCAAGTCGAAGACCCAGGATTACAAATGTTGATTCTTTTTTTTCCCTTTCATTTAACATGCCTTCACGTTTAGAAATGGTTGCACTCCTTAAAAAACTCTCCTGCGATCTTTGTTAACTTAATGTAGCCGTTTAAAACGTCAAACTTACCATGAAAGTGTTACTACGTGTAATACAATAGTTAATACTATACCTATTGCTTTATTCATATTTATAAAACACAAATTTGACTACCAATGACAATAAAAAAAATACTTATATTTGTTTTGTGCGGAGATTTTTCGTCTTGATCCTGACTAGTTCATATGAAATTTTTAATGTTTTTACGGCAGCATCAACAGCCTAAAATACATTACTGAGAGATTTATAAATTATGAAATTTTTGGCAACCAGCCATTTGAACTTCAGGCATGAAAAGCTCCTGATATATCCTTTTAGCAAAAACAATTCAACAGATCAGAGACAAAAGTTCCTTCAAATTTTAAGAAGTAGCACGCAGATTTGGGGGCGTGGTAGGGTCCATGCTTTGAGATCGTCACAATCGTGTTGTCACCAGGGAGGTGGAGTGTCTCTCTTCCACCTCCCTGTTGTCACGGAGTATCGGGAAGTTGTCACAAACTCCAGGATCACCCCTCCCTGCCAACTCCATGTTGCTCCCAGGGAGGCGGGAAGAGTCTCTTCCCACCTCTCTGTTGCTCCCCAACGTGCATCGTGAATGCGTGGCGTTTCTTGTCACCGTCCGTACCCGAGGCTGCTTTGTATTTGTTTTGGAATATTGATTCATTTCTTGTCATGACATGAGTGTAGTAATCGTTTTGCATGGCTATGTAAATAATTGTGATACAACGTGTACTCAACTCGTCTTTGTGATTTTTTTTCTTTCAGTCCAAAAGGAAGACAAAATAGTATCATGACGTTTGCAATTGTTCGAAAGGTCTGCTTTTGATAACTCACAGACTATCAAATCACCCTTGTTTTTCCCGCTCCCAGGCCCTCCAATTCAGCAATCCACACGCGCGCGCAAATTCCTTTGCCATGTGGTTTTGCCAGCCAGCTGTCGGAATGTGCTTTGAAGTTACATTTCAGCCTGGCCTGGCTGGCATGAATGGGTGTCGAGTTTCAATCAATACCCACTGTTGTTTTATTCTTGTATTTGAACATGTCGTTTCACCTGACAACACACGGAGATCGGGAAAGTGTAGGGCTAGGGAAATGGTTTTTGTTGTGTGTTGCAACCTAATCCGGGCAATTAACCCCAGAGGGCAATTACCCCCCCCCCCCCTCCCCCCGGTAAATACTGTTTAATGGTTAGGTTAGAGTAAAGATTAGGGTTAGGTTTAGAGTGAGGAGTTTGGGTTATGGTTAGGATTAGGGCCAGGGGAAGGGTCCGGGGTAATTGCCCAGGAAGAAAAGAGGGACGCGTTTTTGTTCTTGGTCAAATCGATTTTCCTAGGTGATGCTGTGGAGCTAGAAAGGAACAAAAAAAGCAATTATGATGTCTGGCGTACTTCCGGGACGTCTTATTTTTCTTGCGCTCTGAAATTTCCTATTGTTTGGCGTTATCAACGCCGTTAATGTAGTTACCCTCTTTCGCATTATAAACTTAAAGTCCATAGAACATTCATACGCATGACACTCGAAAAGCTATACTGGTGTATAGTTTGAACACAGCAAAATGAAATAACGTACTGGAACTGGAACCGCGTCTGTGTGTAATGCATATCTTGCCAAAGTAAAGAACCCATATGCGAGGAAACCAGTGATTTCTGACGTGCGTAGGCCTACGTAGAGCTAGTTCGGCAATAGATACTAATTAAGAGTTTAGTAGGCATATACAGAAAATAAAGAGTTTAATTCTATATAGCACCGAGTATGACAGTAACTTGAGATCCAGCTTAACGTTTTAGGCACAACTGGTTATATAAAAATAACGTTCAGCGAGTCGTTTGTACTTACCGTAACACGTAGTGGCGTACTGCAATCTAGAATTTCGACATGTTGATGATGTAGACTTGCGATCTATTCTTTACAAAGCCGATCTGCGCCGTAGAGGTAATTTAAACAAGCTACTGTAATCACCACACTCTCACAAGTTTCCATAATCCTACACGTAAACACACAGGACTTCAGCCTATAGTATAAAGACTTGAAGTAATCCGACGTATGTGCGGAATCTTTACGGTACACGCGTACGCAGATTTTCGTTGAGCTCGGGATGTGCTAGATCTATCGACCTACTTTTTTCAATACAACGCAAAACGCCGTATTTTGCGGTTTTGTTGCAAACTTAAAACTTCTAATGCAGCGGCTATATAGCGCTAATAATACTGCGTCGCACTAGCAGACTACGAATCCGTGGCCATGGCAAACAATCATGTTTTTGTTGTTTGTTTTGCTTAATGTATTGTTTTGTTTTTAAGCAGACAGTACCGGAAACCAGCCTCGTCCCGTGTTTTTAGTTTTGACTAAATCAATAATTAAGTCATGGTGATGAGCTATAACTATATAATCGACTATTGAGTCTCTTCGTAAAACGGAAACTTGCAGTTGATTTAAAGTTATAGCAGACTTCAAGTTGGATAAAGTTAGCGTTGATTTCACAATCAACGCTAACTTTATGTTGATAAAACAGGGCCCTGCTCGATAAAGACAATCTGTCCTCCGTAGACAGACGGAAGGTAACAGTACCCATTGCTGTGTGGATATTCTTAACCACTGTCTCTATGGAAAATTGGGTGAGGTACCTCACCCTTCTCGATTGCGTCTAATTCACGGCCCTAGGTCGGCAAATTTAAGTTTGTACAGTTAAATCAACTATTCAAGAATAGACTTCACAAACCACATTAATGAACTAGACTTGGAATTTGTCAAGACTGACAAATTAGGTGATCCGATTTTTTTTTAATCAATGATTCGAGTCCTGATCGCAATAGGCATGACCATATAGGTTTCATCTGTGTTTAGAGACATTGGACGTGTGATATTTGGATTCTCATTTAGAAAAGAGAGTCAGGTCTGGTATCTTTGTTACCAAATTCGGTATACACTATAACGAAGATACAGAATGAAGTATATTTGACCATTGACCCAACTTTGCACAGCCAAGATGGCATCTGAGCAAAAAGTGGTTATTTTGTGAAATGATTCTTGTAACATGGCCTTTGCGTGTGCAAAATATGGGAAAGATAGGACATGTATTCACCAAGATACAGGTTAAAACATTTATGACCTTTGACCCTAATTTACATACCCAAGATGGTGTCTGATCAAGTAGTTGTTATTTTATGAAATAATGTACGTGACATAAACTAAACATGTGCAAAATATAGGGATGATAGGGGCTGTTTTTCTTGAGTTATTGCAAAGAAAGTTGCAGAGAGAAAGAAATATCTCAATACATCGAAGATAAGTTTGATGTCAACCAAGTTTTTTGACGTGATCTCGGCGTCGTATGAAAAAATTGAGAATCCCTGATGATAGCCCAAAGTCTCAGCTACAACATATTAAAATCTGGGAGAAATTTACAGAAGAGTAAGTGAGGTAGTGCTCGATAAAGACCGTCATGTCAATTTTCATTTCCAGAAAAATTCCCTCCCATAGAGATAACACGTAAACTGGTTAAATTTGACAAGGTTACATTATATCCATTTTCACGTGGTGAAGACATCATCCGATTAAAACTTTGATTGAACAAAACTTAAAGAGTATTACTTTGGCTACAACATACTAAAATCTGGAAGAAATTCACCGAAGGGTAATTAAGCTAGTCGTCGATAAAGACAATCATGTCAATTTTCACATCTAGAAAAATTCCCTCCCATAGAGATAACACGTCATAATGAAGATAAAGAAAGAAGTACATATGACCTTTGACCCTACTTTGCACAGACAAGATGGCGTCTGAGCAAAAAGTGGTTATTTTGTGAAATGATTCTTGTAACATGGTCTTTACGTATGCAAAATATGGGAAAGATAAGACATGTATTCACCAAGATACAGGATGAAACATTTTTGACCTTTGACCCTAATTTACATACCCAAGAAGGTGCCCGATCAAGTAGTTGTTATTTTATGAAATAATGTACGTGACATAAACTAAACATGTGCAAAATATTGGGCTGATAGAGCTTGTTTTTCTTGAGTTATTGCAAAGAAAGTTGCAGAAAGAAAGGAATATGAAAATACATGGAAGATAAGCTTTAATTTCAACCAAGTTTTTGGGCATGATGCCGACTCCGTATGAAAAAACGAAGGGCACACTAACGATAGCCCAAAGTCTCAGCTACAACATACTAAAATATGGGAGAAATTCACCGAAGCATAAGTGAGTTAAGGGCTTTTTACACTTGTGTTTCTTAACCCCGGACTTTCTCTGACCCAGGACTATCGTTAGTCCCGTACCAATTTTTTCAGCTTTTTACACTCGCCAATTAGTCCCGTACTATCTCTTGTCCGGGGCTAAGGAGAAAACTGACCTTTTTACACTCGTCTTTCTTAGCCCCGGACTTTCCAAACCACATGAATATTCATAATTACGCTGTGTACTGTACACGTACACGCGCGCACCGGCAGCACTTGATTACCTCGTTTCTGATTGGTCAGTGAGGGTCGCACTTCGTCTCCGTCGCTTAGCCCAGGATTATTTTTTCGTTCTGTTTACACTCACTTGCTTGGCACCGCAATTGCGGTGCTAGCACCGCAATTGCGGTGCTAACCCCTGCTATTTTGCAGGGCCAGATAGTACCGTACTATCGGTGGGGCTAGCCCACTTTGGCAAAAACGAGTGTAAACAGAAAGTGGGCTAAGGATAGTCCCGTACTATCGGTGGGGCTAAGGCCCCCCCTTAGCCCCACCGATAGTCCGGGGCTAAGCAAAAATTTACAAGTGTAAAAAGCCCTTTAGTGCTCGATAAAGATAGTCATGTCAGTTTTCATTTCCAGAAAAACTGCACTCCCATAGAGATAACACGTGAACTGGTCAAATTTAACAATGTTACTTTTAATCCCTTTTTACGAGGTGATGCCGTCATCCAATCAAATTGTTGTTATTATATATCTGAAAGACCATTTAATAAGCTACAACATATTGAAATTTGGACGAAAATCAACTAAAGAATAAGTGAGATATGCTTGAATGAACTTGAAATTTGATGACGTCATTTTGAAAATTTACTTTTTTAACTTTATTAAGAAATTTGATATATTTTAATCATTTTTCCAGCATTGCCAACCCATGAAATGACATGTACAACTCATCAGCTTTCAGAATATGTAAAGAAAATGGGGGGTCACCGTCCATCCTGACGAGTAAAATCGGATTTAAAATTGGCAGTTTTTTGGCATTGTTGCACTGTATATCGCCATTGACGCGCGCGCGGAATTTCAACTTTGACGGACCCGTATGATGTCATTTTGAGTGGGATTGACTTGAAACTTGGTAGAAATATTCCTTGACATTTCAGACATCCGATCAAAGTGAAAAAACGGGAAATTTTCATTGCATATGAGCTGTGTGTGCGTATATGTGCGCGCGCGTACGCGTCCGTCCGATTTTTTCAATTTTTCAAAAAATGCTCCAAATGGTCTGAAACGTGTGCAAAAAAATTTTGAGCTCGATTTGAGCATACAAATATTTCAACGCGCGCGTACGCGCACGTTTGAAGTATATAGATGAATTTTGAAAACATGAGTAGAATCACGTTGACTTGAACTATATGTGACGTAAATTTCATTGAAAAATTCCATTCCATAATTGAGATATAATTGAGAATGTGTTTTCATATAATGACGTCATAGTGACGTCACGGTCGACTGATCACTACGATTTTACTTGACCCGTCGTCTTTGGGACGTGATGCACATATGGTGTAATTTTAACATTGATAGGAGGAGGACTTTCTGAGCTAATCGATACACAAATTTTGTCCAGAAATAAAGAAGAAGAAGAAGAAGAAGAAGGAAAACAAAGAATCAGTACAGATACAGAAGGTGATCCGAGAGGATACTCGGATCACCTAATAATCCAACATTTCGGTCGAATTTTCAACGTAAAACACACATCAACCAGCCTGTTGCGTCGTCACGTTCAAACTTGTTTGAATGTAAAAAAGCTGTCAGAAATTTGGTTTACAACGACGTTGATCCGTGCGCGATGCTCCACACAGGAGCCGGGATCATTGACTTCGGTCTGTATCCGGAGGGAATGCACCGACGGACAGATACAGACCGATCTTTCGGTCAAGTATTCACAAAGATACAGGATGAAACACTAATTTACATACCCAAGACGGTGTCCGATCAAGTAGTTGTTTTTTTATGAAATAATGTACGTGACATAAACTAAACATGTGCAAAATATGGGGGCGATAGTGGCTGTGTTTTTTTAGTTACTATAGTATTGCAAAGAAAGTTGCAGAAAGAAAGAAATATTTCAATACATGGAAGATAAGCTTTAATTTCAACTAAGTTTTTTGACGTGATCCCGACATCGTATGAAAAAACGTAGGGCACATTGACGATAGCCCAAAGTCTCAGCTACAACATATTAAAATTTGGGAGAAATTCACCGAAGTATAAGTGAGCTAGTGCTCGATAAAGATAGTAATATCAATTTTCATTTCCAGAAAAACTGCACTCCCATAGAGATAACACGTAAACTGGTCAAATTTGACAAGGTTACATTCAATCCATTTTTACGAGGTGATGCCGTCATCTAATCAAAGTGTTGTAATTATATTAATGAAAGATCATTTAATAAGCTATAGCATAATGAAATCTGGGTGTAAATTGGCCAAGGATAAGTGAGATACGCTCGAGTGAACTTGAAATTTGATGACGTCATTTTGAAAATTTACTTTTTTTACTTTATTAAGAAATTTGATATCTTTTCATCATTTTTCTAGCATTGCCAACCCATGAAATGATATGTACAACTCATTAGCTTTCAGAATATGTAAAGAAAATGGGGGGTCACCGTCCATCCTGACGAATAAAATCGGATTTAAAATTGGCAGTTTTTTGGCATTGTTGCACTGTATATCGCCATTGACGCGCGCGCGGAATTTCAACTTTGACGGGCCCGTATGACGTCATTTTGAGTCGGATTGACTTGAAACTTGGTAGAAATATTCCTTGACATTTCAGACATCCGATCAAAGTGAAAAAACGGGAAATTGTTATTGCATATGAGCTGTGCGTGCGTATATGCGCGCGCGCGTACGCGTCCGTCCGATTTTTTCAATTTTTCAAAAAATGCTCCAAATGGTCTGAAACGTGTCCAAAAAAATTTTAAGCTCGATTTGAGCATACAAATATTTCAACGCGCGCGTACGCGCACGTTTTAAGATATAGATGAATTTTGAGAATATGAGTAGAATCAAGTTGACTTGAAATATATGTGACGTAAATTTCATTGAAAAACTCCATTCCATTAATGAGATATGATTGAAAATGTGTTTTCATATAATGACGTCATAGTGACGTCACGGTCGACTGATCACTATGATTTTACAAAATTTGTCGTTTTTGGGACACGATACATATATGGTATAATTTTGAAGTTGATAGGAGGAGCACTTTCTGAGCTAATCTCTACACAACTTTTGTAGAGAAATAAAGAAGAAGAAAAACAAAGAATCAGTACAGATACAGAAGGTGATCCGAGAGGATTCTCGGATCACCTAATTAGAAGCGCACGCATTTCTGGGTCATTTTACTCACGATCCGATCCCGGCTTCGCAGCAGCGTGGCAGTTGACATGTTAAAACTGATTTACTTGTGTCGATTTTTAGAAAAGTAAAAACATATTCGATATTCAGCGATACAGTAAATGGATCTGATTGCGTTCAGTTTCATTTTACACAGTCATTTCACAAATGAATATTTTCATTCGTTCAGAATGATCTCACAATGAAGATGGGCGCAAAAAGGATCACGAAATCGGCCCTTCCGTGTACTTTTTAAGAACGTATGCACAAAATGTGAAGAGATAATACTAGGAAGAAAAAAAAAATCATTAAATCATCGCAGTCCCGCTTACATATTTGAGGTAGAAATCGTCCCAAAAAGGATCATAAACGTCGGCCGGCCGCGTCGTACACCTTTCAAAAGCTCATGTACGAAATGCGAAGAGATTATAGAGGAGAAAAAAAAAATAAAGGACACATTTGGTACGTGCATCATAAAAGATTACAGCCGAATAAAAATTCATGAAATCAACGCAATCCCGTTGAAATTTGAGGAAATAATAGGCGCAAAAGGGATCTTGAATTCAGTCCTGCATGCCGTGTTGGTTATCAAAACGCACGCACAAATGCGACGAGATTATCGGGAGAAAAATTAAAAAAAAACACATTTTTACCCTTCTGGTGCGTGTATTACAAAAGATTACATCCGAAGTAATTAATGAAATCGCCACAAACCGGCTGATATTTGAGGTAGAAATAGGCGCAAAAAGGAACGTGAATTCGGCCGTGTCGCATACCTTTTAAGAACGCGGAAAGGACACATTTTCATCCCCTTTTGGCGCTTGCATCATATAGATTACAGCCGAGTAGTAATTCATGAAAATTTCGCAATCCCGTTGAAATTTGAGTAAACAATAATAGGCGCAAAAAGAATCTCGAATTCGGCCCTGCATGCAGTGTATAGTTTTGAAAACGCATGCACAAATGCGAAGAGATTATCGGGAGAAAAATAAAGAACGCATTTTCAACCCTTCTGGTGCATGTATCACAAAAGATTACAGCCGAAATAATTGACGAAATATCGCAATCCCGCTGGTATTTGATGTAGAAATAGGCTCTAAAAGGATCGTAAATTCGGCCGTGTCGTATACGCATGTACGAAATGCGAAGAGATTATAGGGAGAAAAATACAGGACACATTTTCAACCCCTTTTGGCCCGTGCATCATAAAGATTACAGCCGAATAATAATTCATAAAATCATCGCAATCCCGTTGAAGTTTGAGGAAACAATAGGCGCAAAAAGAATCATGATTTTTGGCCGTGTCGTATATCTTTTAAGAACGCATTTACGGAATGCGAAGATATTATGGGGAGAAAAATAAAGAACGCATTTTCAACCGTTCTAGCTGGTGCGTGCATCACAAAAGATTACATCCGAAGTATTTATGAAATCGTCACAATCCCGCTGACATTTGAGGTAGAAATAGGCGCAAAAAAAGTATCATGAATGCGGCCGTGTGGTACAACTTTTAAGAACGCACTTACGAAATTCGGAGAGTTTATCGGGAAAAAATAAAGGACGCATTTTCAACCCCTTTTGGCGCGTGCATCGTAAAATATTACAGCCGAAGTAATTTATGAAATCGTCACAATCCCGCTTATATTTGAGGTGGAAATGTGCGCAAAAAGGGTTGCGAATTCGGCCCTGCATGTCTCGTCACAATCCCGCTTATATTTGAGGTGGAAATGGGCGCAAAAAGGGTTGCGAATTCGGCCCTGCATGTCGTGTACCTTTCAAGAACGCATGCACAAATGCGAAGAGATTATCGGGAGAAAAATAAAGAACCCCTTGTATCGCGTGCATCAGAAAATATCACAGCTAAAATAATTCATTAAATCATCGCAATCCAACTGACCACCAAGAGCAGGTTACGCAGCAAGTTCGTGCGCTGATGTTTAGAAAAAGTCACAAACGCATTTGATACAATCTGATTTTGTTCATTACCATTTTACACTAATTCACAAACATTCTAATTTTTTCCTGTCTTTAAATTTCTTGTGCAATAAATAATGCAAGTAAAAAAAAAAAAATAAATAATCTGTAAAATGTACATGAGGTGGGGGGGGTACATCCATAAAGACAAGGAAATAAGTTTGCAAGTCATTTAATGTTTTTTTTATGTTGTCGTTGTTGACCGGTAAATTTTCTGTTCGGACCTGTACAAAATGGTAAACGGGGCATTTACCGGTCCGACAGAGACACGTCGGACCGGCAGAAAAAATGGGTTAGTGTGCAGCCCTTCACAAGATGGCTACTTTTGCAGCATCCGTTACCAGCTGTCATGGCACCAAAACTGTTTGGAGTTCAGTTGCCAGCATCTCACTGGAAGGTACTTTTTTGGAGCTGTTTGCAAAATTTAACAAAGATGAACGTTATAAGTGTTTGTCAGTGAGCGTTTCTGCCTCGCGTACCGGGCCCTGGCAAGACGTAAATTTGAATGAATCTCTTGGAGTTTTGAGTGCATTGACATGGAAAAAAGGGTATACCCTGTATTAACAAAAAAAAAAAAAAAAAAAAAAACGACCTACCGACCCTCTTGGGTTTTGACAATTAAGGGCAAACAAACACTTTTTTTTTTTTGGCCTTACCGACATGTCTCACATTTAGCCTCTCAATAGTAATGTAGCGTTCATTCCTACTGTATTTGTATCTACTCCTATGTATTTTCTGTCCATGTTGATGTATCGTTAGTTTTCACTGAAATTTCCCCCAGCCCTATCATAGTGAGAGTGGAAACTTCAATGTCAGCTTGCTAACCTCTTATTCCGGTTTAGACTAGCTTACAGTCAGGTCAACATTGCGTAGATAGGCGTATTTTAAAGCCTTACAATCGTGGCTAGTGGTTTGTGCGGCACGGAGACGAACGCAACACGCACCATTCTGTATCAAATGTCGTTATACCGAATGAGAATAGCGCTGGCTCAATGGGTCAGCGAACACCATTGAGACTCGAAATCACCTGACCCAAAATGGCTGTCCGAGCCACTCGAGCTTCCAAATGGACGCACATACTCAGTGCGCATGCGCATGAAGACAAAAAAAAAAAGAAGCCACACGTCTTCTGGCCTCTCTCCTCCAATTACCGCAGCTTGCGGTCACGATGTTTGTGTATGATGCTTACACACAAACTCACACACACTTACACACACACACACACACACACACACACACACATGTCTCAGTGGAAGCATTTCCCACACGTTTATGGATATAGCAGTGAGTCTGGCATTGGGCAATTGCATGCACAAACTTCGGTCGTTCGGGAATTTACGAAATGTGACCCTGCATCACAAAACAAGCACAAAGTCGCCAGACGTGAAATTTTAGTTAAGAACATCGATTATTCTGAAAGAACAGACTTTAAAGGTAGGGGATACCTTTTACAGACCTCCCAAAATGCAGCAAAACATTAAATATGAACCTCAGGGGACTTGCTTAGGCCACTGCTTAGAAATATGGAAGTCAACAGTTATCTAAAATTTGAATGATGCACAAAACTCAACTACTCAGTAGTTCTGTGTCAGCCACACTTAAGCCTTTTTTGTTGCAGTCTTCTGTACTTGTTATCTATAAACACAAATCTAAAAGTACAAGAGATGATGTAATAACATATAGAGTGTGTGGCAAGAATGTATATAGAACTGTTTGTAAGTGTTGATGAACTTTCTTCACAAAATATACATGATGGCCACGCATGCGGTGCATGGGTCTGCAAAGGTAGCCTAGTAATGTACTGGAATTTACGGTGAGCCCCGAAAAAAATTCAATTTAAAATCTAACGGTCAAAAAAAATGTACTAAATGTTACCTTCTACTTTCAATATTTTATGGGAGTTTCTAAAATGATACTCTCTTCAACATACCACTGTATTTATACAACTCTTCATTTAAGGCATGCAAATGGGATTCCCTACCTTTAAGCTTCAAAATGATGTCTATTTCAAATCAAATGGACTCTCCTAACTTATCTATATATTGGAAAGAAATCACACTTTCAGGAAAAGTGTGAACTGAGAAAAGAAGCTCGAAAGTGCAGTGTCTATTCAAGCACTTAATATATTTTCTTTTTTTTTTTAAACCGTGCTGGCTGTGCGATGAATGGGACAAAAAATAGGAAGTAAACCACTCGAATAACAACAATGAAGGGATTATCAAATTTATCTAAAATTGAGCTTTCCTTATCCATACATTTTGTAGATAATTAATGCCGACTTTCAAAGCGGTATCATCATCCTTTCAAAAGTTATTAGACTTGAAGGTGACGACTTTGCAAATGGTTTTTCAGAAATGAAAAGAGGACTCTTAAGACACACTCAATCACACTATTCTACCAAAAATGTTCGAGATAAACTGCTAAAAAACACACTTTCCTGCCCGTTTTATGATCCCAAATTTTAGCATAATGTAGAAGAAGACTTGCTCTTTCAGAAAATATGAAAATGTCAAGATCAGCTAGGGTAACCCATTTCACTTATTTTCAGTCTTCACGCAAAATCAGTGAGTGCTATTTTTTATTCGTTTTGTGATACACAGTCACAAATAACGTACCATTAGGGCTTACAATCGTCAAACTGTAATATTCATACGGAAGATTCTAAGTACAACCATATCTATTGTTTATGCGACTTTTTTAGTATCAATCTAGCTATTTCTCTTGTAAAAAATGGCGACACGAGGTTCACAACTGGACCTCATGGAAGACCAGCTTACTGTAGCTGAATATGGGCTATCCAGCCATCTTCACAGATGGAAAATGAACAACAACAACAACAACAACTAAATCCGCGCATGTTTGGAACATCAGCTCGTGACCACTTTCGGTCTCAGGTCTTGCTTGAGTCAACATATCATGAATACGCTCCCGCATCAATTTCCATCGAGCACGAGCTTACACTTCCTTCACTGCTGTTGGGTCATGTCTCCACGTGCATTTTGCACTCGCCAGCAGCCTGCTAGCTGATTTTTTTTTTTTCCTACCAGCAGAAATAAACTCCGCTTATCAGAGTTCCGGTCCAGAGACACTACAGTTTTGGCTCTGCTGTTTATCGTCAGAGACATCCGTCCCTTCGTCTCTGTTCAGCGATTTAACGAACGTCGAGACATTCGTTTTCTTTATTCAACACATCTTCCGGCACGACGACCCACATGTCGCTGGTCGAGATAAACATCACTCTCCTACCTCCACTCGACTCTTCAGCCGCGACTGTGCGGAGCGTCGCATCTCCCTTTCCATCATCCCGCATCGCATCGTCCACGTCCTACTGACAACTGTTCGTTTTCATCGATCGCAATAGCCGGACTTTGCCCGAGCATGTAAATTGCGTACGATAAAAAGACTCAGCCACCCATGGACTCATTTAGTTTGCTGTGTGATTACAAGCATTGTGTAACCTGTCCATGTTACGTAAGCCCCCATCATTTTTACTGTCTATCCACATCTTGACGTCCGTTATTATTTAGATTCTGACTTGCCATGTAGGTACATCCCAATGTATGGTGCCATCTTTTTTATGTTAAAATGAATATAAAATAAATATTCGAAAAGGTAATCTTATGATTCTTGTGTAAATCATTTGTGTCGTAAATCCACGTAGTTTTTGATATGGAAAATAAAAATAGGACTTTGGTCAACAACTTTCGCGCACGCAAGCAGATAAACCAACACATGCATTCACCTTGCACATGCATTCATTCATCCAAATACCAAACCTCCTAATAGTAGAGGTTACTATGCAATCCTGTGAGATTTTTTTTTTTTGTGCCAAAATTGATTTGTTTTTTTTTTTTATAATTTTGTCAATTTTTGGGTGCTGTATCACACACACACAAAAAAAAATGGTTCCATTTTTTTCCAACTACGTCTTCAGCCGCATTTTTTTTTTATTTCAAAATGACCGCCAAAACAAACTGTATTTTTATCCATGTCTCATTAAGTGAGCATTGTAGAACCTTCAAATTTGGTGCAAAATGCATGGTTGTGATCTCAGACATTCTGCTATATCATTTTCTGATATTGTGGATTGTTTTGATACAATTTATAGGCTGCCATCTTGAAATTCAAAATGGCCGCCATAGCGTTGTTACCCATATTCCATGTTGCTATTATTGCAGGAGCATCAACATTTTAGTAATGCACATGCTTGTCGTGTTCAACGTTCCAGTACAGCTGTTTCCTATTGTGGATCATTAGATAGGATATCTTAAAATTCAAGATGGTGGCCATAGAAAAACATAATATACTTTGGTAAGTACCTTAGATGAATTTGCCAAAATTTTCCCAGTTGGACCGAATTCATTTTCATGTCATGCAGAACGACAGCCATCTCTTAATTCAAAATGGCCGCCATAAATTCAGACTGTAAGGTTGAAGTTCAAATGACGTCATCAAGCCATCCTGAGGGGCAAAACTGCGTGAGGAAGGGGGCAAGGGAGGGGAGAGGTACCATACCACTTTCCATACGTGTGAGCAAGCGTGTAAGTGTTACATTCCACGTACCACAATAGCCAAGCGGGTATGTGGTTCGCAAATACGTGATTTGTTTTTGCCTCACAGGCAAACATTATTTGGTGTCATGGAACGTCGTAGTTATATTAATTCCAGTTATGAATATTTTGTACAAAAGCAAGCATTGATACGATTAAAGGTGATCTCAAAAACTTTATGCTGCCTCGAAAAAATGAAGACAAACAAGGAAAAGTCTGGCAAAATGTCAAAAAATGCCATGGTCACCCTACCAGGCATCCAATTCACAAGCTTGTTTGTTCACCACAAAATGAAACATCTCATCAGGGAGCTCATAATTGCTAGATGCATTTCTTGAATAACACAAAATGAATAAGGGATGCATGTTTATTTATTTATTCCTTTTTTCCTGATTGCCCTTGTGTGGGTCATCCTCAATTTTCAAGACTTCCAAGCTGCTTCCTGCTGTACCGCCAGTGATTCTTAAACTACAAAAGAACAATAATAGCCCACTTTTGTGGCACTCTGGATGCATCAGAATTCCTCAACAATTTGTGACCCGCTACAACAAAATGATCCTAAAGTCGGGTGAGGTCGATTATTTGAAAATTGCATGACAAAATTCCCTAATCTTTCTGCTTTAAATTGATATATAACAATAATTATAAAAATAATCGGCTGCGGAGATATCGATGTTTAAAAGAGAGCATGTCGAGACGTATGGGAAATCACTGTTTCGAGAAAAGCGCCCTAAAAGTTTTCCTTGCGACGCAATCGCGATCAAGGGACACGCTAGTCAATTTTCACCTCCGGACAATAGAAGGTAAACCCTAGCAACCCCCGAAATGCTCATTCAAGCACAGCGTCGGCGGTCTCCTCACCGACCAATCAGTGACCAGGATGCCAGGAGAAGCGGTTGGGCATAGCGCACCCCGCCCGCACGCACCACCAGTCGACTTGGCAGTGTGCGAGCTTCACGCTTCGGTTAGCGGCAAGCAGCAAACTGACCAATGAGATCACTCCGGTCGTTGTTATGGGCGGAGCCTATCTGTGGCGCTCAATCCAAATTTTCGAACCGGTTTCTGCTTCGTTGAAACGCCAAAAACATGGCCCAGAAAAATGCTATTTTTTGTACTTTCCTTTCATCATTTTGCTTCAAAATTTCGACAGATGATAGAAGACATGTCAGACTCCAATAATATGTCAAAATCAGAAAATCGTAAGTTTTGACAAATTATGATGCTCTGACTTCAAACTCGATTTTCACGGCTTCGACCGTGCGCGACTTTAGGACCTTTTTGTTGTAGCGGGTCACATTTAGAACACCATCACACTAGGGTAATCTCAAATATTGTCACTGCATCGAAACTGATGAATGTGGTGTTTGACAATCAGGTATCGGACTCATTCAAGGAGGATTTTATAAAAAGAGATGAAAAGGGAAGTTTTCATGTACTGTACTAAGAATTTATATCTGAAAAAAAAAAAGCTGTCTGCGATAATATGAGAAAGGCCAGACATCCAGCTGTTGCAATTGAAATGCACCATTTAAGGTTGCATCAACATTCATTAAACTTAACCCGTTCCTTAGACCAGGCGTCCACTAGGGCGCGGACAAGACGCGGACAAGCCCCGGAATGCAAATTTGGTATTCCGCACTCCTTCGGGAACCTGTCCGCACGTTCCTGAACGTGTCCGCTCACTGTCCTAAACATGTCCAGCGTTTCCGCACCTTCGGGAGAGAGAAAAAATTCCGCGTCCAAATTTTGATCGAGACCAAAATTTGGACGCGGAAATGAACTTCCTGACACCTTCGGCAACTTGTCCTGACGATGTCCTGAGGATGTCCCGCTTGTCCGGAACCCTTCCGCTCCTTCCGCATACGCTCCGGAAAGAATCCCGCGGTGTGGGGAAGCTTCTCGAATGAATGCGGAAGACACCAGGGATTAGGACAGCGCGGAGCCGATGCGGATCTATATATGCAAGTGCCCGGAGCCGATGCGGAAATTTTGTGATCCAGACACGAAAATGTCGACACTTTCCGCGAGCGTCATGCCAATGAAACGCAAAATGAGCAAGAAGGGAGGCGAGGCCCCCATGCAAATATCCCCATCATAGGCACACCTTTCGTTTAGTGATGAAGAACAGGTAAATCTAAGGAATTTTCGGTCCCAGAAGGCAAAGAAGAAGGTAGTAGAGACTGTGCCAAAAGCAACCAGAAAGAAGTGAAATCAGCCCCCTAACTTCCTAGTAAGTTTGTTTTGATTTGATCTTTTCAGAAATTATTTTTCATCTGAGTGACTTTCCTGGTTCCTATTACTTACTATAGTACATTTTCCTTTGTTGTGTTGTTTTCGTATTTTATTTGCGAACAAACTAGGTTGTCCTATGTGACAGCCCAGCTGAAAAATCAAAAAAGTGCGTGGAAGTACACTCAGAAAAAAAAAAACATAGCATTTTTGACTAAATGTTAATGTATCATATAAAAATGAACAAGTTGTTATTCATGCGTAAATGCTTTCTAATGATACAACATATTAGAACAAAAGACAAATTCATCACACTAAAAAGCATGAATTCAATTGCAAAGATATACCTGTGGTCTCATTACAATGTAATGTCTTTGAAGCCCAAAAAACAACGAAAGCTAAAGATGATGGAGGAAAATGAAGAATTTTCTGTCACCTCAAAATTCAAGTGAAATGAGAGAAAAAGCAATAAATCATGAACTCCAAAAATTAAATTAAATTTCTGTCTTTCTTTTGTTTTGTTTTTTGCTGAGTGTATATATTCAAGTACACATTAAGCATCACAAATCAGTTCAGAAATATTCTTTACCTGAATGATTTTCGTAGTTGTTATTACCTTATACTTTCTTCTTCTCTTTTTGTTTTAATTGCAAATAAACTCGATTGTCCAATTTGACAGCCCAGCTGAAACCCCCCCCCCCAAAAAAAAGTAAAAGTATAGGTTGAAAATATTTCCCCTATTTTTACACTTCATTGAAAATAGGCTAGTAAGCTCTAAGCATGAAAAAAAAATTCTCGGACTTGAAAATGTTCAAAAGTGATCTAAATAAGAGAGGGTTAGAGATGCACAAGGGTAAAAATCAGAGAAAGAAAAACAAATTTAATGATTAGGATCATTTTGGCATGCTCTACAGAAGTATCAGGCAAAACATGTCTACTTCACGATGGATAAAGCACAGGTCTAAAAAAGGGAATAAAGAATATATATATATATATATATATATATATATATATATATATAATATAAGTAACAAAACTGCAACAAAGTTCATGCTGTATTCATCAAGAGTTTATTTCTTGTGAAGAAATAAACCGTTGGTGAATACACCATGAACTTTAAAAAGTTCATGCTGTATTCACCAACGGTTTATTTCCTGTGAAGAAATAAATCGGTGAATACAGCATGAACTTTGTTGCAGTTTTGTTACTTATCTTTTTATCTTTCCCACACGTGGACTACCTTATCAACATGATTATATATACATATATATGTATATATATATGCATATACATTAACATTTTGTATGTTTATTATGTATATATATATATATATATATGGTTCCAAAAGTTTGAGAATATCATCCATGTGACTGTAGGCAGAGAAAATTGTTCTCCCAGATGAGACAAATAAAAAAAAAAAAAATTGAGTCGTCAGCCGACATGCAGACAATCCTATTCTTCGACTTTCGGTGGTCACATTTATCAAATAATATTGACTAATCATATTAATATAATATCAGCCGCTACTGCGGAAGCACAACAAGGAGCATCAATGACGGTTAGCAGTCGAATGAGGAAAAGTCAAAGTCAGCGCCAAATTTATACCTTTCCATTTTCCTGGTGTTGTCCGCAGTTTGTCCGCATGCCTAACTTGTGTTGTCCGGAAGGCATCCTGATTGTCCGCGTTCATTTCTGGTGTAATCCTAGATGTTTCCGCGCTGCCCGGATACGATTAGCATATTCCGAGGTATTTCGCGCTCTTCCGGAGTGATTCCTAGGAATGTCCGCAGTCAGTCCGTGGACAGTCCTAGGAATGTCCCAGGACAAGCCGATTCACAAAGTTATTCCGCGCCTGTCGCGGACAGGATGCCGAAATAACAAAATTTGCTTCCGCAACCCTTCCGGGACTTGTCCGCGCCCAAGTGGACGTCCGCCCTTACGGGAACCTGGTTTACCAGGTTCACATGGGAGCAACTGATATACGGGAACCTGGTTTACCAGGTCTTCAAAATGAGGACAAGGGTGCCTGCTTCAGTGGCCTAAATTCATGTTTCTTTGTGTTAAAATGCTCAGAATGTGGGTTTGATATAAAGATCAGAGTTTATTCTACCAGGATGTGTTCTTACTGCTGTTTGAAAAAGGGGGGTTTAACAGTATTATGTACCTTTTCCTGATTTAGTTTTTTGCTTGTTCTGCTGTAAACTCGTACGAACATGTACATAATGATCAAGGCTGAGATCAGTTAGAAATGCGGGTTCGCTGACCCCAGTCACCTCATTCAGGTACCTGGTTTTGTGTAGAACTAGATGTTTCTAGTTTCCTAGATGTTTCCGCGCTGCCCGGATACGATTAGCATATTCCGAGGTATTTCGCGCTCTTCCGGAGTGATTCCTAGGAATGTCCGCAGTCAGTCCGTGGACAGTCCTAGGAATGTCCCAGGACAAGCCGATTCACAAAGTTATTCCGCGCCTGTCGCGGACAGGATGCCGAAATAACAAAATTTGCTTCCGCAACCCTTCCGGGACTTGTCCGCGCCCAAGTGGACGTCCGCCCTTACGGGAACCTGGTTTACCAGGTTCACATGGGAGCAACTGATATACGGGAACCTGGTTTACCAGGTCTTCAAAATGAGGACAAGGGTGCCTGCTTCAGTGGCCTAAATTCATGTTTCTTTGTGTTAAAATGCTGAGAATGTGGGTTTGATATAAAGATCAGAGTTTATTCTGCCAGGATGTGTTCTTACTGCTGTTTGAAAAAGGGGGGTTTAACAGTATTATGTACCTTTTCCTGATTTAGTTTTTTGCTTGTTCTGCTGTAAACTCGTACGAACATGTACATAATGATCAAGGCTGAGATCAGTTAGAAATGCGGGTTCGCTGACCCCAGTCACCTCATTCAGGTACCTGGTTTTGTGTAGAACAAAATATTCTGAGAGCTCATCAGCGCACGCTCTATTCACACCTCGCACCAGATCGATATTTCCATTGTTCACGGGCACATACAGTTGACCATAGACAAGGGGGACACAATGAACCGCTTGACTGCCTTCACACAGCTGGATTACCAACCTGTGTACCTCTCTGTCGACAGGCGAAAAGAATCTCGTTTGGGGGCATTAAAGGCACTAAAACAATTGTGGAAGGAACAGGTTGATTCCAGTTATGAATATTTTGTACAAAAGCAAGCATTGATACGATTAAAGGTGATCTCAAAAACGTTATGCTGCCTCGAAAAAATGAAGACAAACAAGGAAAAGTCTGGCAAAATGTCAAGAAATGCCATGGTCACCCTACCAGGCATCCAATTCACAAGCTTTTTTGTTCACCACAAAATGAAACATCTCATCAGGGAGCTCATAATTGCTAGATGTATTTCTTGAATAACACAAAATGAATAAGGGATGCATGTTTATTTATATATTTATTCATTTTTTTTTTCTGATTGCCCTTGTGTGGGTCATCCTCAATTATCAAGACTTCCAAGCTGCTTCCTGCTGTACCGCCAGTGATTCTTAAACTACAAAGGAACAATAATAGCCCACTTTTGTGGCACTCTGGATGCATCAGAATTACTCAACAATTTAGAACACCATCACACGAGGGTAATCTCAAATATTGTCACTGCATCGAAACTGATGAATGTGGTGTTTGACAATCAGGTATCGGACTCATTCAAGGAGGATTTTCTAGAAAGAGATGAAAAGGGAAGTTTTCATGTACTGTACTAAGAATTTATATCTGAAAGAATAAAAAAAAAAAGCTGTCTGCGATAATATGAGAAAGGCCAGACATTCAGCTGTTGCAATTGAAATGCACCATTTAAGGTTGGATCAACATTTATTAAGCTTAACCCGTTCCTTACAGGAACCTGTTTACAAGGTTCCGGTTGGAGCAACTGATATACGGGAACCTGGTTTACCAGGTCTTCAAAATGAGGACAAGGGTGCCTGCTTCAGTGGCCTAAATTCATGTTCCTTTGTGTTAAAATGCTCAGAAAAGTGGGTTTGATAAAAAGATCAAAGTTTATTCCATCAAGATTTGTTCTCACTGTTGTTTAAAAAAAGGGGTTTTACAGTATTATGTACCTTTACCTGATTTAGTTTTTTGCTTGTTCTGCTGTAAACTCGTACGAACATGTACATAATGATCAAGGCTGAGATCAGTTAGAAATGCGGCTTCGCTGACCCCAGTCACCTCATTCAGGTACCCGGTTTTGTGTAGAACAAACGATTCTGAGAGCTCATCAGCGCACGCTCTATTCATACCTCGCACCCGATCGATATTTCCATTGTTCACGGGCACATGTAGTTGACCGTAGAAAGGGGGACACAATGAACCGCTTGACTGCCTTCACACAGCTGGATTACCAACCTGTGTGCCTCTCTGTCGACGGGCGAAAAGAATCTCGTTTGGGGGCATCAAAAGCACTAAGAGAATTGCGGAAGGAACGGGTTAAGAGGACCTGTCATTATCCAGTCATTAATGGAAGATACAATTAAAGGAAGATATAAGTTCTTCTGTTCTAAGTAATTCCAAAATCACTCTTCATCTTACAATTTCATTGCCTTCTCCTCATTCTTCCTAACAAAGTTCATGTTTCATATCCATGCCTTAGAAACCCACAAAAATTATCAGCCTGAAAGTTGAAATACTAATCAGTCAATTCCATCTGAAACACAACGAGGGAAAAATAAAAACCCAAAAGGTTCATAAAAGATGCCATGGGAGCTGTCACCCGTCGCCACGAGGAAGCAGATATCTTCATTCCATTGCATGTATTGGCTGCTACTTCAAGATATCGATGGAATTTCAGAGATTGATGATTATTACGTAAAGGCACTTACATTTTTATTCTCCTATCCAGCGGATACATTTAAACTGTGCAATTGAATGCTTTGAGCTTCCTACACCAACGGTAACCACAGGATTCATTATCATGTCCAAATGGCAAGAAATGCAAAAGACATTGTTTCTGAAGAATTTCGAACCAATTCTTCCCTGTGTACAGCCCTGTACAAGTGCTGTGAATTCAAGAACACCTGCAGGAAATGAGCCTAGAAGACATTAACTAAACTTTCCCTCTATAAACAAAAAATTCATTTTTTTTTCTTTTGAATAACCAGTTGCTACATTACTGTAAAGACATGACTTTTGCACATAAAATAGTGACAGAATTTTAAAACGTACACGCAGATCTAGCTGGGAACACCGCTTGATAGTCAATCACCACATAGAATGGAAGCCGTATGTGAGGGGAACAAAAGCGCGAGAAACGCTTTGATTGTACCGAGGGATTAGCGATTTATCGATCGGCTTTGGCGGCTTTGTTTGTTGAGCAGAATATGTGAAGTTTGCACGCCGTCGACTGAGCCGGACGTGCGAACGTGGCACATAAAGAGTTAAAGAATCATTTCCCAGTGTACCTACAGGAAGCAGTCCAGCCTATGCAATAACAACACTATTTATTGAAGTGATTGACTTACACGTATGTCCTACGTCATGAAAGTGCTCCAGCATGCTTGAGTTTGCAGGGTAAAGATCCTACAGCACCAAATATGAGTCGAAATCCATCTTGAATTTCAAGAGTGGCAGCCAATGCGAATAATCCACTATTACAGATATTGTACAATGTACACCACTATAAACATTGCTATGCCTGAAAGTTGCTTGTCACCACAAATATTAGCTGAAAAGCCTCCATTTTTAATGATAAAATGGCAGCCTCAAAAATGATCTGCAATTTTAGGGAGGGAATCAAAGTGCAACTGAATGTTCAACATCATGAGCCCGGTTTATGCCCGAAATGTGAACTTTCTATTTTGCTGAAAAAAAAAAATGAGTCAAAACATACATTCTGGTATGACCGCCATTATGTATTTCACGATGGCCACCTATAATATCAAAATGAACCATCATTATCGAAAAAGATGTTTCAGAAAGTCTCGAACATACGCATGTTCTTTGCCAAAGTTAGAACCTTACACACTGCATACGATATGAGATAGGAGGCCCAATTATATTTGCTATGGTGGCCAATTTGAATTTCAAGATGGCCGTCAACCAAAATTGTCCTTCATTTAAAACAAGAAATGTATATATTAGCATGTCTGATATCATAAGCATGCTTTTTTGCCCCAAATGAATACTTTCCACAATGCTTACAACCTGAGATACAGGTACAAATACATTACGCTATGGCGGTTATTTTAAATTTCAAGATGGCAGCCCTCAAATCGTATTAAAACAATAAAAAAAAAATATCAGGAAATGGTGTATCAGAATGTCTGACATCATAAACATGCTTTTTGCATTAAATTTGAACCGTCTATGAGCCTCACATTATGAGAACTAGGTCAAAATACAGTTTTCTGTGGCGGCCATTTTGAAATTCAAAATGGCGAGTAAAGACGTGGTCGAAAAAAAATTGAACTTTTTTTTCTTTTGTTTGTTTTGTTTTTTTTTTTGTTTTTTTTTTTGTTTTTTTGTTTTTGCTTCTTTAATTGACCAGGTTAGCTTAAAAAAATCAATTTGGCACAAAAATCTCACGGGATCCGTTATTTCGACATAGCCGACCGTACTATAAAGTACCATAGCATGTGTTCAATTCATTATCACAAAAGCACCTCACATTTTATAGATTGCACTGCTGCAATTTTTTTCTTATGTTTCCATCATGCTTTCCCTCTCTCTCTCTCTCCCTTTACCGCCACTTAGTGAGTGGTGACTTGAATATAATATTCTTGCTATGTCGCATTGTTTAGACAATGTGGCCATGGTCCTCGTCGAGTGTTTGCTTGTGATAATTGGAATCCTATGAACCAGTTTGGGACGGTTTGCTTTGGGGAGCGAACACCCCCACAGACGGACAGGTTTTCCAAAATCGAGCTCGAACCCAGGGTTACTAAGGGGGTGTGACTTACGGTCCCGCTTTACCCAGTCACTCAATTGCGTGTATGCGGTGTATGAATTCGCTTTCTGTTTGGGTGAATAACGACTGCTCATGAATAATAATGTTGCTTCCATTCGATGTGGGTTCGCGCGCGCGGTTTGAACTTTATGTACTGCACGATCGTCAATTTAATTTCACTCGTCAATTCAAATGAATAGCGCCTTTTATTATTGGGCACCAGGCTATGGCGAAGGTGTAGCAATTTTTTACTTCATTATTGTCTCGATTTTACTGATTCATGAATGAATGGAATGGATGAATGAAAATTATTTTATAGCTCCTGAAGCAAACTTGAGCAATCATGTTACCTCAATAATGTACTGTGATTGTTTATTATTACCCTCTCTCTTTCCTAGTATCAAAACCACCTCATGCTCTTACAATGTTGAGAACAAGAATATCCGACATAGCTAATCATTTCAAACCATGAATATCATATTTACAGCTTGTCAGTAGATACTAGTGACTTCACTCTTTCAAAATAAATGATAGGGATTTTCAATTTGATAGCTATACAAGACTAGTTTGTTATAGCAAAGGCTACGCACCCATCTGTACCATACTTTCGAACATCCCATGTCCTGCACTGATTGTTTTGTTTGTGAGATATTAACTGTTCTTGCATTTGAATAAATTCCAAACAGTCAAGGACAAGACAACATGTATACTTCTTCAAGTTTAAAGTTAAGGACTGGGTGCAAGATGCAAACGGAAAAGTCAAGTGACATCGCCCTGGATATTCCACTATCTCCATTTGTAATGTTAAACAATCATTTAAAGCTATTGAAGCAAGCTGAGTAATTAAATCTTGACTATTTAAAGTGAGTGCTTGTTATTAATTTTTAGCCTCATTTATTACAAAAAAAAACACCTAATACTCGTACAATTTGCTAACAGGGACACATCACATAGTGATTCAAGCTTTGAAAAGTCGCAAACTATTACAAGTTTGCAACTGATTGACAAAGTGCCGTTCATCGACGTAAATAAGCACTGAATTGATCAGTTTTTGGTAATCTGCCCCCCCCCCATGAAAAACGCAGTTTCTACAAACACCTCTATTTCTCAACAACCGATATATTCACCATTTTATATTTCTGCCAAAGCCCGTGGAAAATATACTCTGTTGAAAAAATCCTTCATTGCGGAATTTTAGTCTATCTAGCTACCAATTTTCATGTTCTTGTTTTGTTTTTTAAGTTATTGAAGAAAATGTAGATACTTTGGGGAAACCCCATGCAATTGACTGATTTCCCAAAGGAAAAACGCAGTATCTAAAATGGAACGAATTTCCCTAAGAAAAAAACGCAGTATCTACAGCGGAATGACTAGGATTAATCTTTTGCCATAATTATGTATATGCATGTATACATCATTCTTATAAGTATTCATGATGCACCATCCTCAACCTTGGGCCCTGGGGGATGCATCCTCCATCCCCCCCCCCCACGTCATTTATGCCCTGATTACAGAGCAGGCTTCATAACATTAACAAATAACAGATCGTTCTTGGAACGTTTTGCTTTTTCAGATTGCAGCTCAAACCTAAATAGTTAAACATTCCCAGACCGATCTAGCTGTAACGTTACGTGTTTAATATGAAGCTTCCCAGGGCTGTAATGTGATGCCACATGGCCTAGCCGCTAAATAGCGTCTAGATCTAGATCTGTACAGTCTAGGCTAGAGTCTGTCTAGACCAAAATAAATCGAAATCGGATGTCTGGACCTAGATCGATCTAGACTAGTTTTTATATATCGTTTATTCTAGGCTGGCTACGTACTGTAGCAGGCTACATCCTACACTAGACTACAGCCTCAAGCAATACATGCAGGATACTGACGGAAAAAAAAAAACAGCCTAGAACTAGTAGAAGGTTTAGTCTAAGCCTTACACGAGACAGGACTCTTTAATTAGAAAAAAAAATACATCTAGGTCTAGATCGAAGTTACATCCGCTCCCTAGAGCTAGTTGGCTAGGCCGATTCCTTCTGGATCGAACCATTTTTTTTATTTTTTTATGTCATGTAAATTTGTAATGTAACTTTTTTTCACTTCACTAGACTTTGGATTCTAAGTGGTTAAGTTTTAGTTTTAGACTTCTTACTAGTTAGTTTTATAAACAGGCCTGCCCTATAATTAGGCCTATTATAGTCCAACACTAGATCTTTCTTTAAACTTTCGGAATAGGGACCCTGAAAGTTCTGATTAACGTTAAGTCTAACTATAGAAAAGAGACGCAAGACTCAAACGTTACTGTCTATACAAGTCTTAGACCTACACTTAGATCTATAGGGTCTAACATGTTACATAACCTGACGTTTATCCAACACAACACAAATAGATCTATTGCCTTTCGCCGAAACATTCGGATTCGAAGCCTGAAGAATTTTGACTGAGTTAGGGTCTAGGCCTAACAAAGTTTATACTTCACAACACGTTAATATTGTAATAGTACGGAAGATGTTCAACATCGTGGTAGAATATGAAAGAATAAAGCTGATCGTTTGTAACACAAAGCGAGGTAAACACAAAATTAATGTATGCATTGGTGTTAACCTGTCCTCGCTTCGTGTGACAAACGATCAGCTTTATTCTTTCAATATTGAAATAGTTTTTAATAACTTACTCATTATCAGCAGAATTTTTATTTTGAACATTGTGTTTTATTATCGAGCAAGTATATCTAAAGAAAGTAATTTACGTTCAAAGTACAGAACAACCGGCAAAGTATTCACATATATAGATAACAGTGTCTGGTAATTAAGACTAGCTTTGTAGGTACTGCGTTTTTCCTTGGGGAAAGTGCAAGTTAAGTGTAAATACTGCGTTTGGCAGTTACGGAAAAGTAGCTTTAGAAACATTTTTTTTTTTCAAAAATCTGAATATGTCATATGAACAAGGATTGCCCATTCACTATATTTATGCAAAAAAGTGAAAATCGACAAAAATGTCAGA
Source organism: Diadema setosum (assembly GCF_964275005.1). Classification (NCBI taxonomy): domain Eukaryota; kingdom Metazoa; phylum Echinodermata; class Echinoidea; order Diadematoida; family Diadematidae; genus Diadema; species Diadema setosum. Next base: position 1,326,913 of record NC_092694.1, on the reverse strand, counting down.
TACTGCGTTTTTCCTGGGGGGGGGGGGGGGGGGAGTAGCCATGATATAAATCATAGTCGTACATACTCGAGAAGGATTCGAACGTACACTTGTACCACCTCATGATCACCGGACAGGCGTATATCCCCACTAGACCACCGAGCTTTCGCCCGACATCAAGTGTTGGTTCTTATTCTTGTAGCATGCAGCGGGTACTGCGTAATTATTCAAATACATAAAAAAAAGTAATTCATGAAGTTGAATAATTACGCAGTACCCGCTGCATGTTGTAGGTCACAATCACATTTTTATTTTGAGTCTGTGTCACACCTTTTTGTTATAGGGAAGAATTCTCTACACTAAAACTTGTGTATGACAACCCAGACATTTTTTTTTTTTTTTTTTTTTTTTGTAGATGCTCCTGGCCTGTCGCTAATATACTGTATGAGAAATCGCTGAAAAGCGGTTCTTTGTAGTGATATATGTGCTAGTCATGTGTGTATTCATTAAACTGTAAGCCCACATATGTTGCCACTATGTATGATGTCAGGCAGAGAGGATGTCATTTGCACGTCATAAAATTTCAGTATGTAACCAATATCGTGTTTTTTTTTTTCCATATTTTGATTTCTTTCCTTCTTTCTTTCTTTCTTTCTTTTTTCTTTCATATAAGCCATGGGGATTACTGAGGTTGATGCACACAGGTTGAATGCAACTTATGATAGTTTGAATGCTGTTAAATATAGACTGTATATATCTATATCTATATACTTATATATATATATATATATATATATATATATATATTATATATATATATATATATGGGTGAAAACGTTGAACGATGTACAATTGGCCATTTTCGGGCTTTTCGATATTCAAACCCTTGTTAAATTGTCACCTGGGGGTATTTTTCATGGTTTTAGGTATCATTTGGTAGAGGAGGGTTGTACCTTTCAGAAAATATATTCTTTGGAGTGTTCTTATTGCATTTTCTTAAAACAATAATGCCTTGAAGCTGAAAAATTTGACAAAAATGCATATTTTGGGAAAAAATCCCAGAATCACACGTCTTAATTTTTGTTCTAATGCAATTCTACAGCTTTGTTTTCCTTGTGAGTACGCCCACATACTTCAACTATTTAATCAAGTACTTCTGCCATGACCGTGTGTATTATTTATCTTATCAGGAAATGTTGAATTCACTTATGTCTGAAAAAGAACGTCTCTGAGTGAATTATGTTTTCCTTGACGCCAAAAATTCAGGATGACTATGAAAACATGTAAGGCCATATTTATTTAGCGTCTTATCCATGCTACCATTCCATCAGAATTTGTGAGTGAGCTGTGTGAAATAATCGTGGGGCCGCTCATTAAAGAAAAGTATACTGAATAACCATCAGAGATGTTCAGTTGTTTAATGGTGTCATTAATGAAAGTGGATTATGCTTGAAATAAAAAGTGGTTATCAGTATGTCAGTGTGAGCCAGGCGACTATGATGATTGGCAACTTTAGTAGCATACTGTCCACAAAAATGAGTTCTGGTTGAAAACCCGAATTGGCGAATGTCTCTGATCAAAAAGAATGTCCCTGATTGAAAGTCTTTGAAGGGATATTCCCTCATCTGACACTTTCGCACTGCATGATACTTTATTTGCGTGCTTATCTTACGCACTGACGAGCCATCCTGGAATCGAGTCAGCACATTTCAACGACAGATGTGCCCACAAATCTTGAAAATGTTAGTAATAACAACAACTTTCTTGGTGTTTGTGCCGATTTATTACAATTATTATTCCATAGGTTTGCCAATCAGTATCATTTGTGAAATTATGTATTTTATTCTTTGGATTAGAGGTAAATTAAAAAAAAGGTAGACAGTAAATATGTCAGAATCTGCAAGAAGATCAAAGACCGCCGGCACGTCTCTGAGCAAAATGAAAAACGTCTCTGAAAATTACTGTTTCATGAAATAAAGACATCCACTATACAAATTATGAGAACATCAAAGCAAATTTATGTCTGGATGGGCTCAGTTAGTATAATAGGAACAAGTAGAACCAAGTTAACACGGGCGTGTTATAATATTAAGAAAAATGAAGCTTCCTGAAAGATGTTGAATATATGTAAAAGAGTTTTAAATTTAAGATTTTCTGTTGATTGAGCAAGTGTAAACACATTGCCAGGACAGAAACTGTTTTATGACTAGTAATAGGTCAATAGTCTATGATTATTTTGTAGTAGCCACTTTAGTTTACGTATTTTTTTTTTTTTTTTTTGTGAGAGAGGCAGAAATGTAAGAAAAACAGGATTAGGTCAGAGACGTTCTCTGAACAAATAGGATCTGCTCTCAAACCAATATCAATGACCCATCATGGCGAATTGGTGCCTATGTTTGTAGCACGTAGGTTCCTCGATCCAAATATAATGCCAATATCTTGTAAAAACCAAACCCATTAAGTACTGATAAGCAAAGATGTTTACATCAGAGATGTTACACTTAACGTTTTACATATTTTCAACTACTACAATAAGGAGTAGATCTTTCATTAGTCCACAGTATATGGCCCTCGAATACATACATCGTTCTAGGTAATTTACGCAATCTAAAAACAATGTTAATTTCATAATTTTGATCAGAGACCTTCATTTGTGCGCACATTGTTCTACCAGTGCATGATTAATTTATTTTAATATCATTTTAACTCTTTCTTTTTTTTTTCTTACAGCAAGATGGAAAGTCTGAATGGATTTTAAATGCCCCGAATATTAGAATTTCGTCCTGCTCAGGATCTCTACGCTCAGTCATGTTCATGGAGCCTACAAGTTCCAGACAAATGGTACTAGCAAGACCGGACGGACATCTTGGGGGTGCCATCTGTTTACAAAATAATGACTATCCCAACCCCTGTTTCAGGTAGCAAGCTACACAGTCGGTACCATGCACTGATTGAGGACATTGAATACCAAGTGGAGGGGAAATACAATTCAATGTTATAATGCATACTCTGTTTTTAATGCACATCACTACGTTTGCTTTTGAGCCTGCAAAATCTGAGGCTTACACGCTAAGAAATAAATGTTCAAATTTGCACCTACAATAGCAGCACACCTGCGGTACATACTTGCACCCTTTATTGTGCTTAATTGCACCCTTAATCAACTGCGTTTTTGATGTTTTCCTAATTTCTGCAAACAAGTTCTCATACAGCAGAAAAGAATATGCAAATGAGTGAGCTAACCATGTCATAACCTCACAATTTTCCATTGATCGTGTACAAAAAATAACGAAAATTACGAAAAATTCTTCCGTCGAGATGTTTTCATTGCAACTGATTGACAAATTGCCCTACATCGACGTAAATAAGCACTGAATCATGGCTACTACTAAAACACTGATCAATTAAGTACTTATTTACGTCGATGTAGGGCAATTTGTCAATCAGTTGCAATGAAAACATCTCGACGGAGGAATTTCATAAATTTAAATAACAAAGCAGTTTCCACTGCATGCTATAAGAACTAGAACCAAGACTTGCTGTCGGGCGAAAGCTCGGTGGTCTAGTGGAGATGACGCCTGTCCAGTGATCAGGAGGTCGTAGGTTCGAATCCTGCTCGAGTATGTACGTCCATGATTTTTTATCATGGCTACTACTAAAACACTGATCAATTCAGTGCTTATTTACGTCGATGTAGGGCAATTTGTCAATCAGTTGCAATGAAAACATCTCGACGGAAGAATTTCATAAATTTAAAGAAAAACTGAAAATTTCAAAATGTTTATGTGCAAACATCTTATGGCAAGTTGTGAGGGAATGACAAGCTCAATTTGCCATTTGCATATTCATAATGACCGTTCAAAAACTATTTCCTGAAAAATTAGCGAAACTTCAAAACGTCATAACTTCTTTATTTTTTCTTGAGCCCGTAAGATTTTATTCTTTCTTATCAGCGGCTAGTTCATATTTGGGCTGAAGTTCCCCTGTAATGACTCTTTTTCTCTTAGAAGTAAGGTGAGATATTCTAGTGGTGTTATTTTTTTTTAGGTTTGTAAGCCAAATACATGAGAAAGGGGAAAATACTAACATATGTGATGAAACAAGAAAACGTCTATTAAGAATGTTCCTTTACTTAGTTTCCTCTACAACACTACTTATGTATCGCCTTCGAGTAGAAAGAAGGATTGATAATCCCCTACCGATGTGACAGGGAAAATGTGATATTGTAATGTTATCCTTGTCAACCTTTCGAAAAAGTGTTTTTTTTTTTTTTTTTTTTTTTTTTTTTTTTTTTTTTTATTCAAACGTTTGCTTTACCACACCGTTGATATCCTTATGAGTTTGGCGTTTACAATTATATCTGCCATAGTATACAAAAAAGCACAGCGGAATTTGATGCTTCTAGGATTAATATAGGTTAATTACAGCTTTCTGAGAAGTCATCATAACAGTGGCCCAGGTACGGTCCCTATATTAGACCCCTGCTATATGTTTTGTTCAAATGAGATGAAAGTGAAGATAAGAATATAAAAATCTCTGCTTAAATGACAAAAACTCCACTTTTACTTTAACTTCCGTGTGTATTGGCTTTTGTAAACTTTACAGGAGGTAAACAATATTTTAGGAACAAATTAACACAGTCTTCAAAAGCATGAAATAGAAGAAAATATATTCATTTGAATGTTTCTCTACCCTTCATTTGAATTTTCACTAAAACGATGTTTATTTTAGTCAGAGACGTTCGCCAATATGTCACAGTTCTATGTAACCTTAAATAAAAACAACACCCTAGGAGATATCCCAGTATAATCTGGTTTGCAAGAAAGCTGATATCAACGATATTTGACTGAGATATATTTATATCAGTGAGTCACGTTTTTTTTTTTTTTTAATTTTGACCCCTGATTTGCCCAATTGTACATCGTTCATCGTTTTCACCCATATATAGACTGTATATATATATATATATATATATATACTATATATAACAATAAAGTGGATCCAATCTTCCACAAAGTCGATGTTGTACAATGTATGGATACGTTTTTGTTTTTGTTTTTGTTTGTTTGTTGTTGTTGCTGTTGTTTTGTTGTTGTTGTTTTTTTCGGGGGGGGGGGGGGGGGCTGCATCGGTTGTGAGGATCAGACATGTACCGGTCCTGCAGTCCTGTGATGAAAGTCATGAATGTAAATTTCTTGGCGATTTTGTAATAGATCCTTATGAAAAAAGCTTTCAACAAAATGACAATTCCTAAAATGGGGTCCAAATGAAGAGTTTGTTTGAAAAAACCGATAAGTCCATATTTGCCAAATGGAGATATTTGCGATTAAATGTCAAGAAAAATAAAGAGAATAATAAGAAATGTTTTGCTTCTTTGTACCATAACTTCAAATATGTACCTTTATATGTAGTGACCGATATATCATTTAAAAGGTATCATTTTGTACTTTATGACAGAGATCTTACTTCAAAATCTTCAAAAATGTTTTTTTAGGCCATTATTTGACAAATAAGGTATAGGTAAAGAGTAGGTGTATTGGTGTTACACCTACACACATAATAGATTTTCATAATTCATGCACTTGCTACAAATGGCATGTATAATCTTACATCATCTAACAGCATCTTGACTGTTTTTTGCCTGCTTTTCTATTTTGTGTTTACATTATTGGCATGCTCAATTTCATCTTATTCTGATAATCCTTACATTATTGTTGCTGTGAAATTTACGTCTTGATTCTAGTCCCACTCATTGAGCAGAACATAGCTAGGTATGACTAAGTGCATAAAATAGACCCCATACCTCAGAGCCCTTTTTCTTACTTAATATGCTTTTGCAGAGTGTGTGCTTTATTTCTTGTATCAATGGTTTAAGAGAGTCCATCTTAATTGGGTTGTGCATCATTTCAAACTTTGAGAATCTGCTCTTTTAGAAAGAGGATTGAGCCTTTTCACTTTTTACAAGATACTAAGAAACCACTAATGAAGTGTTGTAGAGCACACCATTCTCAGAGGAATTCAAAGTTCATTTGATGAAAATTGGTTTTTAATTTGTCGAGATATCCAAAAACAAAGTTAAATAACATCAATTCTAATAAAAGGTTAGTTCCACCTTTTATTGCTTTATTTTTCATCAAATAAACAAGGAATTCTTCTCGGAATTATATGCTTTCTCATAGTTCACAAGAGGTGTCTCATTGTATCACAAGAAAAAAAAATAAAATTCTGAAAATAGGTCTCAACCAAAACTATACATACGCTTTAACCAGAAATCCACGTTTGGCGACTTTTTGTTGGTTTTGTGATGCAGAGTCACAATTGCAGTGTTAGATATGTAGCTACAATCAGACTACAGTATTGCAGTCTGACTACTGAACTTCACTTAAGAGTCTTGTCATAGATGAGTCCATAGGTGATAATATTTATAAGTGCTTTGCCAGTTATTACCTAAACCTGTCCAGAAATGAGACAGATCCAATTAGAAAAAACAAAACAAAAGCATTACAAAAAAAAAAACTAACAAAACAAAACCACGAAGCTTGCAAAGAGGCCAATCAAAAGCAAATGGGTAAATCGAAGCACACTGATTTCTTTTTTTTTTAAGTGGAAAAAATGCATTGTAAAATGGACGATTGCAAGTGTCTACCTGCATATAAATCTAATTTCTGATTGCTTTCATGATTAAAAGGTATAATGTCGTAGACAAAGTCATTGTCGTTAGTGTTATCATAATCGATATTCTGATGTACGGAACCTCAGAGTTCAAAGAGAGTGGTTTGCAACATATATCATTTTATACATGCAAAATATTTGCTTGATAGAATTGCTTGAGGGACACCTGCTTTCATAATTGGATTAATAAACCGTAATAACATTTCAAACGTAAGAATAAAGTTAAACCGTTTGTCACACGAAGTGAAGTAAACACAAATGTATGCGTACGAGGTTTTGGCAGCGAATTCTGCTGGCCTTCGTCTGGCAAAGTAGACCGAGTAGACCTATTTATAGGGCTGGTGGAAGGGAGCATTGTGCTCAAGGGCACGCCTTTGTTCCGCTTCGCTGGAGCGTAAATTGCGCTATTATTCGACGATGCGATAACGGTCAGCCAATCAGGATGCCTCCCGCCGGCGGTGCTCTTTTGTTTCGTGTTAAGTCGTGGCGGGAATTACGAATTGCGGACGTCGTAGCTAGGAAACGTCAGCCAATCAGGATGCCTCCCGCCGGCGGTGCTCTTTTGTTTCGTGTTAAGTCGTGGCGGGAATTACGAATTGCGGACGTCGTAGCTAGGAAACAAGGCGGGGTAAGCAACAGCGTACGATGCGGTGATGCGTAAACACTGAAATCAGCGCGTACGGGGGCTGAGCGGGCTGCCATGCCGTCCCCGTCGACTGCGGAAGGGGAGAGCATGGTGGCGGATGACAGGTAACCATTCATCCGGAATATCAATTCCACTGTCCCTGTTTATGTTGTTAGGGTGCAAGCGGATCTGAATAGCTTCTTTAACTCTTTATGTGCCACGTTCGCACATCCGGCTCAGTCGACGGCGTGCCAACTTCGCATATTCTGCTCAAAAAACAAAGCCGCCAAAACCTATCGATATAAATCGCTAATCCCGCGGTACAATCAAAGCGTTTCTCGCGCTTTGCTCCTCTCACATGCGGCTTGCATTCTATGTGGTGATTGACTATCAAGCGGTGTTCCCAACTAGATTTGCGTGTACATTCTAAGTTTCTGTCACTATTTTATGTGCAAAAGTCATGCCTATACAATAATGTAGCAACTGGTAATTCAAAAGAAAAATTAAAAATAGAATTGTTATACATTGTATATGGAAGCAAAGTTTGCCCCCCTAACTTTGCTCACTATTATGTCCAGCTTAACAGAAATTTGTAGAAGTAATGCAAATTGGAAAAACAGAATTCTTTCTCAAAGCATAACTACCTTCCTGTCTCGGAATAACGTGGCACACAGGGGGTTTCCACCATGGCACATAAATAGTTAAACGTGCCGCACGTACCAGTGTTTGTCTTGCGCTATGCATCTGACCTCCTCCCAATTCGGTGGGTGTTCAGAGTCCCAAGCATGTTCTGCAACAGCAGAATTTTCAGTGCATCGGAGCATGACATCTCTGCGATTTTCCAGCATTCTGTGTGCCACATTATTTTGGGACATAAAAGTAGTCATACTTTGAGAAAGAATTCGTTTTTTTTTTTTTTGCAATTTGTATAACTTCTACAAATTTCTGTTAAGGTGGACACAATAGTGAGCAAAGTTAAAGAGGAATGACAAACTTTGCTTCGATGTAAATTGTATGACAAATCTATTTTCATTTTTTTCATTTGAATGGCCAGTTGCTACATTACTGTAAAGGCATGACTTTTGCACATAAAACCGTAACAGAAACTTTGAATGTACACTTAAATCTAGTTGGGAACACCGCTTGATAGCCAATCATCAGATAGAATGCAAGCCGTATATGAGAGGAATTAGCAATTTATCGATCGGTTTAAGCGGCTTTTTGTGTTGAGCAGAACATGCGAAGTTGGCACGCCGTCGACTGAGTGGGAAATGCGAACGTTGCACATAAAGAGTTAAATGGTGGCTCAATATCTCCATTTCAAATTCGAATTCACATTTAAACTTCAATTTATTTGAATGTCTTTTGTCAATTTGCACAAGAAATGTTATTGTCTTCTTCTGGTATTATATTTTTCAAGAAATAAATAGCATCAATAATGGCTTTTGGAAAATGACATGGTCGTTTATGGTGTTATTTGTAATGACCTCCTTTATTATTCTCATATCACTTTCAATACATGTAACAATTTCATTGATTTTCTCTCTGAAATTAAAAAAAAAAAAATCTTTAAAAAAGAAAAAAAAAAACACACAGACATCCATGGCGGTAAGCACAGCCCTTACGCCTTCTAAGAAGACCTTATATTTGAATTTATTTTTCAACATAATTTTCAACTTGTTTGCAAAGTCTTACTTATTTTCCTTCTGACATCAGCAAACTTTTGCGCAAAAGGGGGACATCCATGGCTGCAGCTGGTTTGAAACTTGGCTGCTATTGGTGCTGAGGGTGCACTTTTGGATGGCCTTTTGTCAAATTTAGTTTGAATGTAATTTACATCAGCGGAAATTCTGATTGACGTCTGCAACACTTTACGAAAAAAAAAGACATTCATTTAAAAAAAAGGTGGCTGTAATGTCAATTAAGAGGTCAATATGCAATGGCCCATTCAGTTTACCTTTGAATGTAATTCCACTCCTGTTTGCAAAATCACGTTGGTTTCTCCTCTGATTGTAGTAAATCTTTTCGAAAATATAGCATTTATGGCGACCATTTTGAAAAAAAATGGCTGTCATGCCCGTTGAGGGCGCAATTTCCGATGGCCTCATATTGAGATTTATTCTAAATGTCATTTTTTTTTATTTAGAAGCAAAATTTCATTGACTTTCCTTTTGAAGTTAGCATTTTTTTTTTTCAATGGAAAAGTGGCACTTATGGTGCCCGTAAAAAAAAAAAAAAAAAATGGCTGTCATAGCCATTGACAGCGCAATTTTCAATTGCCCAATATCTGGATTTATTTTTAACTCTTAATGTGCCAGGCCCAAAACCCCTAACGTGCCAGAGGTTTTTACCTAACGCCAGAACGTTTCAAAACTAGACTGACAATGACATTTAAAACCGCCATATCTCTGAAACTATTGACTGTTTTGAGTTGAGTTCTAAACAACATATGTGACCCTGCACCTCAAAACAAACAAAAAGTCGCCAGACATGAATTTTTAGTTAAGACCATATTCTGAAAAAGCAGACTTTAATCTTTAAAATGATATATAACTCAAACCAAACGGACTCTCTTAACCTATCTAAATATTGGAAAGAAAACTCAGGAAAAGTGTGAACTGAGATAAGAGGCTCTGAAGTACAGTGTTTATTCAAGCGGTTAATCTTTACCAAACTGTGCTGGCTATGGGATGAATGGGACAAAAAACAGAAAGTAAACCACCGGAGTAACAACAATGAAGGGATTATCAAATTGAACTGAAATTAAGCATGCCTCATTAACACATTCTGTCCATAATTAATGCCAACTTTCAAAGCAGTAGCACTATCCTTTCAAAAGTTATTACAGTTGAAAGTGAAGAGTGTGAACAAGGTTTTTCAGAAATGAAAAAGGGATTCTAAAGACACACCTAATCACACTATTCTACCAAAAAAAATGTTCGAGATAAACTGCTAAAAAACACACTTTCCTGCCCGTTTTATGATACCAAATTATAGCGTAATGTAAAAGAAGACCCGCTCTTTCAAAAAAAAATATGAAAAAGTCAAGTTCGGCTAGATTGACCCATTTCACTTATTTTCAGTCCTCACGCAAAATCAATGTGTGCGACTTTATGTTCGTTTTGAGGTGCACGGTCACTATATTAAGAAATGTTTGTTCTTTCGTGTCATGCAGTCAGTTTGTCACAACATCTATCTGAACCTGAAATATTGAAGAAATAATTGATACATCAAAAATTGTTACTAATTTTTGTGTAGTATGGAAAAAAAAAGGAGTCAATCGTGTTTTATCTTCAACGGAACGCTCCCTTGACTCTGTGAACAAGTTTTAGAGCAACATCTCCTCTTTCAAATGATAAAAAAATGCCTTTTAGAATTGTATGATTCCAAAGATACTAGCAATTTATTTTGTCTTGGCAATTTCTCTTTCTGCCTCAGTAATTCATTCCCAAATCTGAGTCCTTTACTCCCAGATCCTGTATTTGAAACTAAAGTAATTGTCCCGGGCTCTGGAATAGTGTCTTTTGTCCACCTGAGAAGGAAGAACCTGCTAATCCTCCTTTTGTCTAAGCGGACTGCGGGCAAGCGTACTGTATTGAAATTGGCAGGCCTTTGTCCACGCGCAATTCCTATGCTAGCGTAGGGACGATTAGTGACGTTCACCAAAACAAAAGGATGAAAGACTTGACCGACGAACGAAAGCTGACCCTCTTGAGGGACAAAATCAAAGCAGCTTCCCGCAGGTCAGTATCCAAGCGTCACAATGCGAGTGGAACTGCACAGACAATACACGCAGATTCAATAGCATACACACGCGTGGTATACCTATGAGATTTTTGATCCATACACATTTCGCAGAGGATGCGCCCGCTGCGGATTTTCCCGACGCGAAAAATATACATCTAGTTGAAAAATCGTGTATTTACTCAAAGTTTTCCAATGTAAGTATGCTCATATTTTTAGTGGAAAAGATGGCTATGCTAATCAGCTACCAGTAGATATCATTGGCAGTTGCTTGGTGTAACACATTACGGTACCACAAGAACTTTAATGATCAATGCTTTTCTTGCTCTTCTTAGCTTAGTCGCCAATCGCCGACCATGGCATGTCAGGACTAAGGTCGCCGTTCTCCCGCTTGTTTGAAAAAAAAAAGGCTTTCCCTTCTAAAATTTGCATTTTCAAACAGAAAATGGCATTTAGGCAGCCATTTTCAAAGAAAAAATCGCTACCATGGCCGTTAAAGACGAAATTTCCGATGATATTTTGAATATAATCAACATTTATGGGCAAAATTATCGAAGAAGCGGCACATTAGCGAGCCATTTTGAAAAATGATTTTCATGGACGATGAGGGTGCAATTAACAATGGTCAAATATTGGAATTTATTTTCAATGCAATTTCCCACTTGTTTTCGAAATCTTACTGGCTTTCCCTTCTAAAGTTAGATAATATTTTGAAAAAAAAAATGGCATTCATGGCGGCCTTTTTGAAAATATTGGCTGCCATAGCCGTTGAGGGCGCTATTTCTGATGACCCGATATCTAGATTTATTTCTAATGCAATTTCTTATTGATAACCAAAATCTCATTGAATTGACTTTCCTAAAACTAGTAAATTTTACGAAAACGCGTTATTCATTCATTCATTTCATTTATTTCATTCCTTCTTTCTTTTTCGTCAAACATGACACGAAATGAATCAGAAGATATAACATAGGCATGTATTCGACTTTACATGGTAGATAATGGTTAACAAATAGGAAATTATGCATGCATACCAGAATACAAAGTTATGTTTGGAGGGAAAAGAAGAAAGAACTTAGAGGTTCACTGAAAAGCATGCTTGTAAATTGTGAACCACACAAAGGATTCTTGTGAATACATTAAACTTTTTTTTTTTTTTTAACAAAGACAGGAGATAACAAGACGGGACAGAACAAGACAGTAGAAACACAACGACATTAAATGACTTACAGTAGGGTATACCATGACAGTAATAAAACACAAAAGAATGAAAAGAAAGGAGAGAAAGAAAAAGGAAATGAAAGGAAAAGCCAATTGAGGTGCTGAACATCGAGATCAGAAGAGGGAATTGAGGTGTTTCAGCTCAATCAGCCGAGCAAAGTTTATACAAATAAGATAATGTAAAAAATACACAATGATGAAATCAATGATTGACGATGAACCCTTTGCCTGTAAAGACCAGCTATGTAATGAATCGTATATATCTTAATATGAGTTCAACACAAAATATTTTAACTTACGCTAAAACGAATTTAAAGATAAAGATTTTTTTTATATCACAACTTAAAGAATTCCAAAATCTAGGGCCAGTGTATATAAATGTATTTTGAGCCAATAACGTTCTCAAAAGGGGTAAATGAAACTCATTTGATCGCCTGGTGGGATAATTATGAAAAGATTGATTTCCTGGAAACATTGAATCAAAAATGCTGGGAAGTGCATTTCTGTTATAATTAAACATAAACTGACCCAGCTGAAAGAAAAATAAATCTTTGATTTTTAAAATCTTATATCTAACAAATAATGGATCTGCGTGGGAACGTGGAGGAACGCCACAAATAATACGAAGTGCCTTTTTTTGTAATAACAATAATCTATCTAATAACGTTTGATGGGCACTACCCCATGCTAAGATTCCATAATTTAAATAAGGTAATATTAATGAAAAATACAACGTCAGCAAAGAAGACAACGGATTATGAGATTTAAGCCTATTAATAATACCAATATTACCAATATCATTTATGGCAGCCATTTTGTAAAATGGCTACCCTGGGCGTTGAGGGCGCTATTCCCGAGGGCCCAATATCTACATTTAAACTGAACGTGATTGTCAAAATATGCACGAAATTTCACTTGAAATGTCACTTGACATGTACTTTTTAATGTGATTCAGAATTTCGCCAAATTCATGTCTGCTCCTTATCACAGTCTTCCAATTTGTTGCAGGCCAGGTTTCAACGACAATGCGCCCGTCAGAGGCCAAAGTCTCCTGCACTTTTGCTTGTTTTTTTTTTTGTTTTTTTTTGTTTTTTTTTTTTCACGTCCCCCAGTAGCTGCTGGTTCTGTGCCGTTAGGGCCTCCTTGCTGCCTGTAAATGGGGGGGGGGGGGGGGGTAAGGATCACTGGAGGAGTAGTACCTTTACTAGGTGGCCCCCTATGTCCCCTGGGCGTCCTAGACTGGTCTCCCCATATCCAGCACCATGAGTAGCGCAATACATCGGACCTAGTCCCCCCAGCTTCCCTCATGGTGAAGACCGACCATGTGCCTGTACGAGGCGCCCCTACCACGGCTGAACATGGCGGATCTAGGGGAGACAACCCCGATAAAAAAACATGCCACTCTGGGCTGGTGGAACCCTCAACCCTGAACACCTTGGTTGAAAATCTACCTCAGGAGAAGGAAACCTCTGACTTCAAAACCCGGGCAGGTGGAACTCGTTAGCCTTGGCAGGTCATCCACCTAGGGACTTTGCTCACCTGAACCAATTAACAAAGCCTGTTTCGGCGGACCAGGCGGAGGAAATCTCGTGTTTCAACGGCTGTGAAGGCGACTCAGCAAAAGCACTGTGGAGTGCGAAGGGCATGTCAGAGCACGAAAGAAGACCTGGCCATCCACTGCAGCCAACGAAGCCCCCAGACGTAACGGTATATGCGTGCCACTGGAACCTGACTTCTGAGGCCGAGAGAGTGGGTTTGCTCCAGTGCAACAGTCCTCCCACTTAAAACCCATTCACGAACAGGTTACGTTGTGCCCTCTACCTCCGCGTAACCCAACTTCTGTAAAAGTCCTGCGGCGATGGAGGAGCGGTGAAGCAACAAGTGGAGGTGACCACTGGCAGTTGTAGTCGCAATCCCACACGTAGGCGGTTCTGGACAAGTGGTCGCTCTTCTATGTACCCAGGGCAGCAGAGAAGTTCGGCAGCATCCAGGGCGACTGAGCAGCCCTCTTTAGGATAGCACTGCTCACCCTAGTCAGGGAGGGGCCTAGAAAAGGTGGCCCAGACATTGCCTGCCCTACTGCATCTGGTCAGTTTACCGCGGCTGACAAGATCATCCAACTCAGCGGTCGAAATCAAATAAGGAAACAAACAGAAAGTAAAACAAAACTGCTTTTGGGAGCATGGAATGTCCGTACCCTCATGGACAGAGATGATGCAACAAGGCCGCAACGGAGAACAGCCCTAGTTGCCAAAGAGTTGTCACGCTACAACATCGATATTGCTGCCCTCAGTGAAACTCGGATTGCAGAGGAAGGCTCACTCACAGAGCCTACCACTGGATACACCTTTTTCTGGAAAGGCAAGGCCCAAAAGGAAGACAGGATCCATGGAGTTGGCCTAGCTATAAAGACCAGTCTGATGGGACAAATTTCAGACCTACCCACTGGCATCAGTGAACGGCTTATGACATTACGCCTGCCCCTCAGTCATAAGCGACATGCAACAATCATTAGTGCATATGCTCCAACGCTAACAAGTTCAGAGGAAGCAATCGAAGAGTTTTATGCCGACCTCAGTTCCATACTTAAGACGATTCCAGCCAGTGACAAAATCATCCTTCTAGGAGACTTCAACGCTCGAGTAGGCAGCGACCATGGTCGATGGGACAGGGTTCTTGGTAGACATGGTGTTGGCAAGATGAACAACAACGGCCTTCTGCTGTTGAGTAAGTGTGTTGAGTTTGACCTCGTCATTACAAACACAGTGTTCAGACTGGCAAACAAGTACAAGACTACGTGGATGCATCCCAGATCAAAACAATGGCACCTGATGGACTATATCATTGTTCGACAGAGAGATCTCCGGGACGTCTATGTTACCAGGGTCATGCGAGGAGCTGAATGCTGGACAGATCACAGGCTTGTCCGCACCACCATGTACTTGCACATCGCTCCCCATCACCATAGACGACCAAAGCTTGTTCGTACTGCCTTCAACACAGCCAGACTCAAGCATCCTTTCGTTCTGCAGAAGTTCCAATCTAGGCTCAATGAAAAGCTGTCTTCTACCGGACCATTGTCTGGAGACCCAAAGCAAAAGTGGAACCAGTTGAAAGAAGTGCTGACAGATGCTGCCAAGCTAGAGCTTGGCCTCAAGAAGCGACACCACAAGGAATGGTTTGATGAGAACAATCCTGCCATTGATGAGCTGCTTGCCGAAAAGAACAAGGCTTTCATGGAATGGCAGAACGACAATGACTCTATCTCCAAGAGGAACAGATTCAAGTCGTTACAGAAAAAGGCCCAACAAAAACTGCGCAAAATGCAAGATCAATGGTGGGAGAAAAAAGCTGAGGAGATCCAGAGTTTTGCTGACTCGAACCAATCGAAAGAGTTCTTCAGCTCCATCAAAGCAGTTTTTGGCCCTGTAAAATCAGGCTCCTGTCCTTTGCTGTCAGCAGATGGAACCACCTTGATCAGGGACAGGGCTGGCATAAATGAGAGATGGAAGAAACACTTCAGTCAACTCTTGAATCACTCGTCTGCAGTTGAACAAGCCGCAATCGATCAGGTCCAAAAGCAAACAGTGAAAGAGGAACTTGATGTTCCTCCATCTATAGACGAAGTCAAGAAAGCCATCAAACAGATGAACCCAGGAAAAGCATCTGGCCAGGATGGTATTCCTGCAGAGGTGTACAAGGCACTCAGCGACCAGGCCTTTGAGGCATTCTACGATGTTCTTACCAGTATCTGGATTGAAGAAAAAATGCCTGCTGATTTCCGTGATGCCACTATAATTGCCTTATTCAAAAACAAAGGCTCAAGAGCAGACTGTGGAAACTACAGAGGCATATCCCTCTTGTCCATTGCTGGAAAAAATCTTGCTCGTGTCATTCTGAATAGGCTGATCTCCACAGTCGCAGAGAAAAACCTCCCTGAGACTCAGTGTGGTTTTCGACGCAATCGCAGTATAGTCGACATGGTGTTTGTTATGAGACAGGTCCAGGAAAAGTGCATCGAGCAGAACATGAACCTCTATGCTGTCTTCATAGATCTAACAAAGGCATTCGACAGTGTCAACAGGGAAGCACTCTGGACAATTCTTAGAAAACTGGGCTGTCCAGCAAAGTTCACTAAACTCATCAGATTGTTCCATGAAAATATGACTGGTCAGGTTCTGTCAAACGGTGAACCATCCGAAAAATTTTCCATCTCCAATGGTGTAAAACAAGGTTGTGTGCTCGCCCCCGTGTTGTTCAACCTCTTCTTCGCACAAGTCCTGTTCCACGCTGTCAGAGACCTTGACCTCGGCATCTACATCAGGTACAGATTAGATGGGTCGCTGTTTGATCTGCGACGCCTTGCAGCAAAGACAAAGGTGTTGGAAAGGCTCATTCTTGAAGCTCTGTTCGCAGATGATTGTGCTCTGATGGCACATGGAGAGAATCACCTACAGTTGATCGTCAACAAGTTCTCTGAAGCATCGAAGATGTTTGGCCTTACAATCAGTCTCAAAAAGACAGAAGTCCTCCTCCAGCCAGCACCGAACAGTGCACCCTGCCAGCCAAGCATCACTGTTAATGGCACAGAGCTTAAGAATGTCAAAAGCTTCAAATACCTGGGCAGTACGCTCTCCAGTGACGGTACTCTTGACAAGGAAATAGCAGCAAGAATACAGATGGCCAGCCTGGCACTTGGAAGACTACGCACAAAAGTCCTACAACACAAAAACGTTCGCCTTTCAACCAAACTCAAGGTGTACAATGCAGTTGTCCTGCCATCTCTGCTCTTCGGCTGTGAAACATGGACCCTGTACCGCAGGCATACCTAAAAACTGGAACAGTTCCACATGCGCTCCCTGCGGTCCATTATGCATATTCGATGGCAAGATCGCATCACAAACCAAGAGGTCTTGGACAGAGCCAGGACATCAAGCATTGAAGCCAAAATCCTCCAAGCTCAACTTCGATGGTCCGGACATGTCATCCGCATGGAAGAGTCAAGAATCCCTCGTCAGCTCCTCTATAGCGAGCTGTCACAAGGTAATCGCAATCAAGGCCGTCCCAAGAAACGATATAAAGACAATCTCAAGGCCAACCTCAAATGGGCGCATTTACAACCCCGTGAACTTGAGACAGCTGCTGTAGACAGATATCGATGGCGAGCCTTAACAAAGAAGGCCGTAACTGCCTTTGAAGTTAACCGCCGCCAACGCCTTGCTGCTGCTCGGGAGAGACGGCATCAAGCTGCATCTACCTGTGTCCCACCGTCTGGCATTCCATGTCCCACCTGTAACCGCATGTGTGCCTCCAGTTTTGGACTACGCAGTCACATGCGAACACATCAACGAGGGCGCAACACCTAGTCTTCCTCGGACTTCGAGAGACAACCAAGAAGAAAAAAAAAAAAGAAGAAGCTGCCTGTAAAGCCCACTAATGTCGAAATATATCGCTAATGTCAAAACAACCACTGTCACGACACGTCGACCACAAATGTCAAAATCTAATGAACCGCTCATGTCATAACACATCGACCACAATGAAAAAAAAAAAAAAAAAAACTTCCAAAGTTACTGCAAAAGTCATAACGCGTCATAGGGGTGGATCCAGGCGCCATTTGCAAAATCAAAGGCTGACGCATTCTTTTTTTTCTCTCTTTCTCTTTATTTTACCCACACACGCGCATTGTGTGTATGTGGGTATATTATATAAAAACACACACGCACAAAAAAAACAACAACAACAACAACAACACTCAGAGGTCGGGTGACCAGGCGGTTGGTGTTTTCACGAAGTGGCACGACCGGCCAAAATCGAGTAAATTTTCGATTTCAAGATTTTTGCATATTATGATAGTATATACCGAGATCTGCAACCTGACATTTTTTTAAACCCCAATCTCAAATAATTACGTAATGATAACGACCGTGTCACTTCGTCAAAACTCCGACTGGTCAGTCTACGATTTTCACGAAGTGGCACGATCGCGGGTTGATGGTGCGTACACGCCGGACGTCATCATAACTCATTTATCTGCCAAACGTCCTCGTACGCGCGCGTCTAAAATGGCTGCGCCCAGAGCAACGGAAACTAGACGGATGGAATCGGTAAAGTTACATTTCGCTCTGTATTGACACTTTAATTGTTCGCATTGTTCACATTTTTAAATGTAGATTTATGAATGAGGAATTAGAATATCAAAACAGCGTAAATATGTACTCTTGCAGATCACATTGACTTCGTTTAGCGCTGTCAAAGCTTCGTGATCTACGTATGCAGTCCCACATCTATTATTCGGTGTAAGTGGATGATAGGCCGGGAAATAGATTCGAACTAAAGTCAGATGAACACGTCTCACATATGCATCGTATCTTAAACTCACTAACTGGTGAAATATTGTGAAGTTTTATTGTTCAAATATGTAATGCTACGACGACCTACTTTTCCCCAGGTAATTTAACTCTCTTGTCTTACTCTGATTATGTCTGAATCTTCCAGGAATTTAGATCTAGGGTCGTATTGAGTCAATATCTACAACAGTTCTACTTCTAGATTTAATTAGAAAGTTAACTGTGTTACAGTGTTAATAGTGTTCTTGAATACCGTTGGCGATGCCTGTTCAGGTTACTGTAACAGTGACGTTATTTCACTGACTACCTTTGAATTCTCAAAACAAAAATGTTTTTAGAGTTACTTCTGCTAAATTCTAAATCAGGGAGGTCCTCTTCCCACCTCCCTGTCTAAATTGAGGCGTTGCCAACAACAATGAAGTTTGATAATGTTGTCGTGAATACCGTACCAGCAAATTTCATTTGGATAGACAACAAGCAAAAAAAAAAAATGTTGTTGTGCAACGTTTATGCTCAGCACCTGAATTCATAAATTGTTCTATCATGTTATTTATTATGAGCCTAAAAGCCTAAATGTAGACGTAATAGGCCTATACGTGGCAAGTACTTTTGCCTTAGTTTGCGATATTTCTTTTGTTTGTTTTGATTTTATACAATCTACGGTTCTTTGAAACACAGAGGGTTTTTTTTTCGGGGGGGGGTTCAAATGTGTGCATCAATTTTATGATCTTACAGAATATTATTGTAAGTACTGGTAGTGATGGAGTTTCATGTGACTGACATATTGCATTCATCTTTCATTACAAACAAATATTGAGGCATTTGTGTGGACAACCCAACAACTTGCAGACTGGAATGAAATGAGTGTTGTCCTTCGATGATGGGCTACTTTACAATATTGTACTCCATACCGCATTCCTGTAGATTTCTCCTGTCATCTCAAGCTTGAACAAGAACCGTAAGTTACATTGCTATCTGTCAAGGATTTAGTCAGACCAGTGTGTAATAGACAGTGCAGGCACACTACTAGTAATAGTACTATTACTAATAGGATTTGCCACATACATAAATAATTGTATTATCTTACTCTTTCTTACAACTGCATTTGTAGTTTTGATGGATATGAAGCACTGACTTAACCCGTTCCTTCCGCAATTCTCTGAGTGCCTTTAATTCCCCCAAACGAGATTCTTTTCGCCCTTCGACAGAGAGGCACACAGGTTAGTAAATCCAGCTGTGTGGACTGTGAAGGCAGTCAGGCGGTTCATTGTGTCCCCCTTTCTACGGTCAACTACATGTGCCCGTGAACAATGGAAATATCGATCGGGTGCGAGGTATGAATAGAGCGTGCGCTGATGAGCTCTCAGAATCTTTTGTTCTACACAAAACCAGGTACCTGAATGAGGTGACTGGGGTCAGCGAACCCGCATTTCTAAGTGATTTCAGCCTTGATCGTTATGAACATGTTCGTACGAGTTTACAGCAGAACAAGCAAAAAAATAAATCAGGAAAAGGTACATAATACTGTAAATCCCCCTTTTTTTAAACAGCAGGAGAACAAATCCTGATAGAATAAACTCTGATCTTTTTATCAAACCAACTTTTCTGAGCATTTTGACACAAAGAAACATGAATTTAGGCCACTGAAGCAGGCACCCTTGTCTTCATTTTGGGAACCTGGTAAACCAGGTTCCCGTATATCAGTTGCTCCCACGGGAACCTGGTAAACCAGGTTCCCGTAAGGAACGGGTTAACATGGAATCTAACATTTTTAACATCTGATTACCTGTAGTCATGTTGCATTTTGGTATAAAGGCAATGCTGTCCCTCAGTCCGATTTTGATATGGTACCAATATGCATTTCTTCAGTGTCATGTATCTTTCAGGACTGTTGTAAGTGTAGTTTTGTGGTTGTTAGTTTGATTATTTTTTTTTTTTGGGGGGGGGGGTTGTGGGGGAGAGGGGCACGGGAGATGAGGAAGAACAGTTATACACTCTGTACTGATATGAGATACCATCAACTTTGCAAAAGTCAATGGCACATACTGTATGACAAATTCTTGGCAGAGACGATGGAAATGAACTGTCTCAATATACATTTATAGTTTTACCCATGTCACTCTGTTTTTTTTTTCTTTGTACACTCAGAAGTCAAATGTTGTAAAGAGTCTGAGACATTACTTACATGGAATTGACTATGTCACCGATTTTCACTTGTGATGTTCTGGTTTATTTATTCCTTACTGTAGTTCTGCTCCTGATTCTAATCAACAATGTGTTCATTCATCATTTCGTCTGGCTTAGCATCCTCTTCTTACTGCACTCAAATGTTACACTGTGCACCATGCTAAAGGTGAGCAAGATATAAAAACAATCCATGCAACACCTTTTCATGTAGTATTTGGTTTTATTTTGTCATAGACAATTACTAAGAAAATTCAGTGCCAATGGACAATTGGATGTAATCCTAGTACAGTCTTGTCATGCACATTATCACATTGATTTAAACTTATGATTAAGAAAAATGCATTAGCACTTTTGAGTAAAACATTACCAAAGTGTTGATATGAAAGGGACATTATTATATAATTATTTTTTAGGGAAATCGGTGCAGTTTTAAAAATGTGGAAATTTAATCAAGAAGTATGTTTATGACTGTTGTATCAAATGTCATCATTCCCCTCTGCAATGGAGAAGTAACATTGTCTGTGAAAAACAATTGTTCATCTTTGCATAGGGAGAGAAGCAGATGACAACTGTCTACTTAAGAAAGTCAAGAGAAACCCAAAACAGCTGCAAATGACTTGGGTGGCTGAGCTGAACATCTGCACTAAAATCCAAGCCATGGGATCATTATGAAGGAGATCATAGCAATATTTCACCACAATCACAGAGTTGCTCCACACGCAGCAGCAAACTTTTCACAAGAGTGTGTGCCTTATGAATGGACAGGCAGGTTCTGGCAGAACATTATCTCGATGTTCTTTTTGATTTTCTATTTAATGGCTTTTGGTTTGTATGTGTGTAGAAATGGGGGGGGGGGTAGTGGTGTCATAAAATAGGACTTCATTTTTAATAATAGTAATAATAATGATAATAATATTAATCGTGATAATGAAAATAGTAATAATGATGATAATCAACGGTGCTTATATAGCATATGGAACATTCTGTATTATGCCCTATGTGCTCAAAGATTGAAATGATCGAACAAAAACATACAATTGCAATTACAATAATACCTTGTTTCATGTTTAGACTGTAATGACGGTGTTCGCAAGGCAGACTTAGATTTGTCAACATTTGTAATTCATTTTAAATTCTGGGTAAGATTATTCCATTTGGTAGAGACATTACAAGCAATGTATGTCATTGCTTTTTAATTCAGAGTAACAAATACATTGTAAGTCACTACCTTATGAACGAAGGTTTCTCTCTGGTGTGTTTCCTATTTAAAGTAGTTCTTTTAAGTAGTGTGGAATCAAAAGTTGATATCAACATTTTGATCTGTATATAAATTTTGACTGGAAGCTAGTACAAGCTTCTTAGAACGGGTGATTTTTTTTTTTTTTTGTTCATGTTTTTTTCTTTTTTTGGAATTTGGACACTACTCTTGCAGCAGAGTTTGGAATAGCTTGTAATCTCTGTATCTGTTTGACTGACAATTCACAAAGTAATTAGTGACAAAATCAATATGTCACATTAAGAAATCATGAACTGAACGTACTGCTGTGCAACTTGTCAGTAAAGTCTTAAATTTTCCAAATATTTTATGTGAAAGAACCAAGGAAAGATTAAGGAACATTAATCCTACATACTGTATCTGTCACTGTCACCTTATTCACTGACATTACTCTTGATAACCATCAATCCATGGGTCTCCCCATACAGCTTTGTCACAACGATGCCATCCTCAATTTTCACTGTATTATGCTTTCCCTCTCTGACTTTAAACAGTGCTTTTCACAACAAAACCATACCAGTGTTAAAAACCATAAAAATGTCTCTTCTTTTACTTTGTTTATCAACCAGCTCTCCTATCTTACTATTTATTTTGTCTCCCTTAGCCCAGCCACCATTAGGCCAAGCCCATTAACAACTGTCAGTATTTTTGAATTATGTCTACCCCAGCACCTGTGACACCCAATACAGACTTAAAGTCAGGACCAAGTTAAGTCAAGTTTTGTAAGTTAGAAAGGTTTTGTTTGTTTTTGTTTAATAAATACTTTATTTTCTTCAAATCAACAAATAAATCAGCAAAGCAATATACATAAGGCACATGATCATGAACATGTGGGAAATATACAACATAAATTCAAAACAGAGTCGTTTGACTTGCGTAAACAAAGATATAAAAGATAATTAATGAGACAATATACAGTATGCATGTCTATGCAGCGGGGATTACAACAATTATGATTATGGAGCGATAATGCAGATGGCCGCCATTGTTAGCATAGCTTGAAAAGATGGCCGGCCAGAGGAAAAGGTAGGGACTTATACTAGTTTCGTAATAATACAAAACAATACAAATTCTGCTGCGAAGATAGCAGGGGAACATAAACGTGATGGTGGTGGATGTGCGTGCAAATGCTAGAAAGTGCAGAAGGGCAGATATGCTGGAATGTAGAATAATCGAATTGGTTTGCTGGAACAGGGAACAGCATGCGATGCTGCTTTTTGATGGACCAACATTAATCATATTAATTATTTGTTTTAATTTGTATTTGAAGTATACTGCAATGAAATGTGCTTCTTTAAGTTTGCTTTAAATGAAAACAAGGAGGCACGCTGTTTCAACTCCTCTGGAAGAGTGTTCCATGTATCTGGACCGTGATGTCAATCGATTTTTGAGCAAGCAAAAGCTTTGGATTACTTAAATGAAAATCATGGGAACGACGGGTTGGGTATGAATGAATGTGGTCATTGGTTACTAAGGCATTATGAAAAAATGGTAATAAATTTCGAGTGTGTTCATACATAAATATAGCAGTTAGATATAAATGTATGTCATGTGCTTTTAAAGTTTTTTAGGCGATGAAATATAGGATCGGTGTGAGCCAAGAAATTTGAGTGTGTGAATATGCGAAGAGCCTTTTTCTGAAAAATAAAAATTATAGTTAATATAGTTTTGCTACAGTTGCCCCATACAATATTGCAATACATTACATATGGTAAAAATAAAGTGTTATATAACATTATTAAAGTTTGATCATTGATCAAATACTTTATTCTCCTTAAAACACCAGTTGTTTTAGATATTGCTGTAGGAATATTCTGCACATGAGTATTCCAAGTTAAATTGCGATCTAGGGTCACTCCTAGAAGCTTAGTTGAATGTTTCTCAGCAATGTTTATACCATCAATAGAAATACTTTTAGGAAGGATGGGTTGGGATTGAAGAGTATGGAAATGTATAAAACATGTTTTATCAATATCCAATGAAAGCTTGTTACATCTCAACCATTTCGAAATATTACCTAATTCCATATTAAATGTATCAATCAGTGTTGCAATATCCTTATGAGAGTAAAAAAAAAAAAAAAAAAAAAAAAAAAAAAAAAAAAAACGTTAGTGTCATCTGCAAATAAGATGAAGTTCAAACGAGGGGAGCAATTAGTGATGTCATTAATGTAAATCAAAAAAAAAAAAAAAGTAGGGACCCGAGGATAGATCCCTGAGGGACACCACATGACACGTTAAAGTATAATGAGTGACTAGATTTAAATGCAACATATTGTTTGCGATTGACTTAGATAACTTGTGAATCATGACAAAGTAATCCCTCTCACGCCATAATTCTGTAATTTTTCAAGTAAAATGTCAGGATCAATAGTGTCAAATGCCTTACTAAGATCCATGAAAAACTCCAATTATGTGTTCTTTTCTAGTAAGCGCATCAATATTATCGACAGATTTGATTATAGCATAATCGGTAAAAAATCCTCTCCTAAAACCAAACTGATTCGTATTCAATATATCATTTTCAATCATAAACGAGTAAAGACGCTTGTAAACTACTTTTTCTAAAATTTCCGATAAAACAGGCAACAATGAGATGGGTCTATAATTTTTCACCATTAATGGATTAATTTTCTCCTTTATAGATGGGGATAACTTTGGCGATTTTAAAAGAGTCTGGATACTTGCCATTAAGTAGGGATAAATTGAATATATGACTGAGAGGGGCTGCTAGGGGGTAAATTATCTTTTTCAACAAATTCACCCTCAAATTATCGGGCCCAGAGGATTTAATTCGTTTCAAAAATCGAACAGTATCAATAATTTCAGATTCATTAATTGCAGTAAAAAACAAAGAATTTTGATTACTTTTAGGTAAATATTCTTTATGATTTTTGATATCATTTATGGGAATAGATGCTGCTAAAGAAGGACCGACATTAACAAAAAAAAAATATTTGTAATTTGATCAGGATTAGTAATAACATTATCGTTATGAGTAATACTATCAGGACATTCCATAGGTTTCTTTTTGAGTATTTCATTAACAGTCCGCCAAAGAGCACTTTTATCATCCTTGTTAGATTCGAGTTTATTTGAAATACATGATTTACGTGAAACTCGAATGAAAGTAGTTAATTTATTTCTATATATTTTATAACTCTTCACATTTTCAGGAGTGGGTTTTCTCAGAGATATCTTATAAAGACGGCTTCGAGTAAGAATGGAATGTATAAGACCTTGAGTAATCCAGGGTTGCCGGGCTCTTTTCCTTCCATTTCTCTTGGTAGTTAAAGGAATATGTTTGTCATAATAATCTAATACTTTTTGTTTAAAAAAAATCATAAGAAGAATCAGCACCTTGGAGTTCAAAGACGTCATTCCATTGTTCTTCAAATAAATATTGATTCAATGAATCAATATTTTGTGGTAAATTTTCAAGTATTGTTTGGGTTGGCGGCGTATTGGGGTTGTTACAGAGTTGTCGTTGATAATAAAAAATCGGTAGATGATCAGATATGTCTGAATAAAGAATGCCGATCGTGCAGGTTTCAGTAATAACATTAGACAGTATAAAATTAATTATTATCTATTAATGTTTTACTATGGGTGTTTTTGTTTATTCTGGTGGGTTTATTGATGTGGGGATGCAGTGAGTTGGAAAGTAATATGTCATGAAAATGGGTGGGTTGTAATAAATCTATATTGTAATCTCCATTCAAAAAAAAATGATTTTCTCTCTCCAAGAATAATTTCATTAGCACATTGATCGAAATTGTCAAAAAAAAAAAGATTGAATATCATTTTGCGGAGGACGGTAAATGGTACCAACTATAATATTTTTCTCATTGGCATTTGAAATTTCAATAAATAAACTTTCTGCTCCATGAATATGCAAATCAGTTCGAATTCTGAACTTAATTTGATTATTAACACACATGGCAACCACACCTCCTATGCCACGCTTTCTGTCATTCCGAATAAAATTGTAATTGTCAATGCCAAATAGGTCCGGGGAATTGGAGTGCAACCATGTTTCGGTAATTCCTATAACGGAAAATGGAGAATCATTGAGAGAATTTAGAAATAGCTCAAACAATTCAAAGTTTGTATTCAAACTCCTTGAATCAAGATGAATTAAACTAAAATAAGCACAAATCTGATTTGCCTCATTGACCAAAAATTGACTGACACATTCATTAATAGTGAAATACTGACTTGTGTGGTTTACTAGCTGTTGTTGGTCATCTATTCCAAAATCAGAATCCATTTACAATGAGTAACTTTACGTGATCGCAGCATATCATGGTGCATCGGGAAGTGTAGTGCACATCGTATACACGGGGTATTAGTAGACTGGAAGAGGGATAAACTGCAAGAGGGATGTAAGCAATTGGATGCTTACATTTCCTCTGCTTGCTCTCTCTCTCTCTCTCTGCAACTCAAGAATGACTAATAAACTTCGAAAAAAAATGTTTTCTTGAATGACAGATGTACTGCAGTACACAGCCATATGTGACCCGCTACAACAAAAAGGTCCTAAAGTAGCGCACCGTCGAAGCCGTGAAAATCGAGTTTGAAGTCAGAGCATTAAAATTGGTCAAAACTTACGATTTTCTGATTTTGATATTTTATTGGAGTCTAACATGTCTTCTATCATCTGTCGAAATTTTGAAGCAAAATGATCAAAGGAAAGATTTAAAAATAGCGTTTTTCTGAGCCATGTTTTTTGGCGTTTCAACGAAGAAGAAACTGGTTCGAAAATTTGGATTGAGCGCCACAGATAGGTTCCGCCCCTAACAATGACCAGAGTTATCTCATTGGTCAGTTTGCTGCTTGCTGCTAACCGAAGCGTGAAGCTCGCACACTGCCCAGTCGACTGGTGCGTGCGGGCGGAGTGCGCTATGCTCAGCCGGTTCTCACGTCCTGGTCACTGATTGGTTGGTGAGGAGACCGCCGACGCTGATGTGCTTGAATGAACTCTTCGGGGGTTGCTAGGGCTTACCTTCTATTGTCCAGAGGTGAAAACTGACTTGCGTGTCCCTTGATCGCGATTGCGTCGAAAGGAAGACTTTTAGGGCGCTTTTCTCAAAACAGTGATTTTCCAGACGTCTCGACATGCTCTCTTTTAAACATCAATATTCCCGCAGCCGATTGTTTTTATAAAATGTGTTATATATCGATTTAAAGCAGAAAGATTAGGGGATTATATCATGCAATTTTCAAGTAATCGACCTCGCCCGACTTTAGGATCATTTTGTTGTAGCGGGTCACATATTCTTGCAGTGTGTGTCCACATCAGAAATTATGGCCTAGATATCATTATCTATGTCTTTTTATATTGTATATTGTTTAGGATTATATTTTTGAAACAAAAATGAGTAAATGCAGATCTGATAGCCCACTTCTTACAGAGCTTGGATAAGAAACTCTGTATATGGTAACCTCTAGCAGTGAGAGAAAAGAAAGGGAAACACGAGAATTTTTATACCTTGAAAAATAACATGGTATTAAATTAAATTTCAGGCAACTACTGTGCATAATATGAGTGCTTACAAACTTTTACAAAATTAGGGAAGATCAAGACTCTTTGTGGAAGATTGATAATACACTCTTAGAAAAAAAAAAAAGGTTCTTTTGAGCACCATTAATTGCTTCTCAGCACTGTCACAATAGCGACACCCTTTTTGGTGCTCGTGAGAACCTTTTTTTAAATTGTGCTTGTCGGCACCTTTTGCAAAAGGTGCCCATTAGAACCTTTTTCCCGATGAAATTGTGCTCGTGAGTACCATTTGAAAGGTGCTCATGGGCACCTTTTTGACTCTTTTCAAAAGGTGCTCATGAGAACCATTTCATCGGAAAAGGTTCTAATGGGCACCAATATTAAAAGGTGCTGACAGGCACCATTTAAAAAGGTTCTCACAGGCTCCAAAAAAAGGTTTCGCTATTGTGACAGTGCTGAGAACCATTTAATGGTGCTCAAAAGAACTTTTTTTTTTCTTAGAATGTAGTATGTGAATTGATGTCTGTGTATTTTTGGTGTGTTTCATACGCAGTGCTGGTAAGTTGCTTCACTGGCACTATTCTTAAAGGTACATTTGTACATATCTGTATTGAAAATGTGCATCACAAACTCATTTGAAATTAAATGAATTGAACTGAATTTCATCTTATCAGTCAAACATACGTACAAAACATACATATTAGCATTACATAAGCATGCCATACATTATCGTTGACACCGGAAAAAAAAAAAAAAAAGCAAGGATAACACACCCATGCACACACAGTTTCACAAGCATGAATACAAACGTGTACATGAAGATTTTGTTCGCAAAAAACCGATAAGTCCATATTTGCCAAATGGAGATATTTGCGATTAAATGTCAAGAAAAATAAAGAGAATAATAAGAAAATGTTTGCTTCTTTTGACGATAACTTAAAAAATGTACCTTTATATGCAGTGGCCAATATATAATTTAAAAGGTATTATTTTGTACTTTATGACAGAGACCGTACTTCAAAATCTTCAAAAATGGACTTATCGGATTTTGCAAACAAACTTTCACATGTACATGAAATTTACCATTATTTTTTTCATGAAACATCACTCAATAACTAAAAACCATAGAAATTTGCTCTTTCACAAATTCGCAGAAATGTATTTATTCACCTTAACTTTTACAATCTAAAGGTGAGGTTTGTATTTGTCATGTTATAATCTGTCAAATATTATTAACAAAATATTTTCATTTGTTCACTAATTTTTTTCCACAATATTTGTCATTTGTGTACCAAGCAGTTCTTGAAACACCATCACACATCTCTGTACAGATGATATGAAATAGGAAGAGGTGCATCAGGCTTTTGAAATACATAACAAAATTTCTAATTCTCTGTGAAATAATTCCTGCATGGATGAGATACAGTAATTTTGTCAGTCTTAAGATAGGCAGAAGTCAAATACATTACTTACAGTTATTGTAAGTAGTATGAGGAACTTTTTCCACATATTTGCTAGTTTGTTTGGTGTTGGGTTTTTTTTTAAGCATATGTCCTAACAGCAACTACAAAGGGCACAAAAACAATTCCATTAAACAGGACCTTTGGTATTGTCACAGAAAACACACATTATATTGCTGGTATGATACTTGGGAGAGGATAAGCTTTACACTCCTCCACTTCACTTCACATTTATAATGTCGAGTATTTGAATTAACTTATCTTTGTTTGTATACGAGTGACTTTTTTGTTGCTGTTGTTCTGCAATTTGAAAGCACCATAGACAATTCTATACAACTGCAAATACAAGAACAGTATCAATTCAGGTTAATTCAGCATGTCCTACGAAAACACACACACACACACACACACACACACAAAAGAACACATTGTATTATAATGTGAAAGATAATAGGAATCCCAAGGGGAAAAGAGCTAGGATACCACATCCACACAGTTTCACAAGAATGAATGAACAAAATTCCTCAACCATGATCTGAAATATATAACATTGGGAATCAATAAAAATTTACACTTTTTTAAAAGCAGAGCCATAAATTCATTAGAGTAAACTATATACAATGCAGGCCTAAAGCTGAGGTTTGAATTTGCTGTCCTATAACCTGCCCATGACAATAATATGTTGTTAGCATTTGTCATTTTGTTCACCAAAATTGGCAACAATCTTTTAAACACCACCACCACGTACATCCCGTGCACTTTGTATCTCTGCAAAAACAATATAAACTGTTGACAAGAGGTGCATCAGTGCTTTGAAATAAATTACATAATCTTCAATTCTCTACACAATACGTAATTCCTGCGTTGGTATAAATGCAATAAGTTTTACCAGTCTAGGTGCAAACTTTAAAAAGTGTGCAGAAATTGACCACACAATAACTGGAGAAGTATAAAGAGCATTTTCCATTTGTGCTTTTAAAGTTTAGAACTATGAATGACTCCACTTCTCAGATTGGCATCTGGTCTGATCTCATTACCATTACGTCTACCCCCCCCCCATACAGTTGATTCAAAGTTGTTTTATATGCAAATTATACTGAAACATTATCACTGGTACATTGTAAGTTGCAAATACTGTATTGGGATCATAACAAAACATAAGTGACCCTCCATCACACAAACCAACAAAAAGTCGCCAGACATGAACTTTTGGTTGACGGCAGATTCTGAAAGAGCAGCTATAAAATACAGTATGTGAAAGTCAATGCAAACGGACTTACCTACTCTATCTACATATTTCTAAAAGGTTTTCTCTGGCAGCATCAGTGTTTTCTCTTTAACTCAGCTCATTCTTGGCTAGCGTAGGTTTCTGGTCGATGCTGTCAACGGGCTATCTGGGCTAAAATTTTCATTCTGATCGATGTATTCTTTTGGGCACCCAGCTCATTCTTTACTATTCCAGGGTTCTGTCTGATGCTGTCAACGGGCTATCACGGGCTGTCATTCTGATCGATGTATTGTCTTAGTAACACAGCTCATTCTCGACTAGCCCAGGGTTCTGGCTGATGCTGTGGATGGGCTATCCCGGGCTCTTTTTCTGATCGACGAATTCTTGTGGCCGCCTAGCTCATTCTTGGCTAGTGTTAAGCCTACGGTTCTGGCCGATGTTGTCAACGGTCTGTCACGCACGGGCTGTCTCTCTGATCAATGTAGAGTCTACCTTGTTCCCTAACCGCACCAGCGACCCAAACACGTCCGTACTGGTTATCGTCCCGGCCGGAGTTACTTGTTCCCTGGTTTCTGTGCATGTTGGTGTGTCCACTTCCCTGACATATGAATTGAAAGATACAATAGACCTACACAGCGTTAATAAAACAAAGTCATTGCTATAATTCGATAAACAGAACACGGCATTACATGACGTGACTCCTTACTTAGAATAAGCCTACAAACATACTGAAGAGATTTTGAACTAGGCCTACTGCTGGGCTGTAGACAGACCTCTATTGGCTCTATTAAACGTTAACACTAACATTAAACAACAGTTCTGCCCCCCCCCCCCCACGGAAGAAAGCAGTAACTGCATAGCTGCTGAGCTGAGATAAATGCGATTTTGTGTTTTTTGCAGATTCTTTAAAAACACAGAAACATTCAAAAATAATTTTGTGGTATGATTATGCACCATACCTAGTTGTCTAACAATAACTAGGAAAAAATTATGTTTCCGTTATTTTTTAAATGTTATTTAGGAAAATGCAGTTACTGCGGTGGCTCACCCTTGATTCTGGGTAGTTTCCCCACGGAAAAAAGCAGTAACTGCAGACGGCCAGGAGTCTGCTGTTTTCCCCAAGGAAAAAAGCAGTAACTGCACATGTCACACGACCATAGGAGGAGAATTGTTACCCACACCAGGTTATAAAGTTCTTCTACTTTCTGGTTAGTCTAGATCTATAAGATCTAGGACCTATCGCTAGACCTAGACTAGGTCTTGTCGATTGAATGGCATTCTGTGTAAAAATAAGGTAGACACCTATGTACCCTAATTGAACTTTGGAGTGCCCGGCCTGGCCCCTGACACATGACCCTGGACTAGACAATAAAGTCAAGTCTCTTCGTCTTAGATCCTAGTCGAACTCTGACGTTACACTTAAGCTAGACGACAGATCTATGCCCAATGTTAGTGCTAGACCTAGATCTATTACGTTAGATTAGGCCTACTGACATTTTGTCTAACACTAAACAGTGAACAATAGATTAGAATCTAGATCTACTCTGTAACGTTAGATCTGGTAGACCTATTCTAAACTTTAGGGCCTACATCTAACATTAGACTAACGTTAATGCATTAATACTAGTGCTCATCTCCCTTCAATATATTTTCAGCTCACCTAGATTTTCTGGTTCTGGCCAAAGCCATGACTACCATGACTTTTCCTCTGCAATTCATGATAGATTTACAGGCATGCCTGGACCGCAGAAACTGTGTGACAGCATGGTTAGCACTGGCATGATCACTCAGACTACCAGACCTGCAATACTGTGCATGCAAGTGATGAATGTGATGTGATGCAATGTTTAGCTAGTTACTGCATGCTGCAGAATTTATGCGCATGCAGCTGCTGCACGCGTATTCTGCACTCTGAGCGCGCTGAGTCTGCCAGGTTTGCTAGTCTCCAGAAAGAAGCTTTTTCTACAACTTGTCATATGATTCCCTGCGGGCAGAGTCAAGTTACTGGTGAAACAATCTTTTTATATCTACTCTCCTAAATTATGGGAGAAACTGCTGTTTACATTGTTTAAAAAAAAATAGCAGAAAAAATAAATGGTATTAGGGAAAAAATATACAGGAAGGACTATACAGAGTCTGAATGATAAAGACTAAATTGTTAGTTACTGCTTTCTTCCGTGGGCTTTGTTAGTTACTGCTTTTTTCCGTGGGGAAACTTGCAAAGTTGAATCAACTGGATGCAGTTACTGCTTTTTGCAAAAGTGAAAAATTGTATTTTTGGTCACTTTCATTTTTCTTTTTGCAAAACTGACCTATTAACATTGGAGAGCATTGGGTAAACTATTCATTTTTGCAAAAAAGTAGACATTCATAAAAATGTCACTTACTGCCTTTTTCCGTGGGGGGGGGGGGCAGAGTTATAACTTATATAGAACAAATTTCCTTATTGCATGTACCGGTAATAGGCCTTACCCCGGGGTGCTCTTTGTACACAGTTATATCTTTGCGTTCGGCGTCCTGGCTGTGTTTCGGAGTTTGACTCTAACGCGTTACTTTTAATAGGCATAAACGTTACATGCAGGCCTAACTAAGTAACTTAGCCCGGCCCAGTCGCTGTAAAAAACGTGACAGCCATGCTCCGCACGGCGTCTGTTCGGGCTAGCCCATTGCTATGCCAAACTCCTAATTGTAAAGTTTTAACGTTCGGCCTAACATTATATTAATTGTTAGATCTGGATCTACTGTACCTGGTAAACATTACACAAGATAGCTGCTACGATCAAATCAGATCTTACATTAGGATCTAACCGTTAAAGGTTATCACTGTAGGACCTACTGACTGAAAACGAAAACTGAGTGATGAATCTAACTTGATTTTGTACCAACGAATGTCATCTAAAAATGACATAAAACCACATTAAAACTAAAAATCTTACCAATTCTCCTAAATTGTGATGACTGCCATGGCGAAAATGGAATTGACATCAGTGACACGTTTCCAGTCCACTTTGGCAAAATTAATGTCTAACGTTAGCGGGTGCCGTTCGTGTGAAGCATAGACCTACTGTGTATGTGTCTAGGCCTACTAGCCGTCTGCTGCTGCATGCACGGTATTGCATTGGCACTCTGCCAGCTGTGTGGTGGTAGGTTTGCATAGGCATGCGCGCAGGCAGCACAGGGCTACAATACCGGGGGGCAGACATAGCCGCGGCGCGTGCCGCGGCGGTTACATACACAAGATTCCCATTTGCAATGGTGGTGCAACAGTGCAGTACATGTACTAGTATGTGTGCGTTTACGCGTACGCATATCTGATCGAGCGCTTAAATTGGATTGTGGCAGCAGCTGCTATCAGTTGGCACGCAGCCAAGAGAAGTCATTCGTCTACGATAAAAACAATATGTACTTTTTATTATCACAGCAGTAGAAACAAATACAATATTTTTGTACCAATACCACATTTTTGGTGATTCTTACATCTGGCATTCGAATATACAGCAAGGGGAAAAATGAAAGTGGACCTAACGATATTGTTTGACCTGCAGGAGTACCACAAATAACACTCGGGGACTGGGTCGCATACTAGCAAATGGTGACGAACGGAACCATTTCGATTGGGAACCATTTAAAGGTGCTCATCGGAACCATTTTGCGAGAACCATCTGATGAGAACCATTTTGGAGCCGACGAGAACTATTTGAGAACTTTTTTTCTTAGAGTGTACACTATATGCACTGTCACAGCAATTTAAACATCATTTAATTCAGTTACTTTTTTACAGGATTTTATTGCCTTTAATATAAAGGAGGTTATCCATACCAAATCAGCTAGCTTCTCGACAGGCTCCTGTTTGCCCGACTTAACCCAGTTGTCGATTCTCAGCTCCCGGATGAGCAAGCTGGCTTCCGGCATGGTCGTTGTACTGCACATCAGATCGTCAAGCTGACTGATTACATAGAGGAGAGTTTCGAAGAAGGCAACAAGGCAGGTGCTGTCCTGGTGGACTTGACTGCAGCCTATGACACAGTGTGGCATCATGGCTTAACACTAAAGCTTCTTCGCGCCATCCCTGACCGCCACCTTGTCCGCTTTATTGCAACAATCATCGCAAACCGCAGTTTCATAACGAAAACTAGCGATGGACAAACTAGTCGACTACGCCGCTTGCGGAATGGGGTTGTTGCGACACGGATTGTCGCCCCTACACGGATTGTCGCCTCCTGCTCGGGGCGACAAACCGTGACGGGCGCTGGCGGCACGGATTGTCGCCTGGCGACAATCCGTGACGCTTGTGCAGTTCCCAGTTTTTTACCTCGAAGGCGACAATCCGTGTTGGCAAAAAATTTGTTGCGACACGGATTATCGCCCCGTCACGGATTATCGCCCCGGGCTCGGGGTGGTTCCTCCGGTGTAAAGCTTTGGTGTGATGGGTATGACTGGTAAGTTAGCGTATGTGTGTGTGTGTGTGTGTGTGTGTGCGTGTGTGTATTGCGAGCTGCATGATATGTGATGTGTATGATTTGTTGTGTCTGTGTGTGTGTTTGTGTGTGTGTTTGGAGTATAATAATACAATATGTAGAAACTGTGCATGTGTGGTGGTTACATAGTGGTAGTGGTTTGTTTGTCAGTGTGTATACGTGTGCCTTTATGCTTACGTGTGTATTTTGAATGTCGTGGCGCTACTGTGGCAATACAAACGCCTTCAGAGTGTATGAGCACGTGTTTAACTCTTTATGTGCCATGGTGGAAACCCCCTGTGTGCCACGTTATTCTGAGACACGAAGGTAGTCATGCTTTGAGAAAGAATTCTGTTTTTCCAATTTGTATAACTTCTACAAATTTCTGTTAGGATGGGCATAATAGTAGGCAAAGTTAAAGAGGAGTGCCAAGCTTTGTTTCGATATTAATTGTATGACGAATCTATTTTCACTTTTTCTTTTGCATGACCAGTTGCTACATTACATAAATGCATGACTTTTGCACATAAACCGTGAAAGAAACTTAGAATGTACGAGCAAATCTAGTTGGGAACATCGCTTGATAGTCGATCACCACATAGAATGCAAGCCGTATATGAGAGGAACAAAAGCACGAGAAACGCTTTCATTGTGCCGCAGGATTAGTAGTAATTAGCGGTTTATCGATCGGTCTTGGCGGCTTTGTTTGTTGAGCAGAATATGCGAAGTTGGCACGCCGTCGACTGAGTCGGACGTGCGAACGTGGCACATAAAGAGTTAAAGAATTCACACCAGCGTTGATCTAAAAATAGTATGGGTGTGTCAACCAAATATCAGCGGTGAGGCGGGCTAGGCGAGAGAGAGACCGAGAGAAAATACATACGAGGGAGGTACCCTCCCCAAATGTTATTTGTCTTTGTTCATTTTTCCCTGCAGTCATTTTCAGTCTTATAAACTAGAACGTCCATACCACTATTCTTTGTCCCAGAATAGGTTTGGCATGCTTTATGCATGAGCGAATAATTTCCACACGCCGTAAAACATTGTCAATCGTTAGGCCCTACTTGATTTTATGAATTCATTTCGTATTTTCATTTAAAAAATTCTCAGAAGATGTAGGGGATCAAACTACTCTCTCATTTTTTTAAGCAATCTTCTCCAAATTTGGCACGTGTGACCGCTATCAAAGATAAATGTGCGAGACACATTTTTTTTTTAATGACCTAATGCGTTGCCTTGGAAACATCATATTCCCATAAGAGATTGGATCGAACTACTCACTCATTTCCTCTTTTCTTTTGCATCTGACCAAAAAATTGGCTTGTGTACCTGCTTTCAAACGAAGATGTACAACACACCACTTTGTAAGCATAGCGGAAAGTGATGTCATGGCAACAGTAAATTTGTTAAAAATAAGAAAAAATCGTGTCAAAGCAGGTTGACAAAGAAATGTCATTTTTTTTATTTATGCAAATGTCGTAACATGTCACAGAGGCTTACCCAAGAATTCCATAAAGGGGAGGCGCCTTCACAAAATCAGAAATTTCACATTTCCTCGACTTGTCAGTAACATATGTTAAGGGTATTGTTCCCCCTGCCTTCTGAAAGAGGAAAGCCAAGTGTTATCTTTTGTTACGCAAGAAAAGTGAAAAAAAAAAATCATTGTTTTTACCCCCGGGCAAATCCTCTTAGCCCAGTAAGCCCCCAGATAACTACCCCATCAGTAACCCCCCCCCCATACCTACTCTCCGGATAACAACCCCCCCCCCCTCCCTCCCAGTCTCCAATAACTCTCAACCAGATAAGTTCCCCGTGACTATTCCCCACACAGCCAGAGCATAGCATTCTAAAATTAATTAGACACTTATATGATGAAAAGAGGTTTTGAAATGGCTGAGACATTCAAATCTAATAAAGACAAAACAATTCTAATAAAAGTTGGGCCCACCTTCTATTAGTGTTGCTCTGTTTCATCCCAAACAGTTAAAGACTGTTTTGATCACCCCCCCCCCAAAAAAAAAAAAAACGACAACAACAACAACAACAACAAACAGACATGGAATCCGTTTTTGAATTAGATGCTCTTTCACATTCCGTATGATGTTAATCATTATCTCACCGAAAAGATATTAGAAGAGCGAAGTAAGGTCTCAACCCAAACTGTTCGATACATTTCATCCGATTTTTTCCTATGTATTCAAATACAAAAAAAAAAAATCGAAAATAGCAATCGGAGCCAAAATTTTCCAGGGACAGGAAAATTGTTGTTTGAAAATTGTTGTTTGGGGCATAATGTTAACAAGGGGTAATTGTAAAAATGGGGAAAAAATAACAATGTAATGATATAACAATGATTGCAGCTAGCAGAGACGGCTAAAAAGCAGAGCTTGTAGTCTGTATAATAAAAAAAAAAGATTATAAAACCAGGCAAGAAATTAAACTAAGAGAGATAAAGAAAGAGAAACGAAGTACAAACATACAGAAGGAAAGAGAAAGGGTATAAATAAGGTTGGAATGAGTGACAGGAAGAGACTACCTTTACATTGGCAAGAGAATAAGAGGTAAAAGGAAGATGATGGGTCAAATCCAGGGCACGTGAGGCATGAGATATCAGCTTCTCAAGATTAGGAAGGGTAAAGTGGAGTTGTGATAAATGATGGACGACCTTGAAAAAATGGGACTAGAAATATAACCTTGCAAAAATTTAAAAATGTAGAAATGTAAATATATTTAAAATATCTTTGATTTAGGGGTAACTGTATTCAAATTTAAAACTGCTTTTATGCTTCCCTCAGAAGTCATCCAGAACTTTTCAGAAAAAAAAAAACACACAGGTGAAGCGAAGTTGTAGTTAAATATAGCTTAAAGGCAAATTACATCCAGTGGACTGAAAATAGAGTCCTTTACAGAAGATAGATATTAAGCTTGTTCATAAATCGTCCTAAAGACAAATGGTACAAATCGTACATCTTTGAGAAGCTGTTTTCATAAATAATGCATCAACATTGCATCTCCATGATTCATGACAAATAATGCAAAGATTTCTTCTTTTGTGCGTGTGATAATATTCTTGCTATAAAAAGTGAAAGTGACAGTAGTGTACAATGTGCTCCCAGAAGGTGAATTGCGGCTTTTTTTTCCTGTGGTTATACCGCGGAAACAATAGAATAATCCCCCGAGAACAAAAGAATCGGAGGACGAGAACAATAGGTGGCTTCATTTTTAGCGGTTATGTGGAATAAAGAGAACAATAGAGATCGATGAGAGAACAATAGGCGGCTTTCCATTTGGTGGTTATGTCCAGGACCTGCATCCAAGCGTATCACAAGTCTGAATAGGTGACGCGTGCACTGTTTGAGTATTGTTAAATACATAAATTTCCATTTGCAGATGACACAAAAACCCTAGCTTGTGCTTCAAAATGGTTCTTGAATGTGATTTAGGGATAGAGACAAAGAATATAAATTGTAATCATTAGGCCTATTATCAGCATTAAGTATTGTTAAATATATGAAGAGTTTGTTTGCAAAAACCGATAAGTCCATTTTTAAAGATTTTGAGTTACAGTCTCTGTAATAAAGTACAAAATAATACCTTTTAAACGATATATTGGTCACTATATATAAAGGTATATTTTTGAAGTTATGGTCAAAAGAAGCACAAATTTTCATATTACTCTCTTTATTTTTCTTGACCTTTAATCGCAAATATGGACTTATCGGTTTTTGCAAACAAACTCTTCATATACAGTGTGAAGAATAGTTATAATGAAACTATTTGTGACCCGCTACAACAAAATGATCCTAAAGTCGGGCGAGGTCGATTCTTTGAAAATTGCATGATATAATCCCCCAATCTTTCTGCTTTAAATTGATATATAATAGTCCAGGCTAGAAGGCACCCAACCTTGTTTTTGGATATATACAATGTTTTTTGATGGTTTCTTGTCAATTCGAGGGTGCTGATTCTAAATCCGATTGATGCCACTCGCGTAACCTTGAGCATTTTCGGCAAAATGCAAAAATCCAAAATGGCCGCCAGATATGCTAATTCGGCCGTGATAGACATAATAATGCGCATTATATGACAAATTATTCCACCAATCTTTGTACATTTCTGTTCCTAGAGTTACTCCATCTGCATTTGCAAGAGAATTTTCATTTCATATAGGTTAATTTAGTATTTAAAGCTTATTTTTATTCAAAATGGCCGCCATTCCTATGCTTATGTACTATATGAATGGCAAAACATAATGCATGGGAATATAGAACAAATTTACTGTATTTCCAGTCCCGTACCTACGCTGTGATAAAGTGTTGCATGTGTAATACAAATATGTTGGGTGTCACTTACAATATAGAGGGCCTACATGTATATTTCAGCATTTAATATTCATAAACCTTCCTATGTTTAACACAATTTTTTATCTATTTCATTTTGTCTCAACAACGAATATAAGTTCACTAAACGTCTCGGAAGAAATCAATATAATATCATATTCTACACGCAGGTTGAATATAAAAATGTAATACTAACACAATATATTAAGAAGCCTAGGTGCATTGTATTTATCAAATAATGTTGAAAATGGAGGGGAATCTAGAAAACAAAGCCTCTAATATACATTCCCCTATAACCATATTAACAAAGTACAGAAAATCCTATACAGTAAGTGCAGAGATACATGGTTGCAGACACAAACATACCGGACGTTAATGACACAACTAAAAACCCTTTACATTATAGATTTTTTTTTTCTAGCAAGGAGTTGGGGGCGGGGGGAGGGAGGCGAGTTTGAAATGGATCATAACCTCCATCACTTTGATATGATATAATTTAGAAGTACCGCCTTGATATTATAGAGTAAACTTGATTTTCTTCTTGACTTAAAACAACGACAAAAACTAGTGAAGGCATAAACGAAACTGTCTAAACGCAATACCGTACAAACTATTCATTAAACATCAACAAAGGAGCAGTGAGATACCTCTTTCAGTTCTCTCACAGTTCCCAGGTGTTGATAATAATTATACACTTTGACATCATGATCTCATTCAGTCTTGTCTTAAAACTAAAACTGTAATTTTTATTGTCTTTAAAGAACCCTTTAATTGGATGTTTGGCAACAGGTGACATCAGCCCCAAATTTGCAGAATTCTCAGGCTAAAGATGCATATTAGTCTTGCAATTGCTTTAATTGATACCACATCTGGTGATGTTCAGCACTTCCTCAGGGGTCAGAGGGCGATTATTTGCCATAGAAACAGAATGAAGACATGAAGACTTGCTTGATCACCACCCGTTGAAGCCCTATGGCTTTGTTGCCAGGCCAGAGACAGTGTTGTAGGTAACTTAGGTGGTGTCAGAGATGACATCAGACCAGCATCTTCACCAACCAGTTTTGGGGTCAAAGCTTTCAAGTTACGGGAGGGAAATCTAGGCTTGTGGGATTTCAGACGCATTGATGGCAGGTTGTTCAAGGGGGCATTTCATGAAGCGTTTTGTCAGATCTTCTCTTTTTGACTAACTGTTATAAGCTACTAAAATCCTTGCATCTGATTGGCTGAGAGCAAATTTGTCAGACAAATTTTTCAGACGAAACGCTTCATGAAATGCCCCCATGCTATCGTGTTTGGAAGGTCAGGGTATGCGTTGACAGCACGTTGACTGGTAACACTTGCCATCCTTTCCATCCAGCGTGAGGGAGAGTGATCGAGTGCCAGTGAAGGAAGACAGACTTCCTTAGCCTATGCTTGGAAGGCTTGCCATAGAGGGCTACCTTGAACACAGCATTGGCAAGATGGTTACTAAGATGGAAGGCATGGGTCGGATGATAATCTTATAAAGGTTGGGGCAAAGTCTCCAGAAAGTGAAGAACTCCTCTATTGTCTTGAGATGGGTCAGTACTCGGCTCATGTCATCCAAGGACTGTCTGTGAGACGTAAAAGATCATCTGCAAACTTCCTACGTGAAGGGAATGTTATGTCACCATGTATATGGTAAAAAGAGCTCTAGTGGAGTTAGTTTACAGCCAACATCAAGGAGGCCATCATTCAGAGTCCGAACACGGCTGGTCTGGTTACCTAGAGCAATCCTGAATCTGCAAGTGCTCAAAGACTCCAACCCCAAGTACCTTCTGATCTGGAGATTCTCCCGCCTGAAACCCCTAGCAAACGGGAGACTCCAACTTGATATGCGCGAAGCGCATAAATTATCAAGAGCGCAAAGTTCCCTGCGGCCGGGGTCCAGGGCCCGCTTGAGCTCTGGATGCTCTTATAGGGTTCTTAATGTTCTTTTGTGCTATCTAAGGCTTGTTTTTTAACATACGAACACACAAAGTAAGAAATCATTTCAAGTGGGAGATACAGAGCCAGGGCAGGAGAAAGTAAATCTCAAGCGGGAGAACGGGATATTTTGCAAAACGGGCTTTCGGCGGGAGATCTCCCGTCGAAAGCTGGAGAGTTAGAGTCTTTGAGTGCTGA
Source organism: Diadema setosum (assembly GCF_964275005.1). NCBI lineage: Eukaryota > Metazoa > Echinodermata > Echinoidea > Diadematoida > Diadematidae > Diadema > Diadema setosum. The sequence continues at coordinate 1,285,730 of NC_092694.1, read as the reverse complement.
AGATTAAGGACAAGCAGTGTGAAGTTGTTATAACACTGCTTTCAGAATGAGCAGGGTCACCTCCCTGGAATGAGGCAGCACTGTACAGGTCTCTCTTGACATCATATACGCAAACACATTCACTCAAAAAAAAAAAAAAATGGTAGAATTCATCTTCCATATATAGTTCATCTAGGTTAACATGAAAAACGTGTGGGCCTTGTTTTCATTTCAGAGATTTGACAACAGGAAGTGAGGTGGTCCCTTTTTTCCACTTTCCCCTTCCTCATGTTCTTTCTCGGGTGAGGGGACTGAACAGTTTGTATAATATCGCTTTAGATAATGTAGAACAGGAAAGGTAATTGGAAATTTCATTTGTGTCATCATCTAGGATTCAGCCTTTCATCAAATTGTTCATGTCTAATAATTCCTGATAAACGATGTTGATGTTGGCGTCAATTTAAGCTTTGGTGGGTTTTACCAAATTTCTTGGGAAAAATTCAGATTGAGGAAGCAAATTTGGATGTTTGCATCAAATAATAAAACAGCTATTGTTAGTGACAATCATCTGATTTATAATCAGCACACAAATTGAGAAACAGTGTACCTGGGTGACAGAAAAAAAAAGGAAAATTTGTTTTTTCCATGAACACTTTGCCGTTCATATTGTGCAGGGGTATATGAGTGGCATTCATTTTGAAGTTTTGTATGAAGAATATAATAAGTCTAAAAACAATACATTTTCTGTTTCTTTGCTTGTTTGTTTGCTTGTTTTGCTAGTGGCACTCATTAGATTTGCATGGCACATGCAAAATTTGATAAAAGCGTAGGTATGTGACTGAAGATTCGTCTTCTATTTCTATGCATATTTTTTTGCCATTCATATAGTACCTGAGTATAGGAGTGGCGGCCATTTTGAATTGAAAATAAGCTTAAAATACTAAATGTACCTCTTCAAATGAAAAGTTTCTTGCATGTGCAAGTAGAATTACTCAAGGAACAAAAATTTAAAAAACTTTGATGGAATAATTGGTCATAAAATTGACATAACTGGGATTATCATGGCCAAATTAGCATATCTGGCGGCCATTTTGGATTTTTGCATTTTGCCGAAAATGCTCAAGGTTACGCGAGTGGCGTCAATCGGATTTGGAATCAGCACCCTCGAATTGACAAGAAACCATCAAAAAACATTGTATATATCGAAAAACAAGGTTAGGTGCACTTTCTATGGAGCCTAGCCTGGACTATAACACATTTTATAAAAATAATCGGCTGCGGAGATATCGATGTTTAAAAGAGAGCATGTCGAGACGTCTGGAAAATCACTGTTTCGAGAAAAGCGCCCTAAAAGTCTTCCTTTCGACGCAATCGCGATCAAGGGACACGCAAGTCAGTTTCCACCTCTGGACAATAGAAGGTAAGCCCTAGCAACCCCCGAAGAGTTCATTCAAGCACATCAGCGTCGGCGGTCTCCTCACCAACCAATCAGTGACCAGGATGTGAGAAGCGGCTGAGCATAGCGCATCCCGCCCGCACGCACCAGTCGACTGGGCAGTGTGCGAGCTTCACGCTTCGGTTAGCAGCAAGCAGCAAACTGACTAATGAGATCACTCTGGTCGTTGTTAGGGCGGAACCTATCAGTGACGCTCAATCCAAATTTTCGAACCAGTTTCTGCTTCGTTGAAACGCCCCCCCCCCCAAAAAAAAAAAAAAAAAAAAAAAAAAACGTGGCTCAGAAAAAACGCTATTCTTTTTCTTTTCTTTGATCATTTTGCTTCAAAATTTCAACAGATGATAGAAAACATGTTAGACTCCAATAATATATCAAAATTATAAAATCGTAAGTTTTGACCAATTTTAATGCTCTGACTTCAAACTCGATTTTCACGGCTTCGACCGTGCGCGACTTTAGGACCTTTTTGTTGTAGCGGGTCACATTTGTAGACCAAACCATCTTAATTTATGATTTAGTGAGAACAATAGTGATATCGCCCTACATTTTAGGTCTTATTGCGAAATAATTATACGCTAGCATGTTTTGTGATACAACTGATCTACATATTTCTATGCATCAAATGTGATAACTCGAAAATATTTTTGAATCACTGCTCCCATTGACATAGTCTCCAGCAGATATATCTGTGTTAAATCGCTATATACTGCTATTACTGGTTTATTTTCAAGCTTTGACATTGGTCAATGTATTCTGTCAGGGCATGGAAGTTTCCTGTCTTGGCATAGGTAAGTCGAGCGATGCCATTCTAGCTCCTTACATGGTATGATGCACGTAAGGTGTAAATGTTGTATTATCGGTCTCTACACATGTGGTACCAATCCAACAAAACGAGTGAATGTATTCACTAATTGACACATGACGCAAACAATTATAAGCAAATGATAATCAATGCGAGCTTAAAGTCCCTGTCGACATCATTTTTTTTTCTTCAACAAACAGAAATCACGCGATTATGAAAGTGGGGTCGACACTTTTAGAAAGAGAGATTTGGTTCTTCCTACGTGGTGTGCTTTTTGCACTAACAGTCTGGTTGCGCACGAAGAAACAAGAATATCTGAGTATGAGCAGCATGGCTTTTAGGTGAAGAGTAATATATTTTCAATTGTTAGCTTAGGGGAGGGCATAGGAATAGCCATGTCTTGCCGTCGAAGCTTGGTGCTCCCCTAGGATTCAGGTACTATGTATATATTATGTTCTTTTGCAGGTTATGCGTTATGGAAGGGAGGCGGGATTGAAAATAATTTATTCACGTTTGAGTAGCGAATTAGGAAATAAGCTATTTGCCCTACAGTAATGATATAATCCAATGCAAAAAAAAACAGAAATCATTTGACACAGATGAAACATCTTTGGCAGCAGCATATTGCTCAAGCGTTACGTCTCGCATTAATTTTGTTGTGAAAGTTTGAAAACAATTGTTTTCGTCCCATCTAAGATTCAGCGGTCTGTGGTATTATGGATAGTTTTAATGCTCCAAGCTACATGATCTTCCGTTACGTAAGGTATAGATAAGACATGGCACAACACCCATCCTGGGGCATATCTTCAAGGCATAGGAGACATGTACAGAGGCTATAAACTTTGCTATGTTTAGGGCAGTGTAGATGAAAGTATTAGCTGACAGAAATTTTACAACAGGAGCGATATACATGCTTGAGTTTTTGGTCCGGACAACTAATTTTAGTGTATGGATCACCCGATGGAGTAAAATGTCAGGACAAATCTATATCCATTGTTCCGCTCTGCAATATAGATGTACCTTCTAATGTTCTTATGCAGTCGGTGTGCAGCAAAATGTAGGGAAACAACCACTTTTAGTCTACTAAGGAAGTCCAATCGCCCACAAATGCTTGAGTGAACACGAACAATGGGTGCGATGATGTAACGTTATTAGCATAACTGTACATCAATTTGCATAGGAGGTCACGAAGAAGGTTAATGTACGTCTTCGGTAACTAGGCAACGGGTAAACAAACAAATCGGATGTTGATCGGTCGTCATAGCAACAAGCAAACACACCTCAAGATGAAAAAAGGCTTGTTGGTGTCTCTGGTAACTAAGCAGCGGCTAAACAAACAATATGGCGGTTGATTTTTTGGGGGAAATATGTTCTTCGAATATTGGTGGGCTTTGAGAGTACACCAAGAGTACAGCGGTTAATGTATGACGTGAAAATGTTCTTCGAATAATACAGCTACCTTCGAGATATCGGTAGACAAGTGTGAAGACGTATAGGGTATGCTTACATGACAGAATTTGGTATCTTAGCCAGCCATGAGATATGACTTATATTACGTAAGCGTCAGCTACTTTGTGAAAAGATATTACTCTACATGATTGTGAAGATATGTTTTGTGTGGAGCTGTTGAAATATATCGTTTGTTAAAGGGGACACATATCTCGTATGACGAGTTTTGAATTGGCTCTTCTCTTTCAGATAGTTGTGCAGGTAGCTTCTAGTGTATATGTGACACTGCACCTCAAAACAAACAAAAAGTCGCCAGACATGAATTTTTAGTTAAGACCATATTCTGAAAGAGCAGACTTTAAGTTTTAAAATGATGTATAACTCAAATCAAATGGACTCTCCTAACCTATCTAAATATTGGAAAGAAAGCCAAAACTCAGGAAAAGTGTGAACTGAGAAAGGAGGCTCTGAAGTACAGTGTCTATTCATGCGCTTAATATTTACCAAACCGTGCTGGCTGTGCGATGAATGGGACAAAAAACAGGAAGTAAACCACCAGAGTAACAACAATGAAGGGATTATCAGATTAAACTGAAATTTAGCATGTCTCATTAACACATTCTGTCCATAACTAATGCAAACTTTCAAAGCAGTAGCACTATCCTTTCAAAAGTTATTAGAGTTGAAAGTGAAGAGTGTGGACAAGGTTTTTCAGAAATGAAAAGGGGATTCTAAAGACACACGTAATCACACTATTCTACCAAAAATGTTCGAGATAAACTGCTTAAAAAACACACTTTCCTGCCTGTTTTATGATACCAAATTTTAGTATAATGTAAAAGAAGACCCGCTCTTTCAGAAAATATGAAAAAGTCAAGTTCGGCTAGGTTGACCCATTTCACTTATTTTCAGTCCTCACACAAAATCAGTGTGTGCGACTTTATGTTCGTTTTGAGGTGCACGGTCACATATAAACCCCTCCAAAGTGATAGACGTGTAGTTTGTATCTAAATATCTCTGTATCATAAAACTAGATATCCTTATTGCGAACAGGTTCACCTTATTAAAGCAACGTACACACGATGCACGCGTATACACACCTACAGACATAGGCATAAGCTTGCACACACGCACACGCATACACACACACACAATCATCACACAGTAACACTCAATCACGCAAGCATGTCACACGCAAGCCCCTTCATGATGTTATTCACTTTGCAGAGTAAATCGCATTATCACTTTCCTTTCAAACTTCCACCAATTACAATTCACAAAACACACGGTGAATTGGCGTTTCCTGTGCACAAGTTTATTTATTGATTTTGCTCGGGTCAACGCAATAATGATTATCAAAAGGTACATAACAAGGACGACATATTTATGTACAGAATATATAACAATTAATACTGCAATGCGGTACGTATGAATCATATCATCTGTCATATATCGCAGTTATCAGTGACTTTGGTAAATTTGGTCATGTACACAATAAATCAGTTTCAGAGACATAGCTCTGTGGTCGGTTTAACAGAACGTTAACTGATCCTCCCATTCAGAATAGTGGGTTAGAGTGCGCTTTGTCAAATTGAAATTGAAATGACAGACACTACACAAACAACGGTCAATTATCGCAGAAGTGTGTTTTCTTTCGGTAAAGTTGTTTTAGAAACAACAAAAATATGAAAGAAGCCGTCGACTAATAGATAAATATTGATAAAACAAATTGTTTGCAATGGATTGGACAAAGCAAAGATAAATGCGAATGACAGATGACGAATCCAGAGAACCTAATCTGTATATATATATATATATATATATATATATATGTGTGTGTAAACTTTGTAACTTTAAAGGCGCCTCCCCTTTACGGAATCTCTGGATCCATGCCAATTGGCACGAATGAGATCACGTCCAGTGCGATAAGTTAGTGCCTAGATTAACTTCTTTCGGTCGCCAATCATTACTGTATCAAACCTTTAAACTAAATACACTGCAACGTATTGCGACTTTGTTTATCCTTCGCCTGTTAAGAACACAGCGAGAATGTGGCAATGTTTTACATCATAATCAATCTGATGTCAATACGATAAATGCATCATCATTAATCTTGGTATACCGGAAACATAAATCCAAATTATCAAACTGTCGTTGATGCACTTGTTGAACAAATTGGACATCATGCCTGCTGGTCACACCATCACACGAATTTTAGATGTCCAAATAAGTTGTTGACACTCCGTCCTCGAGGACTTTTCGTTTGGGATAAAAGTATGAGAGGCCTTTTCTCATCTGGTTGTACGTGAAGACGACATTATTTTTGATGATGAAGCCGCGATTTGTTCGTAAGGCAGCTTCTCCTTTCTGCAAGACGTCAAGGTACAGTTGTTTGCTGATGTCGTTCAGGCGTTTGTTGATACCTTTGCAACTGTATTTATCACCATCTCCATCTTTGAAACAGTAGTAGGTTTTGCTACAAAGTCCAATGATACCATCTCCTACCCACTCAACCTTGAACAGACCGGGTGTTCGTTTGTCGTAACAGGCATGTTCTTGAGTGTCATCTCGCGGTAACCAGTTGCACTTGTCTCGTTCAAATTATTCTCGCATGTCTGGTTTGATGAGTGCTTCGATGGAATTCCCGGCTAGAGCTACGTACGCCGAGTCCGTATCCATCTGACACAACTCAAAATCACAAACATGCAAGTACTTGACCAGAAAGCTGTAGTAAAAGTCCAAAATGCGGAGCTTCGCGTATTGATATACAAAGAGACCGATCTGTATGGGTAAATTCTCCATGATAGTCTTCTTCGCCATCTCAATTTCGTAACAGTCGTCACTGATAGGAACAGCATCCCTAAAGTTGATATCTTGCACACACTTTGATGCGTCCATGAAATAGCCAACTTTAACGGTGCGATGTCTCTCCTTGTTGGTAATGGTTTTACCATATGACGAATTACCGATGAATTTCATGGTGTCTGCGATAATAGCTTTGTCTTTATCGCGATCATCGTCACGTCGAGCATTTGAGACCGCCTCGCCAAAGTCTTGGAAACATCGCTGTGGGGAGTATTCGACGACTTGTGGATCTTTGATACTACAAGTCCGTGCTGTAGGTACCACTTCAGGAGAGGACTTATGATCATGGCTTGAGTAGCGTACATACTCCCGATGAGGCTCCTTCTGGGTGACGTCATAATATCATGTTCTTCGGCAAACGCCTTCATGAATTCCCCTATGTCATCTCTAGCGATGTTTGTGTTCTTGAATATAGGACACATCTCAGAGAATTTATCCTTGAGATGATCAGGAACATAGATATCGCATTCTATGATTCCGAAAAAAAAACCGTATCGGTCTTAACAGCGTCCAATATAGCACGTTCAGTCATTTTATATTTCTTGTCAAGTGGTCTGTTGTAGTGAGAGAGAAAGTCACGCAGGTCCGCATCATTTTGACGATTCTCCCGGTAATCGCACTCCCAAATTTCAACGAGGTTGTAACCAGACTCCTTGATGTAATCGCTGGTAGCCTTCGTCTCGGTAAGAAGATCGGTCATACGTCGTTTTCGCCTTTCGTTGAAATCTTTTCCTTGCGTCAGGAGGCAATTGTGGCCGTGCCACCAGCATCCGTGGAATTGGTAGACAGTGTTGGACGAAGCGTTGAAACCATCCACGGGTATGTTTCTTGGTCCAATCCTCTTTTCACGGTTATTCCCGGCATGCTGAATGTAAATTCCCTCAGAAAACGTCGTATAGTCCAGCCACTCTTGGGCGACTGGACGTCGAGATTCTCGTTTAAACTGATGCTGAGACTGACGCCTCGTATATGGTCCAGTAGGCATCTCCTGCATAATAGCCCACAAATGCAATGCATTAGCATCGTACCCTACCACCTTCTGACATGTTTTTCAACCGCGTATTTTGGTGACACCTTTCTCGTAGTATCTGTGAAACACAATGGATGGACCGCCAACGAGATTGGCCTTCATGGTTCGGAATAGGTCTGCATCGTTGTTGTGAATCAGGCTGAAGTTGGTTGCGGAGAGAGTAGATGCCATGAGGTACTTTAGCGTCAAACCTGGAATGGATATCCCATCCTTGAACAAGTCGATAGCCCTCTCTTTGTAGAAATTCATCATCTTTTCCACAGCTTCGACAAAAGGTTGTGTATCTCTGTTATTGTACCATACGAGAAAATCTCGCATGGTGCGCATATGACACTGGTCCCAAACGCGTTGACAGTAGGCATACTCGTCGGATGTTATGTTCGAACTTTTTAGACGAGAGTAGAAAGCTTCATGCGGTGGCAAGCTTTGGTGGTCAAATTTTTCAGGAGAGTCGAACCATTCATAAGGAAAATATCCCTTCGTCTGTGAACAGTGGTAAGCTTTCAGAAATACATCGTAGGAGAAGCCGGGTGCCAGATAGTTGACAATGTCAAGGAAGAGTAGACTCTCTGTCTTGATGACCATGTGGTTGTTATTCTTCTTGACGACAAAGGAAATAGTATCTGTGGACAGGAGCTCGGGGTATAGATATCTTTTCACGACGTTAATGTCATACTTGCCTCTGTTGAAGCCTATGACGGGAAGTTCGCTAATATACGCAAGTAGTCGTTGTTTTAGTCGCATGAGACATTTGATTTGAGGAATGGGTTTATCAGAAGGATACTTATGCTTTGATGAGTCAGCCAGCTTTTTGATGAGATCGATTTTTTCATCGATTTCACTGAAGGTGGAGGAGAATCGATCAGCCAAGATCTCTCTACTTTTGTGACTGATTTCGTGGAGATATGCAGTCATGTCGGTGAGGAGATCATGCGGGTCGGAGGAGACGAAGCACTGGGGAGATGTGTAACCCATCACATTGCTGGTGACTGACACACTCACGGGAACGTGTTCCTGCACAAATTCCATCATCGGGGTGTCTTGAACGTTGTCACAGTGCTGTAGGTAACACTCAAAGTCATACACAGCGAAGAAAGGAAAGTATCTCTTTTCAGCAGGTACGTGGATCCCTTCACCGTCTAAGTCTTCGAAGACAGTTGGCGGAGTGAAGTAATTACCGCCAGAATACACGGTGCGTGTTCCACCTCCTTCGCATCGAGACTCGTGACGTGTCAGTTGTTTAGCGCGCTTCCAGAGTTTGCCACATTTTCTACATTCATAGCGCTTACAGTATAATTTGATGTTGGCAATGTAAGCAAAATGATTTCCATGTAAGTTCAGGTACATCGTGTCAGAGTATTTGTTTAGGCTCCTTCTGATGAGGCGTGCAACGATTGGTTTTTCCTCGCGTTCAGCTGGGTCGTCTTCTCTGGGGACCAACTCATAGACCACAACGTTTAGTCGAAATGTTTCTTCAATCTCATCCAGCTGCTGAAGTTTCACACCGCGGAAAGTCAACGGATTTTCGGAAGAGTATCTACGGAAATATTTCAAAGTTCTTCTTTCCAAGTATTTGCGGTTGGTGGTAACGTGAGTGGCGAGACATCGGAAAAGACATAGATTATCCATCGAGTTTGTGTGGGAATGATTCACGATGGCTCTGTTCTTGGTGATGTAGTCGGGAAGATCGGTTTAAGATGCGCCAATAGGGAATTCTCGCAGAGGGTAAACGTAGAAGGAAACATTGGTCACGCGCTGGACTGCCCATTTCGAATTGGGTCGTTCGTGTCTGGCATACTCCAGATAGTCCGCTTGTTGGAGTTCCTTTATAAATGACTGGTGTGAGCCGTTGTCCGTGATTTGGTGGGGTGACGAAAACAGACGATTGTTGGTGGAGGCATAATGGTACCGTAGTTCCTGCGCTTCGTTGTGTCTTAAAATGAAGCCAAATGCCACGTTGATTTTGTACGCTGTCTTCTGTCTTTCGAAGATTTCATTAGCGAAAGCTATCACTTCGTTCGGATGAGTGGATTGCAGTTCAAAGTTATAAAGGTGCCTCACTTTGTTATTTAGTCTTGAATGTGTCTGTATGAGTTTCCGGTGTTTCTCGTAGACATCGGCCATGGTCAGTGCTTGGTTTGAATTTGATGGTGGGATAACGGGGACCTCCGGCGGTGTTTGGCTCTCTTCAGTTGGAACTCCAGCATCGTTTTTCTTGCCACCTTCGTAGACATTACGTTGTCTTTCCTCATGTGTTTTGAGATGCCGTTGCAGGCTATCTCTCCTGGTATATTCCTTGCCACACACTTCACAGATATAAGCCAATTGCTCGTGGGTGGATTTCTCATGGCGCAGTAGGTCGTGAGTGTGGTTAAACACACGTCCACAATATTCACAGGCAAAATGTCTATTCTGTGTCTTCAATTCGCTCTCCTTGTTATCCACGTGCTGTTTGATGTGTCGTTTCAAACTATCTCGACGAGGGAACGCTTTACCACATTGATCGCAGAGGAACAACTCGTGGCTGGTGTGATGACAGCGCTTATGACGATAAAGCCCTACCCATTGCTGAAACGTTGCTCCACAGGTATGACACTGGATGGTCTTAGTGATTGCAGGCATTTTGTTCACTTAATCAATGATACAGCCAAATATTGTATGTATATCTGAAAATAATAAAAAAGAAAAGTATACATTAGCATTGATATAACCTGAAATCTTTGACAGTATTCAATTTAAAATCACCAGTATTCTGATAACAATGACACATTTTCATGAGAAACAAAATGAAATAAACACGAGGAAATACACCGTTATTTCATAATGTATTTTATATTTGCTCGATATATATAGTTTTACGTGTCAGTCAATATTGTTTTCTGTTTCTGTGGCTTACCTTGTCGTCGTAATAGTTCTTCTGCTCTACCAGGGTATCAAGCAGTGTTTCAATGGTCAATAGAGAGCCGGAATCCTGAGGAAGAGGTGCGAGTAGTTCGATGATGAGAGCAAAAATGATTTGACCACATAGCCGCTTCTTCTTTTATATCAAAGCGTGTGTTTATTTCCCCTAGCAACAAACCAAACAAAGGAGATCGCGTTGCTATGACCATCAGATTCGCTACATTTGATACAAGGAATGGTATGACAGGTATACCGGTTGAAACCGGTTTATGGTGCCTACCAGCTGGGTCTTCCAAACTCATTTTTGTTCCGAGTTTTCTTGAATGAATCCCAGATACAAGCCCCATTATTTATTATCAATCTTTTATCATTATCATTAGTATCATAATTATTCGACAAGGTAAAGAATACAAGATACGGATCACAAACATCACAAACATGTAACAAAAACTAGAATGAACATTACAAAGGAATACATTATGCCATACACGTTACACAACATGAAATGAAATAAATGGAGACAACACGAGGGTCAGGGCATACAAAAGTAAAGACATTTACTATTGCCCGTGGTTTAGGATTTCACGCATTTTTCGCACATGACATAATTTTCGTGCACGTAATTTCTGGTTTCTTGCGTTGTGATAACATTTGAAGTATTATGTTTTATCTTTCTCGCAATGTTTTTTATTCAAATCAAGTTTATTTCCGTTCTACATAAAAGCGTCAAACAATTCATACAATGAAAACACATAGATACAAATATAAGAATATCAAAAGGGATACACACACGTACACAAAACAACAACAAAAACAAAAAAAAACCGATGCGTTAATTCATGTGAATGGGGGATCAGCACAGAAAAGTACAAGTAATAAGGCTTGTAAATCGCTGACCCCTAGAAAACATGAATACTGTGTACGGAATATTGAAAAGAACTAAAAGAGGAAAAGAACTAAAAGAGGAAAAGAAGAGGACAGAACAAAAGAACAAATCAAAAGACATATTTAGGAGCAAAAAATTATAATTTCTTTTAAAACCATTTAATGACGGTTTCATTTTCAAATCATATGGTATTTCGATCCATAATAATGGACCTTTATAAAAAAAAAAAAATGTTTTCCTAGAAATATTTCTTCTCACTTAATATAAATTATATTCATTAATATAACGGGTGTTATAACATAAACATTGCGATTTAATAAAGATTTAGAAGAAATACTGGAAGAATGATAATAAATCATGTATTAAGCGCAGAAACAATGTATATACTGCGCTACAAGAACGCTTAAATTCCTATTTGCACAATGCTGCATAGGAATAAAAAAAAAATAGAAATAGGTCCACGCTAAAACAAAAAAAAAAATCACTTTTTGATTTAAAACTGTCTAAAGTCTTACATTTCCGAATGTCTAATGGTAATCTATTCCACAATCTAGGGGCTGCACAAGAAAATGATCGGTCACCTAAGGTAACTTTTGTTTTGATTTGGGGTATCTGCAATATCAATCTATCATTGTACTGCGGAGATTATAACCATGAGTCTGAAATCTAAAGTTTAATAATTCACTGATATAACTAGGGGTCTGACCAGTCAGGCCTTTATGAACCAGCATCAATATCTTGAAATCAATTCTTTGGCGAATGGGTAGCCAGTACAATTCCCTTAAAAGTGGTGTAACATGAAAAAATCTTGGGAGATTACAAATCAATCTTGCACGTGTGTTTTGAACCCGATGCAACTTAACTAATCCGTACAACAGGATTTTACAATAGTCTAATTTGCTTGTAACACATGCGCGGACAACAGTCTTCATGCTTTCCTGATCGAAATATTTACGGATGCGTCTCAAATTATATATGTGACCGTGCACCTCAAAACGAACATAAATTCGCACACACTGATTTTGCGTGAGGACTGAAAATAAGTGAAATGGGTCAACCTAGCCGAACTTGACTTTTTCATATTTTCTGAAAGAGCGGGTCTTCTTTCACATTATGTTAAAATTCGGGATGATAACACGGGCAGGAAAGTGTGTTTTTTTTAGCAGTTTATCTCGACTATTTTTGGTAGAATAGTGTGACTAGGTGTGTCTTTAGAATCCCTTTTTCATTTCTGAAAAACCTTGTCCACACTCTTCACTTTCAACTCTAATAACTTTTGAAAGGATAGTGCTACTGCTTTGAATGTTGGCATTAATTATAAACAATGTGCTAATGAGGCATGCTTAATTTCATTTTCATCTGATAATCCCTTCATTGTTGTCACTCTAGTGGTTTACTTCCTGTTTTTTGTCCCATTCATCGCACAGCCAGCACGGTTTGGTAAAGATTAAGCGCTTGAATAGACACACTGTACTTCAGAGCCTCTTTTCTCAGTTCACACTCTTCCTGAGTTTGTGCTTTCTTTCCAATATTTAGATAGGTTAGGAGAGTCCATTTGATTTGAGTTATACATCATTTTAAAGCTTAAAGTCTGCTCTTTCAGAATATGGTCTTAACTAAAAATTCATGTCTGGCGACTTTTTGTTTGTTTTGAGGTGCAGGGTCACATATCATATAGTATGCTGATTTACATACACTAGTAACCTGAGATTCGATATTCAAATGGGTATCAAAAACATCCCAAAATTTCTCACATTATTGGATGGTTTTATAACAGTATCAGTGAGTGATATGCCATTTGATTCGAATTTAGAGACTTGCCGTGGACTGCCAATGACTATAGCAATTCCGTTTTCTCATCATTCAACATCATTTTGTTTTGTAATGTCCAGGTTCTTGTGTACTCGATACATGACTCTAACACAGTTATGCAGTAGTCTTCGTTTGGTGTGTTAGGGCAGAATGACAAATATATTTGTGTGTCATCTGCATAACAGTGACAAGTGATAGCAGGAAACTCCTTTTGAATATTTGTGAGGAGTCTACGTGTGGACAATGTAAGCACTAGGGGACCTAAACGTGACCCCTGCGGGACACCAAAAGGTACCGTGAACACATGTATCAGAGACAATATCTTCCATTTCAATTATCTGTTTTCTACCAGAAAAATAAGAGTTAATCCATTCGAGAACTTTACCGTCAATCCAAAAATGGGTTTTCCGTTTGTTTTGTTTTGTTTGTTTGTTTTTTTTTTCCATGGGCAGAAATGATCATTAGTGCCAAAAGCAATACTGAGATCAACTAAGAGCACTAAGTTGATCTTCTGGTCACACATTGCCATCAGAAGATCATTTTGTAATTCTTGAAGTAATTGTTTCCACATTTTGATATTGTAATACTGAAGAATGTCAACAGTTATATCACTTTGACTCTGGTCCTTGTGCTTTATTGAAATTATTTTGTATGATATGAATTAGACAGTCAGGTTGACATGATGCCAGCTAGCTAGGTCATATCAATTGTAGGAAATTATTGCGACTATGGTTGTCCGTTTTTTAGCGGAAAACACCTAATCTACATATACCAGGAGTAAATAGACAACACAGAAAACGAAAGAACAGCTCAATCTTGAACAAAACAAGCGCATTTTGACGTATAGCGTAATTTAAGATTAGGAAGAAGCACCAAAACAGTTGCTGATATAACAGGATTTGTGTCCACTTTACACCGCTTTGCCACGATGAACTTTGATGTTTATGGCATGACTTTCATAAATAGCGTATGTGAGATTATACTGAAGAACAGAATAGATCTGAAGAAAGCGTGGAACCAGAATATGTCTATAACATGTCAGTTGCCTTATGTCATTGTGTGATACCAGGTGAACTGACAAACACATCATTGACTGATTGTGGTACATAACCCTTGAACGTATAGCACTCCGTGTTAGATGTGATGATACAGGATATAATGATAATGGCGACGAAAACTAATTGTTGGTATACTGTGATACTTACTGTATTATCCGAAATGCATTGTTACATCTCCTGAGCAGATGGTGAGGTGAAGAATCTCCCGCAGTGGTGTGGTGCATTCAAATGCACTAAGTTCTTCCATGTTTAGGCTCGAAAACAGCATTTACCCTCTTCGTCTTCGTAGGAATTTTCATCACAGCCATACACTGTCTTCTCTCTGAAACATGCACTTCAGGCTTATGCCCCGTATTAACAACAAATACAGGGAACAATTGCATGCATGGTCTCCTTTGTAGGCGATTTAAGGATTCGGGCCTATTGATGATCGATCGCTCTCTTCTACGCAAAAAACTCTGCCCTCCATGTTATTTACACAGAAAACCTTTGCCGAACGCTGTCTGTGTTCGTCCCTATAATCCCTTCAGGAATTTAATAGAGACTATTTGCGATATCGATTACTTTCTCTTTGGTCATTGCTATTACGCAAGAAGCTCTTAACTGCTCCATATGCCTGACACAGTAAAGCGTACTACAGGTTGTTCGGCAGATAGTGACGTCGGTGCAACCAGTTTCATGCTGACCATGCGACGAAGACGTCTCATTGCCATGGAAACATACGATCTACAACGTGGAAACTTCCTTTAAATCATAGCTACATCTCTTGTCTACGGATAACTCGTGTCAGAGTTAGGTTTCCTTTAACTTATAGGTGTATAATCCCCATGAACAACGCAATTCAATACTCGTCATACGAGATATGTCCCCCTTTAAGAAATACATAAAAATACATTTCAATAGCTCCACAAAAAAATATCTTCACAATAGAGTAATAACTTTTCACAAAGTAGCTGACGCTTACGTTATATAAGTCATATCTCATGGCTGGCTAAGATACCAAATTATGTCATGTAAGTATACCCTCTACGTCTTCGCACTTGTCTACCGATATCTCGTACGTAAGGTATGTGTATTATTCGAAGAACATTTTTCCCACCATACATCGACCGCTGTACTTTTGGTTTACTGTACTCTTGGTTTATCTCAAAGCCCACCAATATTCGAAGAACATATTTCCCCCAAAAAATCAACCGTCATATTGTTTGTTTAGCCGCTGCTTAGTTACGAGAGACACCAACAAGCTTTTTTTCATCTTGAGGTGTGTTTGCTTGTTGCTATGACGACAGATCAACATCCGATTTGTTTGTTTACCCGTTGCCTAGTTACCGAAGACGTACATGAACCTTCTTCGTGACCTCCTATGCAAATTGATGTACTGTTATGCTAATAACGTTACATCATCGCACCCATTGTTCGCGCTCACTCAAGCATTTGTGGGCGATTGGACTTCCTTAGTAGACTAAAAGTGGTTGTTTCCCTACATTTTGCTGCACACCGACTGCATAAGAACATTAGAAGGTACATCTATATTGCAGAGCGGAACAATGGATATAGATTTGTCCTGACATTTTTACTCCATCGGGTGATCCATACACTAAAATTAGATGTCCGGACCAAAAACTCAAACATGTATGTCGCTCCTGTTGTAAAATTTCTGTCAGCTAATACTTTCACCTACACTGTCCTAAAAATAGCAACGTTTATAGCCTCTGTACATGTCTCCTATGCCTTGAAGATATGCCCCAGGATGGGTGTTGTGCCATGTCTTATCTATACCTTACGTAACGGAAGATCATGTAGCTTGGAGCATAGAAACTATACATAATACCACAGACCGCTGAATCTTAGATAGGACGAAAACAATTGTTTTCAAACTTTCACAACAAAATTAATGCGAGACGTAACGCTTGAGCAATATGCTGTTGCCAAAGATGTTTCATCTATGTCAAATGATTTCTGTTTTTATGCATTGGATTATATCATTACTGTAGGGCAAATAGCTTATTTCCTAATTCTCTACTCAAACGTGAATAAATTATTTTCAATCCCGCCTCCCTTCCCTAACGCATAACCTGCAAAAGAACATAATATATACATAGTACCTGAATCCTAGGGGAGCACCAAGCTTCGACGGCAAGACATGGCTATTCCTATGCCCTCCCCTAAGCTAACAATTGAAAATATATTACTCTTCACCTAAAAGCCATGCTGCTCATACTCAGATATTCTTGTTTCTTCGTGCGCAACCAGACTGTTAGTGCAAAAAGCACACCACGTAGGAAGAACCAAATCTCACTTTCTAAAATTGTCGAGCCCACTTTCATAATCGCGTGATTTCTGTTTGTTGAAGAAAATAAAATGATGTCGACAGGGACTTTAAGCTCGCATTGGTTATCATTTGCTTATAATTGTTTGCGTCATGTGTCAATTAGTGAATACATTCACTCGTTTTTGTTGGATTGGTACCACATGTGTAGAGACCGATAATACAACATTAACACCTTACGTGCATCATACCATGTAAGGAGCTAGAATGGCATCGCTCGACTTACCAATGCCAAGACAGGAAACTTCCATGCCCTGACAGAATACATTGACCAATGTCAAAGCTTGAAAATAAACCAGTAATAGCAGTATATAGCGATTTAACACAGTATATCTGCTGGAGACTATGTCAATGGGAGCAGTGATTCAAAAATATTTTCGAGTTATCACATTTGATGCATAGAAATGTGTAGATCAGTTGTATCACAAAACATGCTAGCGTATAATTATTTCGCAATAAGACCTAAAATGTAGGGAGATATCACTATTGCTCTCACTAAATCATAAATTAAGATGGTTTGGTCTACAAATAGTTTCATCATAACTATTCTTCACACTGTATATATTTAACAATACGTAATGCTCATAATAGGCCTAATGATTACAATTTATATTGGTTGTTTCTACCCCTAAATCACATTCAAGAACCATTTTGAAGCACAAGCTAGGGTTTTTGTGTCATCTGCAAATGGAAAATTATGTATTTAACAATACTCAAACGGTGCCCGCGTCACCTATTCAGACTTGTCGTGATACGCTTGGATGCAGATCCTGGACATAACTACCAAATGGAAAGCCGCCTATTGTTCTCTCATCGATCTCTATTGTTCTCTTTATTCCACATAACCGCTGAAAATGAAGCCACCTATTGTTCTCGTCCTCCGATTCTTTTGTTCTCGGGGGATTATTCTATTGTTTCCGCGGTATAACCACAGGAAAAAAAAGCCGCAATTCACCTTCTGGGAGCATATTGTACACTACTAGTGACTTATCTGTGTGTGTGTGTGTGTGGGGGGGGGGGTTATCTCTGGAGATAGTTGTCGGAAGGGGGCAGTAAAGTTATCCTAGGGGGTACCCTTGGAGGGGAATTGTCCTGGTGGTAACTATCCGGGTGGTAATTAGCCAGAGGGTGGTTTTCCGGAGGTAGTTGTTCTAGACCCATTTTCACTATGGTGGTTTACATCTGTTACTGGCTCATTCATTGTACATCTAGCAAGGCTTTGTAAAGATTAAGAACTTGAATAGACTTATGTTAGAGCTTCTTTTTACTTTAGAGTCTCTTTTCTCAGTTCACGCTGGATAAAAGTGTATTCTTTCATTCCAGTATCTATAGGTTTGGAGAGTACATTGCATTAAATGACATATCATTTTTCAGCTTAATATCTGTTATTGTTTCAGAATCTGGCCTTAGGTAAAATATTAATGGCTTGCTTTTTTTTTTTTTTTTTTTTTTGCTTCTTCATCTTCTTCTATTACGGTGATGTACTTGTATCTTCAGTCTGTTTCCTTTGATGTACAATTGTAAAGCTCTATGAGCATTTAATCAAAGTTCAGAACGGCGCTATAGAAATTGTATGTATTAACATTATAATTATTATTATTATTTTTTTTTTGGGGGGGGGGGTCAGGTCACAATTGATTGTAACCCCTTTAGTTTTTTAACTGAAAGTGACCTTTACACTAAATAAACAGCCTCCTTGGATTTTGTCAATATGGCTCCATCAGCCTGCCGCTCTTCTTAGCGCCAGTCAAAATCGGAATAGGATGCTTTGGGATACATGTCTGCATAATGTGATGCTTTTCGAAGAATTTGAACCAAAAGTCCTTTCCCTTCTCCACTTCGTGAGCTGCTGAGCGATTCTTATGTGATTAGTCATCATTGCAAAGATGTAAATCAGTAAAAACAAATCTAGTTGAAGATCAAGTGACTCGAAGCTTGAAAATATTTAGTGACTCTAGAATTGGTGAAAACGCTTACCTCTTTCTCTCCACTTTTTCTTCAAGACTCTGTATGATGCTGTCACATTGAATCAACACATCAAGGCATTTCTGGAGATCGTCACCGAGCTTTTTATTTCTAGCTTCACGCGTAACTTGTTCCTAATGTGTTAATAAAAGAAGACGATAACATCACAGTATTTGTAATTCCTTGCCTAATCAAAGCAAAAAGCATTATCGTTAAATTGTTCCAAATTGCGATTTAAAGCAAAAACATAATTTGATCTTATAATTTTAAATAAATAGCAACCTACATATTTTTTAAAGATGATATAACATTTGATGGTCAATAATTCACACCTGTAATCGTTTTTTTTTTTTCTTGCCTAAGTTCGGCAATCATCTTTTTCTCACTCTTCCGTAAACACTGGCCTGAACATTATTTTGGAATCCACCTTGCTACTGCGGTATTTTACTTTTAAAGTAGTTGTCATCATCGGGTTTGTGAAGCAACATTTCTTGCTGATTACATCAATGTTTTGTGAATTCTAGCCTCAGGTCTATTGTAAATATAAGGGTTCATCGGCAACGTGTATATTTGAATCGCCACGCCCGCGAACTCACTTCCCCAAACTTTATAATATGGTAGATGTACCTTGATCTTCAAATCGAAGTTCTTGAATTCAGCATGCCTTTCTTCCCATCCTTTCAGAAGATATTCTGAGCGAGAGCAAAAACACGTCGATCATCAGACTGAGAATACTATGACCTAAGGCCAATTACATCTGAAAAACAATCTGTATTATGTAACAATGAATAATTTACAAAGATTTTGTTATGCATGTAGCATAAACTGCACATTTTCGTTGACCCCTTGTCATTTGGTTATGTTTTGTTAAAAATTGGAGCACTCATGTAACTCATATAGATTTGAATTAAGAAGTAAAATGAATACGAACAATTGAACGACTAAACGATAATGTACGGAGATGATATTTCAAATAGTCAGTTACGTACGTTTTATCAAGATTATCATTCACTCACATATGAAAGCTAACAAATCACCAGTGTACTGAGATACATAGCGATCAATAGTTGAACTTGTATGCATTGGTTTTAATAAGAATTGAAATATTTAATTGGAGTTATGCTCAGCTTCTCGCATATATATATATATATATATATATATATACACACACACACACACACATCCGAATTCCACTGCAGACATAAAACTAGTCGTTTAGATTTTGTATTATGATAGAAATGTTAACAATGTAATAAAGTAGGGGCCATATTGAAGATACGTTCGGGAAAGTGGCAACTCCTGTAATAAGCAACAATTGAAAGAGCTAAATTGCATTGGTTATGTGTATAAATTTCCATTTAGGTGAAGAACAGCAGATATATCAATACAATGATGCTTGTGACCGCTCTCACTAAATGAAAGTGCACACATCTGTAATGTCGGTTACGCCTAAAACGTTATGCTCGTAACGTCACAATGGCTCTAGGAGGAGCTTGTGTCATTCGTTTTGCCAAATGTTTCTTTATATTATTTCCTTTCCGTTTAATTCATGTCGAAATTAATTTGCTGGCACCCTTTCAACTCACAAACTTTTCAATGAATGTACCGGCATACAAAAAGTCAAGTCCCCCCAAAAATGTAATGTTAGTACATACAAACGTTTAATGTTGTAAATGCAATATGTGAGATGAAATTGAATAAAACTAAAACTTTTTATAATATCGCTGATTATTTCTGTTTATACATTGTAGTAGTTCAGAATTACAATGTTTTGTTTTCTTAAAATAGTCAAAACTCTGAAAGCAGCTTGATATCTTAATAAAGTGAATTATACATTTCTGGAAAGCTTAAGTATTTAGGAATAGAAAAAAATAAATTTCGGAACGTGAAAACTTCATTAGAACGGCAGAGAAGAATATGATGGTTTTGAGACCCTTTTCTGACCGCTAGAACCACTATAGCATGCAACGGGTACGGCTCAATTATCTGAAGCATGACAGTCTTCCGTCGAGACGTTTTCATTGCAACTGATCGACGTAAATAAGCACTGAATGGATCAGTGTTAACCCGTTTAGGACGGTTTGCTTTGGCGAGCGAACACCCCCACAGACGGACAGGTTTTCCAAAATCGAGCCCGAACCGAGGGTTACTAAGGGGGTGTGACTTACGGTCCCGCTTTACCCAATCATCAAATTTCCGTGTTTGCGGTGTAGGAATCCGCTTTCTGATTGGATGAATAACGACCGCTCATGAATAATAACGTCGCTTCCCTTCGCTATCTGTGTTCGCGCGCGCGGTTTGAACTTCACGTACTCTACGATCGCCAATTTACGTTCCCTCGTCAACTCAAATAAATAGCGTCTTTTATTATTGGGCACCAGGCTATGCCGAGGGTGTCGCAAATTTCTACTACGTTATTGTCTTGCATTTACTGATTCATGGAGGCAATCTTTTGTTTATGGAAACTGTAATCCGTTGATCACAAGCCTTCAAAGTCTTTCAATGAAAAGCGATCGATCGGAGGATTGTGTACAGGCTTGCGTATTTCCATTTACACGACTATAAGACACGGCGAGTAAATCTCGTATTGTGGCGATATCAAAAACACACGAACCCACTCTTAACTTACTGTTGTTCACAAAATTCCTTACCATAGCTAGTCAAGGAATTTTGGAAACAGAAGGAAGTTTATTTATTGTATACAACGTTTGAAAATCTGTAACACCTTGTTTGTCCCTGCTACTTGTATCCAAATACAAAGCTCGCGTGTCTGTAACAGAAGCACGTGGCTTTATTTCAACACTAGGCCAACCATCAACGATGTAATATCACAAGTAGAATTGGTGGTACTGATTTATCGAAGTCGAATTTCGTAATAGAATAACGACCACTTGAGTTTATTTCTTGGTTCTGTTTCAGTAATTCCCATAAATTTGACAAGAGCCTGGAATGTTCAATATTCAAATAAATCTTTGCATCTTTCTAACTTTCTTTGAGACGATTGAAAATGCATAATCCACGCTTGCGCGATACCTGCCATCCCGTGAAGAAGTCTGTATAAAGAAGTTTGCTTCCTGAAATTATCAGTCGTGACTACCTACAAATTTCAATTATGCGACTTACAATAGATTTTCATGGGATGCATAAAAGAGATCACCGAGTGGATTTGTGAGTTTATTATCGGGGTTTGATGCTGCCATTTTTCTGTGCGATCTTACGATTCCCTTACAACTTCAACGTAATGTCGGGAAGATATCATTCACTATGTATCAAGTGAAATGAGATTTCACACAGTGATACAAGACATATATTTAATTATTATAAAAAGTAATCACCAACCTAAATGAGTATCGTTAATTCTTACATAGAAAAAAAAAAAAAAAAAACTAAGAATAAAACACCGGTCCTGTTCAAGCCAGTTGACAGAACATGTATGAGCTCTTCAGATGAAACATGGGAGTCTATACGATGAGAAGAAAAAAAGGAGAGAAAAATAGGCTGGTCATCTAAATTTTGTTTGATGGACGGTAGATAATATGAAAAGATATTTGCAAACGTAATGTAAAATTATACAAGATGAGGTTTGCCTACAACCTGTGTTTTGATAATATCTTTCTACGTTTTATATATGTATACATATTATGTATATATATATACATATATATATATATATATATATATATATATATACATATATATATATATACATATATAAATTTTATGGGCAGAGTATCTTGGAGAAGAGATCATCACCATCAATGATTATGTTCAATCTACAGGTTTGTATATGGGAATGAAGAAGGGGATAGCTGGAAAGGAAAGTGATGAGATGTAATGAGATAAAATGAAGGAGCAATAATTGAGACAAATGTATTACAAAGGAAGAGCAAAACGGCAAAAAAAAAAGGCAAAAGAGTACAACATTATGCAAAGATTTTGCAGTCATTTTTTGTGTTCGTTTGCCTTCCAATTTCGTAGTTACGTATAAATTCAAAATAGCCAACAAAAAAGAAAAAAAAAGAGATAGCGCCATGAAGATGTTCATTCAACCTCGTTTGCCTTTCACTATGTCCTATCACTTCAAAAAATGTAGCATTAGCACAATTCAAATTAGAATGCCCATCGAGAATTCAGATTCACATCAATGTGAGAGAGCGGCTTTTCAAACAGGGTCGCAGGTGAGCATTTTTCGAGTTCGTCGGAGAAGTTCATTCATATTAGAAACAAAAAGGTTGGCCACCCGGCAGCTGATAGAAGAAGACGACATGACCATGGGAGAACGGCGAGCACATGCCACACAAGCTTGAAGGTCTAAAATCATTACATCACTTCAGAAAATAACGAAAAGACGATATGCCTGCTGAAATAAACGACATTTCTCCCGATATTCTTCGATCTCTCATAGCAGACGGTTAATTTTGCTGAAATGATCTTCTCTTATGTCATGAGTGTAAATCAACATTTGTTTTGTTGTGTATACCAGTCATCCCCGATAAGAGACAGAAAATGAAGTACTATTCTCATTCAATAAGCATAATGTATAAAGGAAACGAGCATTTGCTGCAATCGTTTATGAATATGAAAATGCTGCAATGCGATTTCACGAAGTCTAAAGGAATGAATTCAAGTAGGTGTACCTAAATACAGAGATGTATAATGCAATTATTATGAAAAATACGCAGCCACGATAAGTGCATTAACCACTTCAATAGCAGCATGAAAATATTTGATCACAACAGTTTATGAGATGGACAAGAACATTTCATGCTTTTATTGCTTGAAATATGCTCCTAAACAAAGTACAATGTTAAATTGAAGCGACGGGTTATCACATCTCCGTGCTCTCGCAAAACTGAATCATCACTTCGCAAATTTGGAGTGTTTTCAACAAATTTAAATTAAAAAAAGTGTTTTTTTTTTAAGGCATGAGTTACCATATTCTACCTACTATAAATCGATTGAGCTACAAAACGGCAGTGTGTTGCTAAAACCATTGTTACTCGATGATCGCGAATCATTTGACTTGTGAACTTCCGAAAGAGATGGACTGAAAAACCCAGATTTCTAAAACGTATAATAATAATTGACAGAGCGACTATAGCCGAATATTAGCATATCATAAATAATTCATACAAAACTAGAACCAAGAAAGACTAAACAGTCGACATCACCGTTGTCGGTATCGTCGTAATATGGGATGTAATTTTATTTTGACTGCCTCTTTGAAATGCTGCAAACATCAAATACTGAACATCATAATTTGTATTTGTGAATTCAAAGCGTATGAGAGAGAAAAAAAAAAAAAAACTTCTGCCGTATGTCTTGTTTCTCGCTTTATTGCAGCGTATGTCATTGTCGAAGTTTAAATTCTGTAATATTATGTTCGTAACAAGTACATGAGAACTTGCACATTCGATTCCCAACAACCATAAAATCATTGGGATCCGTAAAAGCGGTTACATAATACATACGAAGCACACCACTATATAAATGCATTCTATGGACCGGTGCAGAAAAAGGAGACTGTCTGTAATCGGCCTTTGAACTTCTCTATTATGCTCATAATCCCCGACTTTTCAGATGGCGTCTACGAGTGCGTCTAGGAATGTTTTTGTATCAACATCCTGTCTATTCATGGAGGTACAATGTAACCTGATACTCTGGCCACCTGGTCTATTCAAAGTGTTCTTGCCTATAACACTCGCACATGTTACGCTGTGTTTCACCATGATGAATATAATTATAAGACCCCATAGTGGCAATATCGGCTCTTGCAATGTATCAAAATAATGAATATTATACAGTATATCCTCAATTTGGTTCGTTGGCCGAGTAGATTTGTTGAACGATCTTATAACATAATCACGCTGACATTCATAAGTATGAGAGAGGGGAAAAAAAGCTTCAAGCAACATCGAAGTTGAGTTTCTCAAACCAATCTTATATTTGAGTTTGTTTCTTGGTTTTGTTTCAACAATTTTCAAAATGTTGACAAGAGCCTGATGGGATGTTCAATATTTAAATAAATCATTGCATCTTTCTTGCTATCTTTGACAGCTTATGGTGACTAAACCTGCGAACTCCATGCATTTTTGTATAAAGACGTTTGCTTTCTGAAATTATCCATCATGACTGCCTCTAGATTTCGACCATAATTATATGACTTAGGTTTCCATGGGATGAATAAAGCAGATCAACGAGCACATTTGTAAGTTTACTGTGGGGTTTTATGTTGCAAATTTTATGTGCAATCATGATTCCCTTCCAACTCTACCGTAATGGCGGGAAGGTATTGTTCACTGCACATCACTTGAAATTAAATGTCACACAGTGATATGATAATCATCAGCAAACGGGATACATTATTGTTATATATATATATTATATATATATATATATATATATATATATATATATATATATATGGGTCAGAATTTTGAACGATGTACAATTGAGCCAAAACAAGGCAAAATTTTAAAAGTAGGAAATTCTCCAAATCATTCATCTTACCTGAAAGAGTATAACTCAAGCTTTAATATGAACCCAATTATACTAGGATTTTCTCAAAGGAACAAGTTTTTATTAACCGCTGAAGTTTACCATGTCCAGAGCAGCGAACGTCCGTGAGGAATAGTACTGCACATACATTTGAATACCATTTAACATAGTTTCCAAAGATCTGATTCAGTTCAAAATCCTAACGAAATATCTTAAAGGACATGTGTACGTGATTGCAGAATATTAAGCTTGTACTCATAACCTGTACGTAATGGTAGACAACTGATGATTTAACTAAATTCGTCATTTCTGTGAAAATATTGCTCTTCCGCTAAACACTTTCTCCACTTTACGCGCATTTTACAGAAACTCAATATTCTCACCTCTTATTTCACTATCCTATACTTTAGTCCTCACTCCCAAATAATAATATACCTTTTTAAGATGTATCTCATCTGGGCAGTCTCTATAACCCAACAAACATAGCATAGTTTTCATCACGGAGGTTCGCATGTAGCTCACGGACGTTAGAAACAAACAAGATATTAAACAATGCAGCTCTCTTGAGTTGGAAACGCATTCTACTCATAACAAACAGCAATTTCATGTCGAGAACAAACTCCTCTGCAAAATCCTGAATAGATATTACCAATTCTCAATTATATAAGCTTGTTTATCTTCTCATACTGAGGAATCAAAGAAAACAATTTTTCCATCTCTCGTAAATGAACGTACAAACGTACGTGTAATCTCAGTGACGTAGTCCATCCTTGAGAACGAATATATTTATCAAAATTTCGCTATCATGAAGTAAATATTCAGGTCCTAAAACTTCAATAAAGTCTACAATGCAAAATTTGCTTTTTATATAACGAACATGGTCACAGCTAAAATTATGACAAAGAATTAATATAGAAAAACAACAGAAATGTGCTCCGTTATAGAAATACGAAGTTTAGCTGGGGAGGGCAAACGAATACGTTAGGAAGAAATCCCTCTGTGTTTGCTCCTTGTGTTACACACTGTTACCGAGAAAAATTTGTGTTATTATATTAGTCAGAAATGATAATAGGTTCGACACTGCGAAGTTTCGTCATAACAAGACACAATAAGTCCATATATCTTGGATGGATGTTTGTGACTTCGATATTATACAATATGGTTTGTTATAACAAACCTTTTGTAGCGCGTCATTTCGGAGGCTCGTTATTCATACAGTTTATCAATACGAAAATTGATAGAGTTCGTATAATTATGAAGCTTTTTTATTCGGTAAATGATAGGAATCTCCGATGGTTAACCGAAAGGCTTATTAATTGGAACATGAAAACTTATGTTCGCTTATCCAAATGTGGAGAAACAAGTTAACAACTAAAATCCTTCAATTTCAAAACCTCATAATAACCGTTTTCACCTAAACGAATATCAGGCCCATTCCACTTTTAGAAGAACGGACCTAAAAATAATGATCCTTAATATCTTTTTTTTTTCGAAGAACATTTCTAATAACAAACCTCCTGAATTAACTACAATATTTTTTTCTCATTTTGGAATAAAAACCTTTGGACATCGGAGTAACGAATCTTTGGAAGAGCGAACGTATCAAAGTGCAACCTTAAACCTATTCTTAATCATTTCTTTTTTTAACATGTGTTTTCAAAGTAAGCACAAAAGCACAAACAAACTGACGATCTCTCTGTCTCTTAAATGTAAAATGAAAAAATAAAATCTTGGAAAAAATTACAAATGAATATTGCTTTTCATTGATGAGTATAAAACAACACCATGTGATGATAAGCGAAGGATTTGTGTGTTTTCATCAGACAATAATTGTATACTGCATGATTTTTGTTCGCTTGTGACGGCATTTCGATGAATTCAAAACATAAACAAACAAACAAAAACTTCTCCAGAGGAATTTTGTATAACGGGAGTGCACTGACAATTCTTTTCTCTGTGTGTTGGAGCTCGATCTCTTCTCTGTTTCTCAGTCATTTTCATCCAACTGCTTCCACGTCCTTTTGAAACTTTTCCGTTTCTTATTCAACACATGCTCATTACAGACTTCTTCCGTCATTATCCTGAATGTGATTGCGTAGCACTTTTCGGATTTGTTTTGGTTTGTTTTGTTTTGTTTTTGTTTTCTGTTTGGTCGCAGCATGTTCATGCTATTGAGGGTAATAGAGAAAAATCGTCATTGATAGAAAAATAAGAATGAATTAAGGCATTTAATATCATGACAATTACAGCGAACGTCCGTTATGGAGACCAAAACTGGATGTGCTCTATTTGAGACGGCAGCTACCATACTCAAAAGATAAACACTTAGAGCACCTGTCAGTAAAAAGTGGCACTGATCCTCTTTCTCCTACTATGTAATCCATTGACTTATTCAACCAACGAACATCCGTGAAAAAAACGTTTTCCGTTTGTTCTTACAGGTAAATTGAGTGCTGAGCGCTATTCACTTTCGGGTATGAGCGGCTCGGTGATTTGGTAATATTTTCAACTAACATTAATCTTATGTGCAGTGATATATTTGTAATTGTCAGAAATTTCCTTTCTCGGACAGAACGTCCGTGAGCGAAACTTTCAGAACCTGTAACAGTACAAATTGTCTCCAGAACCTCATTAGAAAGAAATTTAAACGCACAGAAATTATAGATTACGCAAAATTCCATTTTCCTATCACTTTGTTTTAAGTGTTTAGCTGTTTTTGTATAATTAGAGGGAAAACAAGCGTAAAATTGTGAGTAAATTTTCAATTGTTTGTTCATCATGATCACATAACTCCTTAAAAATTCTGAAACTACTGCTCTAAACTCATTGTTTACTTTGTAAAACTTTATTTGTCGCTATTCGAGCCAAAAGTTTTAAAGAATACAGGACACTTTCGGGACAAGTTATCCCTATCGGAGGGATTGCATACGTCACGGACGTTCTCTGGAATTATCACGGACGTTCGTTCTACTACTAGGGTCATGTTCCAGGACGGATAACTAATCGGCAGAGAGTACCTAGCCTTCCTAACTCTTTCAAAAATTTGAAAAGGTATTGTCAATGCAAATTATAAAAAACTTGACATCCTTACAACATATGTATTGCTCAGAGGGGGATCAGGAGGTGAATTTTCAGAGAAAATGTCAATTATTTGCTTGGTTTTTGGTGAATTGCATGGTCCAAAAACTGCGGACGAACCTCAGTCCGCTCCAAAAATGGCATGCAGCTCCTCGGCAAGAGAGCCAAAGGTAAAATGCACCTTCGCCATCAAAGCAAGATGGTGTCCCACTCGAAAACGTTTTAATCATCACGGACGTTCTTTTTTTCTTGGAGGTTCGTCTAAAAATACAATTTCGGTTCCTATTTGACAAAGGATGGACCGAAACTCAAAACAAACATAAAATCGTGTTGCTAGATCTTAGTTGATTACGACTCAGAACAATATCGCCAATAACGTTTCATGGGCTACGATCTTTATTAGAAAATAGCGGAAGCACGTCCTTGACGAAAACTGAGTATAATTTTACATAAAAAAATATTACGTCCCATGTGCAGCCAGCAGACGTACAATTTTTGCAGGATATGTTCATTAGGTGGAACACCAAATTTTCGTATACGTTACAGTTGGGACAACAAAGTAGAATTTGCAGCAGCGATAGAAATACAAGCATCACGGACGTTCGTCTGTTTAAGACTTTGATATTTCAATTGTTCTCTGTAATTTTGTACGTGCTCATAAAGTTCTTATAATTTTGTGGTACATACCCATGATATGTCAGATCCAGAACATGGTCAGATATTAGATGCCACGTACCATTAAAAATGCACATCATTAGTTTGAAAAACAAAAATTATTGTGAAAATAGCGTTTTTACCATATTTTTACGCTTTAAGTCCTTGTAAAATGAAAAATATCAGGCAAAAGTCAACCAAACCATATATTTCCTGAAAGGAAATTTACCAATCTTTGAGATGACATGAAAAAATCTGGTTTCTTAGATCATCCTGGCGTGTTCTAAGGGAAAGAATGTCATAAGGTACGAAAATTGGCAATTGTACATCGTTCAAAATTCTCACCCATATATATAATTCTATAAAACACCTGTTCAAGTCATTTGATGGAACATTTGTGAGCTCTTCCGGTCTGCAAACGAAACATCGGAGTTGATGCGATAAGAAGAAAGATTGAGAGATAGAGAGAGAAAAAAAAAATAGGTTGATCTTCTAAATTTTGTTCCATGGACGGTAATCTGAACACACTTTTGCAAACGAAATGAAATATTATACACGGCTAGGTTTGCCTATAATCTGTGTTATGGTGATATTTTATTAGATTATATATAACAATACGGGCAACGTATATCTTGGAAAAGTGATCGCCACCATCAATGGGGATATTCAATCTAGACGATTAATTGTAGATGATGGGAATGAAGAAGTGGATAGCTGGAAAGGAAAGTAACGAGATGCAATGAGATAAAACGAAGGAGCACTAATCGAGGCAAATGTATTACAAAGGATGAGCAAAACGGCATATTCGAGTGTTCAAAATGGTTCAACATTATGCAAAGATTTTGCATTAGTTTTTTTTTTTGTGTACGTTTGTCTTCTAATTTCACAATTAGGTAATTCAAAATCGCCTACAAAAAAGAAAAAAAAAATAGCGCAATGAAGATGTTCATTCAATCTCAGTTTCCTTTCACTATATCTTATCAATTCAAAAAAAAAACGTAGCCTTAACACAATTCAAATTAGAATGTCCATTGAGAATTCAAATTCGTCTCAATGTGAGAGAGCGTCTTTTCAAACAGGATCGCATGTGAGCATTCCCGAGTTCGACGGAGAAGTTCATTCAATTTAGCAACAAAAAAGGTTGGCCATCCAGCAGCTGTAGAAGAAGCCGACATGATCATGGAAGTGTGGCAAGCACAAGCCACACAGGCTTGAAGGCCTGAAGTTATTACATCTCTTCAGAACATAAGGAAAAGACGATATTTTTGTTGAAATAAACGACATTTCTCCCGGCATTCTTTGATATCTCATAACAGACGGCTAATTTTGCTGAAATGATCATCTCTTGTGTCATGAGTGTAAATCAGTATTTGAAGGGTTTGTTTGCAAAAACCGATAAGTCCATTTTTGAAGATTTTGAAGTACGATCTCTGTCATAAAGTACAAAATAACACCTTTTAAATGATATACATGTATTGGTCACTTCATATAAAGGTATATTTTTGAAGTTATGGTCAAAAGAAGCAAAAATTTCCTTATTATTCTCTTTATTTTTCTTGACCTTTAATCGCAAATATCTCCATTTGGCAAATATGGACTTATCGGTTTTTGCAAACAAACTCTTCATTTGTTTTATTGTGTATACCAGTCATCCCCCCGATAAAAGACAAAAACAAAAATGAAGTACTAACAATCTCATTCGATAGGCATAATGTATAAAGGAAACGAGCATTTGCTGCAATCGTTTATGAATAATAATGCTGCAATGCAATTTCACGAAGTCTAATGGAATAAATGAATGTAGGCATACCTAAATGCAGAGATATACGTAGATATATATTAAAAAATACACAGGCACGATAAGTGCATAAATTACTTCAATAGCAGCATGAAAAAAAAAATGATTACATCGTTAAACATGAGATTAGACAAGAACATTTCATGCCTTTATTGCCCGAAATACCTTGCTCCTAAACAAAGCGTTCAATTGAAGCGATATGGTGATCACATCTCCGTCTGTCGCAAAATTGAATCACCACTTCGCAAATTTGGAGCGCTTTCTACAAAGAAAAAAACAAAATCGTTTTTTTTTTCGGTATAAGTTGTCATATTTGATTGATTATGAATGGATTGAACTCAATGATCAAAAACAAAATTGACTCGTGAACTTACGAAAGAAGTGGACTGAAAACACCTCAGACTTCTAAATGTATAAATAATTGACAGAGCGACTATAGCCGAAAATTAGCATATTATGAGGAATTCATACAGAACTAGAACAAAAACGAATAAACAGTCGACATCACCATCGTCGGTATCATCGTAATATGGGATATTATGTTATTTTGACTGCTTCTTTGAAATGCTGCAAACATCAAATACCGAACATCATAAACTGGCAAATGCTAAGCGTATGAGAGAAAAAAAAATGCCATATTATGTCTTGTTTACTCGCTTTATTGCAGCGTATTTCGCTGTCGAATTTTAAATTCTATACATATATGTTGGTAACCATGGTAACAACCACATGAGAACTTGCACATTCGCTTCCCAACAACCATAAAATCATTGGGGTCCGCAAAAGCGATTACGTAATACATACGAAGCACATCACTATAATGCATTCTATGGACCGGTTCAGAAAAAAAAAAGAGACTGTCTGTAATCGGCCTTTGAACTTCTCTATTATGGTCATAATCCCCGACTTTTCAGATGGCGTCTACGAGCGCGTCTATGAGTGTTTTTGTATCAACATCCTGTCTATTCAAGGAGGTACAATGTAACCTGATACTTTGGCCACCTGGTCTATTCAAAGTGTTCTTGCCCTAAACACGCGCATAATAGGCTGTGTTTTACCATGATGCATATATAAGACCCCATAGTGGCAATATCGGCTCTTGCGTTGTATAAATATTTTACAGTAAATCCTCTATTTGGTTCGTTGGCCAGGTAGATTTTTTGAACGATCTTATAGCATAATCAGGCTGTCATTCATAAGCAATACAGAAAAGAAAAACAAACAAACAAACAAACAAACTTCATCAAGCATCATCAAAGTTGAGTTTCGCAGACCAATCTTACATTTGAGTTTGTTTCCTGGTTTTGTTTCAGCAAGTATTTTTGCCATAATATTGACAAGAGCCTGATGGGATGTTCAATATTCAAATAAATCACTGCATCTTTCTTGCTGTTTTTGACAACTGATGATGACTAAATCTGAAAAATCCATGCTCTTGCGGTACCTGCCATCCACACTGAAGTTTTTGTGTATAAAGAAGTTTGCTTTCTGAAATTATCCATCATGACTGCCTACAGATATGACTTGAAAGCATGTACCTAAATGCAGAGGTAGATAGAGAGAAGACACATGCACAATAAGGGCTTAAACCACTTTGGTGATAGCATTAAAACATTAATTACATCAAATAAAGAGAAGAGCATTTCGTACTTTTATTGCTAGAAATACCTTACTCCCAAAAATCGAGAGCTATACACAATTGAAGCGCTTCATAATCACATCTCCGTCTTTCGCAGAATTGAATGACCGTTTCGCAAATTTTGAGCGTTTTCTACAAATTTGAATGAAAAGTATATATATATTTTTTTTTTTCGGCACGAGTTGTCATATCCGATTGACTGAAAATGGATTGAACTACAACCAGTGGCGTTTGGCTAAAATCCTTGCAATTCAATGATAGCAAAATCATTTTGACTTATGAACTTACGAAAGAAATGGACTAAAAAACCCAGATTTCTAAACGTTTATCGAGCGACTGCAGCCGAAAATAAGCATATTAACAGAATTCATACAAAAAATAGAAATACAGACTAAACAGTCGAAATCACCATTGTCACTATCAACGTAATTTGGGATATAATTATATCAAATTTACGTTTTTGAACGGCTGCAAATACCAGATACCGATCGTTTTTTTTTTTTCATAGACAATTTCTTGCAAATGTTATAAACGTATGAGAGAAAACTTGTGACATGTGTCTTGTTTATTCGCTTTATTGTAGCGCATTTCGTTGTTGCATTTTAATTTCTATGAGAACTTGCACATTCAATTCCCATCAACCATAAAGTTATGGTTACATATACATACGAAGCACATCGCTAACATCCATTCTATATGGACCGGTACAGAAACGAAAAGACTGTCGGCAATCGACCTTTTACCTTCTCTATTATGCTCATAATCCCCTGCCCTGCCCCTGCCCTGCCCTATCTAAGAATGTTTTTTGTATCTGTATCCTGTCTATTCACAAATATACAATGTAACCTGACACTCTTGCCAGCTGGCTGGTCTATTCAAAATATTCTCGCCCATAACACGTGCACATGTGACGCTGTGTTACGCCATAATGAATATACGACTTCGATGAAGTAGCACAATCGACTGCGTTGTTTGTATGCAGTACATCCCCTACTCGGTTTGTTCTTGGCCAAGTGGTTTCTTTTTTTTTTTACGATTTTATAACATAATCAGAATATTATTCATGACGGTAAAACTCTTCAAACAACTACAAGTAACATCGCTGTCATGATAACAAACAGACACAAAAACATTCACACACATCACATGCAGGGACACGCAAAAGATTTACTTTTGAATTTATTCAGTTTGCCTAGTTTTGGTAAATCCCAGGACTCGGTGGCGGAAGAGGAAGGCCAACATTTCAGGCCAATAATGGTAAGCAGGTTGCCATGCCGAGATGGCTTTCATAGAAAATCCATAAGTACGACATTACATTACTGATATAACACGAAGTAGTATGCCGCAATACTTTATCATGTAAATGTGTGCTAATAAGGTAGGTGCGTGCACGCAACGGTCTTGACCGCCGCACGCACGCTTTTCACTTGAGTGTGGCAATTTGCATACCGATGCAAATGAGATCGCCAGAGCGTGCGGCTGGTCGCTCGTCATTGGTCAGTTTCCCGACCGTTGCGAAGGTCTGAATGTCGTGAAAATTGCACTCATGTTGTCAATGTTTTGCTTATTTATAGACATAAGATATGACCAATCATTACAAAATGTACACAGATGGCAACTTTGATGTATGTAGTCCCACAAAATATAAATCATTTTTAACATAGGCATCGTATTGTTGGTGAAATTCTAAGTTTAAAAATGCCTGTTCATTTCACTCTCTCAGCCCGAGTATACTCGGGACCAGTCCACAGCCTGGAAAACGTCAGCCCGAGTATACTCGGGACACGTCCTAAACGGGTTAATTTACAGATAAGCAGTTGACATCTTAAGAAATTTTCATTTGTACAGGGAGACAAACTGACGAAACTCAAACCTGAGCATTCACTCCTCTAAATAATATCTTTCTCCCATTTATATATTATGCCTTGTCCGTCTTGGGCTACTTAACACAACAATGTCGGAATCTCGGAGCTTGGGTATTTGTTCCATTTTCATCGTGTCAATGCCGGCAACCAGGGACAGCATGGTGGTAGTGTCGCTGCCCGGAAAGCAGTAGATGACAGGTTCAAGTCCCACTGATTCCCTTTTCTCCGACATGTTTGTTAATTTACAGATCAGCAGTTGAGATCTTGACAAATTTTCATTTGTTAAGGGAGACAAACTGAAGAAACTCAAACCTGAGCCTTCAGCCCTCTAAATAATATCTTTCTTTCAATTCTAAACACTGAACAAAAAGTAAGTTCCCCCTAAAACAAACCTCTGTAATTTATAAATCAGGGACCTTTGAGAAAATCTGAATACAGGACCATGTAGCTGTACTTCCTGGCTACCTTTCATGTGAAATTCAGTGGAAATCATTTAGTCACGCTTGAATGAGCATGACTTAAAGTCAAAATAGTCACTTTTTGAAGTTCACAAGCCCATCTTTGAAACTTTGATTGGGTGATATTGGAACAGATTTCAATTTTCCAGGTTAAAAAGGCATTCAAAGTATGATTTATGTGCTTCTTATCGTACCATGTGACTTTTGCACAAAATTTCACGGTTGAGTGACCACGGAGTGAAAATTGCCAAAATGGCAGATTTGACATGTTTCTCGTGGTAATTTCTATCAATTGAGATTGAATCCGTGTGTTGAACAGTTTTTACATACAATCCACATAATTTCACGGTTGAATGAGCACATTAAAAACAAAGAAAAATAATAATTCAAATTTTGCAGTAAAAATTGCGATAATTTTGCGCACTGAAATCAACTGTATGATTTTTTTTTTTTTAATTGTGCTGATACCCACACACATATCAGTGACCACCTGCATTTCGGTCAACCTTTAATAAGCGTGTGAGGCTGGAAAACCCTTTTCTTTTACCCTACATAATGAAATTTGGCAGTTTTGCTTTCATCCCCATTGTAACTTCATGTAAAGAGGCAAAATTTATGTTTTTTGAAAGCATATATTGCCATTTGCATGCAATGTGGTTTATTTTACAGTTGAATGACCACGTTATAAAACAATGATTTATCATTGTGACGTCATGAAGTCAGGCATTAACTCAAGGGAAAATGAACACAAATATTGATTGAAATGGTACCAACTTTTACTTATGTTAAACATCAATATCCTCTCGTGCTGAAAATATACACCGTGAGTCTGGAGACAAAAGTTCGAACACCTGCCCTCTCATGAATGAGTGATCAAAGAATGCATGTCCAGAACTTTGACATGATCAGATTTGTGAAGAAAAAAAAAAGTTGTGCTTTTATTGTACACAACATATGAGAGTCAAGAACATAGGGAATCATGCACCATCATGCCTAGGTTGTCTATACAGCAGAGAGGAATCGCCATAGGGCTCCTTCCAGCAGGAACTCCTCTGAAGGAGGTAGCTCGGAGGGTAATGGTGTCACCCAATGCGATTAGGAAGCTAAGAACCAAGTTTGAGCAAACTGGAGAAGTTGGCGATGCGGCAAGAACAGGCAGGCCGAAAGTAACCACTCCAAGAGAAGAAAGGGCCATTAGAATGAATGCATTGCGACGGAGGTCACTTACAGGTATTATCAATATTTTTATTACTTTAAACGTTAAAGATGCTTTCCAATATTGTTGTCGACATAATTGTGACCATTTTGATGACCATTTTGTTTTGAATACTTGGAAGTCTTGCTAGGCTGGCAGAAATTGAATTTAAATGAACTCCATAAGTTATTGTTAAATAACAGGTTTAACCCTAACTAGGCCGGGCTATTTAGGTAGATGATAGAGCCGGTGGGGGGGGGGGGAGGGGGCCTCCTAGGCCCCCCCCCCTCCGGATCTCGGCCGTCGACTGCGCAAGTGCGACGAAAATTGGCACACGCATTGCCTATGATGTAATCTAAAGTACCATGAAGTTTTTTTTTCAAAAATTATCATTTACACTAAATTATGCTAATTTATGCATAATGATGCATGAAATTAGACAATTTGGTATAAATCACTAAATAAAGCTCGAAACAGGCACATTTTTTTGTGTAAATATTATTTTTAGTGTCCTTAGCAAATGTAAGAGAAAAAATGCACAATCAGAAAAAAAAATTCCTAAGTATTTTATTGTTTTTTGAATTTCTTATGTATTTCCTTGATTTTCGACTTTATGTTTTTCGTTGTTTTTTCGATGAAATTTGTCCGTGACATTGTTCCAAACAAGAAAATGCATTATTCATTGCTTTTTATCAATAAACCCCCAAACCCCCTCACAGTTTTCATTGAAATTGTACACAAATTCACGTTTTTGAGCTTTTTTTTTTTTTTTGGTCTGACATGCACTTGCATATTTATGCGCAACTTCGGAACCGCGCACCCGGGCATCGCAAATTTAGTGTCAAAAGACGCGGGAGACTCGAAAGAAAAAAGTAATGAAACGTCGCGGCGATAGCTTCTCGCGATAGCGATACATCGCACGAAACGTCGAGGGGGGGGGGGGGCTCGGAGGCCCCCCCCCCTCCCCGGCCTAGTTAGGGTTAATTACTGTCATGTCATTTCAGCGCCACAGATCCAAAGAGAACTTCGTCCGCGTCATCAGGAGAGAGTAAGTGCCGGAACGATACGGAATCGGCTACGTCATGCTGGCCTTCGATCCCGCCGCGAAGTTAAGAAAACCGAACTCAAGCCACGTCACAGGCAGGCCAGACTAAGATGGGCCAGGGAACATGCTCGCTGGACGCAGAGAGAATGGGGGAATGTCCTCTTCTCAGATGAGGCTCGTCTGTGTCTGAGACACACTGATGGCAGGGAACGTGTTTAGCGTCGGAGAGGTGAGAAGCACACATAATGCTGCGTCCAGCCTGTTACAGCGTACGGTGGTGGCAGCATCATGATGTGGGCTGGCAACAGTCTGGGAAACACAACACCTCTGGTTCAGGTTAATGGGAACCTGAATGGACACAGGTACGTGGAGGAGATCCTGCGTCCCTACGTCCTCCTTATGCAGCGGCCCATGGCCATGGATTCGTCTTCATGGACGAAAATGCCCGTCCACATCGTTGCCGAGAGGCGAACACTGTCTTGCGCCAAGAGGGGATCCAGAGGATGACATAGCCTGCCAATTCACCTGACCTGAACCCCATTGAACACTTATGGGACCAGCTGAAACGGGCCGTGTATAGACGAGTGAACGAGGCTACCACAGTCGAGGACCTGACACAGATCTTGCAGGAGGAGTGGTTAGCTTTCCCCCAGGAAAGAGTGGCGAAGTTCATCCGCACCATGAGGATGAGATGCAATGCTGTTATCGAGCAAAATGGTGGCTACACTCGCTATTGAAAGACCAGTAGAACTCTTACTTAGTTACGCCGAACCAACATTAGACATGTCAGGATAAAAAAAAAAATCACTTAGCTGTATGTGCTGCTGAACATTGCTTTCGTTTGATTATGAGGGAAGTGCTATGTTTCCCTGCACTTCCAGTCTATATTTTTGTTTGTACATCTTGTATTATTATCTTTTTAAAGTGTTTTCTAGTGTCAAGACTTTTAGTGCTTTATCCATCTTTATTTATTCTCAATTAAGCTGCTTGTTTTTGTATTGTTTTCAATCATTTCCATGTGAAAAATGATTGACAGACACAATCTGGAAGAACTATACTAAGAATAAAAGTCTGAATTTATAAGCGAACACAGTTGAGTGAAAGTTGTGTTCATTTATTTGTACATTTATATATCTTCTTTATTTGCTCTGTTGTCTCCTCCCGCTTAATTTATCAGACTTACTGCTCCATCTGCTCCTTGTCTTCCTTCTCTTTCTTCTTCTTTTTTTTTTGTTTTCTTTCTCTTCCTCTTCTTTGTTCGTTGTCTCTACTTTTTATCTTTCACAAGGTTTCGCTTTCAAAATGAATCGTTTAGTTTAACAAACAAAAGGAGAGTTATTGCTACTTGCTGTTGGTAATGATTGTGGTGAGATAGTGGCCTTTGCTGTTCATGTGGTGTTCAGAATTGTGATGGTGATGATAGTTGTTTAAAATGTTGGTTGACTATTATGTGATTGTTATGGAAATATCACACAGATTTTGTAGCATCTCCACTCACTTTTTTAGGCTCTATCCACCAACACCGCTGAACACGTCTTCATAAACAAAACAAACGTAAATCTTATGAGAATTTCACCCATGAAAGAAGGTTTTGACCTGCACACTATGCTAATCTTATGTGCTCACTGAAGCATGACCAATGTCATTTTTTCAGTGAAATTATCTTTTTTTTTTTCACTGCAATCAGACTAACTTCCCGACATTTCAACTAAAGCATAAAACACAATGAACACTTTGATTATCGATAGGATAAACAAAAATTCAGCCCCCCCCCCCCATGCTCATTGAAGCGTGACTGAAATGTCAGGGAGCACTGTATGCAATTGCGTATTAAACACAACACAAAAAGCATTAAACAATTGATTTCAGTGCGCACAATTATTGCAGTTCTTACTGCATGATTCAAATTGCTATTTTTTTTTGTTTTAATGTGCTCATTCAAGCGTGAAATTACGTGAATTGTGTGTAAAAGCTGTTCAACACACGAATTCAATCTCAATTGATAGAAGTTACCACGAGAAACGTGTCAAATCGGCAATTTTCATCTCGTGGTCACTCAACCGTGACATTTTGTGCAAAAGTCACATGGTACAATAAGAAACACATAAATTACATGTTGAATGCCTTTTTAACCTGGATAATTGAAATTTGTTGCAATATCACCAAATCAAAGTTTCAAAACTGGGCTTGTGAACTTCAAAAAGTGACCATTTTGACTTTAGTATGCTCATTCAAGCGTGACCAAATGATTTCCACTGAATTTCACATGAAAAGTAGCCAGGAAGTACAGCTACATGGTCCTGTATTCAGATTTCCTCAAAGGTCCCTGATTCATGAATTACAGAGGTTTGTTTTAGGGGGAACTTACTTTTTGTTTATTGTTTTATTTCTATTCATTTTTTTTTTTTTTTTGAACGAACAGTTGCTACATTACTGTAAAGGAATGACTTTTGCAGATGAGACCGTGAGAGAAACTTTTAATTTACACGTAAATTTAGTTGGGAACATCGCTTGATAGCCAATCACCACATAGAATGCAAGCTGTATGTAAAAGGTACAAAAGCAAGAGAAAAGCTTTCATTGCACCGCGGGATTGGGCGATTTATCGATCGCTTTAAACGAATTAGTGCTTTTGTTTGTTTGTTTGTTTGTTCATTTTCCATCTGAGAAGATGGCTGGATAGCCCATATTCAGCTACGTTAAGTTGGTCTTCCATGGGGTCCAGTTGGATTTGAGGTGAGTCCACTTCACTGGGTTAAACACGCTGCTCTTTACGATGAATGGATGAAGTGGGATGTTTTACGTGCATGAGTTGTTACTCTCTCATGCACGGGACCTCCATTTTATGTCTTATCCGAGTGACAGAATATTTTGCCTCTTGGTAGAGGGGACGGTATGTTTACACACGACATTGCTGAGTCCAGACTCGGGTTCGAACCCGGGCCGCGTGATTGTGAGGCAGACGCGCTACCGACTGAGCCAACTCACCGCCCGTTGAGCGGAATATGCGAAGTTGGCACGCCGTCGACTGAGTGGGATGGGCGAACATGGCACATAAAGAGTTTAATAGAAAACAAAATGAAAACAAATATGGCGCGCTGTGGATTGCGAACTGATTTCGGGAATCTACACCAAGCGCGAGGAGACACTAGTATTCATAAACAGTCTTTTGTAACCTAACCGAAACAGGCTTTCTACACCCGTTACATGACAAATATCCGATTGGGTAGGGCGGTATTGGAAGTCACATAACCTACTAGCAGCATGAGTTTTGGCTCGATTTTGGACATCTGTCCGTTTGTGGGCATGCTCGCTCGCCAAAGAAAACCGTCGTAAATGAGCTGATCGTAATCATCATGTTTGCTCTTAAAATATTAAATGGTGAATCAGTTCTTACCTTTCACTCCTGACGCAATATCAAGTGCCTCTAAAGCGGAGAAAAAGAAGCATCTCTCCTTCGCTTCTTCCATTCTCGTAACCGTGCCCAATTTCTTGAGGAGATCGTACACCGCGTTGACGTGTTTGGCCTTCATCTGGTTAGGAGTTGAATAGAAATTTGATCAACAGGTGCCGAACGCGATGAAAAAATGCCCTGATTCTTGGCTGAGATCTATCTTGGACACAATGGAACGAATTCTGCCCCCCCCCCAGAAAAAAGCAGTAATTGACATTTTTATGATTTTTTTTTTGTTGGAAAAATGAATAGTTTACCCAATGCTTTTAAATGAGAATAAGTCAGTTTTGAAAAAAAAAAATGAGACTGACCAAAAATGCAATTTTTCACTTTTGCAAAAAGCAGTAAATGCATCCAGTTGATTCAACTTTTCAAGCTTCCCCACGGAAGAAAGCAGTAACCAACAAAACCTTCGGAAGAAAACAGTAACTAACAATTTAGTCTAATAATTCAGACTCTGTAGTCCTGCCTGTATATTTTTTTTCCTAATACTTCTCTTTTCAAATTTTATCAATTTTCTAAAACAACATAAACAGCAGTTTCTTCATTAATTTAGGGGAGTAGATATAAAAAGATTGTTTCACCAGTAACTTGACTCTGCCCATAGGGAATCATTATGACAAGTTGTAGAAAAAAAAAAGTTTCTTTCTGGAGACTAGCAAAGCTAACATACTGAGCGCACTCAAAGTGCAGAATACGCGTACTGCATGCGCGCATACATTTTGCAGCATGCCTACAACATGTCACCCTGCAGCATAGTATACTGCAGAATTCATCACATCACAGTCTTCTTCTTCTTCTGGTTAAGTCTGCCTCCTTCAATAGACTGAAGATTGTTGCAGACTGGTGCTATTTACATTATAATACAATCTATTTACAGATATTTACAAGCACATAGAAAATTTGACGAAAAAAAAATTAGCCACTTTGATCAACCGTTAGACGGTTTCGAAATGATCCCACAGATGGCGCTGAAACAATTTCTGACGACAGGGAATTCCAGTTCCTTACAGTTCTTGGGAAGAACGAATGGCGATGCGATTCAGTTCTCGAAAATGGTACCTGATAGGAGTGTGGTTGCGAGGCTCTCGTTAGCTGAGTAGCCTGTTTGATAATATAGTCCTGTGCTGCAAGAGGAGAGAGATTATTGTGTATTTTGTACATCATAATTAGCCTGTCATTTTCTCT
The DNA here is from genome assembly GCF_964275005.1 of Diadema setosum. Lineage (NCBI taxonomy): Eukaryota > Metazoa > Echinodermata > Echinoidea > Diadematoida > Diadematidae > Diadema > Diadema setosum. The sequence continues at coordinate 1,244,326 of NC_092694.1, read as the reverse complement.
GCGCTGTTCCAGAGTGGTCCAAATAAGTTCTTGTAGCATTTTGGTGACACTCGAGGTGTTATGGTAGCGATTTAAAGTGAATCGCGCAGCTCTTCTCTTCTCTTCTCTTCTCTTCTCTCTTTCCACTTGGTGGATTAGGTTCTTGGTAGACGGGTCCCAAACTGTGGAAGCATACTCAACAATTGGTCGAACCAACGTTTTGTAAGCTGTGGCTTTAACATCAGAAGATTTTATGCGAAGATTGCGTTTTAGAAATGCAAGCACGTTTTTGGCTTTATTGACAGTATTGTTGATGTGTTGGGTCCACTTCAAATCAGAAGTGATGGTTACACCCAAGTATTTCACGGATTCAACAGATTCAAGAGGGGCGTTATTTAGATGATACACATGTTGCACCTTACTTCTTTTCCTGGATATTGTCAAAACCTTACACTTATCTGTGTTCAAATCCATTATCCATTTTTTTCGCCCAGTCACCAATTTTGTTTTGGTCCTCTTGAAGATTTTGCGTTTGATATTGATTGTCGATGGTCATGTAAGAAATTGCATCATCGGCAAAAAGGCGAACCTATGACGCGAGACCATCAGGCAAGTCATTGATGTAAAGTAAAAAGAGGCAAGGCCCAAGAACCGACCCCCGAGGCACTCCAGATCCTACCGCTACTGAGGAAGATTTAATACCATCCAAAACGACCCTCTGACTTCTTCCATTGAGAAAACTTTGAATCCATTTCAGATTTTTCCCCCTGATACCGTAGTAGTCCAGCTTACGTAAAAGCCGCTCATGTCCAACCTTGCCAAAAGCTTTTGAAAAATCCATGACTATAACATCCGTTTGACGCCCTACATCCAAGTTCCTATGTAAATCGCTTGTGAAACCAAGTAATTGTTGTTCACATGACATGTTCTTACGGAAGCCATATTGCAGGGGAAAAATGATGTTATTTTCGTCCCCGTGCTTCATAATTTTGCTGGCTAAAACGTGCTCCATTAGTTTACAACAAATACATGTCAGCGAAATGGGGCGGTATTTTACAGGAGAAGATCGATTACCAGTCCTTTCGGGAATTAACCACAAATGTCAAAACACGTCGACCACAACATATCGCGTCACAGGGGCGGATCCAGAAATTCCGTAAAGGGGGAGGGGGGTCGCCTTTACAAAATCAAAGGCTGGCGCGACACTTCCCCTCCCCCCCCCCGCCCACCCCTCCCCCATTTCTCATGTTTTGTTTCTGTTGTTTTAACCGAATAATTATAGTGAGGGTGCACCAGAGGGGGAGGCGGCCTCTCTCGATCTATCATTGCGTCAACCACAAATGGAAAAACTCATTGCTTGCATTACAGGGGCGGATCCAGGAGTTCCACAAAGGGGAGGGACGCCTTTACAAAAGGCGCGACCCTCCCCCTTTTCTTCATTTTATTTCTGTTGTGTTGACAAAATAAAGGCAGGGGGCACTAAGAGGATGCGCCTCCTCTAAACCCGCAATTGCGTCAACCGCAAATGTCAATATTGCATTAACCACAAATGTCACAACAATAACAATAATGTCATAACGCGTCACAGGGGCGGATCCAGTTATTCCATAAGGGGGGGGGGGTTACAAAATCAAAGGCTGGCGCGACCCCCCTTTTCTTATTTTTGTTTCTGTTGTTTTAACCTAACATTCTGAGCGTGCACCAGAGGGGGAAGCGCCCCCTCTCGATCCATCATTGCGTCAACCACACATGGAAAACTCATTGCTTGCATTACAGGGGCGTATCCAGGAATTCCGTGAAGGGGAGGCGCCTTTACAAAATCAAAGGCTCGCGCGACACCGCCCCATTATTCATTTTAATTTTCTCTTGTTTTAACAAAAAAAAAAAGAGAGAGAGAGGCACCAAGGGTGATGCGCCCCCTTTCGATCCATGATTGCGTCGACCACAAATGACCAAACCCATCGCATTACAGGGGCGTATCCGGGAATTCTGTGAAGGGGAGGTGCCTTTACAAAATCAAAGGCTCACGCGACACCACCACATTTTCTTCTTTTCTGGCATCATGGGGGATGCGCCCCCTCTTGATCCATGATTGCGTCAACCACAAATGACCAAACACATTGCTTACATTACAGGGGCGTATCCAGGAATTCCGTGAAGGGGAGGCCCCTTTACAAATTCAAAGGCTTACGCGACACCACCCCATGTTCTTCTTTTCATTTTCTCTTGTTTTAACAAAATATACAGAGGGGGCACCATGGGGGATGCGCCCCCTCTCGATCCATGATTACGTCAACCACAAATGGGGCGGGTCCAGGAATTCGGTAAAGGGTAGGGGGTGCACCTTTGCATAATTAAAGCCTGACGCATCACCCAATCTTTTTTATCATTTATGTTGTTTTGAAGAAAAAAAAAATAGAGGGGGCATCAGAGGGGGATGCACCCGTCTCGATCCGCGATAGCGTCAAACACAAAATGTCAAAACTCATTGCCTGCATTACAAGGGCGGATCCAGGAATTCTGTAAAGGGGAGGCGCTTTTACAAATTTAAAACCTACCGCACCCCCTATTTTTCATTTCTGTTGTTTTAACAACAACAGAAATGCTTCCTCATTGCTTGCATTACAGGAGCGGGTCCAGGCATTCCGTAAAACGTAAGGGGGAGACGTCTTCTAAAAAATAAAAGGTTGGTGACTTCCCCCTCCCCCTTTTTAATATCTGTTTTATTTTTTTTAAACGACAGTTAAAGCAGCAGTCTTTAATTTTGTAAAGGAGCCACCACTTTACGGAATTCCTGGATCCGCCCCCGTAATGCAATCAATGAGTTTTGATATTTGTGGTTGACGCAATAATGAATTGAGAGGGGGCGCATCCCTCTTTGGTGCACCCTCACTATAATTATTAGGTTAAAACAACAGAAACAGAAGTAAGAAATTGGGGGGGGGGGAGTGTCTTGCAGCCTTCGATCTTGTAAAGGCGCCCCCCCCCCCGTACGGAATTGCTGGATCCACCCCTGCGACGCGTTGTGACATTTGTGGTCGACGTGTTATATGACATTTGTGCTTAATCAACGATTTTGACATTTGCGGTTGACGCAATCGCGAATTGAGAGGGGGCTCAATTCCCATTAGTGCCAAATCTCTTTATTATTTTCGTCAACACAACAAAAATTTAAAAGAAGAAAATAGGGGAGGGGGAGGGTCGCGCAATATTTTTACTTTGTAAAGACGCCTCCCCTTTAGGAAATTCCTTGATCCGCCCATGTAATGCAAGCAATGAGTTTGGTCAATTGTGTTTGACGCAATGATGGATCAAGAGGGGGCGCATCCCCCTCTGGTGCACCCTCACTATAATTATTAGGTTAAAACAACAGAACCAAAAATAAGAAATGGGGGGAGGGGGTGTCTCGCTACCCTTTGATTTTGGAAAGGCGCCCCCCTCCCCCTTTACAGAATTCAACAAAAATAAAAATAAGAAAAAGGGGGGGGGGGCGAAGGTCGCGCCAGCCTTTTATTTTGTAAAGCCGCCTCCCCTTTACGGATTTCCTGGATACGCCCCCGTAATGCAAGCAGTGAGTTTTGATATTTGTGGTTGACGTAATCATGGATCGAGAGGGGACTTTTTTGTACGTGATCCCGACACCGTATGAAAAAACAAAGGGCATTCCTGCGATAACGCGCAGTCTCAGCTACAAAATATTTAAATCTGGGAGAAATTCACAGAAGGGTAAGTGAGCTAGTGCTCGATAAAGACAATCATGTCAATTTTCACATCTAGAAAAAATTCCCTCCCATAGAGATAACACGTCATAACGAAGATAAAGAAAGAAGTACATATGACCTTTGACACCACTTTGCACAGACAAGATGGCATCTGAGCAAAAAGTAATTATTTTGTGAAATGATACTTGTAACATGGTCTTTGCGTGTGCCAAATATGGGAAAGATAGGACATGTATTCACCAAGATACAGGATGAAACATTTATGACCTTTGACCCTAATTTACATAACCAAGATGGCGTCTGATCAAGTAGCTGTTATTTTATGAAATTTTGTACGTGACATGAACTAATCATGTGCAAAATATGGGGGTGATAGGGTATGTTTTCCTTGAGTTATTGCAAAGAAAGTTGCCAAAAGAAAGGAAATTATGAAAATACATCGAAGATAAGCTTTAATTTCAACCAAGTTTTTTAGCGTGATCTCGACATCGTATGAAAAAAAAAAAAAAAAACGAGAACATTAACGATAGCCCAGAGTCTCAGCTACAACATACTAAAATCTGGGAGAAATTCCCCGAAGCATAGGTGAGCTAGTGCTCGAAAAAAGATAGTCATGTCAATTTTCATTTCCAGAAAAACTGCACTCCCATAGAGATAACACGTAAAGTGGTCAAATTTGAGAATATTACTTTCAATCCATCTTTACGAGGCGATGCCGTCATCCAATCAAAATGCTGTTATGTCATTAATGAAAGAACATTTAATAAGCTACAGCATACAGAAATCTGGGTGCAGAGTATCAAGTACAACGAAAGGTACAAGCTGAATAATCACGTATTAATTCATACAAACAAAAAAGAAAAAGAAGGAGAAGAAATGAATCCCACCTTTGTCACCATCATTGACCACACCAGCCGGCATTTGGGAAACTTTAAAAAAAAAGAAGAAGACAGAATCCCTGATGATGACTCTTTGATAATTGGAGAGTACCACATTTCAAAGTTTATTCCTTAACGATCAAAAAGAAAAAAAAATAGTAATAATAAAAACTTATTAAATAGTCACCATTTTCTCTCAAAAACAAACACACAGCCTTGAACAGCCTTAAGGGGTATTGTGTGATGTCTAATAATAAATGTTCTGAGAGTATTTGAATATTTACTAATTCTCATTTTCCTAGCTATTTTATTTATTTATTTTTTTTTTTTGGGGGGGGGGGGTTTCTGAGAGAGGATTTGTTACACATAAGCATGTGAAATGAAAACTTTAAAGATAATAAAAAAGATTTGGTACCTCAAAAGTTTCCCTGAATTTCCGTGTTTCAGGTTAAAGTACCTTTCATATAACTAACACTGTAAGACTTATTCGCCCAAAAGTGCTCTCATTTCTTAGTAATCATGCAATCAACTGCTACCAGCAGCCCCATTACGCTATGCGTATGGGGCTGCTGGTCGCAGTTGATTGCATGATTATTGCATGATTGCATGATTAAATTTCAACTTAAAATTCAAAAAATTCTTCAATTTGAAGACTTACCAATTAAGTTGAAGTCTTGAAAACTGGCTTCGGGCAACGTTTGGTTCTGCCAATAGTCCCTTTCTGTTCGAATTGATGACTGAATGTGACTCTGTCGAGAGGACCTTGGGAGAGCTACATACACTGATTACTACGGCCAGCGCATACGCACACATCACATGCGAACAAATTTCAAATCCATGAACGGATAAGATGTTTGTGTGCGCATGCGCTGGCCGTCAATGCAGTGTAGCTCTCCCAAGGTCCTTTCGACCGAGTCACATTCAGTCATCAATTCGAACAGAAAGGGACTATTGGCAAAACCAAACGTTGCCCGAAGCCTGTTTTCAATACTTCAACTTAACTGGTAAGTCTTCAAATTGAAGAAATTTTTGGATTTTAAGTTGATGTTTACCCGCGATACTAAATCTGTCATGATCCTGTAAGCTACAATGCGAAGCCCCATTTAGCTATGCGTATGGGGCTGCTGGTCGCAGTTAGCTACTCAGTATGCGTATGGGGCTGCACGCTGCTGGTCGCAGTTATAATGCAATAATGGTTTCGTACAATACGTGTACTACCTCGCCGCCGTACGGCGGCGGCTCTGGCACGAAACCATCATTGCATGATTACTAAGACATGAGAGCACTTTGGGGCGAGTAAGTCTCACAGTGTTAGTTATATGAAAGGTACTTTAACCTGAAACACAAACTAAGACAAGGAAATTCAGGGAAACTTTTGAGGTAATACCAAAACTTTATATTATCTTTAACATACCTAAAGCAGAGTTGAAATTTACTAGCTGTTCTGTATGGAAGTAACAAAGTGTCTTATTTTGTGTTAATTATTCTCTTTCGTTTCTTTTACATTTTCCTGCAGTGGTCTGCCGAGCTGTTCGAAAGCAGAGGAAAGAGCAACTACAAATCTCAGAACAACTGCGCACGCCCGCCAGAATGACATGAAAGTTGGAGTGGACTGCACAATAGATCAGTCAACTCTAGAAGAAAAACAACACTTGGATTGTTTATTTAGTATCAGGTAAAACTTTCACAGTTAAATTAAGAGCTTGCAAAACTCAACTGTGAAGTGTCAATGACTATTCTCACGTTATGAAGGCGCAAAAAAGATTTTTTTTTTAATTGATATGAAACTAAAGATTTCTATTTCGATAAAAAAAAAAAATATGATGAGGGCTTATTGCCCTTTGAAATGATGACTATCAACTTTAGGTAAGACTATCACTTTTACATATTGAATATTGTTGTAAATGCTTGCCCTCAAAATCAATATCATGTCGATTGGATCATGTTAACATATTACAGAAGACCAGGGAAACAGTAACATTACTGCGGGCATAATTTTGATATATTTCGCACCTAATCCCTCCGGGAGCTCTCAGACAATGCTGATGTATTGCAGCACAGCAAATCGCTTGTATGATAGGACATTTATGCAAGTGTAGGGGAAGTGTGGGAGAGTTGAGCCACTTTTTACATTTAGTGATATTGTTCAATAACTATACACAATTTATGGATTATTCGTTCGCTGGTATATACTACAACTATTCAGGCATAATATGATAGCCCAATAAGACACCTAGCACCAACAACTTGGGGGTGACACTTCATCAAAAATATTTTGCAAAATGGCTCAAGTCTCCCTTGATGTGGTGAGAGTTGAGCCACGGGGTTGGGAGAGTTGAGCCACTATGCTATAGGCCCTACTATCATATCAAGAAGTTCAGGCTTATAAAAGAAAATGACTATGGAAACCTATCTAAGGAAAGATGGTGTAATGGTAACAGAGGGGGCGGGGCATCTGTTTGACTTACGGGTAATCAGATGGATAATGTGGATGTTGTTGGGGTCCACCTACGATCACATGATCAGGATTTCTAGATGCACCCTGATTGGATTTACGTAATAAGTCAACTGTTGGTGTTAGGAAGAAGAAACCGCCTGTAGGGCATCACCCCTGGCGAGAACACCACATACCTTTCCAATATTCCTCACCTCATCCAATTGCAGACCCGTTTCTTTGACCAAAAAATGACACCCATTGGCCCACTTGAAGGGAGGGTTGAGCCACTTGAGGGCTGAGCCATTGGAATACAGGGTTTAGCCATGGCACAACTCTCCCTCGACACGTTGGCACAACTCTCCCCACAGTCGCCATTTAAACTAGCCCTCAAACTCTATGAAAGTGACCACACCAAACATGTTGAAATTTGCTGAAAGAAACAAATGATATACAGACTATCTGCTACTCCAACTGATTCGCACTTATCCTCTATCATGGGTGTGAGAGAAAACCACATATCTGACAAGTAGACATTCACTTTTGGTGACCAAAAATGGTTTTTCTTTGACTATTTTGTCATGCTTCGTCCAACGTCGCTGCCTCATACACTGGTATATAGTTAATCATAGGCATGAACAAGAAATGGCAGCAGCTGACTGCTGTCAGTCACTATGAAGATGTGAGGTGGCCTGGATCAACTCTCCCAGTGGCTCAACTCTCCCACACTTCCCCTACTAGTATTTTAAAAGATGAATTATGTTGCAATTTTCCCCTTCTTCTCACCTGCCTGTTATTGTTCTTTACCCAAGTATTTACTTCTTACTACACTAGAACTTCAACAACAGTAAGGATTAAAAATGTTATGTGTTTTATTTATAATTTGTAATTTGTAGATGTTCTTATCTTCCAAGGGGTCCAAGAGGTCTGATATGGAATGATATAAAGACTCTCTCTTAAAAAAAAAAAAAAAAAAAAAAAAAATCATGTTCTATTCTATTGAAATTTAAAATGTTGTTCCCAGTGTTTTGTTCAACTGTGATACTCATGTAAGCTCCTTTACTCAGGAATTAAATGGCTTTTTTTTACCATCATGACAATGTTTAGTTGCCGTTGATTTGCTTTCATTGTGATAAATGAATAATGACATATCAAACTCTCTCTTAAATTGTAAGAAGAAATTGTAGATATCTATTTCATATTCTTAAGACTTGAAAATAATCGAACGATTTCTGTAAATGTTGTTTTCTTGAGAAACAGATGTACACATTTTTTTCCTTATAAATATTCAGCAGATGTAAATCAGTGTCTGTGTCTACATTTCTGTCATGTCTTTCTCAAAGTTATTCTACTGAGAGAATGTTTGCACCTCTGACAAGTCTGTGTTTTGTGTTTTTTTTTGTACTTTTTTGTTAGTTTGTTTGTGTGTGTGTGTGTGTGCGTGTGTGGTCAAAGTACACCTAGAAACATTAAAACCTGGATCCATAATTACCTGACATATCATTTTCACTATTGTTGTTGTTCAAAGACTTGAGGCATATTATCGTTAGAGGTGTTGACCTTTCGTATACAATTCATTCAATCAACCAAATCAACTTTTTACAAAATAACAGAGCACGCAATATTATTCTCTCTCTTCGAATTCTTTCATCTCAATGAAAACCGTTAAAAGAAGCCAAATTAGAAATATACATTGAAATAGGGGTCCCAATATTAACACAATTATTATTTTAAATGCGTGTTTATATCTTTGAAACAAGGTGTATGTAGAGATGTCCAGACATTTTTTTACACCCAATCTATTTGCTTTAATATCATGCCAATTCTCATACAGTCATATACTTTTGTTGCCACTCATGCATTGTCATATACTAAAAGTTATATTTCAAGTTCATCTCATTTGCATGCCAGAGAAAAGGTAATGAAATCAATTTCATAGACTTTTCCCAAACTTGTGTTTTATTCTTCAATATTAATCCAAATCCATGTATTTGTAACAATGAATGAAAGTCTTACATCAAGGGATTAAAAAATCAAACAATTAATGATAACAAAAAAGAATGGACATCTCAATAACTATATATTGTATATGTGACCCGCTACAACAAAATGATCCTAAAGTCGGGGGAGGTCAGTTATTTGAAAGTTGCATGGCATAATTTCCTTATCTTTCTGCTTGAAATTGATGTATAACACATCTTATACAAATAATCGGCTGCGGAGATATCGATGTTTAAAAGAGAGCATGTCGAGACGCCTGGGAAATCACTGTTTCGAGAAAAGAACCCTAAAAGTTTTTCTTGCGACGCAATCGCGATCAAGGGACAAGCAAGTCAGTTTTCACCTCCGGACAATAGAAGGCAAGCCTTAGCAACTCCCGAAATGCTCATTCAAGCACAGCGTCTGCGGTCTCCTCACCGACCAATCAGCAATCAGGATGCCAGGAGAAGCGGATGGGCATAGCGCACCCCGCCTGCACGCACCAGTCGACTGGGCAGTGTGTGAGCTTCACGCATCGGTTAGCGGCAAGCAGCAAACTGACCAATGAGATCACTCTGGTCGTTGTTAAGGGCGGAGCCTATCTGTGGCGCTCAATCCAAATTTTGGAACCATTTTCTGCTTCGTTGAAACGCCCAAAAACATGGCCCAGAAAAACGCTATTTTTTTGGTCTTTCCTTTCGCAATTTTGCTTTAAAATTTCGACAGATGATAGAAGACTACAATAATATGTCGAAATCAGAAAATCGTAGGTTTTGACCAATTTTGATGCTCTGACTTCAAACTCGATTTTTATGGCTTCGACCGTGCGCGACTTTAGGACCCTTTTGTTGTCGCGGGTCACATATGCAAATGAAGTTCAACCAAACTTTACTGTAATTGGCAGATAACAACTAAGTACATTTAGTACATACTCGATAACTTTTCAGAAAGAAAACATATTTGAAAGCGTGCAAGAGCATCAATAGTTTTGCATGCGACTGTATTTTGATTAATTCTAATTAACTAAGTTACATCATATAGCCCCGGGACCCTGACGCTCACTATGTGAGCGGGCTGATCGCCGTAACATTACATGCATGATAGACTGTAGGTATTCTATAAAGTTAGACTAGGCCTAACTTTAAATCTATCATCTAGAGTGTGTTAGTCTGTATGGTTGTTGGGTCCTGTGGAAAGTAGTGATTGTCAGCCTCCTCAGTGGAAGTATTTTACGTATACATTATTTGAAGTTCATCTCAAAATGTGTGCGATCTATCTAGACTCTAAAACCTGGCTGTAGATTGACATCATGCTGTCGCACTGTCGATCATAATGATACGGCCTATTTTTCACGTTGCACACTGCAGATACGTTGTTCTGCCTTGCTACTACTCAGTGCGAGGTAAGATACGTTGTTCTGCCATGCTACTGCCGTGGTGCGCAGAACAACTTGCGTTGTTTCGCCTAATCACGCACGTGATCCGAAGTTTGGATGTTTTGGCAAAACTACGTATCTACGCTGCACGCTGCAGATACGTTGTTCTGCCTTGCTACTGCTTAGTGCGAGGTAAGATACGTTGTTGTTCTGCCATGCTACTGCCGTAATGGGCAGAACAACTTGAATTGTTTTGCCTAATCGCGCACGTGATCCGAAGTTTGGGTGTTTTGGCAAAACAACGTATCTACAAAAATCCTTTGATATTTTAAACAAAAGAAAAAAAAAACTCTTTTTGACTTAAAGGGACCGTAACTGGATACTAGAAGAATGACATAAGCCATATTAAAAAAAAAAAAAAAGTGTCTTGGAAAATACATTCGACTGGAGAGAAATGAGAACAATTCTAGTACTTAGTACTCATGTATACCTATTGAGTTTGACTTCCTTCTCCCGGGTTCTAACACGGTAGACATTTTCTCTCACTCACTCCCTTGAAATCCACTAAAATTATTATCTCTCTCAAAATAGCAACAGTGAAAAATCCCTACAGTACTGTTAGCCAACCTGTTCTTTCAGTGATCGCCGCAGTGAAAAGAACAATCTGTGAATATTATGTATTTGAGTTCCATTACTGGTACTGATCAAGGAGCGTAGATGTTCACCACAGGCTAAATGCTATGAAAATATTTTTTATTTGCTCGTTTGTGATAAAGTGCATCATCTACACTCCATAATCAGTAATAATACTTCCATATGTTGGTTGCTGTATAATTTGCAGTGAGCGTAATCTGAATAGGATATTCCAAAGCACTTTACCAATAAATCATGCAATCTTCAAGGTTGGTACGGATTTGTTCACAGATTGTAGTTATGTTTTTGGAGGTGTTAAATACATCGTGTCAAGCTTTTGAAGCATCGAGTTGAAATTCACAATCAACAAGTTTGTTTGTTTGTTTGTTTGTTTTACAATACTAAGATTGAGTTCTGAATACAGTAGAAAGAAGGTGATTCTTCAAAGTAGGCCAAGAATTACATGTGACTGAAAAGTAGCTTTTAAATGCATTTTTTTAATACAAAGTGAGTTGTGAGCAGTTTCCTGCAAATAAAAAATGTGAAGAGTTTGTTCCCAAAAACCGATAAGTCCGTTTTTGAAGATTTTGAGGTACGGTCTCTGTCATAAAGTGCAAAATAATACCTTTTAAATGATGTATTTTTGACAACATATAAATATACATTTTTGAAGTTATGGTCAGAAGAAGTAAACATTTTCTTATTATTCTCTTTATTTTTCTTGACATTTAATCGCAATATATCCATTTGACAAATATGGACTTAACGGTTTTTGCGAACAAACTCTTCATGTACTGTGTGTATCGGAATGAATTTCATTCATGTCTTCGTGTGCAGGCCAGCGACACCCAGGTCTCTTGCATTTAACGCTTTATTTACCATGGTGGAAACCCCCTGTGTGCCACGTTATTCTAAGACACGAAGGTAGTCATGCTTTGAGAAAAAAAAAATGTTTTTCAAATCTATATAACTTCTACAAATTTCTATTAAGCTGGACAAAAAAGTGAGCAAAGTTGAAGAGGAATGCCAAGCTTTGCTTTGATATAAATTGTATAACAAATCTATTTCTGTTTATTTTTTTATGACCAGTTGCTACATTACTGTAAATAGGCATGACTTTTGCACATGAAGTCGTGAGAGAAACTTAGAATTTACACGCAAATTTAGTTGGGAACAGCGCTTGATAGTCAATCACCACATAGAATGCAAGCTGTATTTAAAAGGAACAAAAGCGGGAGAAAAGCTTTCATTGTATCGCGGGATTAGGCGATTTATCGATCGGTTTAAGCGGATTAGTGCGTTTGAGCGGAATGTGCGAAGTTGGCACGCCGTCCACTGAGTGGGACTTGCGAACATGGCACATAAAGACTTAACTCACCATGATGTCATAAAGCAAAAAATGGTAACATTTAGGTGTCAGGCAAAAATATCAGAGGTAATAGTGTTAGAGTTGAAATTATCAGAAGTAAAAATGACATATATAAAAACGGCAAAGGAAAAATGTCAGAGGCAAAAATGTCTGACGTAAAAATATAAGTGGTAGAAACGTCCAAGGTAAAATTGTCAAAAGTAAAAGTGTCAGTTGAAAATGTCAGAAGTAAAAATGACATAGGTGAAAACGTCAGAGTTAAATATGTCAGAGGTAAAAATGTCAGGAGTGAAAATGTCAGAAGTAAAGATGAGGCAAAATGTTGGAGGTAAAACATTTTTACTTTTGACATTTTTCCTCTGAAATCTTTACCTCTGACATTTTTTACCTCTGGCATTTCTACTTCTGACATTTATTCTCCTGACATTAATACCTCTGACATTTTAACCTCTGATATTATTACCTCTGACATTTTTATCTCTGATATTTGTACTTCTGACAATTGGACCGACTGACATTTTTACCTCTGACATTTTTTTACCTCTGGCATTTCTACTTCTGACATTTATTCTCCTGACATTAATACCTCTGACATTTTAACCTCTGATATTATTACCTCTGACATTTTTATCTCTGATATTTGTACTTCTGACAATTGGACCGACTGACATTTTTACCTCTGACATTTTTATATTGAACCAATATTTAAAGGATTTATACTAACTATTCATGAGATGTTGCCCAACCTTTGACTGATGTTCTGATAACTTGCATTTAGAGAAATGCCTCTGACTTTTATAGGCAAAATGTTTGTGAAAGCTAACCCAAGTCTTCCCTGGTATTATGCGATGTATATGTGCTGATGATTTTGTACATTAAGATTTGTACTAGGTAAATTCTATCAAATGTCATGAGTTTATCTCATTCAATTTTGAAGTGGAAACGAATCCACTTTACATTAATAAACACATGGTAATTATGTATGATGAGTAACATGTCGCATGTATGAATTTATGATGTGTAAATATATCTCATATAAACACTGAGAAATTGTCATGTATATTATGTAAGCATGTCACATGTTTAGTGTATGCAATTTTCAGATCGATCTAAAAACCAAACACGTGTTCTAAGAATAAACACTAAAATGGAAAATTAACATGTCGCAGCGTTTACATCGTAAACATTGCGTCATGTATATCTCTTTTTTTTGTTCAGTGTTTAGTTTTAAACATCAGAACGGTTTAAAACATGAACATGTGTGTGTGTGTGTGTGTGTGTGTGTGTGTGTGTGATATGAATACCTAGGGTGTGATGGAAATAAGTCGAGAATGTGTTTAACTCCTAAACATGTTCAATAATATTAACGCATCGCAGTGTTTTGAAACTGTCACGGAATAGTGTTTGGTTAGGTATTTAGAATCTAAACAAAATCTGTGTAAGTGTACGGCGACATCTATTGTAGTAGAACAGGGTGTTATAAGAATCATTATCCACTTTGTTTTTACCTGAATAGTTCAAAAAACTATACATCAGATAACAGTGGTATTGATACGAGCGATACATGAATAGTGTACAATTGTATTGGGGGTAATTTCAAAAAGACAGCATAAATCAGTTTCATTAAATTTAAGTTTGATTTTGAAGTGATTGCACGGGGGTCAATTGGTGTGTATGGCAGTGTGTCGTTAACTCCCTGTCAATGGTCCTGAATAATGGCCAGGATTGGAATGCTATATTACATATTCATGAAAAAAAAAATCACAACTAGTCTTTATTCATGCTAAGTGTTACAAATACAGGAAAATATGATGTGCTTATTTTTGTCATGTGCATTTATTTTTCGCTTTAACACGAAATCAGACTAGCAGTGCCCACGGCAATGCATCATGAATCATTTTCAGGTACCCCGTTGTTGTAAGCTTACTACAAGAAGATTATACCCTTTCAGTTATCTGCTGAGTAATTCAAACCAAATGCCTATTACTACCGACGACAAACTTAACCTATATAGTGTGTACGGCCATTATTTGCCACACATGTCTCTCCTTTTTCTTCCAAAAAGCTTTCCCCCTTTTGTTCCACTTAATAGCAAAAAGTCAACAACTTTGTGTCAATTTGACGTAACCAAGAAAATGATTGGTGTCTTACTGACAAAAGCTATTGCATGTACATACAAGAGTCTTGCAAACTACTCAATACAATCTATTGCTCGATTTTTGTTCAAGCTAAAGACGTGAGTAATTGTACTAAATACGGTCGAAGTAGACGTGCAAGCCAATTTCTGCTCTGCTTAATAGCAAGAGGTCAATACCTCATGTATATCAATCTGTGGTATAGATAATACATTGTACAAGGTTTTGTTGTTTTCGTTGTGACAAAGCTATTGACTAAACATGTCTTGCAAACTTCTCAATACAATCTATTGCCCAATTTTGTTCTAGCAAAATTTATGTGTTAATTTTCAATTTACGGCTGAACTATACGTGATCTGCTTAATAGCAAGAGGTCATTACTCCACGTGTATCAACCTGTATTATGATTAATACATGGTTTTGTTGTTTCATACTGACAAAGCTATTGACCGTACATGTTATGCAGACTACTTCATACAATCTATTTCCTTTTTTTTTTCAAGCAAAATTTGTGCGTTAGTTTATTATATACGGTTGAATAAGACGTGTAAGCCTATTTCTGCTCTGCTCAATAGCAAGAGGTCAATACCCCATGGGTGTCAACGTGTGATATAGATAATACATTGTTTTGTTGTTTTGTTCTGACAAAGCTATGACCGTGTTTGTCTTACAGACTACTCAATACAATCTATTGCCCGATTTTGTTCAAGCAAAATTTGTGTGTTGGTTTACTATGGTTGAATTAGACGTGTAAGTCTGTTTCTATATACTCTGCTTAATGACAAGAGGTCAATACCCCATGCGTATCAACTTATGATATAGATAACACATGGTTTGTTTTCTCGTACTAATCAAAGTTATGGCAGTACATGTCTGGCAGACTACTCAACACAATATATTGCCCGATTTGTTCAAGCAAAATTTGTGTGTTAGTTTGCAATATACGGTTGAACTAGACGTACAAACCTATTTTGCACTGCTTAATAGCAAGAGGTCAATACCTCATGTGTATCAACATGTGATATAGATACTACATGGTTTCTTTGAATGTATTACATATTTTGCAGGCTACTGAATACAACCTATTTGCCCAATTTTCGTTCAAGTATATTGTGCGTTAGTTTATGGACAATATACGGTCGAATTAGACGTTTAAGTCTATTTCTCCTCCGCTTTTATATAGCAAGGGGTCAACAACCTTTGTAACAACGTGTTGTCATTAGATAATGCTCGATTTCGCTGAATGTGCATGCCTTGCAGGCCAGCAATTCGGCCTACTCGCCCATTTCTGTTTCAGCCAAATGTGTGTAAGCCTATGTATAGTATACACTACGTTAGAGATAGTCGGACATCATGTTTTAAATAATCATTTAATGAGTCACAAAATAATATTCACGCTTCACTAAAGCGATGTGACTTTCTGACTACATTGTAACTGTTTTGTATATTGATATTATCAACTTATAACTTTTTTTTCGAAAGTTATAACTTTGTGAACATAATCAATTTTTCTGTGTCAGTTTTTTTTTCTCCCTTTTACGCTTTATACTTTCTTCCTTATCTCTTTTTTGTGTGTGTATGAGTTTCCCCTCGTATTGTCTCATGGTTATCAACTTTCCCTGTGTTTTATGCAAATGTGCTGTCAAAACAGGTCAAAAGGGTCTCTTGTGCATATCTTGTAACCAATGGGTACATGTCTCGTGTGCTAGTGTACCACTGCATTTATACAATGATGCTTCTCGTCAGTTCGCTGGATGGGAATGCCCAAAGTGTATCATGAAACTTTTACCATTCTATGAATCAGATATTGAAAATCATAGTGAACAAAATGATGTAATCAATGTTAATTCAGAAGGACAAGCCGATGCTCAATCCCTACCCAATTCAGCCGAAACTATGGTGTATAACAAGCTCTCGGTTAAAGGTTTGAAATTTGTTCAATTGAATATTGTTAGCCTGACGAAACACATCGATGAGATACGAACAATCTTATATTATAACGACATACATGTTCTCGCTCTTAATGAGAAAAGACTTGATAATTCAATTTATGATAGTGAAATTGAGATTCCTCATTATAACATAGTTCGTAAAGATCGCAACAGGTCTGGTGGCGGTGTATCATTTTATGTACATAACAGTTTAGAATTTGATTTATTGAATGACTCTCCTATTTCTGATTTGGAAGCCATTCCTATTCTTTTACGCATCAGAAATTCCAAACCTATATTACTAACAAATTGGTATCGACCTCCGAACTCTAAGTGTGATGTTTTAGATCAATATGAACAATTCTTAGAATTCACCGAAAGCATCAATTGTCATCTGATTGTTATGGGAGATATAAATCTCGACATTAGTAAGGAGGTAGATGACTATGTTGTGAATCGATACAAACAGATTAATAGTATTTATTCTTTGCATTTCGTCAATTACAGCGTATGTACCAGAATAACAAACAAAACAGCTTCTTTAATAGATCATATGCTAACAAATAGCATTGAGATGGTCAAATCGCATGGTGTTATACACAATGGAGTAAGTGATCACTCAATGAGCTACCTAATCTGGAAAGCTCATCAGGTTCATTCAGGTGTGAAATATGTTACACACAGAAAAACCAAAGATGTAGATATAGATATATTCAAGGCTGATCTCTCAAAACAGAACTGGGTGGAAGTTGAAGAGGAGGATTGTATTGATAAATGTACTGGAACATTTGAAAAATTATTATTTGAAGTTGTTGATAAGCATATGCCCGTAAAAAACAAGAGAGTTCGGAAAACTCAATCACCATGGTTAAACGAAACAATTCTTAAATTAATGAAGGAAAGAGATTTATTAAAAAGGAAAGCAATAAGAACCAAAGATGAGAGTATCTGGAAAGAATATCGTAAATCAAAAAATAAAGTAACATCTTTCATTATGAAGTCTAAACGCAAATATTTTATGGAACAATTAACTAAAGATCAAAGTTGTAGTAACTCATGGAAAACATTATCATCAGTATTACCCAAAAAATGTTCTTCCTCTCAGCCTCCACCTAGTCAGTGTCAAAGTATGGCAAACGAATTTAATCACCATTTTGCCAATGTTGCAACCAGTTTGATTTCTGAATCAGCTGATACTGTAGTAGAACCTGTAGACAGAATCTGTACTGATACTGCCACTTGCGAACCATGTGTGCAATATCCATTAACGTTTTCTACTGTAAGTGAAAGTGAAGTTTCAAAGGAAATAGAACAATTAGAAAAATAAGAAGTCAGTCGGATTAGATGGAATATCAGTAATTGTCCTAAAAATGTCAAAGGATGCAATTGTTCGACCAATAACTTTTTTGATTAATAAATCTATAACTCAGGGAAAAGTTCCAAATAAATGGAAGATAGCAAAAATCATTCCTCTACATAAAAAGGGTGATAGATTGATTCCAAATAATTACAGACCAATTTTTATTTTATCGTGTTCATCAAAAATTCTTGAAAAGATTATACAAAAACAATTACTTCAACATTTAAGTAGAAATGATATACTCAAAATGGAACAATCCGGATTTCGGCCAAAACATTCAACCTCCACGGCACTGATTAAAGTAACCGATGAATGGTTGAAGTCTTCGGATAACGGATTATACACTGGTGCAGTTTTTGTAGATTTGCAAAAAGCTTTTGATATGATCAACCCTAAATGTCTGCTGCATAAACTTTTCACAATAGGTATTAACGGCCCCACCCTTAAATGGTTTAAAAATTATTTATCTGACAGAAAAATAGTAACTAGTATAGGAAATTGTACCTCTGAAGAACTGGATATTAAGCTCGGTGTGCCACGGGGATCGATATTGGGTCCATTATTGTTTATCATATTTATTAACGACTTACCTTCCATATTTGATTCATGTAATGTGCATTTATATGCGGATGATACCGTTATTTATTTTTCTCACAAAGACCCACAAAAAGTACAAACAATATTGAATAAGGAACTATTTGTATTAGATAGTTGGATGTGTAAGAACAAATTGAAAATTAATTATGATAAAACTGTGAGTATGTTAATTGGTAATCGATATATGTTGAAAAGACATAATAGTTTGGATTTAAGTATAAAAGGATTTGAAATTAATCAGGTTAAAAGTTTGAAGTATTTAGGATTGTATATTGATGATGAACTCAGATGGGACGTTCATGTAAATTATCTGTGTGAAAAAGTAGGCCGTATGATTTCTTTCCTTCGTCGTTTGACATATTTCATAAACAGAAATTTTTTGAATTTGATATATCGCAATGTTATTCTTCCTCATTTGGATTATGCAAATGTTATTTGGGAGTCTTCTTGTGAAAAACATATAAATCAATTGCAAAAACTGCAAAATAGAGCAGGAAGAATTATTCTGAAGGTTAATCCTAAATTACATTTTTCTGTCAGGTTAATACATGATATATTACAGTGGGAAACGTTAAAATCCCGTCAAAAATTTCATGTCGGAGTAATGATTTTCAAGATTTTGAATGATTTAACACCTACCTGTTTACACGAAAATATATTCTTTTCCCCCAAACCCTACCAATTTCGGTACTATAGCCTCAGCCTTCCAAAACCTCGGACAAACTTTTGCAAACGTACATTTTTCTACAGGGGAGCCAAACTATATAACAGCCTTCCGCATGCTGTCCGTGACTGCAAGTCACTGAAGGATTTTAAACGGTCCCTTTTTGAGTTGGTTTAATTTCATCTGTGTAAACATATCTAGATATATATAAGACTTTTGTCTGATACACGAGAAATTTATCTACACTTTTCAATAAAGCGTACTTTGCCCTGAGATTTTGTATGATTATTGCATTATAAATTTTCATGAGACTACAAATGTATTATAATGTGGTATTTATATAATTATGTAATCTTCTATTCTTTTTTTTTCTTTTCCATAACCCTTTATAACTGGTCCCCATGGAAGACCAGCGGCACCAGAAAAGTGCAGCTGATTATGGGCTATCCAGCCGTTATCTCTCTATATAATCCTACTGTACATTCTATTTCTTCATTTTTTTTTTGTATATCGATGACGTGTCACATCATTCATTTGCTATGTATGTATGCTTTATTTTTATGCATGATGTATCATTTTCCCTGTACATTATATGTTGTCTTTTATATCTGTATGTATGTTTATGACGGAAATAAAACAAACAAACAAACAAACACATGAATTATCCATAAAGTATTAATGTGCCTTGGAGCAAGAGACCAAAATCCTAGTCAGCAGAGCTCTGAAAAGGTGATGTTCGTGATATCCATATCTTTTGTTCAGGGTTATTGTAAGCACACACTCAGATTAACATCATTTGGTTCTTGTGTAAAGTTTAATTTTGTACAGAGGGTTCAAATTTGACGAAAATCTGGAAATTAACCTTAAAATTAATCACGAATTTAACAAAACTGATTTATGCTCTCATATTCAAACCACTCCTAACTGAATTGTACACTATTCAGATATCAGTCATACAAATAGCAGTGTTATCTAGTGTATAGTTTTTGAACTACTAAAGATGAAAACTGGGGAAAAAATGTAACGCCTAGTACAATATGCCAATTGGAATTTGGTGTCATTATCGAGTTGGGACGAATACAGTAGGCATGTGTAGTAATGTGATGAGTTGAGTTGAGCTTTCGAGTTCCAGCCTTGTACAAACAGGTCTAGAGGAGGACCTTAGGGACTGTGCAGTACAGAATAGTCCACTTTTGACTGCATTATAGATCTGTGTAATGTACGCAGGCCGGGACTTGGAAGAGGTACGAGACCGGGCCTGCGAGGTGACAGAACTAAAGTGTGGTACGTTTCGGGAGTAAGTCGGACTTTTGTTGTGAAGTATTTTGAAAATCAGATAAGAGTGTTCTTATCTACCAACAATTCGTGTCAAGGAGCAGGTCAGTGTGACCTTACTGTAGACTAATAGTGGTTATTGGTACTAAAGATATTTGATTAAAAAAAATATATAAAGAATAATATCAAAAGCAAAGCTTGTATGCTGGACTGGTGATGGAGATGAAGGTAGTTTGGAACTGCAGGTAGCATGAACTGGTAGACAAGAGTTGGTAGACATGAACTAGATGAAAAGTATTGGTAGTCATGAACTAGTTGACAAGAGTTGACTGGTATCCTTAGTCGTATACTGCTACAAAACGAGTTCACATCTAGCTCGGTCGTTCTGAACAACGTCGTAGGGCCTCACCTAATACCAATCTATCAGCATACATCTTGCTACACACATAAGGTACAATAAGTAAGGTCAGTGGTAGGGATCGTCACGAAACCAAACAGCTGTCACACGTGGTGTCAGGAGAGGGATCCCTCACAACCCGACTTTGCTGCAAAATATACAACATAACTATTGCCTCACTCTCACCCCCCACAAAAAAAAAGAAGAAGAAATGGAATAAAATAAACAAGACAATGGTTATGTAGCTCCACGTATAACATGGGGCGTTTACCCCGTAGTAAGAAATAATAAAGAAGGAAAGCCTAACCTTGCCAAATTGCTATAACTGAATCGGAATTCCTTTTCACTCCATATTTTAGAGATTGCTATCATTATTATTGTGTTTTGCTTCCCTCATAATAAGCCATACAACAACATCCGAAACAACTGATAGCTCAAGTATTGTACTTGTTTTCTTATAGTTCAAATGGCTGCTACATCCCGTAGGATATCATTCCCGTCTGCATGAAATACCTGTTCTGGATTTTTTTCTCGGGCAGCTTGATCCCACTGGCTGAATCCAACGATGACGTTAGGTTTTGATAGGATGTCACCAACATGAAAGAAATGTTTCATCTCCTACATAGGTCATATACAAAGAAAAATACAGAAAAAAATAACAAAGACAAAAAGTAAAAAAAAAAAAAAACTCTTTACTTGCATTAGTATCATTAGTATTTTTTTTTTGTTAGGATATAAGTGACCCGCAACAACAAAATGATCCGAAAGACAGGGGAAGACGATTTTCTGAAAATCACATGACATTATATCTTTTATACTATTCCACTTTAATCCATGATTTTTTAAATTACTCGGTTTCGGAGATATTGATGATTTCAAATGACCATGTCGGGTGGTTTAGGTAGTCAGCGTTTCGAGGAAACCATCTTCAAAGTTTTCTTTCCGACGCAATCTTGACCAAGGGGAGGTATAGCATAGTTTTCATCTCTTAACATTAGAAGATCTGCTCAAAGCAACATAGCAGCATTTGCGATGTTCATTCAATTTTGAATAGCGCCAGCGGTCTACGCACGAACAATCAGTAATCAAGGTGCCACGTACTCTGCCCTATTTTGGCAATTAATGTATAGGAAGCAAGTAACATTTTGATGGATTTTTTTTTTATTTTTTATTTTTTTTTTACTGATTTGACATATTTGAGTCATGCTCTATTAAGCTTACAAATCCAAAAGTTACAATGTTGGCCCATTCCTGAGATATTCCGGTGACAAAGTTGCATGAAAAAAAATGGGCAAAACGAACCAACTTACAACCTCATGATACGATTGTTACCTGCTTTCCGTTGACAAATCATTTGCATTTACACACAATCCAATATGCATCCTTGTATGATTTTCACTTGTTAGGTGATACGCTATCAGCGTATCACCTTTTGTGATTGTCAAAATCTCTCTTTATTTCTTTTTATTCTTCTTTCTTTCTGGACAATTTTGTGTCATCAATATCTCAAGAATGACATTACGGAAAAACATGACATTTTCAGGGAACATGTCTCATGACAATATCTAGCCACAATAAGGTTTTCATGACAGTTACATATCTATAACGTCATCTAGGCGCCATTTTGTGATTTTCGGACCATGTTACATGATCGATCATAACTTCATAACTAAAGGTCATTTCTGTATTATTTTCGGTGGACATTAAGTTCAGGTCACAGGTAAGTTTTCTTACATTTTAATGCTAATTACCTAGGACATTATTACGCGCAAGTAAGCGCGCGTCAATCTTTTAAAAGGCTCAAAACAACTTACCAATGGGAAATCTCGAAGTTTCAGACAATTTTAAGCGTTTCGCGCGTTCGCGTCCGTCCGCACATTTTCGCGCGCAGTGCGCGTAAGCAAAATGAAAATGCACATTTTTTGACAGATTTGGATTCCTTATACATTAAGTAACAATATCCATTGATTTCCGATCAATTTTGACCTATAACAAAGGAATGCGTTGGCGTCAAAGTTGAAATTTCGTGTGCGCGTCTATGTGGAAATATAGCGAAAAACATGTCTTTGTTTATTTCGCCATAGCTCTTTAACACGTCTGGTTACCCTATGTTTTTATTGCATATTGCAAAAACATATGAATTGGAAATAACGTTTCAAGTATTAATATTTCCATGAATACATTAGGACGTCATCATATCATCATCTGAAATCAAAAAAGTGGAATTAATTTTTTTGAGGTACTGTTTCTGACATTCATTTGCTCGTATCTCTGTTGTTTAAGCTCAATATTATCCCAAATTCAGATATGTTGCACTTTCAACATTTGCTTTTCAGGTCCATGTCATGGTTTTGAAATTTGATGACGTCATCATACTTTAAATTGTGACTGAAGGTAAACACACAAAATCGGACAAGTTTACGTGTTATGTCTATGGGAGGTGATTTTTTTTAAAAACCATGCATTGACTTGACAACGTTTAAGCACCTTTATCTCAGCTGATTTTGCTTCATTTCCTCTGAAACATAAGTATGTTGTAGCTGTGACAATAAGCCGCAGTAATCATGCATTTTATTCTTTGAAATTTCCTCATCAGGTCCACAATTTTGCAATTTAATACTGAAAATGAGAATGGAATGTGGACGAAACGGTTCCTGATTCATCTTTCACGTACATAAATCTACGTTCCTCGAGACGTATGGCCGAGTGGTTAGAGGTGTCGTCTCAGAAACGTGAGGTTGCACACGTACGGGTTCGAACCTCACAAGAGCACGAAAGAAAATAATGATTTTTTTAAAACTTTTTTTTTCTTCAATGGAGTACTACACCTTCGTCCATGTAGAAATCACGTTCGCATGTAAACACACCTATACGCACACACTCACATAGTTTCCCTTTGTTTTGCGTTGGAGATTGCATTGCTTCGACTGCTGCAAAATTTTTTGCAGGTTGGGCTTTTCAAACTGATACAGTATATTGTAATAAAATGAAATTTATTCATATCAATTCAGTAACACAATGTAGTCGTGGTTACTTTGTGCTGATTTATACAAGTAACAAGCTATAAATTGTAAAAAAAAACGTATTTGAATTGTTCCTTTAAGTCAGTCTTCTGTATTGATGATTATTTGTCAATTAGTGGTTTTTGTGGAGTTTCAGATAGTGATAAAAAGTATAGATGATAAGTACAGCGATAATTCCTACAGTTAGTTCAAAGTTGTGTTACAGAGGTTTGATACATACATTTAGCATTGTGTGTGTGTGTGTACGTGTGTATACAGGTTGGCCATATGACACATTCTAGACAATTAATCTTAACTAATTAGCAAATGTGATCAGCTATGGAACTGAATATGGTACTAATGTATGATGTTAATTATTCTAATTAAACTGTGACGAGTTTAAAGGGATAGCTTAACTGTATGTAAAAATAAAGCAATTATAAGGAAATTTTAGAGGAATTTGATAACCATGCCCATAATAATTTCATACAGGTACTAATAGCTGCCTCATATTCGTATGTTCGAACGTCATGTCAATAGCAAACTGACAACTTACGATGAATATGTTATACATTGAACAACTGTCTTTCAAGTCCATATCGTTGTTTTCTAATTTGATGACGTCATCATGCTAGAAGTTATGATTAAAGGCAAGATACCGAAATCAGCGAGGATTATACGTTATGTCTATGGGAGGGGATTTTTGTTTTTTAACCATGCATTGACTCGATAACACTCGAGCACCGTTACCTCACTTGATTTTGCTTCATTTCCTCTAAAACTTAGGTATGTTTTAGCTGAGACAATAAGCTGCAGTAATCATACATTTTATTTTTTTGTTTTGATCTTCTCACCAGGTTGAGAATTTTGCAGCATAAAAATGAAAATGAGGATGGAAGGTGGATGAAACGATTCCTGAGTCATCTTTCACATATAAGCTTACGTTCCTCATATTTTCTCGTCGAGACGTATGACTGAGAGGTTAAAGGCGACGTGTCAGAGACGTAAGGTTGCACACGTGCGGGTTCGAACCCCATAAGAGCACGAAACAAAATACGTATATATTTTACTTTTTTTCTTCAATGGTGTATTACACATTCGTCCATGTAGAAATCACGTTCGTATATAAACGCACCTATACACAGCCACACACCCACACACACAATCACTCTGTTTTGTGTTGGAGACCACATTGCTTAGACTGCTGCAAAATTCTGCAGGCTGGGTTTTTCAAACCGATCATAGTATGTAATAACGACGACAAAGATGTTGTACTTTGAACAATTGTCTTTCAAGTCCATGTCATTGTTTTGTACTTTGATGACGTCATCACACTGAAAATTGTGATTAAAGGCAAGGTATCAAAACCAGCCGATTACAGGTTGTATATCTGCGGGACGTATTTTTCCCGAGTTGCCAGAAATGGTCTAGTGACATCAATCGTTACAAGGCCGCATTTCCATCTAGCAATGCAATACATGTTCACGCGGCCACGTTTGTTGAGTAGTCATTGACTCTTCCCCTGTTATATCTATACATTGTTTGTTTGTTTGTTTTTTTTTTTGTTTTTTTTGTTTTTTGTTTTTGTTTTGTTTTGTTTTGTTTTTTTTTTTTTTTTGGGGGGGGGGGGGGGGTTGTCTTAACATTTTCGTGGATGTCCCGTGCCCGAGTGGTTAGAGAAACGGTTTCGCATGCAGTTTCAATATAACTTCAAGGTGCCTATATCACATTCTTTTCTTTGTCAATCACAAATGACTGTCATCTGATGACCACAAGCGTATCACCTAACTCGTCCTCAATGTGACGAGTTTTCATGTCTCGTTTCCTTTTTGTCATTTGTTATGTTTGCTACAAATCCATAATAATTTGTCAAAATTAAGCAAGTAACATTCTACTGCGATTGTTACTTGCTTTCTTTTGTAGATTTTTGTATGCTTGCTAAAGTTTTTTTTTTTGTTTTTTTTTTTTATATGAGTAATGTATTTACGAATTTTCAATTTGGATCCAGAGAAAATCCCAACACCAACCACGCTTTACTTACCTTTGTGGAAAAGATTACACATGCACTTGATACATGTTTAGCATACAATAGGCATCTTCCTGGACTTCTTCAAGGATTTTGATAAGATTAATCACGGTATACTTCTCTCTAAGTTATCCAATTATGGTATTCGCGGAAAAGCCTTGCAATGGCTTACGAGTTATTTATCTGACAGATTTCAATATGTACATTTGAACAGTTCTGATTCTTCTATGAAAAAAAAAAAAGAATGTGGTGTTCCGCAAGGAAGTTTGTTAGACCCACTGTTATCTATAGTTTACATTAATGATTTTTATAGATGTTCAGATAAACTCTCTTTCATATTATTCGCGGATGATTCCAATCGTTTTTATTCCCACCCTGACCTTAAAACTTTAATTGATACAGTGAATTATGAATTGAAGAATGTCTCACAATGGATATATGCAAATAGATTGTCACTGAATATTGAGAAGACAAAGTATATGTTTTTCAATAATTCTTAAGATAGATTACCAGGTAATGTTATATATGACACTACTCCCCTAGAAGAGGTTTCGTCTATTAAATTTTTAGGTGTTTGTGTTGATAATAAGCTATCATGGAAGTGTTACATAAATAATATTTTTAATGTAATTGCACGTAATATATGCATAATGAATAGATTGAAATAGTATCTTCCTTCCTTGGCTTTGATTACGCTTTATTCAGGTTTGGTATTGCCGTACTTGAACTACGGAATTCTTGCTTGGGGGAATACATATTCGACATTGCTAGATAAACTTTTTGTTCTGCAAAAGATGGCGCTCAGAATTGTTTTTAACCTTCATATCCGAGCACATACTGACAAGCTGTTCCTTGAACACAAAATTCTAAAAATAAAAGAGTTGTATTTGTTTCAACTTGGTCAATTCATGTTTAATTATAACTGCAACCATCTACCCAAAATATCTTATTTTTTAATTTCACTGTAACAGCCACGTACATAATTATCCCACGAGACAATCTAAAAAAAAGAAAAAAAAATAGACCCGGAATTTGTTAACACTGACAAATTAGGTGATCCGATCTCTTCCAAAATCAATGATTTGAGTCCTGATCCAAATATTCATGACCATACAGGTTTCATCTGTGTTGACGGGACATTGGCCGTGTGATGTTTGGATTCTCATTTAGAAAAGGGAGTGAGACCTGCCATCTTTGGTACCGAATTCCGTATACACTAACGGAAATACAGAATGAAGTATATTTGACCTTTGACCTCACTTTGCACACCCAAGATGGCGTCTAAGCAAAAAGTGATTATTTTATGAAATGATTCTTGTAACATGGTTTTTGCGTGTGTAAAATATGGGAAAGATAGGACATGTATTTACCAAGATACAGGATTAAACATTTATGACCTTTGACCCTAATTTACATACCCAAGATGGTGTCCGATCAAGTAGTTGTTATTTTATGAAATAATGTACGTGACATGTACTAAACATGTGCAAAATATGGGATTGATAGCCATTGTTGTTGTTCATCTGTTGCACAGAAAGTAGTAGAAAGAAAGTAAAATAAAGAAAAAAATATGTTATTTTATAGAAATCTGAAGGAGAAGCATAAAAAAATCAGAAAAAGATAAAGTAAGGAAAGGGCGATTAAGATTAACTAAAGAAAAAGAAGAAAAAAAGTGTTGAAAACATTAGAAAAAAAAATATTGGCAGGGGTTAGCCTCGAACCAGGGACCTTAGGATTACGAGTCGGATGCGCTACGCAATGACCTATTTCATTCTCCATATGCCCTGTGTATTAAGCAAAATGACGCTGCATCGATGCCTCGTGCCATTTTCAACCAAGTTTTTCGACGTGATGCCGACATTGTATGAAAAAATGGAGGGAACATTGACGATAGCCCAAAGTCTTAGCTACAACATTCTAAAATCTGGGAGAAATTCACCGAAGCACAAGTGAGCTAGTGCTCGAAAAAGAGAGTCATGTCAATTTTCACAGCCAGAAAAACTGCTCTCCCATAGAGATAACACGTAAACTGGTCAAATTTGACAAGATTACGTTCAATCCATTTTTACGAGGTTATGCTGTCATTTAATCAAAATGTTGTTGGTATATTAATGAAAGAGCATTTACTAAGCTACAACATACTGAAATTTGGGTAAAAATTAGCAAAGGATAAGTGAGATACGCTCGAGTGAACTTGAAATTTGATGACGTAATTTTGAAAATTTACTTCTTTTATTTTATTAAGAAATTTGATATCTTTTAATCACTTTTCCAGCATCGCCAACCCATGAAATGATATTTACAACTTATCACCTTTCAGAATATGTAACGAAAATGGGGGGGGGGGGGGGTCAACGTCCATTCTGACGAGTAAAACTGGATGTAAAATTGGCGGTTTTTTGTCATAGTTGCACTGTATATCGCCATTGACGCGCGCGCGGAATTTCAACTTTGACGGGCCCGTATGACGTCATATTGAATCGGATTGACTTGAAACTTGGTAGAAATATTCCTTGATATTTTACGCGTCCGATAAGAGTGAAAAAAACGGGAAATTTCTATTGCATAAGAGCTGTGCGTGCGTATATGTGCGCGCGCGTACGCCCGTCCAATTTTTTAACTTTTTCAAAAAATGCTCCAAATCGTCTGAAACGTATGCAAAAAAAAAAAAAAAAAATTGAGCTCGATTTGAGCATACAAATATTTCAACGCGCGCGTACGCTCACGCTTTAAGGATAAATATGAATTTTGAGATATGTGACGTAAATTTCATTGAATAATTATTTTCCATTAATGAGATATGATTGAAAATGTGTTTTCATATAATGACGTCATAGTGACGTCACGGTCGACTGATCACTACGATTTTACTTGACCCGTCGTCTTTGGGACATGGTACACATATGGCATAATTTTGACATTGACAGGAAGAGGACTTTCTGGGCTAACCTCTGCACAACTTTTGCCGAGAAAAAAGAAAAAGAAGAAAAGAAACAAAGAATCAGTACAGAAACAGAAGGTGATCCGAGAGGATACTCGGATCACCTAATTATCTTCCCTGAGTGAAAACTGTACAAACTCAAAATATATTTGTTTATACCGGACCCAGATTTTGAAATAGCTTAGATAATGATCTAATAGAATCGTTGAAGTTAATTACATTTAAGTATAAACTAAAAAAAAAAATTGTTTTCTAAATATGCGAGTTAATTCTGTTTAAAAAAACCCGTCATGTTTCACTTTTCCTTGAGATTTTGTAATGTGTCGACAGACCTCTTGAATCCCTCTCCTTTTCCCTCTCCTTTTCCTTCTCTATTCTTCCCTGCTCCTTTTTCCTTGTTCTTCGTTGTCCAGTATCTGTCTGAGTGCATTTCCTCAAGTTCTGTTATTTCTGTGTTTTGTGTTATTGTTGTTGTTTTTTTTTTTGTGGCCGATTGCATATCTTCCTTTAAGTTCATTTTTCCTGGCATACCTGGTCCCATATTGTCTGTGCCACAAATGTGATATGTTACATAGTTTATACGTTTGCATTCTAAAATCCTAGTAAAAATTGTTCATATAGTATCAACATCATATGTGACAATGCACCTCAAAACAAACAAAAAGTCCCGAGACATGATTTTTTAGTTAAGACTACATTCTGAAAGAGCAGACTTTAAGCTTTAAAATGATGTATAACTCAAATCAAATGGACTCTCCTAACCTATCTAAATATTGGAAAGAAAGTACAAACTCGGGAAAAGCGTAAACTGAGAAAAGAGGCTTTGAAGTACAGTGTCTATTCAAGCGCTTAATCTTTACCAAACCATGCTGGCTCTGTGATGAATGGGACAAAAAAAAAAAAAAAAAAAACAGGAAGTCAACCACTGGAGTAACAACAATGAAGGGATTATCAGATTAAACTGAAATTAAGCATGCCTCATTAACTCATTCTGTCCATAATCAATGCCAACTTTCAAAGCAGTAGCTCTGTCCTTTCAAAAGTTATTAGAGTTGTAAGTGAAGAGTGTGGACAAGGTTTTTTTCAGAAATGAAAAAGGGATTCTAAAGACACACCTAATCACACTATTCTACCAAAAATGTTCGAGATAAAACTGCTAAAAACACACTTTCCTGCCCGTTTTATGGTACCAAAATTTAGCATAATGTAAAAGAAGACCTGCTCTTTCAGAAAATATGAAAAAGTCAAGTTCAGCTAGGTTGACCCATTTCACTTATTTTCAGTCCTCACGCAAAATCAGTGTGTGCGACTTTATGTTTGTTTTCAGGTGCACGGTCACATATAGCAATGGGTAAAATGTACAATAGTATATAGAAGAATTTAAAATGAATATGTTTTCTTGCTATAACAAATTGGTGCTGTTGTTTTGTTCCAGTGTTCCACGTCTTTACAAGCTTGTTTTTTTTTTCTTTTAGTGGAACACTGTTTTCCATCATTCTGATTATTTACTATTTTTGTTGCCATGGCAACGTGCATTGTTTCTTTTATACGACATCATTCGTGTATATACTTTATATGGTATTTAAAAAAAAATCCTTTATCAGACGAGTGTAAGAGAAATGAAAAGAAAAAGATCACTTTGGATTATGTCAACTTTTTCTTTTCTTTTCTTTTTGATGATGGAAATAAGTAAACTATTGAATTGAGATGAATTGAATTGATCTGAAATGCTTTGGAAAAAGGAAGCAAGTTACAACCTTAAGATATTGTTGTCACTTGCTTCCTTCTGCCAAGTATTTATACATGTATGTGTCAGTGAGTTGCAGCGGTTTCAGACAAAAGTCGGGAATTAGTTGTAGCTGTTGTTGTTGTTGTTGTTGAATCACATTGCCCATTTTTTATGCTGTACATTGATATAAAACACTTGTATTCTCCGGCACCGTAAACGGTCATATAAAGTGAAATATAATGTACTTTTTGATTTGTCAGTCCGACAAAATTGCGAGAAAACGGGCTTTGAAGATTCACCTCTTGCTTTACGACAATGCTGAGCGACGATGCCAGGTGAGAATGCGAGGCTCTAAAAATTTGACATCTCCTGACTTCGCCAAACAATTTTCGCTAACAGGGCCTTTACATGCGATAAATAAATGGTGATCGGACGTTGACAAAGCACACACGCGTGTGTATATGTAGCGCGCCCTGGCACAAATGTTTTTAGGTTTCCGGTTCTGGTTGTTTGCAATTGTCCGTTCATATTGGCAATGGTCATATCGTTCAGTACGTCCTCCGGAAAACGCGCCATGTTCATTCAGACGAAAAAGCACGGATTTCACGCCGTGTTCATCCACTGTTCTTTACCCCGCAAACTTTTATGATTTTTTTTAATTGTTAATATAAAAGGAGTTTTATTTCAGGAGTTATGGTTCATTTAATCACCTATGCCCCCGTGACTTCGCACTCTATCCCCATTAACCCTATAACCATAAACTGTAAATCACACACACAAAGAAAAAATAAATATATCATAACATCAAAACGAACCAATCTCTGATACGGGGTATTAGGTTTCAAAAGATACAGCATCAACTTTTGGCTTCAAAACCTACTTCATCCAGAGAAAGAATATAGAAATGATAAATTCATTAAACATAAATGTATGAACGTGAATTTTCTTTTTTTCTAAAGGGTGCTTTTAGTGTTGTATTATTAAGATGTTCAATGGGGGAAGCATCTTTCCCATCTGACATTTTTCTGTATGTGTAAAGAGAAAATATACAGAATCCAACAACTCTGTATTATTTCAAAAGTTTTTAACTCATTACCTTATAAGAAAGGGCAGTCTTTGGATCGATGATAAGAATGTGGACATCGGAGTCTCGACAAAATTGACTGACTTCCTTCTCAAGACATTCGCTTTTCGTTATTCCCGGACTAGGGAAGAAGGAGAAAAATATCGTAATGAGTAATGATACAGGGTTCGCTCTTTCGTGTGTATTATTTCTTTCGAAAGATAATCGTACATAGCTCTCAAATGTTGGGAGCTATGGATCAAAAAGAAAAGACCGATGCCATTATTGTAATTTGAAATATGATAAGGTAACACAAGAACACAGAAAACAATATCAAAATTTACGTTCAAAATATTAAGGACTGCAAGTATTTAACTTTTCGACGTGGTTTTTAATGAGCACTCGTTTGTTACAAATCTATTTACATTCACATTCACTGGCATCTATTGTATTGTATTGTATTGTATTGTATTGCATTGTATTGTATTGTATTGTATTGCTTTCACGGAGATTGAACATGCAATACAAATTTGATTTCAGAAGGACAGCGTACATTGATTGATACAACCTGTGTGTCAAGACTAATTATGTTCTACTCACAGCTTAACAAAAAATGCTCATATGAGGCAACATTTTTACGAGCCAATTCTGTAATGAAAAAGAAAAAGAAAAATCCCTAATGCTGAATAGTCAACCCACTTAAAAAGCGTTATATATGTATATATATGAAGAGTTTGTTTGCAAAAACCGATAAAGTCCATATTTGCCAAATAGAGATATTTGCGAGTAAAGGTCAAGAAAAATAAAGAGAATAATAAGAAAATTTTTGCTTCTTTTGACCACAACTTCAAAAATGTACCTTTATATGTGATGACCGATATATCATTTAGAAGGTATTATTTTGTACTTTATGACAGAGACCGTACTTCAAAATCTTAAAAAATGGACTTATCGGTTTTTGCGAACAAACTCTTCATATATATATATATATATATATATATATATATATACGTGTGTGTGTGTGTGCAGGGTCATATATATATATATATATATATATGTGACCGTGCACCTCAAAACGAACATAAAGTCGCACACACTGATTTTGCGTGAGGACTGAAAATAGGTGAAATGGGTCAACCTAGCCGAACTTGACTTTTTCATATTTTCTGAAAGAGCGGGTCTTCTTCTACATTATGCTAAAATTTGGTATCATAAAACGGGCAGGAAAGTATGTTTTTAGCAGTTTTATCTCGAACATTTTTGGTAGAATAGTGTGATTAGGTGTGTCTTTAGAATCCCTTTTTCATTTCTGAAAAAAACCTTGTCCACACTCTTCACTTACAACTCTAATAACTTTTGAAAGGATAGAGCTACTGCTTTGAAAGTTGGCATTGATTATGGACAGAATGAGTTAATGAGGCATGCTTAATTTCACTTTAATCTGATAATCCCTTCATTGTTGTTACTCCAGTGGTTTACTTCCTGTTTTTTGTCCCATTCATCGCACAGCCAGCACGGTTTGGTAAAGATTAAGCGCTTGACGAGACACTGTACTTCAGAGCCTCTTTTCTCAGATCACATTTTCCAGAGTTTGTGCTTTCTTTCCAATATTTAGATAGGTTAGGAGAGTCCATTTGATTTGAGTTGTACATCATTTTAAAGCTTGAAGTCTGCTCTTTTAGAATATGGTCTTAACTAAAAATTCATGTCTGGCCACTTATTGCTTGTTTTGAGGTGCAGGGTCACATATGTAACCTAAATATTGAAAAGAAAGCACAAACTTAGGAAAAGTGTGAACTGAGAAAAGAGGCTCTGAAGTACAGTGTCTATTCAAGCACTAAATCTTTGCCAAACCGTGCTGGCTGTGCGATGAATAGAACAAAAAACAGGAAGTAAACCACCAGAGTGACAACAGTGAAGAGATTATCAGATTAAACTGAAATTCAGCATGTCTCATTAACATATTCTTTTCATTATTAATGCTAACTTTCAAAGCAGTAGCACTATCGTTTCAAAAGTTATTAGAGTTGACAGTGAAGAGTGTGGACAAGGTTTTTCAGAAATGATAAAGGGATTCTAAAGACACACTAAATCACACTATTCTACCAAAAATGTTAGAGATAAACTGCTAAAAAAACACACTTTCCTGCCCGTTTTATGATACCAAATTTTACCATAATGTAAAAGAAGACCCGCTCTTTCAGAAAATATGAAAAAGTCAAGTTCGGCTAGGTTGACCCATTTCACTTATTTTCAGTCCTCACGCAAAATCAGTGTGTGCGACTTTATGTTCGTTTTGAGGTGCAGATCAGGTAAATACAAAACACACATACTTATACAAAATGTTTCGTTTATTTTCATTCCATTAAAAAAAAAAGAAGAGCAAAACTAACCAGTCAATAAGTTGCACTTCGTAGTTGAGCAGAGTAG
The DNA here is from genome assembly GCF_964275005.1 of Diadema setosum. NCBI lineage: Eukaryota > Metazoa > Echinodermata > Echinoidea > Diadematoida > Diadematidae > Diadema > Diadema setosum. Next base: position 1,210,406 of record NC_092694.1, on the reverse strand, counting down.
GAACCGTTTTATTGTCATCAATGTATATTTGTAGGACGTCACTACTTTTTGCATCCGCTACCCAGCTGGAAATCTGGGGATAGAAAACATGGATAGAGACACACGGCAAAACTATTCATATCCTGTCAGAAAGTTATGAATTAAATTGAATGGTTATATTCCTTACCTGATTCTCATGCAAGCTCTTTTCGTATCAGGAGGAAGACATTTATATGTAATCTTTAAGTATATGCATAATATACATACACTCAAAGACTACGTATATATTTTATATAATATTATATATATATATACATAGTTGCGAAAATGACAATATGTGACCCTGCACCTCAAGACAAACAAAAAGTGGCCAGACATGAATTTTCAGTTAAGACCATATTCTGAAAGAAAAGACTTTAAGCTTTAAAATGATGAATAACTCAAATCAAATGGACTCTCCTAACCTATCTAAATATTGGAAAGAAAGCACAAAATCAGGAAAAGTGGGTACTGAGAAAAGAGGCAGTGAAGTACAATGTCTATTCAAGCGCTTAATCTTTACCAAACCGTGCTGGCTGTGCGATGAATGGGACAAAAAACAGGAAGTAAACCACCAGAGTAACAACAATGAAGAGATTATCAGATTAAACTGAAATTAAATATACCTCATTAACACATTCTGTCCGTAATGAATGACAACTTTCAAAGCAGTAGCTCTATCCTTTCAAAAGTTATTAGAGTTGAAAGTGAAGAGTGTGGGCAGGGTTTTTCAGAAATGAAAAAGGGATTCTAAAGACACCTAATCACACTATTCTACTAAAACATGTTCGAGATAAACTGCTAAAAACACACTTTCCTGCCCATTTTATCAATCCAAAATTTTAGTATAATGTAGAAGAAGACTAGTCTTGCTCTTTCAGAAAATATAAAAAAGCCAAGATTGGATAGGTTGACCCTTTTCACCTATTTTCAGTCCTCACACAAAATCAGTGTGTGCGACTTTTTGTTTGTTTTGTGATGCACGGTCACATATATAAGAAAAAAGAGTCTCACATACGCCATGGATCCAACGAGAAGTTGAAAAAAAAAAATTGTCGTTGGATCCACGGCGTATTTGAGACTCTTTCTTCTTATAATATTACATCATTCGAAGTCCAACACGTGGAAAATTCATATATCAATATGTGACCCTGCACCTCAAACCAAACAAAAAGTCGCCAGACACGAATTTTCACCTGAGACCACATTCTAAAAGAGCAGACTTTAAGCTTTAAAAGGTTGTATAACTCGAATCAAATGGACTCTCCTAACCTATCTACATATTGGAAAGAAAACACAAATTCAGGAAAAGTGTGAACTGAGAAAAGAGGCTCTGAAGTACAATGTCTATTCAAGCGCTTAATCTTTACCAAACCGTGCTGGCTGTGCGATGAATGGGACAAAAAACAGTAAGTAAACCACCAGAGTAACAACAATGAAGGGATTATTAGATTAAACTGAAATTAGGCATGCCTCATTAACACATTTTGTCCATAAATATTCCCAACTTCCAAAGCAGTAGCACTATCCTTTCAAAAGTTATTAGAGTTGAAAGTGAAGAGTGTGGACAAGGTTTTTTTCAGAAATGAAAAAGGGATGCTACAGACACACCTAATCACACTATTCTACCAAAAATGTTCGAGATAAACTGCTAAAAAACACACTTTCTTGCCCGTGTTATGATACCAAATTTTAGCATAATGTAAAAAAGGGACCCGCTCTTTCAGAAAATATGAAAGAAAGTCAAGTTGGGCTAGGTTGACCCATTTCACCTATTTTCAGTCCTCACGCAAATCATGTGTGTGCGACTTTATGTTCGTTTTGAGGTGCACGATCACTAACAGGCAGGAAAGTGTGGTGTTTTTTTTTAGCAATTTATCTCGAATATTTTGTGGTAGAGTAGTGTGATTAGGTGTGCCTTAAGAGTCCCCTTTTCATTTCTTAAATACCCTGTACACACTCTTCACTTTCAACTCTAATAACCTTTAAAAGGATAATGGTATTGCTTTGAAAATTGGCATTGATTATGGACAGAATGTGTTTATAAGTCGTGCTCAATTTCACTTCAATCTGGTAATCCCTTCATTGTTGTTACTCCGGTGGTTATCATCCTGTTGTTGTTGTTGTTGTTGTTGTTGTTGTTTGTTTGGTTTTTTTTTTGTGTGTGTGTGTCCCATTCATCGCACAGCCAGCATGGCTTAGGTAAAGATTAAGCTCTTGAATAGACATTGTACCTCAGAGCCTTCTTTTCTCAATTCAAACTTTCCTGAGTGTGTGTTTTCTTTCCAATATTTAGATAGGTTAGGAGAGTCCATTTGATTTGAGTTATACACTATTTTAGAGCTTAAATTCTGCTCTTTCAGAATACGCTCTTAACTAAAATTTCATGTCTGGCGACTTTCTGCTGGTTTTGTGATGCAGTGTCATATATATGTGACCCTGCACCTCAAAACAAACAAAAAGTCGCCAGACATGAATTTTTAGTTAAGACCATATTCTGAACGAGCAGACTTTAAGCTTTAAAATGATGTATAACTCAAATCAAATGGACTCTCCTAAACTATCGAAATATTGGAAAGAAAGCACAAACTCAGGAAAAGTGTGAACTGAGAAAAGAGGCTCTGAAGTACAGTGTCTATTGAAGCGCTTAATCTTTACCAAACCGTGCTGGCTGTGCGATGAATGGGACAAAAAACAGGAAGTAAACCACCAGAGTAACAACAATGAAGGGATCATTAGATTAAACTGAAATTAGGCATGCCTCATTAACACATTCTGTACATAATTGACGCCAACTTTCAAAGCAGTAGCTCTATCCTTTCGAGAGTTATTAGAGTTGAAAGTGAAGAGTGTGGACAAGGTTTTTCAGAAATGAAAAAGGAATTCTAAAGACACATCTAATCACACTATTCTACCAAAAATGTTCGAGATAAACTGCTAAAAAAAACACACTTTCCTGCCCGTTTTATGATACCAAATTTTAGCATAATGTAAAAGAAGACCCGCTCTTTCAGAAAATATAAAAAATTCAAGTTCGGCTAGGTTGACCCATTTCACTTATTTTCAGTCCTCACGCAAAATCAGTGTGTGCGACTTTATGTTCGTTTTGAGGTGCACGGTTACATGTATATGAAGAGCTTGCTTCCAAAAGGCGCTAAATCCAATTTTTATCGAACTCCATCTTTCGCATGATTCGAACAGATCTTTGTCATGTGCATATAAGGCACTAAAATTTTATCAAAATTGTTTGAGGAAATATGAAAAAATCAAACATGAAATTCACGCTTTCAACCAAAAGCCGCTAAATCCATTCTTGCTTTCAACCAAAAGGCGCTATATCCAATTTCTCTATTCCGGTCTCTGATTGGTCAAAGCACGCCAGCTAGGGGTGCATTCCTCTGACCAATGAGAACATGCAACACGTACTATTACATGCAGCGATACTGCACTACATAGTACAATGGCAATTCTTCACGGTCATGGATCACTACCACTGTTGTCTGTAGTGCTGTACAGAACCATGGCTATCAGTCGAAAGTACATGACAGTTTCATAATGGATGAAAGACCCAAGACTGTCGGTGATCTAAAAAGTGGTACGAAAAGTGGAAAAATGAAGCAGTGTTGAAGAAATGCAAGGCTAAGCAGTGGAAATACAGCTGTGAAAGGTGAGTTTACTTATCTGTACGACGCCCAGATTAAGTCAGTCCCATATGTGCATCTTGGTGTTGGGACCGAGATGGGCATCATACCCTACTTTGAACATGTTGAGTTGATTTATGAGCAACGTAGAATGTGAAATTTGGGTTTTATTACAAATTTTATAATTAATCATTCACTGGGATCAATAATTTGCTGGGGAAAATTGTGAAATGGGCCCCACCATGCACCGGCGGCACCACAAACAGGGCTCGTCGTGCATCAATGTAAATTATGTAAACTTATTTTACGTGTTGGCTACCAGCTAAATGTTTACCTGTACAAGGCTGTAGTGTAGAGCTCTAACGTTAGAGCTCTATTAAATGTAAGTACTATATAATATGTTTTAGTAAATTAAACCTTTTGATCTACGGGTTCTGCTCGGCGATGCAATACCAAGCTTAGCAAGCAAGGTAAATTTACTACTACTAGACGTAGTACTACAGGCCTACAGGTAGTAGCTACAATGTACTACCAGATATTATAGGGTGGACTTACAGCAACAGGGCTGCGTGTGTATAAACAGGGTAAATTTACCGGTACTTTTCGGCGATGCAATACCAAGCAAGGTAAATTACCAGTAGGCCTACTACTAACGTAAAGGGTGGACTTACAGCAACAGGGCTGCGTGTGTATAAACAGGGTACTTTTCGGCGATGCAACACCAAGCAAGGTAAATTACTACAAACGTTACTAACATAGCCATAGGGTGGACTTACAGCAGGGCTGCGTGTGTATAAACAGACGAGCCGCTGTGAACCAATACTGACATGCAGTGGTGGGGCCTATTCAACAAGTATGCCGTTAGTTACTAGGCCCGGTAGCGTAGGGTTGTATACCTATGGTAAGAATAATCAAGGGTCATGAGGAAGTCTTTCCAAGGATAGAATGAAGGGCAAAATCGTGAAATCGGCCCCACAGCAGTGTGCTTGCACTCGTGCATTTAGCAATTAAGCAAGGTTAGGTTAGGGTTGTACATATAGTTGAATTGGCTGTTGAATTAGGTGAGGGACATTATGGAGTCTTTCCAAGAATAAAACATGAAGACCAAAGGGGGAAAAAAAAAGGAGAAAGTGAGGACTATGCTGTGGAAATCGGCCCCGCCTCTGTATCAATTGCTTGTAAACACCGTTTGGTGGGGCCGCATTCACAAGTATTATACTGTGGAAGAAAGCCTCAACGCCGTGCTTATGTACCGATGAACGCCACACGGTGGGGCTGAATTCACGAGTATAAACAGGCGAGCCGCTGTTGTATTAGTACTGACACGCAGTGCAGTGGTGGGGCCTACTCACGAGTATGTCATATGAAGTGTATTGCTACATTGTATGCAGTGGAAACTGGTCCTGTTGCTGTATCAATCATGCACATTAAAGTGTTGTTTGGTGGGGCCACATTCCTCAGTATTAGCCCTGTATTGTGCAAGAAAGCACCATATTGAACACCACATGGTGGGGATGTAACAGGCAAGCTGCCGTATTATTTAGTACTGATGATAGAGAGACAGTGGTGGGGTCCATTTCACAAGTACTATGTATGTCACTAATTATCTGTTGAAGGAACTGTAATCAATAAATGAAGTTACCTTGACTCATTTTCTCAGTTAAGTTTTCTGTAGATCTACAGCGTGTAACTATTCAAGTCAATCTATACAGTACTGCTTATGCTGTGTTGCAATGGTAATGACCTGGTTACCTACTTTTCTAACTGTTCGAGTTAGTCTATGCAGCACGGGTGCATTGCCCTGGTAATGATAAAATTAGACAGAGCCTCTCTAATATTCACTGATGGATCTTATAATCCTTATATGATTGCATTAGTTGTTTTTTATGGTTGTACTAAACATTAAAAAATTATGTTAAAAAATCTGTAAATCAAACTAGTCCCTTTCTTTTTGGTGTTTTAGTAGAGTAAGTGTTGCTCCAAATCACTATGGCTGTCTAGAAGCTATTGAGAAATGTATCAAAATTGGAAGTTTGAGGTTGTGTTTGCTACTCGTGGACAGATATTCTAAGCCATCGGTATTAATTACTATTGATTGAATTCTCTTATTCTTCTTCCAATTCAGGTTAATGGCAAATCATCCTTGGAAGTCATACAACCTACAGCATATCTGCAAGCAGCAAGTGTCACTGAGCTGGCAAGACACCCAACGACCTGCCCAACTCGTCACGCCCAATACATCTGTCCCCCCAGGAGCAAACCTCCCAAGGAGGGAGTGGGTGTTATTAATTCGGATTCGAACCTGAGTTGGGCGTTTCAACGCAGCCATGCATCGGTGGGGGCTACGCCCGTCAGCAGCCTGCCAGTGTGGTGCACCAGAACAGACTGCTCAACACATCTTGAGTGAGTGCCCTGATCTCCGCCCTCCTGACAACATGGACCTGACACACCCTACTCCTGAGACTGTAATTTGGCTACAACAACTGAGGGATGTTATTTAGCTGCCGCTGCCTCATACGCAAGAAGAAGAAGAAGCGCATATCGATGACATTTACCATACCTTATACCAGGAGGGTGACAGGATGCATTCATAGCAGTACATGAAAGGCCAAGATTTCTTAAGTGAATCAGAGGATTGCGAGAAATCACAGAGCTTATCGTTCATTTATGAGCTCATGCGTACTGAACCAGACAACGGAACCATCACAGTGGTCTTAATCTCATTGAATGCTGAATCAAGCTTTCTTGAGTACGCCGGTAGGTGAAAAGTACTTCGAGTAGCTATGTGTTTTTGACATCATTGAACATAAGCTGAGAGGAGGAGAAAACATCCCTGGACAACAACATCAAGGTGATATTGCTTGCATTGAGGCAGTGGACAGGAATTGGGCGAGGGACTAACCAAGTGGCCAGTGCTTTGAATGACTTCCTTGATATTGAATACAGTCGATATCTCAGGCAATGAGGATGAAGCAACAGTGGCCACCAATGATGAACGGAACTCTGACTCGAGCTTATGGCAAGACATTATGATTCCTAGGGCAGGCACTTTAACTAGTTGAGATATTCTGCCATGGACTTGATGGTATGCATTTCAAGCGGTAAACCTCCTGTTTTGGCTGTAAATGACTCAATTTTTACTTTTTAGAAATGAACATGGTAAGAAGACATAAAAGACAATGTGATTCACAGCACAGATGCCTAGATGTAGGCCTTATTGCCGTTGACTTATGTATAAAAAAAGAGTTTTGTCCACAGATGTGCCTTCATGTGCATCTGTTGCCTTCTTAATAAGTACTACAGTTTAGCAAATTGACATTTTTTTTTAACAGATGCTTGGTTGGTCCAAATCAAAAAGCATCCAGCAAAGCCTGGCGATGCTTTCTTAGTATTATTAGGTAAAGCATACAATGTGAGGGCTTATCATAGTGATTTGTTTTCATGTCTGTTGCAGTCAGATTTCTGCATGACAACTTGTATTTTATTTTCACCTGAAGTAAATACTAGATCAGTCAACATGATTTCACAATCTCTGCAAGTCCTCACTTTTCTTGAGTCTCTGTACCTTCTATATAGACTTCATGATATTCAGTGCAAAGTGTCATTAGGAGATCAAAGTATTTTATTTGTTGTTGTTGCTGCTGCAGTTGTATTTTGCATGTGTGGAATGTATAATGAATAGGTGTACAGTATGCTGCTATTATGAGTAAAATTAAAAGCAGCATGCTGGGAAAGATTTCACATTTTGATGTGTGTGTGTGTTTTGGTGCATTTGTGTGTGTATGTGTATGTGGATGTGTGTGTGTATGGGTATGTGTGGCTACTGTGATGTAAATTTATGCAGTTCTCTAGTATTTACCTGAATTGCACATAATGACATTCCCTAATACCAATGTTATTGAACAACTCAAAAGTATTTCTTCCAAAAGGCGCTAAATCCATGATTTCTTACAAAAGGTGCTAAATCCGAAAAAAAAAATCTGAAATATACAAATTCATAAAAAAATAAATGGTGTGTGCAGGATTTTTTTAATGTGCATTTTTATTACCTACTGTGATGGCTCTTCCACTGGGAGCATAGAGCTAATGAATAAACGAGCTGTAATATGTGTAATTAAAAAAACATCAATTTACTCGAAAGTAGGTGGAATGGATTTAGCGCCTTTTGGTTGCAAGCTCTTCATATGTGACCCGCTACAACAAAATGATCCTAAAGTCGGGGGAGGTCGATTATTTGAAAATTGCATGACACAATTCCCTAATTTTCTGCTTTAAATTGATATATAACACGTCTTATAAAAATAATCGGCTGCAGAGATATCGATGTTTAAAAGAGAGCATGTCAAGACGTCTGGGAAATCACTGTTTCGAGAAAAGCGCCCTAAAAGTTCTCCTTGCGACGTAATCACAATCAAGAGACACGCAAGTCAGTATTCACCACCGGACAATAGAAGTTAAGCCCTAGCAACCTCCGAAATGCTTATTCAAACACAGCGTCGGCGGTCTCCTCACCGACCAATCAGTGACCAGGATGTCAGGAGAAGCGGCTAGGCATAGCTCAACCCGCCCGCACGCACAAGTCGACTGGGCAGTGTGCGAGCTTCACGCTTCGGTTAGCGGCAAGCAGCAAACTGACCAATGAGATCACTCTGGTCATTGTTAGGGGCGGAGCTTCACAATTTCGACAGATGATAGAAGACATGTCAGACTCTAATAATATGTCAAATTCAGAAAATCGTAAGTTTTTGACTAATTTTGATGCTCTAACTTCAAACTCGATTTTCACAGCTTCGACCGTGCGCGACTCTAGGACCATTTTGTTGTAGCGGGTCACATATGAAGAGTTTGTTCGCAAAAAAAGACGAGTCCATTTTTGAAGATTTTGGAGTACGGTCTCTGTCATAAAGTACAAAATAATACCTTTTAAATGATATATTGGTCATTACATATAAAGGTACATTTTTAAAGTTATAGTCAAAAGAAGCAAAAATGTTCTTATTGTTCTATTTATTTTTCTTAACCTTTAGTCGCAAATTTCTCCATTTTACAAATATGGACTTATTCGTTTTTCGAATAAACTCTTCATATATACATCATACAAATATATATATATATATATATATATATATATATATATGACTCTGCATCACAAAACAAAGAGTCGCAAGACATTGATTTTTAGCTAAGGGCAGATTCTGAACGAGCAGACTCTAAGCTTCAAAATGATGTATAGTTCAATTGATATGGACGTTCCTAATCTATCTAAATATTGGAAAGAAAGCACGCACTCTGGAAAAGTGTGAACTGAGAAAAGAGGCGCTGAAGTATAGTGTCTACCTGTCTATTCAAGCACTTAATCTTTACCAAACCGTGCTAGCTGTGCGATGAATTGGACAAAAAAAAAAAAAAAACAGGATGTACGGCTTATTGGATTTAGTTGAAATTGAAGATGCTTTATTAACGCATTCTGACCATGATTTATGCAAACTTTCAAAACAGTAGCTTTATCCCTCTAAAGGTTATCAGCCTTGAAAGTAAAGAGTGTGCAAATGATTATCAAGAAATGAAAAAGGGCCTATAAGACCTACCTGATCCCACCACGCTACAAAAAAAGAGTTGAAGAAAACAATTATAAAAATATACTTTTCCATAGGAATAATGTAGAAGAAAGGTAGTTCTTTCAGAAAATATGAAAAACTAAATATTGGCTTAATTGACCCGTTTCACCTTTTTTGAGTCCTCACGTAAATCAAAGGATGCGACTTTTTGTTCGTTTTGTGATGCAATGTCACATATGGTTACAGCTCGTTATTCCGAGGGTTCGTTATTCCGAAGGTTCTTAACCCGTTCCTTACGGGAACCTGGATAACCAGGTTCCCGTGGGAGCAACTGATATACGGGAACATGGTTTACCAGGTTCCCAAAATGAAGACAAGGGTGCCTGCTTCAATGGCCTATATTCATGTTTCTTTGTGTCAAAATGTTCAGAAAAGTGGGTTTGAGAAAAAGATCAGAGTTATTTCTATCAGGATTTGTTCTGCTGTTTAAAAAAGGGGGTTTTACAGTATTATGTACCTTTTCCTGATTTAGTTTTTTGCTTGTTCTGCGGTAAACTCGTACGAACATGTACATAATGATCAAGGCTGAGATCAGTTAGAAATGCGGGTTCGCTGACCCAGTCACTTTATTCAGGTACCTGGTTTTGTGTAGAACAAAAGATTCTGAGAGCTCATCAGCGCACGCTCTATTCATACCTCGCACCCGATCGATATTTCCATTGTTCGCGGGCACATGTAGTTGACCGTAGAAAGGGGGACACAATGAACCGCTTGACTGCCTTCACACAGCTGGATTACCAACCTGTGTGCCTCTCTGTCGACGGGCGAAAAGAATCTCGTTTGGGGGCATTAAAGACACTCAGAGAATTGCGGAAGGAACGGGTTAAGTCCAAGGTTCGTTATTCTGCAGGTTCGTTGTTCCGAAAATTCGTTGTTCAGAAGGTTCGTTAATCCGAAAATGTGATGATTTTTGTTGTTCCGAAGGTTCTTTAATCCGAGAATGAAATAAAGCTCGTTATTCCAAAGGATCGTTACGGACCCTATATCATTTCGAATCAACGAACCTTCGGAATAAGGAGCCCTTTTTTATATTCGGATGAACAAACCTTCGGAATAACGAACCCTTTTTCATTTTCGGATAAACGAGCCTTCGGAATAGCGAACTCTGTTTCATGTTCGGATTAACGAACCTTCAGAATAGCGAACCTTCGGAATAACGCCACAAATGTTCGGATTAACGAACCCTTTTTCATTTTCGGATTAACAAACCTCAAGGTATAGGGAATTCTTGTATTTCGGATTAACGAACTTTCTGAATAACGAACAACACCCAAATTTATGACCCTACATAATAAAACCAACAAAAATTCGCCAGACATGGACTTGTAGTAAAGAACGGATTCTGAAAGAGCAGACTTACGGACTTAAAGCATTAAAATTACTTGCAACTGAAGTAAAAGGGATTCTCCTACCAGATTTAAACATTGGAAAGAATACCCACACTACGGAAAAGTGTGAAATGAGAATTTAGGCTCTGACTGTACAGGGTCCATTCATCTTTACCAAGCCATGCTGGCTGGACCATGAATGGGCCAAAATACAACATGTAAACCACCAGAGCAACAAAACTGAAAGCATTATCACATAACGCTGAGATCGTGCAGCATTTTTATCACATTCCATCCATGGTAAATGCTAGCTTTCAAAACAACAGCATCCTCCTTTCTAAAGTAAATACAGTTACCAGTGAAAAGTGTGTACACGATTCTGTGAAATTTTAAAGGGCTCTATACACCATGGCACAAAAGAGTGTTCCAGAAAAACTGCTTCAAACAACATTTCCTGTTCGTTGTATGATCCAAAATTTGAAATAATGTAGAAGAAGACTTGCTCTTTCAGAAAATAGGAAAACCTCCATATTGGCAAGATTAACCCATTTCACTTATTTTCAGTCCTCACACTAAATCAGTGTGCCCGACATTCTGTTTGTTTTGTGATGGTAAAGAAAACAGTAAATTAAGCTCATTATTTCGCTTCAAAAACATAAATGTTTGCACATTAGTCATTTCTTTCTTTTTCTTTGTAGTTTTTAATTACATTATAGGTGGGTAATCTAGAAAAAAAAAATCCGAGGTGCAGACATAAGTTTGGGAAAATTTCCCTCGTATGTGTAACCGTGCATCACAAACCGAAAAAAAAAGAAAGAAGTCGTACCCCTTAATTTAACATGAGGACTCAAAAATGGTTAAATGGGTCAAACTAGTCAATCTTGAGTTTTCCATATTTTTTTTTTTTCAGTTTGAGATCATAACATGAATGGGAAAATGTCTTTCAAGCACTTTTTCTACAATCCTTTTTTGGGGGAGAATATAGAATGATCAGGTATGTCTTAAGAGTTCCTCTTTCATTTATTTTTGAACTTTCAAGTCTAATAGCTTTTAAAAGGATAATTCTACTGCTTTGAAAGTTGACAATAATCTGGTCAGAATGTTTTAACAGACTGTGCTTAAATTCAACTTAATCTGATAATCCCTTCATTGTTGTTGCTCCGGGGTTTACATCCTGTGATTTGTCCTTTTCATTGCAGAGCTAGCACTGCTACGAAAAGATTTAGCGCTTGAATAGACCCTGTACTTCAGAGCCTGTTTTCTCAGTTCACATTTTTCCAGAGTGTGTATTTCATCCTACTATTTTGATAGGTTAGGACAGTCAATTGAGTTATACATCATTTTAATGTTTAGAGTCTGGTCGTTAGCATTCCGCCTTTATCTGAAAATCCATGTCTGGCGACGTTTTGTTCGTTTTGTGATGTAGGGTCACATCTTATAGTCGCACATTTTGTTGTTGTTTTTGTTACGGCATTGTTGCTGATATCACTAACCTCATTAAACGAACTTTTTGATTCTTCTTGTGACAGACCTGGAACATCTGACCTTGTCTGCTCCATTTTTTTCCCGAAAAAGTACACATGTTCCTTGCTCTCGTCACATCGTACACCCGATTCCGACTTTGGCTCGTTGAGATGTGCGTCTGCATCATCCACACATTCTCTCGTTAGAAGGTCGAGATTCTGCTCCTCAGTGGCACTTCCCCGAGCAGTAAGCTGTTGCATGCCCTCTAGAACTGGTACATCTCCATGCACTCCTTCAATCTGCATGAAGCATTTCGTGGTATTACCCATGCCAGTCTCAAGAAGCCTTCGGCCGAGCAGTGCGTTGATCGTCATTGACTTGCCGCTGCTAGTTCTAAGAAATTAATTGAAAAACAAGAGATAAGAAGAGAGGCTGTATTAATATCATGTGAATTCATTTTTAATGTATGCATTTTTTTTTTGTATGAAATGAAAATTGATATTGACTGCTGCACTAAACTTATGAAATCACGGTGCACTTTCGTTAAAAATAATACGGTTGTAGCGAGATTCACAAAATTATCCTGTCCCCTGATATACTGTTCTTTGATCATCTGATAAGTATGAAGGGATTCCATAAGGATATATTTACTTTCAAACCTGTTCACCCTACATTACTAAAGTTACAGAAAGAACTTACTCATGAATAATTCGAGCTATTCTTGCGGGCATGGACAATGGAAAAAAAAAAAAAGATAAGTTCGACTCATAAGTTTTCATCTGAAAGCTGGGAATTAATTTCAGTACATCTACTCCCAGAGACCAATGCCTGTTGAGACGGACTGCTAAGATAACAATTTGAAACTTTTCCAGTAACCCTCTTCTTGATTCTAGAGAAAAAAAAATGCCCTTTTACCTAACTTGTCATTTCTAAACCCTTGTACCCCTTTTCATTTTTTTTTTCATTATTCTCCTTGAATTTTGAATTATCTTGAAGAATGTCATGAAGGACCTACATTTCACTTGAATTTCAACCTCCTACCCCAGACTGAAAGAAACGTTGAAAGAAAGGCATCTCAGGAGCCCAGAATGCGATACCTGATCGTGCATCACAAAACAAACAGAAAGCAGGACCCCTTGATTTTACGTAAGGACTAAAAAAAGATGAAATAAATCAACTGGGTCAATCTTGAGTTTGTCATATTTTCGGAACGTGTGTTTTCATCAGTTTTTCTACAATACCTTTCTGGGGGAGGGAAGAATGATCAGGTATGAACTAGAGGACCATTTTCATTTCTTAACCCTAACTAGGCCGGGGGGGGGGGGGGGGGGGCTCCGAGGCCCCCCCCCCCTCGACGTTCCGCGCGATGTATCGCTAACGTGAAAAGCTATCGCCGCGACGTTTCATGACTGTTTTTCTTTCGAGTCTCCCGCATCTTTTGACACCAAATTTGCGATGCCCGGGTGCGCGGTTCCGAAGTTGCGCATAAATATGAACGTGCATGTCAGACCAAAAATTGCTCAAAAACGTGAATTCGTGTACAATTTCAATGCAAACTGTGCTTACAGGCAAATTTTATAAAAGCATGATTATTTGGGGGTTTTATTGATTAAACTCAATTATTGATATATTTTCTTGTTCGGAACAATGTCGCGGACAAGTTTCATCGAAAAAAACAATGAAAAACATAAAGTCGAAAAAACAAAGAAATACATAAGAAATTTAAAAAACAATAAAATACTTAAGAAATTTTTTTCTGATGGCACAATTTTTTCTCTTATATTTGCTCAGGACACTAAAAAGAATATTCACACAAAAATGTGCCCATTTTGAGCTTTATTTAGTGATTTATACCAAATTGTTTGATTTCATGCATCATCATGCATAAATTAGCATAATTTAGCATAAATGATATTTTTTTTTTAAATTTAACTTCATGGTACTTTAGATTACATCATAGGCAATGTATGTGCCAATTTTCGTGGCGATCGTGCGGCCGACGGCCGAGATCTGGAGGGGGGCCTGGGAGGCCCCCCCCCCCCCGGCTCTATGATCTACCTAAATAGCCCGGCCTAGTTAGGGTTAAAATCCTTTGTACACTCTTCACTTTCAAGTCTTATAACTTTAGAAAGGATAATTCCACTGTTTTGTAAGTAAGCATTAATCATGAACACAATGTGTTAATAGAACATGTTAATTTTTTAGCCTGATCTTCATTGTTGTTGCTCCGGTGGTCAACATCCTGTGTTTTGTCCCTTTGATTGCACTGCCAGCGCGGCTTGGTGAAAGATAAAGCGCTTGAATAGATTTTGTACTTCAGAGCCTTTTTCTCAGTTCACACTTTTCCAGATTGTGTGCTTTCTTTCCAGTATTAATGTATATGTTGGTAAGAGGATAACATTTGAATTGAGTTATACAACATTTAACACACACAACCTAAATTGGTAGGCAGGACTAATAAGAAGCTAGTCCAGATGGTGTCACCCTGGACTAGTGTTATTCTAGTAATGCTAGCTTGACTTGCTTATTGGACTACCGTGAAGTTAGTAATGACTACTGGACTTGGTAAGCCAAGGCAAGTAATGACTTCTGGACTTGCATAATGCTAGTCATGATGTTAGTTAACACTGCTGGACTAGGGAAATCAAGCTAGTAATGAGCATAAAACTACTCATCATGTTAGTAGTGATTGCTGGACTAGTTAGGCAAAAGATAGTCAAAGAGTGCTGGACTAGCACAAAGCTAGTCATGTCTGCTGAACTAAGTTACTAGCTTTGGATTTCCATGCTAGTCATGACTGCTGGACTAGCATGAGACTTGTAATGGATGCTGGACTATGCTGAGTAAGGCTAGTCATTGCTGCTTGACTAGAAAACGACTAGCTTTAAACTAGTGTAGATGGTGTCAAGTTACACTAACATAGAGCTAGTACAAACAGCTAGACTAGCTTATTGCTGGTCTGGCCCTTTTGACTAGCTTTCACCAAACCTAGTGCAGCATGCGTGACAAGCGAAAGCTAGTCAAGGTCTCGGAGATGAATCTGTAATGAAATTGCATGTATGCAGATAATGTAACTGTGACAAAAATACATTAAAACAAAAGCAATAATATCAGGTTAAAAATCTCAAATTTTATTCATCCAACGAATGCAGCAAATTAATGTAGGCATCATGAATATCACAAATGAATCTTACATAATTGAAAAGAAATTGAATTGCAGCATTGAATAAACATATGAATATACAGGGTTACATAAAAACACTCAATGCACAATGGGAAGCATGAAATAAATCAAGAGTCGAGCTCTACAACTGCATATCTCCTTATATACAACATTTATATAAAATTGAACCCGTAAATGGCCATGTGTTGTGAACTTGCAACCCAAAAGGGTGGACCAAAAAAAAAAAAAAATGTTATGATTCATTGTTATATGAGCTCATTAAACACATGAAATTGTGACACGGCAAGTGATAGAATAAAAAAAAAACGATGAAGGTGCGGGGGAGGTGAGGGGGAGAGGGGAGAGAAACGGTACACATAAAGTCTATGGGAGCGATTTTTTTTTAATTATGTGAATAACTTTGCTATACTAGGAACTAGGCAGTTGATTTTGGTTTTTTCTTACAGCTAGGACAGGTATAATAATCCAACTCCAAATGCATTATAAATTTCTCAATGATAATTATCTCAAATCTAGTCACAAAAGCTTTAATCATATGACCAAGTCAACTTAACACTATGAGAGCAAATTTATTATAATTCATAATTTTGGTATAATATGGGCTACAAACTTGATTTGAGTCTTTCTCATCCTTCTCATTATTTCAGCTTCATAACGCATGTTTTATTGTACAGTGTATTAAGAACTATAAATTATATGTGGCTATACAACTCGAAATCTGTGTCAAGGAGTAGCCGCAAGGCAAAGTCTGAAACTAAAGCAGAAATTCATTCCCAAGGATTGTGTACTAAATGTACAGTACATGTATTTTGGAATTTAATTAGAGAAATCTGACTCTGGTTGCTTTCTTACAAATGATTATAACATAGGCATATAGTAATAACTCATTGAGATAATGTGTGTGGTTCCTATACAATTCCGTTATTACAGAGTATATTTCATAAACTTTCACACACAAACACATTACTGTCCATAAGAATAAGATGTAATGAGGCTTGCAGTGATGTAACATCCAATACAAATGTAGGTACATGTAATGTATTAATCTGATCTAAAAATACAACAAACGGAACAAATTCACAAAAATGTCAGATTTTGACTTTCTTTTTATATCATGCCATTTTGTACAGAAAGGATGCATTTCTGAAGGTGGTATCAAGGTATGAAATCAGACTAGTACAAGACCGATGTTAGTACACAAAACAGTCTGTCCAAAGGGGTTTTCCGAGGTATTGTCATGAACAACATTTCATGAATATTCTTTATCTTTAAGGTATCTACTTAAAACGTATCTTGACTGTAAGGCTTTCGGGTCTGGAGAGCAAGATTTTTTTTTCCTCTCTTGGGGCCCTATCTTCTGCCCCCCCCCCCCGAGCCCCAAGGAGGTTATCATAGGTATTGAGGCATTGTCATGAACGTATATTCTTCACCTATAAAGATATCCACATACACCATATCTTGCCTATAATGCTTTTGGATCTGGAGCACAAAAGTTTCTCTCATCTTCCCTTGCCCCCCCCCCCCCTCGACCACATGCTCAACATGAACAACCTTGGGACCCTACCCACTAAGGATGATCCCAACCAAGTTTGACTGAAATCTGGACTCCGGTTTGAAGAAGATGGACATGTGCTTTTTCCCCTTGGCCCCCACCACCGAAACTTGGGTCTTTCCATGAACAAACTATATTCTTTATAGGTAAATGTATAGATCTACAAATAACATATTAACTGCATTGTTTTGGGGTCTGGAGAAGAAGATTTTTAAAGATTACCCCCTTTTTCCCCTTGGGGCTGTCCCCCTGGGCCACATGCTCCACATGAACAACTTTTGGTCCCTACCCCCTAAGAATGATCCCCACCAAGTTTGGTTGATATCCGCCCACCAGTTCTTGAGAAGAAGATGAAAATGTAAAAGTCTATGCACGACGCATGACGAACAAAAAGCGATCGATCGCAATAGCTCACTCAAGCCTTTGGCTCAGTTGAGTTTAAAATAGACACAATGAACATTACCCACTTCACTAGCAGTTGTTAAGACCACATTTTGAAAACAGTACATGGATCGACCAGTCTCTGTCCTAAAAATAGATCTTTTTTTTTTCACCAGAAAGTCAGTTTCTGACTAAAGGCAGTTTATTGTGTTACTGATATTTGATCATCTAATATTCAAATTAAATATCAACTAGCACTAATTGACAAAATTTGAAACACTTAACCAAAATAAACTAACAATTATACCTCAAATGACCTTGTTTTTTTTACTTTTGAGGCTTTGACCCTGTCATGTGACTTCAAAGTGTGTCATAAGGGGAAAGTTACCATAGTGCACCTATTATCCAAGTTTGGTTACGATTGAAGTTCAAAAAAGTTACTGAAACTGTAACAGATGGACACATGGAAGGAAGCATGGATGAACATACAGAATTTGGATCGTTTTTGTGTCATCACAATATTTGGTGAATACTGCCAGTTGTTCGGGAAAATAAAATCTTCCCTATAATAAGGTTGTTTTCAGGGCAGCTTGAAGTTTCAAAACAAACTCTTTTCATCGACGAGCCCTGTTCTACTTTTAGTGTTGAAGTGCTGCAGTACGTCCTGGTAACAGCTTCATGTTCAACTACAGATGAGCCTGATGAGGCTGACTCTTCAACAAGAATGTAAGTTCTAACTTCAGAGGAGCATTTAATGTATCTCAAAAGAGGAAAAAGCAAGGATATGTATGTAGGCCTATACACCGATGGTAGCTGTCTCTTCTCGTTGGGCTTCTAATCTAACGTTGGAATTGTGTTCAGTCAGGGGCTTGGTGGGAGCTGCAACTACTCTCTCTCTGCCTGAGTTGATGAGTGGTGTCATAGCTCCTCATGGTCTCCAAACGATACTCAATGAATCCCGAGATCCTTGTCATACAGGTACTCCTGAAATATAAGAATGCATTGTAGGTCAAAGCTTTTTCTCGAGTCTCAACAAATTTCACTTTGGCACAGAGTTGACTATAACTGATGAAGATCTGATAGCAGTAGAAATACATGTAGTGGCATTTTTATGGAAGAAAACGAGAATAGGTTTATAATAAATGAACGGCGCAACTGGCATGTTGGAGCTTACGTTACATTACGTTACGTTGGAGTTTACGTACATCCAACCTAAGTCATGGAATCAGACCAATCTGCACACAAAATTTATTAGACATCTATGAACATGTACATCAAAGATTATCAAAAGCCCCCACATTGCCTGTATATTTGCCCAATGATTTAATCAAGACATAGATGCAATTAATTTCCCTGTAAAGGCCATTTTTTTTTTTTTTTTTTTTGGGGGGGGGGGGGGGGGCTCATGACCATATCCCGAACAACTTTGGGTCCTTGCCCCCTAACTAAACAAGGATGATCAACTCCTAGTATGGTTGAATTCTGTCCACTATCTCTGGAGAAAAGTTGAAAATGTTCAAGTTTTTAAAAGCTAGATGAATAAGATACCATGTATGTCACTTAAGCTTTCTGCTAAAGAGGGCTAAAAAGTTGTAGATCACATAAACTTATGAGTATAAACTTACATATCCTTGTGCACCTTGTGTGGTGTCTCACAAAGTGGGGTACTGCATCGCAACTGCCTTGGCTTCAACGCGTCTTTTGCTCACTACTTGGGTATCTGAATTTAAAAAGGAAGCAAGAAGAATGTTAATCATATTCTACGAAGCAAATATATAACATCAAAATATTGACCCTCATTTCAATCTTTTAAGGGGCTGAACTATTTTCATGTTTTTTTTTTTTCTTGGCATTAATTTCTATTGCTATTCAGTACCGCTGTTTCAAGTACATTTATTCATGTGCTTCTTACACCAAATATCAGTTAATACAAATGAAAATTTCATGCATATGGGTTAAGTGTGGATGTGCACAGTTAGTAGAAAAATACAAGATGTGATTATCCATCGAACTTTATGGCAAATCAATTTCCATTTTTTTTTATTCATCATTATTATAATTATATCATAAGTATTAGGACTATTATCATTTACATGTGGCCCAATGGGGCTACCAAGAAAATAAGTCAGCGCGAAGTCTTGTAGGTACACTCTGTTTACATGTTTCATACAAGTATATCAGTCTTTATTTTTAAATCTATAACCATCACTTCATTTACAATGTTATACTTACCGGTCCCTTCATTTTTTTTTTTTTTTTTTTTTTTTTTGGGGGGGGGGCACATTTTAGACTGTTATTCTCTATATTTGAGAAGACAAAAACAAAAGTGAACAGGCAAATTAGATGGTGCTATATTGCACGGAAATGTATAGTACAAGACATGACAATGGGAAACTGGTTTTCCAGACCAGTATTCAAACAATTGAACTTACGCTGTACAGTTTTCTGCTTCCATTATCAACAAGAAATATGCTACGATGATCTGGATATTAAAGCAGGTGTCTCCTTGGAGCAGTCAGAACTCCTTCCATCAGCTATTGCAGTATCTCCTCCCCCTTGGAGTGATGTGTGTGTTGAATTCCTGGGCAAATAAGTAAAATTTAAAGGTTTTACAAATCATACAAATTATGGCATGAGGATAATAGGTCCCTCCAGTTTACATTATAAATTTGAAGTGCAAAATCATTTAATATACATATTTGCCATAAGCAACGTTCAGCTCTACTTACACTACTCAAGACTGACCATAACATGGTTTTCACTTCTGTCGATACAGCAAGTACACATTTTTCTTAAATACGAGTACTAACCTCTCAAGGCTTTCATTTTCAGAGAGAAGGACAGCTCCAAAACTGCTCCATGAAGAATAATTAATACTTGAAAATCATTTCTTCAAACAAAACAAAACCAACAAAGCTTTCAGTCTCTTAATGTAGCCTCTTATGTAATTACTGAGACTCTAGAATGTAAAATAAATGTGAATCAATTTCAAACTAGTCTCCCTTCATTAATCATCGTGGAAAACAACAGAATAGCTTACAGCAGGGTTAGTGCAATGGAAGTCCATATCTCAGAGGCTCCTTCGCTGATGTTGGCCCGGTGTTTCCAGCATTCGTCAACCCTGCATTCAATGGCTAGTCGTTGGCCACATCTGTTACATGTACTTCTTCAATCTGGTGATCTGCACCCTCGTGGTGTGACAGAGACTGTACAGCTATCAATCTGTCTTCGTTCTCCAAATGATGACCCCTATACCGAGTTCCTTTAAATCACCATCACTCCCGAAGAACTGTCATGTTACGTCTTTTTATCTGGAGGAAAGCATGAAAACACAAATGTTCAGAAATGGATTTAGAACTCATCTCCACAAGACAAATCATATGCAGTTCCGTTTTGTTCACACAAATACTAAGTGTGCATCAATAGAAAAGCTAGAAATCACTTTTTAGCTACATCGATCAGCATAATTATTTAGAAAGACCCAAAGATGATCTCTGCCAAATTTCAATGCCTAAGGTCACCTGTAACTTTCATAAAAAACAATGTTCAAATATAGTACCCGTTGTCGTCTGCTAAAAAGGGGGATCGATCTCCATGATGTGTGAGCACGTTGATCTTCAGCTAGAAGTGTGATGTCACAGTGGACTAACACTTAACAGTGCATGCATCGTATTTCTTACTTAGATGATTGCCACACATGACGTGGGAGTGCAATAGCACTATGGTATTCTCCCAGCTGTGTGGATGCTCGAATGTGGTGGCAAATAAAAGTCCTTTTTACTACATAGGTCATCACAATTATATAAATCACCAAATTTCACCATTTTTTTTTATTACCGTATCAATCGAGATCACCTTCTGGCAACACAGTGTCAGTGATTCGGCTGTCGACTCAATAGCAATGTAGAGTTTCTAGACGCTTCTAGTCTATTGCATTAACCCTATTTCAACTGGGCTATTGGAGACCAAGTTTTTACGGGGGGTGACCCCCCCCCCCCCTTTCAGATCTCGGCCGCCGATCGCGCGATCGCCGCAAAATTTTGCCTGAAAATAGAGCCGGATGTCAACTACAAGATTACACGGTCATACAATAGAAAAAATTTTGATTTTATATTTTTGAATAAATTAATTATGTAAATCTATGCATGAAATTATATTTTTACATATAATTCCAACAAAAAGACTGAAGGATTGCTAAATTTTTGTGTCAGAGTTCCTCAAGACACATCAAACAATTTTCTTTTTAAAAAATAGCGCAGTCAAAATCAGTCTCTTTTGTTTTTTTATTGTTTTGTTAATTTTTCATGTATTTTACTGTTTTTTCGATCTTTTGTTTTCCATTGTTTGTTTGTTTTTTCCAAAATTTGTTGCAGACACTTTTTCAAGCTTATCTACATTAGAATTGATTAATTTCAATGGTTAAAAGTTGAAATAATCTAATTCATATCAATTAACCAAAAAAACAAAAAACAAACAAACAAACCACAATTTGCATAGGATTTGCACAGAAATCATGAATTTGAGCTGTTTTCAGGTTGACATGCATATATGCAAAACATTGCGTAACTTCAAAACGGTGTACCCGGACGTCGCAAATTTGGTCTCAAAATATGCGGGAGACTTCAATGAAAACAAGTCATGAAATGACGCGGCAAAATCTTTGCGCGTTGTGGAATCGTGGCGTGAAATGTCGAGAAGGGGGTCAATTTGACCTCCCAGTTAAAATAGGGTTAATTATAGCACAGCTTTATATACGTCGATCTCTAACCGTGGTCTAAACTCGACCAGACGTCTCCCTCTACATACTTTACAGTGATCATCTCTGTGTGCATGATGCTATGCTTGTAGTCATAGAGTTCATACCACTGCACTGTAGGCCTAACGTTAGGTCTATAATACCGCAAAGAAACCGGACCTAGGCCCTAGGATATAGCTTATCCTGGAAAACCGTTCAATGTAGGCCCTAGATGTTTAACAGTGGTCTAGGTTCTGCTTCTACTACGTTCTAGGGCTAAATCGTGATATCGGTCCCCTCTCATTCTGCGTGTGTGTCTCCACTAATGCGCAAAGTCTATGGAGGTTGAAAGAAGTCCCCAGCTACATGTATAGATATATAGCGGTGAAGGGTGAGTGGGGACCTAACCGCAGTTCTAGACTACCTACTAATACTAGTTGGGCCTAACCCGTTAATAGTAGGCCTATTTCGCGTTAATGCTGTTTTAGTTGGAATAGAATAAATGAGTAGGGCCTACAATTAACGCCAACGGTTGTGAGACTTGTTTAGACTAACGGTTAGACTTTTACAGTTAGACTTAGAGTAAGCCCTACCTCGGTAGAACCCCAACTTAAGTACATGTAGACTAGACCGTGTCTAGTTCTATTAGTTTCTCTAAGATCTAACATTACACTGTTACGTGTAGTAGTTAACGTTAGCTAGGCGTACGACTAACGTTCTGGAGAATTTAGACTCAGAGTTTAGTGTGTTCCAATATTTTCTGAAACGCATAATGTTAACGTTAGAACTTTTAGAACTCTATTAGAAGATAGCTCCTGATGATCGATGTATCATGAGAGGCATTTTTTTCAACTTCGCTCTAAAGAATCTAGGTGCCTACAAAAGTACAAGTAGCCCCCTCACACAGTTACAATGTCAGATGTACAATGTCAATGACGGTTACATTCGTCACGAGTTCATTTTTGTTAATTTTGGAAATCATAACCTGGTCTAGACTCTATTTTGTTTGAAAAATGCGTTTCTAACGTTAAAAAGTTAAAGACTTATGAAATAGTCCGCGAATAGGCCGGGCCCCATCCCAACATGCACAAAGACTCAAAGTATTATTAGATCCTAACACCACAGTTGAGTTTCGGCCTCGGATTCTAGCTGTTAGGTGTTTATGGTAAGGTAACTGCGACCAGCCCCATAGCTAACTGTGTACACTAACGTTACAAGGAGCGTCCCGGGCCCGGGGTTATTCGTAAGGTAACTTAGATGGTCGTTTACGGAGAGGTAGTAGTCCATAGTACTGGAAAAACTCAACAAGTTATAATTAGATCGATCTATGGTTTGCTTACCTTCAAAAATGTGAATAATATCTCCGCCCCACTCCATTTGAAGACAGAAATTTTCTCACGTCCATTACATCCAGGCTCTGATTCTCACGATTGTCGGTCACACGCACGTAAATCCTATGCATATAACACACGCACAGCACATCGTATACACATGCACACAGTACGTCCACGCACAGGCGACAGACGCGTCGCTCAGGTAAACCTTCCCGCGCCCAAACCAGGGGAAATTGCGGCTGGTGATTGGCTTAAAGTAAACACATGACAGGGGAATTCTCAATTTCTATTGGCCTAACCAAATGCATTCAAATAAGTATTCACTGGAATTCACCCCAGTTCTGCCAGCTTGACTTACTAGTTCACGGTAGTTCCTTCAGTTTTACTAACATGCGCTGTTTTCGTAAGATCAACGAGTTTATGATAGTTTCTCCACTTCGACTAGCTTTACACTAGTTCCTCCACTTTGACTAATTCTTGGCGTATACACTGCAAACTAGTACAGCATACAATTCTATGCTAGTCAGACTTGATTGACTAGCTTTGGGTTAGTAAACCATGGCCTGATTTAATCCAGCAGAGCATTACTAGCTGCATTGCCGCATTTTACTATCATCATGTTCGTATAGCAATTTTTACTAACCGTGCTCGACTAGTTTAATGCTAGTCAGGCCAGGAATTGACCCATTTAGGTTGTGTGTGAAAGCCTAGAATATGCTCTTTCAGAATCTGCCCCTAACTTTAAAAAAAAGGAACACACGAATAAAAAAAAAAAAAAAAATCTATGTCTGGCGATTTTTTTTTTGTTGGTTTTGTAATGCAGGGACACAATATATTATGAAGTTGGGATTGGAAATACATGCACCAACAATCCGGAACGATTCTGCCTTGTTCAGTATGGATAAGGTGGGAGCATCAGTAGGAAATACTCTTCATGGAGCAGTTTTCAGGAGTCACTTTGTCTTTGGAGTGGAATATTCCGTAGTTTTCCATAATTTCCAGGAGTGTGTTACATTGAATATCTAAAGCATTAGCCAGTAAGCCAGACTCAGTCAAGCATACAAGCACTGTCACTGGCTCTCAGCAAAATAGCTTAAAGTTATGCAATGAATGCTATCTTCAAATGTGACTACTGGCTAGACGGAATGAGGTTCCCAGTAAACAAAGATAGTACATACCTCCGTCTCCTTCTCATGACTGCTGGCTTAGATGATATTTTAGTGACTGACACAAATTTCATCGTCACTATTGAATTACTGTTAATATTACCTATTTAGATAAGAGAGCTGTGACGGGAAAGCATTAATCTTAAGTACACGGATCGCGCTAGCCATACATATGCTTTCTTGCTATCATGTCGTCATTTAGAGTGACTGTTGCTCATCAATTAATCTCGAAGGCATCCAAATATAAGTCAAAATTGCAGCAATGGCTCTCTTACCAGAAGCCATGTTTTTTGGCGTTTCAACGAAGCAGAAACTGGTTCGAAAATTTGGATTGAGCGCCACAGATAGGTTCCGCCCCTAACAACGACCAAAGTGATCTCATTGGTCAGTTTGCTGCTTGAAGCTAAACGAAGCGTGAAGCTCGCACACTGCCCAGTCGACTAGTGCGTGCGGGTGGGGGTACTGCGCTATGATCAGCCGCTTCTCACATCCTGGTCACTGATTGGTTAGTGAGGAGACCGCCGACACTGATGTGCTTGAATGAACTCTTCGGGGGTTGCTAGGGCTTGCCTTCTATTGTCCAGAGGTGAAAACTGACTTGCGTGTCCCTTGATCACGATTGCGTCGAAAGGAAAACTTTTAGGGCGCTTTTCTCGAAACAGTCTCGACATGCTCTCTTTTAAACGTCGATATCTCCGCAGCCGATTATTTTGTTTTATAAAATGTGTTAAATATCAATTTAAAGCAGAAAGATTAGGGGATTATATCATGCAATTTTCAAATAATCGACCTCGCCCGACTAGTGCGTGCGGGTGGGGTACTGCGCTATGATCAGCCGCTTCTCACATCCTGGTCACTGATTGGAGGTGAAAACTGACTTGCGTGTCCCTTGATCACGATTGCGTCGAAAGGAAAACTTTTAGGGCGCTTTTCTCGAAACAGTCTCGACATGCTCTCTTTTAAACGTCGATATCTCCGCAGCCGATTATTTTTTTTTAATAAAATGTGTTAAATATCAATTTAAAGCAGAAAGATTAGGGGATTATATCATTCAATTTTCAAATAATCGACCTCGCCCGACTAGTGCGTGCGGGTGGGGTACTGCGCTATGATCAGCCGCTTCTCACATCCTGGTCACTGATTGGTTAGTGAGGAGACCGCCGACGCTTGATGTGCTTGAATGAACTCTTCGGGGGTTGCTAGGGCTTACCTTCTTTGTCCAGAGGTGAAAACTGACTTGCGTGTCCCTTGATCACGATTGCGTCGAAAGGAAAACTCTACCCCCCCCCCCCCCAAGGAAAAACGCAGTATCTAACATTTTTGGCGATTTTCACTGTTTTGCATAAATATAGTCAGTGGGCAATCCTTCTTCATATGACATATTCAGATTTTTGAAAAAATGTTTAGAAAGCCACTTTTCCGTAACTGCCAAACGCAGTATGTACACTCAACTTGCACTTTCCCCAAGGAAAAACGCAGTATCTACATGATGAATATTTCCCCAAGGAAAAACGCAGTATCTACAAAGCTAGTCTTAATTACCAGACACTGTTATTTATATATGTGAATACTTTGCCGGTTGTTCTGTAATTTGAACGTAAATTACTTTCTTTAGATATACTTGCTCAATAATAAGACATAATGTTCAAAATATCTAACCGAAACAATACTGATTAGTAAATATTTTGATGAGATCGTGATCCTAATATAAAACACAGTGTGTGATTAAGACTAACCGAGTGCACATTAAACAATACAACACAACACTGACAGCTTGCAGCTAGCTGCACTGATGCTGTGCAGCAGTCAGCACAGGGCCCGGCTAGTCAGCATACAGTGGGAGTGTGTACTTGGAATAAAACAAAATGTTGTCGTGGGGAAAGTGAGCCTAGCCCTCAAGAAAAATTTATCTGCAGATAATGAGTAAGTTATTCAAAACTATTTCAATATTGAAAGAATAAAGCTGATTGTTTGTCACACGAAGCGAAGTAAACACAAATGCATGTTTGTCACACGAAGCGAGGTAAACACAAATGCATACATTTGTGTTTACTTCGCTTCGTGTGATAAACGATCCGCTTTATTCTTTCATATTCTACCTCAATGATGAACATTATCCGTACTACAACTTGTTGTGAAGTAACTTTGTTAAGCCTAGACCCTTGTCAAAATTCCTCAGGCTCCGAATCCGAAAGTTTCTTCGAAAGGCAATAGATCTATTTGTGTTGTATCGGATAAACGTCAGGTTATGTAACATGTTACACCCTCCCTTAGATCTAAGTCTAATTCTTTTAGACTTGTCTAGACTAGACAGTAGGCTATGCCTAACGTTTGAGTCTTGCGTCTCTTTTCTAATGTTAGACTTAACGTTAATCAGAACTTTCAGGGTCCGTATTCCGAAAGTCTAAAGAAAGATCTAGTGTAGGACTTGAATAGGCCTACTCTAGGGCAGGCCTGTAGTAAGAAGTCTAAAACTTAACCACTTTTTAGAATCCTAAGTCTAGTGAAGTGTCAATGTTCAATTATCTACTCCATACCATACTTATGTCTTAAAATTACAGAGTTGACAATACTATAGATTAGGGTCCATGGGAAAAATAGGTACCCACGGTAAATGGACGAAATAGAGAAAGTTAAGAATAAGTTGTATTTTAATTCTTATCGGATCTAGACAGTGTCTAGACTCTAACTGGTTAGTGAGACTGGGTTGCGTAAAATGCATGCATGATCCCATGCTGCATGCTACATAACTTACAACGAATACAAGTAAAAAAAAAAGTTACGTTACAAATTTACATGACGTTAAACTGAGGTTCAATCCAGAAGGAATAGGCCTAGAGAGCGGATGTCACTTCATTCTAGACCGGTTCTAGATGTATTTTTTTTTTAATCAAAGAGTCCTGGCTCGTGTAGGGCTTAAACCTTCTGCAGTTCTAACGTTAGGCTATTTTTTTTTTCTGTGAGCATCGTGCATGTAACTATAGCCTGAGGCGGTAGACTCGTGTAGCCTGCTACGTAGCCAGCCTAGAATAAACGATATAAAAACTAGACCTAGTCTAGATCGATCTAGGTCCAGACATCCGATTTAGATTTATTTTGGTCTAGACAGACTGTAACCTAGACTGTACAGATCTAGATCTAGTATTATAGATGCTAGTTAGCGGCTAGGCCATGTAGCATCACATTACAGCCCTGGCAAGCTTCATATTAAACACGTATCGACGTAACGTTAGGCCTACAGCAAGATCGGTCTGGGATACACTTTTAAGCAAAACGTTCCAAGAACGATCTGTTATTCAATAATCTTATGAAGCCTACTCTGTAATCAGGGCATAAATGGGGGGGGGGGGGGATGGAGGATGCATCCCCCAGGGCCAGAGAATACTTGAACAATGATGTATACATGCATACATAATTATGGCAGAAGATTAATCCAAGTCATTCCGCTGTAGATACTGCGTTTTTCCTTGGGGAAATTCGTTCCATTGTAGATACTGCGTTTTTCCTTGGGGAAATCAGTTAATTGCGTGGGGTTTCCCCAAAGTATCTACATTTTCATCAATAACTGAAAAACAAAACAAAAACACAAAATGATATTTTCCAGGAAAATTGGTAGCTAGATAGACTAAAATTCTACAGTGAAGGAATTTTCAAAAAGATAAAATGGTGAAATCTCGGTTGTTTAGAAATGGAGCTGGATGGAGATACTGCGTTTTTCCTTGGGGGGGGGGGGGCAGAACTTTTAGGGCGCTTTTCTCGAAACAGTGATTTTCCAGACGTCTCGACATGCTCTCTTTTAAACGTCGATATCTCCGCAGCCGATTATTTTTTTATAAAATGTGTTAAGTATCAATTTAAAGCAGAAAGATTACGGGATTATATCATGCAATTTTCAAATAATCGACCTCGCCCGACTTTAGGATCATTTTGTTGTAGCGGGTCACATATATCAAGTCATTTCCTAATCCCCTCTAACTGTTTTTATTTTCCCTCCAAAAAGTTTGACTGATGAGTTAAAGCAAGTACATTTTCAACCTCAATGGACCTTTTTGCCTTGTACAGACAGATAGAGTGGTTGATCAATGGAATTAATGTAAGACTCCACTGCATTTAATGAAGCTCATATTTGTAACTTAAAACTAGAGGATAATTACGAATAAAATATCTTCGTTAAGTGAGTGATGGAAGTGAAGATTCCCGACCAAGTCAATTAATCTTGATACCATTTCCCAGGGATGATGAGGGTGCTGTTCGTTTTTCGGAAATCGGAAATTCGAAACACACAAATTCACCATATCTACAGATTCGTTAATCCCAAAATGAAAAAAAAAAATTCGTTAAAATAATCCTTACATTTGTGGCGTTATTTCAAAGTTGTTTTTTTTTTTTTTTTTTTTTTTTTTTTTTTTTTTTTTACAGGTTCGCTAATCCAAAAATGAAATAGGATTCGCTATCCAGAAGGCTCGAAAATGCTAGCATGAAATAGGGATCGTTATTCCAAAGGTTTGTTAATCCGAAAATGATATAGGGTTCGTTATTCCGAAGGTTCATTGATTGCAAAATGAAATAGGGTCCGTTATTCGGCAGACTCGTTATTCCTATTATTCGTTAATGTGAAAATGAAGTAAGGTTCGTTATTTCGAAGGTTCGTCAATCCGAAAAAAAGGAAAAAAGTCCCATTAATCCAAATCTGATGCTAAGGTTTGGTAATCCGAAAAAGCGAAATGTTTTCTAAATGGAATAAACTCATGACAAAATACGTTGTTGTGATTGTAAAGAAAAAAAAAATTGCTAAAATATTGCGCCATGAAAATTTGATATTGTCTCCAGGGAGGATGATACACATGTATGTTTTAACGTAAAACGCGTCATGTTGTATGAAGAAGAGTCGTAGATGAATAATCTTAATTCTAATTCAATGTGAACAATTATTTCCCTGAGTAATATAATTTAGAGCGTTGGGAACTGTATTTTTTTTTTGTATAGCCTTCCATCAGACACCCTCACATTTGATAAAACAGTAACGCCAGTAAGGTTATTACAGAGGATAATACTACGTGTTTTTTTTTTTTTTTTCAAAACTAAAAAGTCATACAGCCCATGAGTGATACGGCTCACAAGTCATACATCCCATGAGTTCGACACTACACAATAAAGGCTCACGAGACCGACAGTACGCAAACAAGACTCACAAGACCAACACTTGGCAAAGAAGGCTCATGAGGCCGTCAATAGGCAAAGAAAGCTCACGAGACCGGCACAAGGCAATGAAAGCCTACGAGACCGACACTAGGCAAACAAGACACACGAGACCGACAAGATTAACAGCGTCATCTACATGTCAATTACAAAAGTGTACTTGCAATGGGTGTTCCATGAAGGGGTAAAACGAATTACATTACAGTCATCGTCATAGGGGGAACTGATAGCTCTAGAAAACTTGTTTAGGCTAGTAAAGATTGCCGTATGCAATCTTTGTAGATAGTTTTGACTTAGGCCATGTTTTGAGTATTTTGAGAAATTATATAAAGAATTATTTGTTTTGATTATGTCAAGAATAAGTTTGAACTATGAGAATAAAAAGGCGCGGTTACCGAAACAATGTCGTAGTTCGATTAGACATGATGGGTAAAGTGAATTCATGACTTGACTAATCCTTACTGAATTGATGATCACTTCTGTAAACCATCAGTTATGTCTTGTAGATGATACCTCTGTAATCGTAGTCAAAATTCTTGTGAGCGATGAGACGAAAACCAACAAACAAAATGCCGTGTATCATCGCTCGAGATTCCAACATTTGGCGCCACCCGACCAACAATAAGTGACGAATCAAGTGGAATATTATATTGTGGGATAGCAGACTGTGTTACGATTTTTACATGTTTCGAGCAATTGTTAAAAAAAAGAGAAAATGAGGTAAAGTTCAAGAAAGTAGAAAAAAGCACGTAAATGCAGATGATCATGTTTGATAATCAAAATAAGAGATTACAATTTGCCGTGCGGATGTATATGATTGCCTTATTTACATGTCTGATTTCTGTAAACCATATCTATGTTATATTTAAATTTAAGTTCCCTTCCCTCCTTGATAAATGTTGTGTTCGGTTTTCGCTATAGGTATTTATTAGGAAACGCTGTAAAAACCACAACAAATGCCTACTATACATCAAGAGATGACCTATACATACATGAAACACAAAAATTCTGTACGTTCTGATATAATGCAACTCCTTGTTTGTTTGTTTGTTTGTTTGTTTGTTTGTTTGTTTGTTTTGAATTACCATGGTCTTTGTCGGGGGAAAGATGAAAAAAAGTAGTAGAGTGTATCACTCTCAAATCCGGATGATTGCGATAAGTATGTATCCCTGCCCTTTCTATACAGGTAAACGATTTAAGTTTGGTATGCTATTATAAAAGCCTGCATGAGTCACGCAGAAGAACTGATTCCGCGATCACTTGTAACCTTTCATAAAATTCACGCTTTAAGATAGTAACG
Organism: Diadema setosum; assembly: GCF_964275005.1. Classification (NCBI taxonomy): domain Eukaryota; kingdom Metazoa; phylum Echinodermata; class Echinoidea; order Diadematoida; family Diadematidae; genus Diadema; species Diadema setosum. Next base: position 1,179,486 of record NC_092694.1, on the reverse strand, counting down.
ATAGCTTGTAGGAGACAGAGTAAGTTATCGTCCCTGACTGTGGATCTGAACACAAAAGGGGAAGGAAAAATTATTTTACAAATTAGCAGACATAATGCCGATCCTCCAACACTGTTGCTCCATTCCGTCACTGATTCTGCTATCAATGGCGAAGAAAAAATACTGGTTGCGTGATTATCCACCCCTTGATAGCAGGAAGTTTACCTTTCATTGTTTAAGGCTTCGTTGATGCGGGGTTTAAGGCGTGAATAGTGTCGTCCGAGTTCTTTCATTCGAAATTCCTCAGAATACGCAAATCGAAATATACGATCACTCTAATAGAGGATACAACCTTAAGTTTCCCACCACTTGTACGTCACCAGTCTACACCTTGCACTTCACACCATCTGATTTCAACGGCACATTCTCACTCTCATATCTAATTCACCCAACACACTGACAAGTGAATTTTCACTCTTACTCCCGACGTCGTTTCTAGAGTGCGTCGTTCTTTGACATCATGTCAAAGGACGTCGTTTCCCGACGTCCGCCTTTGTACTTCGTCGTTCGGCACCATAGTCCAGAAGTACGTCGTCCTCCGACGTTCGCCCTGGAAGTACGTCGTTTGTACTTTTCGTTTCCAAAGTACTGTACTTCGTTCTCCGACGTCAGTTCTGGAAGTACGTCGGACGTACTTGTCCTTTCCAAAGTACTGAACTTCGTTCTCCGACGTCCGTTCTGGAAGTACGTCGGACGTGTTTGTCCCTTCCAAAGTACTGAACTTCGTGCTCGCAAAGGCTGCTGGACGAGTTGTCTTCTGCTGCAGAATCACCGGATGCCATCCTAGTCTCACCAGCATTCATTCCAACCAATACTTATCTTCTTTTGAACACCAATGCATCAAAACTTCAGAGGCGATGTACCGGAACACCAACTTGCTTATTTACAGGTATAGGTGTGTACATCCTCACGTTCAGAACACGTACCGTGCGCACAGACAGTACAAAGTCAATACTATCCCGAGGATCAATCTCTCTTCTCAACTGCTTAGCACGGAGAGTATGAACAGAGTAACGTGCGCGTATATTACAAGCTAAAGGGGTTGTTTAGAAGTGAAAAATGAGGTAGCTAATAGTACCTATGCTGAATTATTATAGGCATGGTTATTAATTTCCTTCTAAAATTTACTTTATTCTTTCTTTATTTTACACAGAGTTAAGCTATCCCTTTAAACTCTTCACAGTTTGATCGAAACCATTTAAATCAAACATCAACACCATATTCAGTCCCATAACTGATCATGTTTACTAATTAATCAACGTTAATTGTCTAAAATGTGTCATATGGCCACCCTGTATACAAACGTATACACACACAATGCTAAATGTATGTGTCAAACCTCTGTAACACAACTTTGAACTAACTGTAGGAATTATCGCTGCACTTATCATCCATACTTTTTATCACTATCTGAATCTCCACAAAAACCACTAATTGACATATAATCATTATTACAGAAGACTGACTTAAAGGAACAATTCAAACACTCTTTTAGAATGCATAGCTTGTTACATGTATAAATCAGCAGAAAGTAACCACGACTACATTGTGTTACTGAATTTCTATGAACACATTTTGCTCTAACAATGGTTTCGCACAAATTCCAAATGAAATGCACTACATACTACAAAAAATAAATATAATTTTGTTACACAACTCCCCCCTCTAATAAGCTTGGTCCCCAAGCTTTTCCCCAAGCTTAACAAATCAAGCTTAATTTATCTTTTGCATAATACAAATTCAAGAAACACACTTCTCAAGATTTCTGATCGATGAAACCAAACTACAAAGAACACTTGAAACATATCTGAAACAAATCAAAGTAACTCAAACTAAAGTGAACTGGCAAGAGAAAACAAAACAAAGAAAATACGCAGTATGGAACGGATGTCTTTCACAGAGTCCGGTTTACTGTCCATTCAACCTATCACTTATAGTCCATGTTCACTACACTCTAATTCACTCCATCGCCACTCGTTTCATCTCCTCTGTGACAATCTCGATGTATTCCCCAATCTTGCTGATGTACCGATCCGTGCGTCGGATGACAACGACGTTGTTTGGAATTACGAATTCCCTCATGCTGTCTTCAAGTACCGTGGACGCAAACGTCGACATCCCCCTCATCCGATTGACTGCTTCCCTGACTCTGTGCCTGCCGTCCAGCACAGTCTGGGTTCCTACCTTCCTGCGTCGCAGACTTCCGGTGAGGGACTCTTTCTTCCTGACGAGGTGGACTCGGCTGATGAAGCCTCCCGGTAGATACTCCTTGCTGGCGACGCAGCCCTTTCTGCAGATGCCTCAGGGGACGGAGACCTTCCATCTGTAGAGGCCGTTTTCACTGGCGAAGTCGCTCGAGAGGGCGTCTTCCCTCCCGGTGACACCGACAACTTGGATGCTTCTCGTGGCGGTCTCGGTTCCTCACGAACTGGGCTCGAAGGTGGCACTTCTACGGGAACGCTGTCCGGGGGGTTGCTGCTGTCTTCTCGCCGAGGTGACGCTGGAGGTGAGGGACTACGTCGAAGAGGAAGGCGTGTCCGCCTCGGGGGTGACCGACTCAGTCGCGAACGATGCTTCCCACTCCTCGACCTTCGTCGGGTGGACCCCTTCCTCTCAGGGGCCACTGTCTCGTGAGGTTGCTCAATCAGTCCTGTCCTGAAGGCTGTTTTTGACTGCTTTACTGCCCCAGTAAGTATGACTTCGGGCCCTGCGGGCACTCTCGTCTTCTCCGCGGCTACCATCCGGTAACAGAACGCTCGCCCATGCGGGTCTCTGCATGGGATATTCCCACATGGAGTTCGTAACTCTAGTTTACGGCAGTCTAGTACGGCGTTCGTCTTGATGAAGAAGTCGAGACCTAGAATTCCATCATTCTGTAGGTCTGCCACCGTTGCCTCGGTTACGAATTGAGTGTTTCCCAACTCAATCTCCACTGTTGCTTTTCCCACAATTTTCAGTGGGGAGCCGTCCACCAATTGAACAACCTCCGTGGAAGTTCGAAGAGAAGGCTTCTTTGCCTCCATGATCATACTGAACGCTCTCTCTGAGATGAGGATGTTAGATGATCCCGTGTCGAGAAGAAAAGTGATGGGTTGACCATTTGCCTTCCCTTCTACAAATAGTCCATGTCGTCTCGCATCTTGTGACATTCTCGGACTTTCTCCTTTTGTTTTGTCTTCGGACCGCTTCAACTCATTCTTCTTCTCATTTGTCTTGTTGACCTCATCTCTCTGTTCAGCTAGCATGCGAGTGGTTTCTCCATGAGATTGTTCCGTCGCGGCCCGCGAAGAATCTGATGCCTCCTTGAGTTGTGGGCAATCTCTCTTCAGATGTCCACTTTCATTGCAGTTGTAACATCGTCGAGTTTCACTTGTAGTTGAAGAGAGAGGCCTTGGCTGTGGACAAGTTTTCGCAACGTGGCCTTTTCTTCCACACGTGTGACACTTGATGTTTGGCCTACTTAGCTTATTCATACGTTCTTGGGCTTGGCTGGTAATTTGCTGGATGCGCTGTTCTCTTTTGGCGATCAAATTTTCGAGCAGTTTTTCAATTTGTCGTGAGTCGGTGCTGCAACATTTCCTTGCGTCTCCTCCAGTGATGCGCGACTATAACCAGACACTTTCTGGTCCCTTCGCCCGCCTTCCATCTTGAGGAACGCCTCCACATTCAGTGCTGCCTCCACCGCCGCGTCGAGAGTACGAGGCTGCGCTCGAAATAGACCCTCTCTGATTCTTTGATCCAGAATGGCATCCATAAAATGCCCCCTCGCAAGTCTATCATGGCCGTTATGATCAAAGTCAGGGTACGCAAGTGCTGTTAAGTCGCGGATGTGCTGCCCTAGCTCTTGCAGAGTTTCCTTTGGGCCCCCGCGTCGATGCGGCAACTCGGCCAAGAACACGTCTGTCTTACCGCCTGGACCGTACCGCTTATTCATTCGGTCAACCAATTCATGGTAAGTTAAGCGGCGTCCCGTCTGTTGTGACAACAACTTCACGACTGGACCTCGTAGACTTGCTGCCAAATATTCCGTGGCTTCCTCCTCTGACCACTTGTTAATTCTGCAACATGCTTAAAAGTGGCAGAGATAGTCTGATACTGGAGTTCTTCCATCACACCTATCGGGAGTCATCTTAGGTTTCGACAATCTTCTTGTGTCAAACGTCGAGTCAGGGTATGCCAATGTTTCTCTGTTGAATGCCGGCTGTGAAAACGGAGCATGTTGTCCAGGTAGGCCTCCCGCTTCTTCTGGCAATCGCTGTCCTCTGGGCTGGTCATAACCAACTTGACTGTCAAACTGCCCCATCGGTGAAGAGTGCAATGGTGACATCTCCGGTGCCCGTACTTGTGAACTTCTTGATTCTGCTTTTGGCTGCATCGACGTTGGCAGATCTGCCATCATCTGGTCGATTTCAGCCAAACTATTCTCCAACCGCTGCATTACATCCCGCGGCGTTGGACGTCGAATTTCAGAATCCATTTTGACTTTCTCCGAGGCAAAACTTTCTTACTAAATCCTGTTCCAGAGTATCCCACTCCTGACACCTATTTGTAGCGAACAACGGGGCCTTGGCACTTATGCAGACCGAGCCGACCGTCCGTTTGATCGAAATATACGATCACTCTAATAGAGGATAAAACCTTAAGTTTCCCACCACTTGTACGTCACCAGTCTACACCTTTCACTTCACACCATCTGATTTCAACGGCACATTCTCACTCTCATATCTAATTCACCCAACACATTGAAAAGTGAATTTTCACTCTCGCTCCCGACGTCGTTTCTAGAGTGCGTCGTTCTTTGACATCATTTACAAAGTACCGACGTCCGCCTTTGTACTTCGTCGTTCGGCACCTTAGTCCAGAAGTACGTCGTCCTCCGACGTTCGTCCTTTCCAAAGTACTGTACTTCGTTTTCCGACGTCAATTCTGGAAGTACGTCGGACATGCTTGTCCCTTCCAAAGTACTGAACTTCGTTCTCCGACGTCCGTCCAGATATTCAGTTTACCCACGGTGCAGCAAAGCCCGCTCGAGAATGCTCGCAAAGGCTGCTGGACGAGTTGTCTTCTGCTGCAGAACCACCGGATGCCATCCTAGTCTCACCAGCATTCATTCCAACCAATACGTATCTTATATTGAACACGAATGCATCACAACTTCAGAGGCGATGTACCGGAACACCAACCAGTCCAAGCAAGTACCCTGTGAGGGATAAACCTGAAATACCGTCTCAGGGCTATTCAGCGGCTCAACGAAGCGTTGCGATCGTTATCTCTATTCTCATTGCCGGTCGTTCCGATTTATGACTAGAAATTCTGCGGATTTTGCTGGCTCGTGCGAGCGCTGCACACTCGCCATGAGCTGGGTGGCCTTGTACACCCACATGCAGGCCGGACAAGTCGCAGCGTCACATACCAGCCGGGCAGATACCACACAGTCTTCACACCCACCAAGTATTGTAGTAACTCGCGCCAAGATGGGTTGTAACAATTTGCACAAATCCAAACTAATTTAAACCATGGACCTACAACGAATGGACTTTCGACAGTCAGATTTTACGACAGGGAGGTGATTACCATCTGTCCTCGAGCCTTACTTTCCCTTTGCCCGGTTTTACGACCGACCGCCGCAGGCGTGTTTTGATTACCGTCCTTTGCGAGGGCGAGATCCGCCGATTATGGTGCTGCCCTCTTGCGTCGAAACGTAGTAACTTTCTTCCTGCTCGTCTTTTGTTTCTCTTGAGCCATTCCATGACGTTTCATGACCCCAGCAGCTATTGAGCTTGCGCAGAAAATAAACACTTCCGGGTCACACTGGTGTTCGATGTTCAGTTCTTCGCTATTCTTGCTTCGATATCTTCCAAAAAACCCAACGGAATTCGATTGAATCTTCGATTTTTTGCGATATTTTGTCTATATTTCATCTCAGCACAATTCCAGGTAAGTTTAGCGAACATATCCTCGGCAATTGTGGTCAGAAAAGAGCCTTTTTTATCATATTTCCTATGGATTTTCTGTCATGTAGTGTGGTGTTTGTGCGAGTTTAATATATTTTGCTATCAAAAAAGACCATGAGATACGTGAGCGTTTGCGAGCGTAATTGTAGAATACATTGTAATCTAACCATATTTTGTGTGAAAATCCGTAAAAAATACAACATTACGCAATCCCGTTCACACAGAATCGATATTTTGCTGTGCAAAATGGTGATATCCGGGTCATGATTGAGTCGAATTGCAAGTTCACACACAGTCGCCCATGCCATGCCAGGTCACCCATATTGAATCGTGAATTTGGATATTATCATGGAAATAATGCACATCAGATCCACAGTAACTCATTTGTAATCCTGTCAGATTTACAACTAAATGCAAAGATAGTCGATATTGTTATTTGAGGTCGCGGAGCTACGTTTGTTGTCGGCCACGGACCGGGTTTCGTGTGTGTGCATGGGATGGGATTGTGTGCATGTGTGCTGTGCGGTGTACACTAATTACTATACGGTACGCGGACGGTACAGTCCCATAGGTTCGATTTCGTGTGTAGCCTGTGTACTCTCTTCTTTACACCAGCCAACATAAAGAACAGTGGCGCAAAAATGAACCTCTAAGGGCTTAAGCTCAAATTCAAGGCATCAAAACAGCACCAAATCACGGGAAATGCTTCTAAGACTAAACCATGTAATAATAAGATGAACCTACATGTAGTTAGTAACCAGTGTTAGACTAGATTTAGGCCTAAGTCTAGCAATGGGCAATGTCATGAGGTGCATATGCCAATATTATTTACTCGTAAGATCTAGTTAGTCTTCTAGTTCTAGTCTATTTCACAAACTTTGAAGAGCATCGAATGCATGACACTCGAACTCGCATCTCAATCCGATCGCGATCTTGATTTCGCTGCCGTTCTTTTCGCAGCTCATGCAGCAAGCATTTCCTTGTACCTACGCTACAGTGTACACATTTGAAGTGAAAGTAAAGGTAGCCTCCAGCTTTTGATGGAAATTTTTAAAGCATATCCTTGTTAAAAGACAGACACATGCATGTACTTGTAGATAGCTACCTTTAGTGTCAGATTGTGTAGGTACTAGTGTGCATATGACCTTACATTGTATCTTTAGGACCTACTGTACTTATTAGCGAAAGTTGTGGAATCAGAGCAGAACGAGAGAAGTGATATTCAGCATGGATCTACGATAAGCATATCTATTTCCATGTTTTGAGCAATTCTTATCACAGTTTGTTTTTGGATATCACCAGTGTCCAATTACCGATTTGGTGCATATTTTCAAGATTGATGGGAAATGTGCTATCAGGTATTTCATGTGACTTTTCTAATTTGTATGAAATTAAAAGATACATGTACAATATCTACATTGAATATGAACACCTCATCATTGCATCCACCCAAAGTACATTTATGTATTAGTCATTAGCACCAGTCTTTTGAATCTTTGTTTGGCTTCTCATGAAAGGTATATCCTGCAGTCCAAAATTGATCAATAATCTAGAATCTACCATGATTGTACATACAGTGTATCTACAGTGTATGAATCATAAAATGGCTTTTACATGCAATTGTATTTTCAGATTTGTTAACCATTGCAATTTGTTTCTACTACATTTCATTTTGTTGTAGGGTGCAAGATCACAGGTTGTGCAGATGGCCTCACAACATAAGACGAATCTTCGATCGTACTGTCGCTTATGTGGTGTGGAAAATGCACTTCAGAAAGATAGGCAGCCGTACAAGAAGGAAAACTACAGCAAAGTTATATCAGATGCCCTCGAGATTGATGTGGTTGGAGAGGATGGTGAGATATATCCACCCTTCATTTGCAAGCCATGTGAATGCAAGCTTGGAAGATTCAAGCGAAAAAAATCTAAAAAGCAGTCAACAAATGTCAGCATCGTGATATGTTCATTCACAGAACATTCGGAAGACTGTAGGATCTGCCACGGCAAGGAACAGATAGATATCGATTCAATCGTGGAATCGTGTAGGGTCATCATCAGTGGAAATGGCCACTTCAAAGCAGGGGGACAGGACATTGTTCGTGACAATTGCGACGAAGTCTAAGAGTGAATTTACGGTTCCCAAATGCTTGACCTTGCATAATGATACCACCTGGGAAGTATCTATTGCAGGACAGTCGTTAGAGGCGGACCATCCTTTGTTGAGGAAATTCCCTGCAGTGGTGCAAAGTGATGCAGCAGTTGAACTTGTGAGAGTCATTGGAGAGTGTCAGATTTGTGTTGGCAATCCAGACTTCGTGGAGTTCCTCTCTGGAAAAGGAGTCATGCCCTCCAGGGTGTTTAGAATAGACACAATCACAGCAGAAACGACAGTACGTCATGTGCACTGCAAATTGATTGCCGATAGTAAAGACAAGTGTAGCATTTGTTCGATTGGAAGAGGAGACCTTGTATCTTGGAAGGAGAAAAAAGTCAAGGACCTGGACAAGACATCACCAAGCTCTTCAACAAAGCTCTGTTACCTTGACAAAGATGAACTTCAGATGCGTGCAAGACGATTACATCGTGAAAAGGAAAAAACTGAGAAAAAACTCCACTCCCTTCAAAAGCGTGTAAAATCATTCTTCCAGGAAAAAAGTACATGCATGAAGGACCCAGCAAACAATGCTTTGGTAGAAGACTTAGTGCTGAATTGCCAGCAAGAACTCGACAATCTGTTGCCGCCAAAGTCAGCTGGGCGTTACCTCTGGGAGGAGCAGAAGAGGGCGATGAGGATGAAGGACAGAAGAGGAATGAGATGGAGTACAGAGATTTTGAGGTGGTGTATAGCGATATACCACAAGTCGCCTGCTGCCTACAACTTAATAAAGGAAAGTGGTATGTTGATTTTACCAGCCCAAAGTACACTACACGATTATACGCACTATGCTGAAGCCAAAACTGGGGTCCATGACGATGTTATCAAACAAATGGTGAATGATATGAATTTAAGTGAAGATCATATGGCTAATATTGTGCTTCTGTTCGATGAGATGAAGTTGCAGTCGGGATTAGCGTTTTCAGCGTCAACGGGAAAGTTGATGGGGTTTGTGGATGTCGGGGACATCAACACCGAGTTGAAATTATTTGAGCAAGAAGTGCAGAGTGACATTAATGACCCAGTGGAGCCACCCCTTGCGACGCATGCCTTCATGCTGATGGCAAGAGGCTTGTTTTCATCAACAAAACAGGCAGTTGCTTTCTTTCCCACAAAGACCCTGAGAAGCAGTGAGATTTATGACTGTGTGATGGAAACTGTCATGGCATTAGAGACAGTAGGCTTGAGAGTAAGGGCAGTTGTTTCGGATGGAGCGTCGATGAACCGCAAATTCTACAGAATGTGTGGACATTTTAACTGGACAGTGCATCCATTAGATGGGGAAAGAAGAATCTATTTCTTCTGTGATGTTCCCCATCTGATAAAGACAACGAGAAACAATGTGGAGAACTCTGGATTTTCACGTAAAAGCCGAAATCTTCAGGTAAATTTCAGATAAACAATTTTGCAATGGTACGCTGAATAAAGATTGTGAACTTATACATCTCTGATATATTTTTGAAAGCAATGAAAATATGCAGTAGAAATATTTGTTCCATACATGTAGAGGGGTAAAAACTCTTCTTTGTGTTCCTGACTTGATAGCACCATGGATCGTAGGTCCATGATTGCACTCAACATAAATTTATTTTGTAGGTCCACGCATACAAACAAACACACTGGTCTACACTGCTTTATTCTTCTACATAAGTGCTACAACCATGTACGTTATATCAAAATAATCATATTGAGTACTATGGAAACTCAGTGGATTAAATATATGTGTATATGTGTAATAAATGAATTGTTCAAATATTTAGTAAAAATAGAACATAAGTCCTGCAGGATAAGTTTAAATAATAAAAAAAAACTGTACATGCCAAAGCCATGCAGTTTTAAAGCGATATACTTGGAGATTCAAGGTATATATGACCTCTGTAACATAATTTTTATGATTATTTGTATAGTTTCGTGGAAAACACATTCGGTGGACCCATCTCCTCGATGTGTATGCCTGGGACTCTGCGTCTGATCTGCGGATGCTCACCAAGATTACAGATGTTCACCTGTATCTTACACCTTCACTTCGCATGAGAGTTAAACTAGCTTCTCAGGTATGTGATGCACCTTTGATGCAACTGCATTTTCACCTTTGCATTTTTTATGGTGTGTACAAACCTCAAGGTAGTAATATTTCACTGCATGTTTCCTGCATTTCCAGAATCCATTATCCCTTGCTTAATTGCATAGTATAATAGTCATGGTCCAAAATAATAATAATGTGAAGATATCATGTAATCTTGTGTTAACACACCAAACACAATGCAAATATGGTTATCCTTTAAAATAAATGTGCTGATCATGGGTTCATGGTGTGCTATTTAGGGTTACAGTCTTGTTTGCATAATTTGTCACTGTTCTTTCAAAAATCTTCACTGATAGGTTTTGAGTCAGAGCGTTGCGAATGCAATGAAGGCCATGAAAGTGGAAACAAAAGACAACTCGATGGATGGTACCTGTGAATTCATCGAACTGATGAACAAGTTCTTTGATTGCCTCAACGTCTCCAATGTCAGCGAAGGCAGGAGGAAGCGGAATCCAAACTTGATGCCGTACGAGAGTGATACAGATAGCAGGTTTGATGTGAGCATCAAGATTGTTTGAGTCTTTCTGTTCTTTTCAATACATTGCACCTCCATTATAGCAAACACCATTGTAATGAAATTCTGGTTACAGCAAAGTAAAAAATCAGGCCTTAGCATTATCCGCTCTTTGTCTTTTATTGTTTATATGCTCCATGGAAAGAATTATTCTAGTTCTGAGGACTCCTTTATAACAGGAGTCCACTCCACAGGGCATGCTCCAATAAAATCATCATTATTTTTGTGCACCAAAAACAACAATGTCAAACATATTGTATTTGGCCCAAAAACCTAATACAAGCGTGGTTTTCCTGTATCTTCAAAGATATTGAATGTGTACAAAATATATTGTAAATAGTATGTTAATTGTGGTATGTTTATTTTCTGCAGTGTATGTGGAGAAAAAAACAAAGACAGCTAAATTAGTAAATAGTTTCATGCATTTTTATTTCTCTTACAGTGGTTAGCCAACACGTTCCTAAAGTACTTTGAAGACTGGGAAACGGAGATCAAGGAAACGCCAAACCTGACGGCAATGGAGAGGGAAAGACGATGCATCAGCAAGGAAACAAGAGAAGGATTTAGAATCACAGGTGAGAGAATAATTATGAAGCATGTACAATGTATATGAACATTTTTTGTCACCAGTGTATAAAAATGTTTTGTGCTCCTTAAGTTGCATGTTTTTTGACACTGCTTTGGTCAATGACATGATTATGAGACCTGTTGTGTATCAAAGCAAGAAATAATAATTTGAAAGGGCATGTTGGTTTCATTAGAGTAACCTCTAATTTTATATTTGTTTTCTGTCCTTTAACGAACATGATGTATGCCAATGTAGAGTTGAGTATGCATTCTACTGATTGACATTTTTTTCATCATTCGTTACTCCCAACAAATTAATTGGTGGCATGTTTTTCATTCATTTTTATTTTGCAGTATTGTCCTTCATTGAGCTGACAAAGGAATTACTTCAGGAAGAGGGAGTGAAGTATGTCCTGTCAGAGAAGTTTTCCCAAGATCCCATTGAGGAATACTTTTCGAAGCAAAGGGCATCTGGAGGAGCATGTGATAACCCTTCTGTGCAGCAGGTTGCTAATAACATGCTGTCCATACAAGTTGGAGGGGCAGCTATCCGAGCTTCCCGTCGAGGCAATGTTGAGAAACCCTCTACAGATTCTGTCACGGACTTACCTCTGCCTAAGAAGAAGCGAAAGAGATAAAAGAGGAACTTTCCTACTTCAAGAGTGTATTGATGGACATATCAGCGATGTGTACACACAGCTGCTCCATCTTCATTTGTCTTTCAATACATGGAGATGTTTCGTCTTCCAAGGTGTTGTCTTCATTTGCATTCACCCTGTGCTTTCGTTTGCTTATGAGAAGTATAAAGCTGGCAGTGTTGTGATTTTTTTTTCATCCTATAACAACATGTGCCATGGGATGTGGAAGAGTAACACAGTGAGGAGACATTGGAGAACCAATTTTTCACCGCAGGAAATGTCAGATGTACAGTACCTTATGATGGATATATGTACATGTGTCTATTCTTCCAAGGTCTTATCATGCATTTATCCTACACTCTCGTCTGCTCATGAGAAGTGTAAAACTGGCAATGTTGTGATTTTTCATCCTAGGATAACATGTACCATGTTGAAGTGTAACACCGTGAATTTGAGAAGCAATTTTTCACCGCAGGAAATGTCAGATGTATGTCACAGAAACTGTCATGTTCTCAGCTTTACACATGATTCTATGGATGAGTATTTTCCATAGCAAGGGACTTCTGGAGGAGCAAGTGATGATCCTTCTGTGCATTAGGTTGCTTATGAAGTGCTGTCCATACAAGTTGGAGAGGCAGCTATTTAAGCTTTCCGTCGAGGTTATGTTGAGAAACCCTCTACAGACTCTGTTAAGGACTTACCTCTGGTTAGGAGGAAGCAGAAGAGATAAGAGAGGAAGTTTGTTTAGGAATGTTAAGGAATTGTTTATTCTTCCAAGGTCCACTTGTCTTTACATGCATCTCACCTATTGAAATTTGCTCATAAATTTGCTTGTGAGAAGGCATAAAACTGTGATGAGGTACAGGTGTATAGAGACATTGGAAAACCAATTTCTCATCACTGGACATGTCAGCAGTATATCACATGAAAATTGCCATTTTCTGTGTAGCTTTGCCACTCTTCCAGTCAGATACCTGTTTAGAAATGTATTCAGAAACAGCCGGTCAACCAAATGACAAGACTGGAGCATGGCTCTACAAATGGGATATCTGATCTTTTGTCTGTGATGATTGATGCAACTAGTACGGTCAAACTTCCTCAGTGTGCTTTTACATGTATGTATGTAGTGGTTTACCACTTAAAAACTTTCATATTGTGGTTTACCGCTTTGAAGTGATATATCATTATTGCTATTATTATTTTTATTTTTATTATTATTATTATAAACTCGAGGAAATGTTTCTGTAGTTTAATTGATAGCACTCAAGTTGTGTATGTAGTAGGTCCCAGATATACTGTAGCATCACGTTTGCTGTGATGATGTGTGTGCATACTGTACATATACTAGAAGAATGATGCAGTACAGCTGTAGTACCCTTCAATATTCACTGAAACAGATGTGAAAAATGATACTTGCCCAAATGTAACTTTGATTGACAGTATCGTGTTTAAATTCATTTTATTTTATTTATTTATTTATTTATTTTAACGATCTCTTGGTCTGCCCATGGACCTGTCCATAGTCTGCCACAGATTATCATTTAGCTTGATATAAACTGATTCACGGGACTTGCATCCAAGGACATAATTGAACACGAGGTATGGCTACTGTAAAAGTGGATATTTTCACACTAATTTTTTGCACTCGGCCCGGAAAAAAGAGTTTCACATGCTTTTAGTTCTGCAGATTAATGACAGTAAGTACAGAAACATATGGCAGACAGAAATATTCACTGGCTTTCAGTATTGCACTAGTTTCTGGTTGTGCAAAAGGCACAAAAATGTCAAAAACGCGGCAATTTCCACTTTTACAGTAATGTTATTGTGTCGTGATAATAGTGCAATTTGTGTACTATATGTACAATGTACCTACGTAGTATGCCCTACAAAGCATGTTTTCTGCTGATCTCGTACCCCATATTTGCCTCATCTTTCTGCATCTTGCACTACCATTGACCTCTTTCTCTTCCTCCTCACTTTGCTCTTGTTCTGTCACATTCATTGATGTGCCTATTACCCCTTCATATTCTCTCTCACCCTTTATCAGTTCCTCAACTTCAGGAAAACAATCCATTTCAACAGTTTTGTGTTGATGTTGAGATACATTGTACATACAGTACAACTGCACATGCCATAGTGTGATGAAAATGTATACATGTACATGTACCTGGTACATGCTGGTACCAAGGGATATTTTATCAAGAACTGAAGCAAAAGTACGTAATTACAATCACATTTATAACAGGTTGATTTATTTCCCCAAGTACATGTACCTTTCATGGACTCTATTGCTGTTTTAATCTTTTCATATTTATCTCATAATTTTCTCACTGTTGCTCTCTCTTTATCCCTTGGATCACCTGTGTCTATTTCTTAATTCCTTATGAAAATGTGGACAGATCCAAAGGTATTGTTTTCTGTATTTTACTATGGACCATGATTTTACATAGCCTTTCATAGTTGAGTGAATACTGGTATTATCTTTGAATGTCATATTTTGGTACAACGTACCTAGTTTTAATCATTTCCTCATAGATAATTCACAGGCAAGATAGTACAAAAATGTATGTGAAGCTCAATGGTGAAGAAAAAGATAAGAACTGACAAGACACAGCTTGTATACAGAGAAAAATCGTTTAAATCATTATTAGCTCCAATTTACATGTATACATTTCAGCATATATTTTGTTTTAATGGATAAACATGCCTATTGTAGTGACATTTTCTCATTGACTTACAAATAAGTATTAAAGAAATCTGTAACAAGGCTATTGGCACATCATTGTTTTGTGTCATGAAGAAATCCTGATCATGATACCGTTACAAAAGTGTACAGTGTAATTACAAATTGTCTACATACACTATGTATACCCTCATACATGTGTGTGTACAGAGTGTATGTAAAGGTGATTTTCTGAAACATTAATGCCTGCAATATTGTATGACTGATAAGTAAAGTCAACCTTGCTTAAGTCGACCTTGCATGAGTGGAATAATCGCCCAAGTGAGAAAAAAAAATAAAAAAAACAACCATATCATCTGGTCACTGAAATACAAATGCGATGACTGCATTCATACACATGCACAAAGTACAGGTGCACTTTGTTCTCATGTAATGAATGCGTACATAAAAACTCAACGCAATGCACATACTGGTATGCTAACATCATGGACCTCCATGCTAACATATAAAGGTGATTAACTGTCATAGGTCCATGGAGAGACCATGGAGAGACAAAATAGAATAAACTTATCTTACAAATGTATATGAATGCAATGTACAGGTGTACTTAAAATTGTCTCATTAGGCATTCAGCCTTTGTAACAAAAAACATGAAAATTACATGTACACAGTACTACATGTATGTCATATTAGGGTATAAATAAAAGCAAGATTCGAAGTTGGGACAGGCAAGATTATTTTTCACCATAAAAAGGTTTTGTTTTTATCAAACCTCTTCAAACACGGTTCAACTGTACATGTACTTTGTTAAATCTGTGTTGTATGCTGTCCTGTGCATTCAAATAGATTAGAGTACAGCTTGTATGCTGTATATAAACTGCACATAATTTCTCCAGCAAAATTACATGTACCCGTATTTGCAAACAATGTATTTGTTACTCTATAAAATGTACTTTACTGATACAATGTACAACATTGAGACATTTTATTCTGCCCTGTACCATACATGTACTGTACTATCTCAAAGAATTCGCAGAATAAAAGAAAGTGAATTGGGCAATCACGATGGTATAGTCCCACCAATCTTTAAGGATGGGAAATATCTCGGCTACATGTAACTGTATTCGTTTCCTGAGTGCACTTTTAAAACTCCTTTGTGCATACAATTGTATACGTATCACACTAGTGTAAAGACTATGTGATGGCAAATAAATAATTCAGTACATGTACGTGTAATACGTGTATAAATGTACAGGTGATGGAAACTGTGCTGCACTGTACCAGTTATTTTGCCAACTCTTTTCGCAAACTCTTTTCTCCTTTCTGTGAAGCCTGTTTCACCTGTTTTTTCAAGATGTTTGTGGCTTTCACAAATGCACTAATACGAATATTGATCCATTTTCGTAGAACAGCAGCAAAGAGAGGTTTTGTTGAAAATGTATGAGAGGAAGTGATATTCTCCCATGCAGAAAGAACAAGATGATTTCCTTGAAGTTGTTCCAGCATTGTTTGTGATACATTGATACTGCTCAGTGATTTCAAATTTTGCCTTTGTAGGATATTTCCACAGACCTTTTCAATGGAAACAAAAAATCTAAAGACATCATCATGTACTTTGAAAAGTCCACCTCTGTTTTGAGGATTTAACCATGTAACAGTGTATGTGAGAAATGAAGGTGCAATCATAGCATCTTCATCGTTTGCTCGCCATTCTCTCAAAAGGGCAGTAAAGTTTCTACCTTGTTCTGATTTCAATTTTTGATACTTTTTACACAGTGAAAAAGGCACAAAGCCAGCAATGTAGCGAATGACTTCCATGTCATGATCACTGAGGGGACCCTTAGTTTTTGTTGATTCAGTTCCATCTTGTTTGCACTGCTGTAATATCAGTGTGCAGAGCACAGTCCTGAGGAGGTATTGATGAAGCAAGTGCACACTGATGTTGTGTCCCTTCAGTTCTAGAGAAGACAAGAAAGTTGTCCACTTCTTCTTCACCTTCATAGCTGTCCGAATTTTGTGAAATTCTGTCCAAATGAGTTCTTGCGCTGAAGTGCTAAGGGCTGCCTCTCCTGCATTGACTGCCACAAACACATCTGAAACTAATTCACTGGCATACAGTACGAATGTGTTGTCATCAGATTTTCTCAAGATCTCCTTTGCAAGTGCTCTCACTTCACCACCATATCCATATGGAATTTTAAATTTTGGATCCTCCAATGATTTCTGCAGTGCAGTTCTAGTGATGGCACCGGATGTTTCCAAACATTTTGCCTTGTCAAGCTTCACCTTGAAAGTTGATTTTTTCACTGGAAAAAAAAAAAGGAGGAAAATTGTACACTAATCCTTTGTGCACTTCGATTTTTACTTGGCTCAGAAAACCCCTTAGCATTGCACATGTACTGCTCAATGTCCCAGTGACAGAAAGGGTTAATACAAAAAAAAAAAAAAAATAATAAGTCTGTAAATGATGTTCGGTACCCTTAATACACATACCCTGCATGATTATAGGTTCACAATCATTCAAACAAGAACACTACACGATAAATCTTGTTCAATGATAAACATTGAAAAATCGAGAGTAGATCATGTATTACTTGTACGCTTCCATGTACATAGCTGTATGTGTTTGGAAGTCAAAACAGCATTGAAGGGTATGTGCACTTGGATTCACTGAAGTAACAGTTCTTTTTCGTGTTTGATGATGAACTTGCTGCATTCAAAATACAGTTACTGGTACCAGTAATAAAAAGAATATGTTAATCATATAAGATTTAAAACAAACCTTTCTTTTTCTGTGTTTTTTGTCTATGTGATCCTGAATTAGATGGCTGCGAATGACCAGCTCCAACTTTCCCTGATCCTGAAGTAGATGGCCGAGATTGACCCGTTACAATTTCCCCTAAAATGAGAGAAAATGCAGACAATATGGCAAATTAACTCACAGTAGTCCTACAAGGCTACATGACTGGCACTTTTATATTCAACCTTCTGTTCTGTCAACCTGATGAATCTGAAATTATTGCTTTTTGGGTGTGCTTAAATCAAAGTTCACAGGGTGGAATTATATTTTTTAAAACAATGAATTAATGTGGAAGGATATGAACGATTACAGTACAGAGTCAAATGTGATCTTGGAGTGTGTAGCTCTAGGTCTTCTCTTTACCCGTACCGGTACCCTTTCTTGTATATAAATTGATACAGGACATAAACTTGTTACTATATTTGAAAAAAAAAAAGGATGCCACAGGGCCCAATTAACATGTTGACTAGAAATTTACATTGCTGCTCACTATTACTACCAGTATTAGTCATGTCAACTTATTGCTCGCACAATGGCTCTGAAGTAAGACCATGGACCTTGTTCAGTTGTATAAATGTTGTCGTACCGGCAGGTCCATCTTTATGGTAAGACCGAGACGTACCTCAACTCATGATCAAGTACTATGTGCCAGGTGAGGACTTGTTATTATTGCACTAAATTATAAATAAATACAATTCTGGTTGTCTTTTTGAGGCATCAATTGATCAAAGATTTGTAATTGTGAAGCCAAGTTACCTTGTGTACACATTTATGAGTTATTTGTTAACAGTTAATATGCTGTAATCTCATTTCAGCAGGGTGATGAATGATTGTTGTATTCAGTTCTACCATGGACCTCCATGGTTCTCAAGAAGTGTGCCAGTAGGCCTACCTTATTAAACATAGTACTTGGTAACATTTGTTAGGCCTACTCCTAGTAGTACTATTAGTAGTAGTAGTACCGGTAGGTTTATTAATCGTAAAATGTTACACCTTTCCACCAAGATTTACACAGTAATTTTTTTTTGTCCTTTAGACCATGGACCTGTCGCTGCACAGAAGTCGCACATCGTCTGGTTGGGCTAGTTGGAACTGCTATTGATATGTGTGTGATAATAATACTAATAATAATAATAATTGCATTTATATGGCGCTTCACACTGACGTTTCTAAGCACACTTTTGCTACTCATAAAAATAGACTAGAAAACACAATAACATTAACAAAATCAGCGTTATCAGTACCCGTAACAAAAGAAGAAAGAAAAGAAAAATACATGCGATACAATGGTACAATAATTGATAACTGTGTGCGCCCCCAGAAAAAAAAAATACAACTGATTAAACAGGTGAGTTTTGAGAAGAATTTTAAATGATTCAACAGATGAGGCATTCTGAATATAAAGGAGTTTATTGATAGTGATAGCGATAAACAAAACCTGAATTACCTACGATGACGCCTAAGTTGAAAAACTTGTAGAGGGCCATTCAAAGGATTTAATCCTGTTTTCATCAATCTAATTTGTTAAAAAGTACACGGTACGGTAGCCGTATACCGTATAGAATTTACAGATTAGTAGGGAGTACGACAGATTGCCCTTTCGCGCAATTTAAACGTGTGAAAAACAGGTAGGCCTACCGCTGTAGGCACTATATAACGATGATTTAAACCCTATTGTAAAATTCACATTCCTTCACCTTTTACCTTCTAAATTCATCCTGAGGCAGCCAAAGAGTTGAAGTCTTCAAATCTAGTATCAGTATTGAGTTATCTCTTTTGACAAAATCAGCTCGTATACGCTGAAAAGAGCCTTGAAAATAGAACGGTTCTACTCCATGTCAGCGAATTGCGCGATGTACGTCTGTGGAGTCTCCGTACCGTTGCGGAGAGATCGAGATAGGTCACCACGTATTGGGAAATGTCCTGCTAGACCTTTGAACTTTGACGTCATATCACTTGCTGTAGGGGTACCCTTCGAACGTGTTACGAAATGCATCGTGTGCGCGAGATATCGCGCTTTCGAATGATACCACACATGGCGTAACTCGTGTTAATTTTCGCCATTAGAATCAAAAGATCAATTTGACGAGACATCTGCATCATTTTCACTGCAGTATTTCTGTTCAAAATTGTCCAAAATCTACACCAAGAAAGCGGAAAAAGATGTGGAAAAAGTATTTTGTAAAAGTCTGAAGTTCCGGAGCATGTTGCACTGTGTTGTTGTGCTTGTACCGGTATAGGTCCATGATATAGGTCTGTCGGCAGTTTACGATTTGTCAATAACAAGTATGAGTTGGTCTTTCGTTTAAAGTGAGTTTTTTTTTTTTTTTTTTATATAATACAATGATACAATGTAATACAGTGATCATGGCTGGGTTTTTTTTTCGCGTTTTTGTTTTGTTTTGTTTTTTAGGGGGCATTGATGATAAAGCTGGGGATCTGTGCTTTTATTTTTATTTATTGATTTATCTCTATTTTTTTTTCAGAAGATTAGCAATAGTTGGAAAGCTGACAATTTATCCATATTCTAACACCAGCGTGTTTCCTTTTTTGACAAAATACTAGTAGCCCCACAAAATAATATCCATTTATGTACCATTGTACATCACGTACTATCAGCCGACTGTAACTGAAAGAGTCAGTGAGTTACAATAGTTACACACCAGCTGGAAAACAAGTGGCTACTCCCAACGGGTTCCACTATTGAACTTGCTGAATGACCAATGGTGATAAAGCCACGGACAATGCACTTTTGATGCCCATGTATTTCGGTACAGGGCCTACGTTTTACGACGACAACGAGATGCACTGTTTTGCAACGATTCGCGATTACAGATTTGTCTATATGTGGGGCTACACAAACAGTGTAAACATCGTGATGATCGTTAACATCATACCCTTTTCGACGAAGTTTGACTTTTTTATTGACCATCCAAAAGACAACGGCTCTGATTCAGAATTCAGTACGATCATGTTCAGTATGTTCTTTCATGCCATGTCCTCTAACCCTGCAATGTCAATGTCGTTCGATCGACATTTTCAACTGTACAATCGACTGGACTACACTGCGTCTACGACCGAATTTTTCAGCATGGATATGATAGGGGAGTTGCATTTCTACGTAAGTGTACACAATACACGTGCGTATCATGATGCAAGCCCATGTATATTTTGTGTACATGACTGTATACTATACATTCAATTCATGATCATATTGCATGCAGAAGCGCTAAGCCACCGTGACTCTCTCCTCTGCGGCCGAGGATCCGCCGACCCAAGCGCAGTATTCGTATACAGTGCGAACCATGCGCGAACGCTCTCTGCACTGGAAGCAGCGAATGAAAGTATAGCTGCACTTTTCCAGCAACTCGGTGATTACGCAATGTTATGTGGCCTAAGCGTTGACAGTTTTATGACTCGTACATCACCAGTTTGCTCGACCCCACGCTGAGTCTCCACCATCGGCGGATCTCGTACTTCAAAGGGGGTTTTGATGACAAAAGTCCATTCGTTGTAGGTCCATGTTTAAACTACACTAAGTACATAGTCGTTGCAGGATGATAACACAAAAAAATAAAGAAAATACACAGTCCCCCCACACTCACGTACGCACACAAGCACAAGCACCCACAGCAAGCACAAGGGTGTCAACAACATCAAAAGCAAAAACATTCAGAAAGTGTTGAATTCGAGTATCTTGTATGTTATCAAGATACAGTTGTGACTTGTATCTTGAGAAGAACGTATAACCATTTTTCCCCTTTTCAAATCATGTTCATGATGTATCAATTATTAAATCTGTATTTAAAAGTCACATTCAGTATCAAACCGTATCACTCTGTGACTGAGAAAACAGCCATCTGCAGTGTGGACATATCAATATAATGTATACGCATAATCTATACTATGATATAAGAGTAAGAGCATCTTCTATAGACGATCAAACGCAATTTCAAAACCCAGTTTTGGCAACTGAATGGATTTCGTTCTCCTACCTGCCCGTGGCCGGTACACTTGCCGAACTGTAAAGACGATGGTATCACACATCTCCTCAACTGGAACTACAGCTGTATTTTCAGTTATGATTCTCTCACAGCCCCAAGTAGATATAACACAAAACGCCATCTTAGTCTTCAAAAAATGTTATGGATGCATTCATGGCAGCGTATATTCCATAATTCAGGGAGTTGGAAAGAGAATTGAATGATCATGCCTAGCTAGTGCACATGGATAAACTGTACCGTGCTAATGCCAGGTCCCAGTGGCAGCTGACTGAGGTATCGGGAAACCCCACTAAGGAATTAAGATAAAAATGCAAAAACAACATCACTCCCCCACCCAACCGAAGAACCCTGGCTGGTATGTGTACGTAACTTTCCACAGCAGACACTCACCAAGCGAGACTGCCTTTTCAATGTCACAGCACTTTCCCAACGACGCAGGGACGTGATCAATGCACATTTGATTTTTCTGATAAACTACGTTGATACCATCTTTTAATGTCCCCTGAAGATCATACTTTAAAGATGTAAGCATCGATTTCATCCTACATAATGTACATGTTAGATGTATTTCCAAAATTTACAGATGTGATTACATGTACATGATATCAAATGTGATAGTGAGATGAGTGTGGTTCGTTCGTACAGCAGCGAACAGCGGCAACCAAGCAAGCAACGCGAGCCAGAGAGCAATACGATCACCATTCCACGTGGGCTAACTGCACGGAGGCACGCGGTGTGTGCGCGTTTTTCTCTGTTTCAGTAAAGATAGCCTGACAAATTCAGACCGGATTGAATGAGGCTAAGTGGACAAAATGTTCGAACATGTTGTGCTATGACAGAGAGCGTGTGAATTTTGCTCACCGCGGATTATCCTACAAAAGGGTCTATGAAAGGAAAGACTAATAATCTTCGCCCTGAGAGAAAAAAGCGCAATCCGCGGTGAGCAAAATACACCGTGTGTGTTTAAACACACTCATGTCGAAGCGGTTTTGTCGGTTCCCATAGACTTTACACGTGAAGGCGATTCGCTTGGCACTGAGCCAGGTTCGGCGAGCTCGCTCGGTCATCCCGCTTTATCCTCTATAGGGTATTTCGGCGTTATCCTTCACAGGGTATTTGCTTGGACTGCCAACTTGTTTATTTACAGGTATAGGTGTGTACATACATTCAAAACTCGTACCGTGCACAAGACAGAAACAAAAAAAAAAATCAACACTATCCCGAGGATCAATCTCTCTTCTCAACTGCTTAGCACGGAGAGTATGAGCAGCGTGCGCGTATATTACAAGCACAAGGGGTTTTTATTGAAGGAATAATGAGGTAGCTAATACTACCTATGCTGAATTATTATAGGCATGATTATTAATTTCTCCTAAAATTTCCTTTATTCTTCGTTTATTTTAAACAGAGTTAAGCTATCCCTTTAAACTCTTAACAGTTTGAATGAAACCATTTAAATCAAACATCAACACCATATTCAGTCCCATAACTGATCATGTTTACTAATTAATCAACGTTAATTGTCTAGAATGTGTCATATGGCCACCCTGTATACAAACGTATACACACACAATGCTAAATGTATGTGTCAAACCTCTGTAACACAACTTTGAACTAACTGTAGGAATTATCGCTGCACTTATCATCCATACTTTTTATTATATCTGAATCTCCACAAAAACCACTAATTGACAAGTAATCATTTTTACAGAAGACTGACTTAAAGGAACAACTCAAACACTCTTTTAGAATGCATAGCTTGTTACATGTATAAATCAGCACAAAGTAACCACGACTACATTGTGTTACTGAATTTCTATGAACAAATTTCGCTCTAAAAATGGTTTTGCACAAATTCCAAATGAAATGCACTACACACTACACAAAATAAATATCATTTTGTTACAATATGTTGTTGTTTTTTTGTTTTTTTTTGTATAGAATGTTTATGAATTGTACCAAAACATAGATTTGTTACTTTTGAATGTGAAACGGGCTAAGCTATCCTGGCTGGGCCCGTGGGGTTTTTGTCATGTACATTTGTAACTGTTGTGTGAAATAGACTTCCTAACGTTACTATGTATGCGTATGGTCAGCCGTACAACCAAAATCCGAACATAACATACACTGCACTGTCACTGTACTATAACTACGTTCTGTGTTATGATCTCGTGCAATTCCTCTCGGGTTTGACAGGGTTATTTATTTTCTGATTTTGGCTGTACGGCCGACCGTACGTGAGGTAGGCGCTAGTAGTGTCTAGTGAGACGTTATGTAAATTGAATTTAGCAGTTTGAAATCTTCCGGTCCCCGAAAACAGACGATATGTAAATTGAAGTTGGCAGTCTCAAATCTTCCAGTCCCCTAAACCCAGGATAGCCGTGAAACGTCCTTGAACTGTCTTCCTTTGCTGCAAAGTGCAAAGTTGGCTTTACAGTACACTTAACTTGCAGGCAAATTTTGGTTCTTACCTTTTCTTGGATGACTGTCGCGCGTGCCCGTGCGTGCTACCTCTTGAGCATTTTACAAACATGATCTTTTAAAGGAAATGTATAGCCTAGCTCATAAATTATGAGGATATTTTTATATAGAAATTGAATGTTTTATCTTCTCTGCAGCTTGAGTACCGTTTACTACAGGATAGCAATTAATACTGTTCCTTTTCCTCTCATTTATTTGTTTTTATCTGTACAGTTATTTCATGCCTGCTGACCGTTCAAAGAGGAGTATTGATCGGGTCGACTACAAACAACTTGCAGACGGGCCAGCATTCAGCAAGGAGAAGACAAAGAGTCCCACTTGGTTGCCATCCAAACTCTACCGCCTGGATGTTATCGATACAAAGGTAGAGGCTGGAGTAACCTTTTGCCAAGTTCATTACATCGGATGGCAAAAGAAGTACGACGAGTGGAGAGAGTTGAGTGACATAGTTGAAATCCCGGAAGAGTTTCTGAAATCATCGGAACAAGCAATATCGTTGTTTTATAAACAACTGGCGATCGCTATCAAAGAAAAGCTTACGATTACCAAAAAAGAGGACAGCTTTGTGGAGATTAGAGCACCCATAGTCCGGGACGCGTTTGAACCTTTGAAACGCTGCAGCTATCCTGTGGGAAGCAAAGGGAAGTATAGTGTTAAGGACCTGTCAGATTTGAATTCTGTGTTAAGGGAGGACTGGCACTTCCGTATTCTGAATACCAATCGTGACTTTTCCTTTATCATTGGAGGAAGTCTTTCCTTTCACTTGCTTGAGAGACAACCTCTTACAGATTTTACCAAGGACAGTGCCTCCAAATTCATACACCATGGATTCATTCTTGTTTTCCGTTTTGTGAAAGATCGAGGAAACTGTTTCGACCTCCAGAAATTCCTTTCCAACTAAATAGTTGCAATAGGTGTTTGTTGAAGATTTCGATTTTCAATATCATTCTGTTTGACTGAATGATCTATAATTTTACACAAAACATTGCCAATTTTCATTTGGTATGATATACAAACTGTTCATATAGTGTGTGCAAACAGTCATCCATAGCACACAGTTAAATCAATGTCATTTTTCCTCTTGTAATACATATAGTGTTTGTCAATAGTGCATGAATATGTGCAATGTATAGACACTAGTTATGAATTGAATTATCCAACATGTTGGGCTGAAGAGTGTTTTGATAGGAATTATTTTATAATTGTGTGTTGTTGTACATGACAATGTACAGTATACTACACTAGGCATATGGGTGTATTTGGTTGTTGACATAATTTGAATTTTCTTTCTCTAAAGGCCGTTGCAATTTGTGCATATTTACATATAAGAGGTTAGTCCATCCATTGTCAAGTTTATCAACCCACTGTTTTGCTGTAGACTTTACATAATGACTCGTTTACTCCTTTCAAACTTTTGTTTAATTTTTCTTCTCATTCTGTTTTGTCAGACGTGTCATTCCTTACCAGATGACCCTCAATTTGATGAATACCCTCATGTTGTCAAGCTGAAGATTAACAACTTCTTTCTCTACAAACTCACGGAAATGAATGCTGAGGCATTGACCTCTGAAGAAATTGCCACAGTACTACAAACTATTCTGTCAAAGTATAATATTAACAGGGATCAGATAAACCTTACAGCTGTTCGTAAAACACTTACAGTAAAATTGAAGTGGTTGCTTCGAAAACTGAGACTAGTGAATAGATCAGGATATAAAAGGCAGTCCCTGCTCGATAAATGGAAGGAGTCTGACTATGAATTACCCTTGCCACATCGTACTGGGTCCCCTACAAAAAGAAGATTAGAAGAGGTGGAGGGTGAGCTAGCTAGTGCTAGGATAGCACTGGCAGAGGTCAATGAACAAAATCGGGATCTCAAATTTAGGGCCGAAAGACTTTTCAATCCTAAAAAAAAAAAAAAAAAAAAAAAAAAACAAACGCAAAGTCTAAGAGAGGGGAAAAGGAAAAGTCAGGAAGGGCTATAGTGTTGCACACAAGAGAAGACAAAAGAAACAAAAAAATGACACTTTGAAGACAGTCGGCGAATCTGTTTCATGTCCAAATTTCCAGCCGCTCAGTATTCGTTTTAAAGACGAATTTGACAAGGAAGTTGAAATCGTGTTTCCTCCCGGTCAACAATTCTCAGATAATTGTACAGATGAGGAATTAGATGAATTGGTATACATCCTGGATTCATACAATATCCCAACAGGGGATATCACGAACTTGCCCAAACAAAATATTCTACGCTTCCTAAATCAAACAAAATTTACGAAAGACGTAAAAAAAATAAACAGGGCCATAAAAATTCATGAAACCGATTCCCGATTTCCAGGTGTTTATGTTTCATTATCTGAATATCTGAAAGAAAAATTATCAGACCCATCCAAATCCCAAGTGATTAGAAATAACTCTGTTAGAGTCAAACTTAATGGTGATGGTACTAGAATAACATGCAAACAGTCCTTCGTTAATTTTTCGTACACTCTTTTGGACGATGAGACCTGCATGTCGGAACATGGTAACTACCTAATTGCAATCATCAAATGCGATGAAACTAATTGTAGTATTAAGCGTTGGCTTGCTAGCGTGGTCAATGAAATAAATCATCTAGAATTTGTTGATGTTGGTGGCAAACAAATAATGGTGGACAAATATCTCGGTGGTGATCTCAAATTCCTGAATCAGATAATGGGTATTGGTGGGTTTGCAAGCAAGTTTTCTTGTTTATGGTGCATTTGTAGTAAAGAGGAACGATTTAATATGAAGAAGAATTGGTCGATGACAGACACTGATTTGGGGGCTAGAACAGGGGAGCAAATAGTTGAAAACAGTACCAAGAAAGCATCTGATACCTCTAAGTTTAATTGCAAAGAATCCTCCCTCCTCCCGTCAGTACCTGTTTCCCATGTAGTCCCTGATACACTCCACCTCCTCCTTCGAATTTGTGATCAAATGGTTAGCCACCTCTTTTGCTACTTACTTAAACTTGACAATCTGACAAAGTGTTCAATCAGTGAAAAAAAAATGGAAAAGGCCATAAATGTCATAAAATTCCTGACATTTATTTCAGAAAAGGTGAACATCCTCGACTGGAAATTCTTCATCAAAGATGGAAAAATTGAGTTTAGATCTTTCAGGGGCCAGAGCAGAAACGAATATTACAAAATATCGACCTTGACTTTCTGATCCCATCCCACCCAAAACTTGCTGAACTAAAGCAGCTATGGCATAATTTTCCTAAATTGTTGCACAAAATGGAAAATGACTTGTCCTTCAGTGAAATTGACATATTCGAAAAAGAAGCAAAACAGTGGGTTGATTTATTCTACAATACTCACTGCAGTACCGACGTCACTCCGTACATGCACATTTTGGCCTTTCACGTACCAGAATCCATAAGACTTCATGGAAATGTTTCCCACTTTTGTCAACAAGGTCTGGAAAAATTAAACGACCTTGTAACAAAATGGTACCACCGTTCCACAAATTTTGGTTCTTCCGCATTGGCACAGATACTCGCAAAACAATACAGGCTTCACAAACTCCAGGGACAATTCAAAAGAAAACCTAAATGGACAGTTTCATGTAGTACTTGTAAAACTTCCGGACATAACAAACGTTCATGTAGTCAGGAAGAACTACATGCATGAATTGGCAGCCTGGGTCTTTCAAAATTCTGCCGAACACATACAACTGTATGATACAAGTTTTCTTGGGGGGGGGGGGGATGAGGGGGATGAATAACAAGCTACATCTACACTTGTACATTGATAAGTTTACAATTTCTGTATGTATGTAAAGTTGTAATTGTCTGCTGTAATTATGTGGTGCTAAGTGTAACATGGGATTTTTGCTGCTACATTTGATACCACAATTCAAGGCAAGACTTATTATTGTAGACATACAGTGCTCTACTATTTGTGCCAGGATGGTGCAAGGAGCATTTTTTTAAAGATATTTGTATGTTTTATATACAGATGCAGTACATGTATACAGTGTTATGCATATTATGTACACTGTATGCTACTTTTGTCAATGTTTTTAATATTTCAATGTCTAATATTTCAATATTTGTGATATTCATTCTCACACAAGCTTTCAAGGTTACTGAATGTGTTGTCATTCAGGTGGTTTTAAATTCAAAATTCTCTAAAACCCTTAGCTGTAACATGTACAATGTATTGTAAAACTAACTGTGTTGTACAGGACCTTTTCTTTTGTTACTTGCAAAACTGTTTTTTTGTTTCATGTAAACAAACGACGTGTATTTAAATTTCATTTGGACATGTAAAAGTTACTTTGTACTGACTTTGTGTATATGCAATATCATATTATATGGTTTGGCCGGAAATGAAATAAAAAATGAAATGAAATGAAATGAAATGAAAATTGAATTGAATTTCATACATGTAGGAAGGAAGATCATATTATTTCTTTAGTAGTATATTCAGATCTGTAACTGTGAGACTCCATACTTTTTGAAATAATGTAAGTATCTGAAATCAGATATTTTGTTGTATTGACAATGAATTTAATCAAAATACATTACTTGTGTGCATTTTCTTAACACTAGAACATTTTGAACGTCAGATCAAGTAAATGTACATTGTACATGTAGCTATAATCATCGCGTTGACATTATGCACTGATTGTGTTAATCATAAAAATATTGTCTTTCTTAGCAATTACATACTTTTGCTTTAGAGTGTACATTAGTACATTCTACCTTGTAATTTTTGTATTGTGATTATTGGTGATTTTTTTTTCTTTACTGTAAAACAATATGCTTAGTTTCAATAGTATGTTGTGTGCCATACTGTGTGCTATTTTACCTTTATTTGCCAGAAGGTACAAGTTTTTGCCAAAAAGAAAATGTATATTTTTTATTTTATCTTGGCATGATGTAAGGCTGAGGTTTTGCTTTTGTTTTAAAATCCGGCTGAATCAGATGTATTTTGATTTTCATTAATGTAATCAACTTGTTCATGTACTTACATGTATGTTCTTATCAGTGTATATTTTCATTTGTGCAGCTGTAGCATTAGTTACAAGGTTCATATCATGCACATGTAGTTGAGACATGTAGAGGACTATGCAATAGTTTCATTTTTTTTTTTTTTTTTTGGATGGGGGACATTTATGCTTATTCTCTTTGAATGACATTTTATCACAAACATGTTTTCCTCTCTAAGAAAACACAAAAATGTGTCAAAGTACATAGTGCATATCAGGGGACTTCTTCATAGACTGAAGGTCAAATACATGTAGAAACCAAAATTAAAGATAATATAAAGTTTTGGTATTACCTCAAAAGTTTCCTTGAATTTCCTTGTCTTAGTTTGTGTTTCAGGTTAAAGTACCTTTCATATAACTAACACTGTGAGACTTACTCGCCCCAAAGTGCTCTCATGTCTTAGTAATCATTCAATAATGGTTTCGTACCAGAGCCGCCGCCGTACGGCGGCGGCGAGGTAGTACACGTATTGTGCGAGATAACTGCGACCAGCAGCGTGCAGTCCCATACGCATACTGTGTAGCTAACTGCAACCAGCAGCCCCATACGCATAGCTAAACGGGGCTTCGCATTGCGGCCGTGATAAGGCAAAGGAACGTAACTCAAAATTTGGGCATTTTGAGTTATGAGCATATGGCTCCTAAATGAAATGTGCTCTTTGTAATGATGAATGTCTCCATTCTCAAATGTTTACCATTTCAGAGATAAAAAGCGTATCTCACACACCTTTTTCACAACGTTGCCGTTTCCAGCTAGGCAAAACAACGTAAGCTGAGATACGTATAGAAATGACAAAGAAAGCATTTTCGCTGTTAAGGCAAATGAACGTATCTTTACATACACTGTTTTTTCATGGTGGTTTCTCAAGAAAAAAGAAGGAAATTGCGACGCCAAAAGAACGTATGTCATCATGCAGCGTTTTGCTGTATAAAATCAGGGCCATGCGCGCTACAGTCAGCACGGCAAAAGAACGTATGTCATCATACAGCGCTTTGCTGTATAAAATCAGGGCCATGCGCGCTACAGTCAGCACGGCAAAACAACGTATCAGCATCGTGGCCATCACAACACACGCTACACTACATAACTCTATGTGCAAGACCTACGGCTACGTGCTGCAGATCCATTTCAGCCGCGGCAGTGAGTGCAGTGCCGCCGCTGATGCCGGGCCGCTTGCGACAACAGCTGCAGCAGTGCTGCAGCAGAGTACTGGTTGACTGGCAGGCAAGCTTTGCTGCAATGTGAACCATGAAGTCATCCCAGTTGTTCTGTTTTGCAGTCATGGAATGGATATTCTCCTGACCAGTTAATGCTACCACAAAGAAAATCAGCGGTAACACCGGTAAGTTTTATTTATTTTTTTTTTTGTCAGGTCTAAGTTTGATCCAGCCCGACCAGACGCCGTGCGAAGTACGGCGATTAGGCTGTACAGAGTGGACGACAGTACGCTATGCTAGTAGGGTCCAGTACTTTCAATTATAGTTTTCACTAAGATTTAAGAAAACGATGAGTAAAAAAAAAATAAACAAAAAACACAGCAAGCTACGAAAATAAAGAGCAAACATAGATCTGTAAGTATGACAGCCTTTCCTGTCGGTGGGCTTGGCAAAACGTGGCTCATTGGTGTGGTTGTGGTTCTACTATTAAAGGACTATGTAAATGTAGGATACTTGTACTACTACTAGTGGTCTAGTAGATCAAGTAGTGACTCTCAAAAGAAATTTACCTATGCGCAAAGGAAGTGGACCCCAATATACTGTTATGATCATCGACATCATTGGACTTGAGGTCTTCTACCTCAAATTCAGTTTTCGTCTAAAAGTCTAAAAAAGTAACAGCTTTATAGTAAACAGTAGACTCGACTTTAAGCAAATGACAATAAAGCTTGATACTGATGAATTCCATTTAGTCTTTGGTGGCTACATGAACTGATGGCAGACGATATGTTCTAATAATGACATTAACATCATTACTTTGGCAAGAAACGTAGGGATGAAATATAATGTTTGGTCTACATCTTTGGTTAAACATAAGTAGTCTTAGATCTTGTTTGTTATTTCTTGAACGGATGAAGAATGTGATTGTGGTGTTTTCATACATACAGGAATTTACTCACTTAAAATCAGCCTAAAAATAAGGTAATATTTAATGGTACTCTTTACCTGCTAGCTATGGAGACCTGATTTATTTTCTTTTTAATTCTTTGTGCAATTTTAGTCAGCTGTACATATTCTTTAAAACATTTTTTTTTTTTTCATTTCGATACGATATAATGCATTGTTGCCATGGTAGATCCCATACATGCTAATACGTTCCACCCCTCCCCCATAAAAATGTTGAGGGCAAAAGCTCATGGAATTCAAATATTTATTCTTAAGTTAGGTGGTTTTAAATACCATGTAAAGTTCAAATATTCAGACCCAATCGTCTACTTTAGGTGATATTAACATGCGTGTTGATACATATTTGCTTGTCTCTCTTTTCAGTGTCCATACCAACCGCCAGCCTAGACCAGCACAGAAAAGGAATGCAGTGTATCAAGTACAATGAAAGGTACACGTTGAATAATCACCTATTAATTCATACAAAAAAAGAAAAGTATTAGGAGAAGGGGGCAGAAATGAATCCCACCTTTGTCATTATCACTAGCGACATAAGCCGGCATTTGGAAAAATAAAAACATAAAAATAAAAGAAGGCAGAATCCATAATGATGACTCTCTGATAATTTGAGAATACAACATTTCACAGTTCATTCCTTAGCGATAAAAAATAATAATATTAAATGAAAACTGATGAAATAGTAACCATATTCTCTCTCAAAACAAACACACAGCCTTGTGCATCCTCAAGGGGTATTTGTATGATGTTGAATAATAGATATTGTGAGTGTATTTCATTATTTGAAGAGTTTGTTTGCAAAATACGATAAGTCCATATTTGCCAAATGGAGATATTTGCGATTAAGGGTCAAGAAAAATAAAGAGAATAATAAGAAATTGTTTGCTTCTTTTGACCATAACTTCAAAAATGTTCCATTTCATGGACTGACCAGTATATAATTTAAAAGATATTATTTTGTACTTTATGAGAGAGACTGTACTTCAAAATCTTCAAAAACGGACTTATCGGTTTTGCGAACACACTCTTCATAAATACTCATTCTCATATTCTTTGCTTTTTTTAGGGGGGGGGGGGGTCTGTGAGAGAGGATTTGTTACAAACAACTATGTCTAATGAAGAATATTTAATCACATATTTAAAGCAGAATTGAAATTCACTAGCTTTCTTTTATGGAAAACACAGAGTGCCTCATTTTATTTTGTGTTAATTATTCTCTTGCGTTTCTTTTTAATTTTCCTGCAGTGGTCTACCGAGCAGTTCGAAAGCAGAGAAAAGAGCAACTATACAAATTTCAGAACAGCTCTGCACGCCCGTCAGAATCTCATGAAAGATGGAGTGGATTGTGCACTAGATCAGTCAACTCTAAAAGAAAAATAATAACACTCGGATTGTTTATATAGGATCAAGTAAATCTTTCACAGTTAAATTAAGAACTCGCAAAACTCAACTGTGAAATGTTAATGACTATTCTTACATTATTAAGGCACAGGAAAGATTTTTTTTTTATATTGATATGAAACTAAAGATTCTATTTCAAAAAAAAAATGAGGGCTTATTGCCCTTTGAAATGATGATTATCAACTTTAGGTAAACCTATCACTTGTTCATATCAAATATTGTTGTAAATGCTTGCCCTCAAAATCAATATCATGTCGATTGAAACATGTCAACATATTTTCAGAAAACCAGGGAAATGGGCAGCTTATTTCCTGCATAATTTTGATTTATTTTGAGCCTAATCTCTCCGGGAGCTCTCAAACAACGCAGATGTATTGCAGCACAGCAAATCGCTTTTGTGATAAGACGTTTATTGAAATGTGTTTAAAGTGAATACTGTTGCAAATTCTCCCTTCGTTTCAGCTGCCTGATAATTGTTCTTTACCCAAGTATTTACTTCTTACTACACTTGATCTTCAACAACAGTAAGGATTAAAAATACATTGTGTGCTATTTATAATTTGTAATTTGTAGATGTTCTGATCTTCCAAGGTAAAAATTGATGCGAATTTCTGATATGGTAATAGTATAACTAAGTATAACTAATCTCCAGAAAAAAAAAGTGTTCTGTTCTATTGAAATTGAAAATTTTGTTCCCATGGTTCTGTTCAACTGTGGTACGTAATAATAAAGGCTACTTTACTCGGGAAGTAAATTACATTTTTTGTTCTATTTCTTTTACCATCATGATAATGTTTACAGTTACTGCTGATTTGCTTTCAATGTGATAAAAGCATAATGGCATATCAAACTCTATCTTAGATTGTAAGAAGAAAGTGAGATACCTATTTAATATTTTTAAGACTTGCAAATAATCGAATGATTTCTGTAATGCTGTTGTCTTTGAGAAACAGATGTACACACATTTTCCCCCTATAAACCTTTAAGAAGATGTAAATCAGTCTCTGCATCTACGTTTCTGTCATGTCTATCTCAAAGTTATTCAACTGAGAGAATGTTTGCAACTCTGACAAGTCTGAGGTGTGTGTGTGTGTGTGTGTGTGTGTGTTTTGTACTTGCTTGGTTGTGTGTGTTTGTGTGTGTGTTTGTGTGTGTGTGTGGTCAAGTTACACCTAAAAACATTAAAACCTGGATTCATACTTACCTGATAAATCATTGTTATTATTGTTGTTGTTCAAAGAATTGAGGCATTTTAACCTTACGGATACAATTCATGCAATCAACCAAACATCAACAACTTATGACGATAAACAAAGTACTTAATATTATTCTGTCTGTTCAAATCCTTTCATCTCAATGGAAATCGTTAAATAAATCAAAGAAAAGATAGAAATTAAAACAGGAGTCTCAATATTAACACATGCGTGTATGTGTCTTTGAAACGAAGTGAATTTACAGATGTCTATACAATTCTTTTTTATACCCATTTTATTTTAGTTTTTTTTTTTTGCCAGTTCCCATACAGTCATAATAGTTGCCACTCATACATTTTCATACCACAAATTATACATATTTCAAGTTCATCTTAATTGTAGCACATGGCATAAGAAGTGTAATGAAATCCATTTTCAGACTTTAGCCAAACTCGTACTTTAGTTGTCAATATTAATCCAAATCCATGCTTTTCTTAAAACAACATGAATGATAAACCACATATAATTATGCTCCCAATGAAAAAAAATCTTACATCAAGAGATAAAAAACATACACTTAAAGATAATAAAAAAGAATGGACATCTAAATAAACTATAGACTGTGTATGCAAATGAAGTAAAACAAAAATATACGGTAATTGGTAGATAAAAACTAATTATATTTTAGTACATACTCGGTAAGTTTTCAGGAAAAAAAAATGAAAATGTTCAATTGCATCGATAATTTTGCAAGCTTACGTGTTTTACTATTTCTTATGTATATTTAAAAACACATACCGGGACTTTTATCATCCAGGTAACAAAATTGTCAAAGTAAAAAAATCATAGAGATTGTTGCCATAGAGTTGGGATACGTCATTCTGCCTAATTACATTGATGAAAGGGTTGAGGCGCAGATATTTGTAAGTCAAGATACGTTCTTTTGGCATATTGAAGTGGCTTCGCGGGAGAATGCTTACGCGCCGTAAGTCAGGATACGTTCATTTGCCAAATTGATATGTTGCCGCGTGAGGATTCTCGCACAACGTAAGTAAGGATACGCTCTTTTGGCAAACCAGAATTACTCATCAGCACAGTGCTGTGATTCGGTAAAATGCTGTATCTATTCTAAACATGGCAATTACTCTAAAATGGGAAGTCCTATTTTACTGAAAATTTCCCGAGATATTCTTTATTAATGCCCAAGAAACTTCGCTGCTTCAAAAGTGTTTTGCTCCTATGACGGAAAAATGGGAACCAATTGAATTTTCAAAGTCGTTTTTCTCAGAACATGATATTCTGAGTTACGTTGTTTCGCCTTATTACGGCCGATTGTAGCTTACAGGATCATGACAGATTTAGTATTGCGGGTAAATATCAACTTAAAATCCAAAAATTTCTTCAATTTGAAGACTTACCAGTTAAGTTGAAGTATTGAAAACAGGTTTTGGGCAACGTTTGGTTTTGCCAATAGTCCCTTTCTGTTCGAATTGATGACTGAATGTGACTCGGTCGAGAGGACCTTGAGAGAGCTACACTGAATGGACGGCCAGCGCATGCGCACACAAACATCTTATCCGTTCATGGATTTGAAATTTGTTCGCATGTGATGTGTGCGTATGCGCTGGTCGTAGTAATCAGTGTATGTAGCTCTCCCAAGGTCCTCTCGACAGAGTCACATTCAGTCATCAATTCGAAGAGAAAGGGCTATTGGCAGAACCAAACGTTGCTCGAATCCTGTTTTCAAGACTTCAACTTAATTGGTAAGTCTTCAAATTGAAGAATTTTGTGGATTTTAAGTTAATATTTACCCGCGATACTAAATCTGTCATGATCCTGAATGCTACAATGCGAAGCTGCTGGTCGCTATGCGTATGGGGCTGCTGGTCGCAGTTAATTGCATGATTACTAAGAAATGAGAGCACTTTGGGGCGAGTAAGTCTCACAGTGTTAGTTATATGATAGATACTTTAACCTGAAACACGGAAATTCAGGGAAACTTTTGAGGTACCAAGACTTTTTTATTATCTTTAAGTTGTATCATAGATGATTTTATCGAACCTAGATATCAGTTTTGGCTTCAAGCTATCCTGTTCTTCTAATTTTGCATCAAAGTGACTTTGTTACATTCACACTAGTATATTCAGGTTAAGATTTTAATGTGGTACTCTTGTATTCATCTTCGGTCTACTGGTCTATTGCCTGTGAGCGTACAATGTATACAAATGTATCTTTTAATATCATCTTTTTCAAGTGTCAAGTGATTATCAACTCATATATCTTGTGTGCATGTTTTGGGGTTGTTGTTTTTTTTTTCTGGGGGGGGGATGGTCATGCTTGATAAAGTTGTGCAATTTGGGTTTTACATCTCATTGTGACAGCGTACTTGCCTCAAATGAAACAGACAGCTTCTTGTAGAATGTATAGAGACATAATCTTTTATGGAGTTCAACTTAAAATGCCAAAGATCAGACTACTTTATGTTAGTGCATCTAGGACTAGATGAAATATTTTCAAGGTGATTACATGTATTGTCAGTATGATATTTCAGTATTAGCAGAAGGCCTATTAGCAGTAGCACACACATACCTCTTTTCAAACATTTGTTCATCATTGTTGCATTGTTATATTCATCGTTGATATTTTCCTTGCTTGATAGTTTTTAAATAAATTTTGCAAAATGAATTGCAAACCATGGTCTCATATTGAATCTTTAAAGTACATGTCTAATCATATTGTTTGCGTTTGTATGTAAACATGTATGTGTGAGTTTGCACGTATTTGTTGTCTTATATGGGGTTTATGCATGTGGGAGTTGTGCGAATTGTGTGTGTGGATTTGTGTTGATTGTGTAGTTTGTGAGCATGCATGTGTATTTGTGGTCATACAGCTGTTACAGTATGTGACACTGTGTGACTTTTTTATATATGTACAAACATGTGTTTGTGAACATGCACTGTGTATGTATGAATGCACGTATGCCTGTATGATAGTGTATATGTGCATTTGAAATGAGACAAATATGATAAAAAGGGGGAAGAGGGGAGAAAACGGGACACATTTTTGTCGAGGAAATGCTGCTGTGCCATTTATTTACCAAACATCCCTCTGTTTACATTGCCTACCCCTATTTACGCATAATGGATCAGTCCGCACACGCTGTGTACAAGTGTTCGCACTGGCGGTCAGTGTGTTCGCTCAAGCGTTGCACAGTTAGTGTAGGAAGTGTGTTCATCTGCTGTTGCTCGTTTTGGCCCAAAAGTTTTCATTATGTATTATAATGAAAAACAAAATAAGGAGCTTTGTTCAATGGATTACAGATATTGCTGTTCGCGTGACCTACGCTACCGCACAGTACATTGATTTCACGTACACTAACAATGGACAAGTGCTGCAGCAGAACTAAGTAGGCCTAAAGCGTGATGTCACACAAGATGCAAATTGTAACGTTTGTTAGATCTAGAAATGCTGTAGGCTTAAAGAGCACTAGATTGTAGCTAAACTTAATAGTAAGTCATACCGCATATTGACCTGTTTTGAAGCCTGCCAGTCTATGAAGGGAGAGAAAGTGGCAATTTCCCCAAAGAGTAAGGACGGTTATTGCTTTAGCGTGAATGTTGTTGTGTACAATACACGTAGCCGTACGACGTGTCTAGCTAGCTAGCTAAGCACTGCTGGCTTGAACGCGCAGCGCGTTCGTCACTACCAAGGTCGCGCACGCGCGTGTTAAGATATACCATGTCCGTGTGGGATGCAGGAACACCTTAGTCCAAGCGTTGTCGTAAGTCGACTTACGCAGTTCTGCCTGATTAACATCGGAAAATTCATTTCGTATCTCGACTTATGCAGCTCTGCCAGATTAATCGCCCTCTCTCCTCAGGAATTTTGCAAAAATTACTTTCTAAAAATAACTTTCTGTACCGAATCACAACTTATTTTTTGGCCCACTTGAAAGAGCATGAGAAAAAACACACAAAACACTCAAAACCTGAAAATCGACCAAAATCGACTTAGGGAGTTCTGCCAGTTTACGGCCGATTTATCGTATCAGTTATCTTGAAAGACGTACTGGTAAACAAACCCGAGGGGAACGCATTGTTTACCTGAGTTCTGAAGAAAGTGCTCGAGAAATTTTACTCTCTCAGCAAGCCAATCAAAAAGCTCTGCGGTTGATAGAGGCGGAGCTTAATCTTGATTGACACCATCGTACCATGGATGATTCTCATCGCGCATCGTCGCTCGGACATTGCCTTTGATCAAGAGGTAAATCTTTAAAGCCCGTTTTTCTCGCAATTTTGTCAGGCTAACAACTTGAAAAATGATGATGATGATGATGATGATGATGATGATCCACAGCATTTGTATGGCGCCATATATCTGTTATAGAAACATTCAAAGGCACAGACTCATCCAAGACAGTTAGCAATTGAGTATATGAATATAAGAACGACCCAAGTCCATGGATGACCATTTCAAGTAAACTTAAAAAAACTTCATAATTTTTTAATTGTCCAAAAATATTCTATTTAACTGTGATGGGAAGGCAACATTGTATATACAATTTAGAACATATATCATTATGACAATTAACATTTACATTAATTGTGGAGAGGCCATTTTGTGTGATGGACTTGGGTCGTTCTTTGATTCATATGGACTTGGGTCGTTCTTTGATTCATATACATGATATTCTGCTATAGAGATGAGAGAAGGACGAGAGAGGGCGCTATAATATGAATGTAAGAACGACCCAAGTCCTTCATGTTTACATTCATATAAGATTTAACTCATTCATTTCAGGCACTTCCGGGGGTAATTAGGATTTATCATTTATACACAAGATGAGTCCATGCATAAGCTACAATTTCCCATGTCAAACTAAATTTGGCCAAAAATTGGACTTGGGTCGTTCTTATATTCATATACTCAATTGAATGTCCGGTGAAAATGCATATTTCTCTTTATATGCCCTCTTACGGTGACGGAGAATACATGTGCTTTATACAAATGATTAGCTTAGGAAATGGGGGATGTGATGCAATGAAAAAAAAAGTAATTATAAAATTTCCCGACTTTTGCCTGAAACCGTAGTCGCCGATGACTAATGTTACAATGGCAAAGACAGCTCCTAATAACATCGTAAAACTTTACCAAACTACTGACTAATTAGTTATTAATATAAAATTGAATAAGGAAAATAAGGTACTTGTCTGGGTATTTTTGTTCCTTACGCCAGATTCGCACATTATCAATCGTATTAAAAATCACGAGAGATTGCAGGGAACTCCATTCATGTAAATGGGTACGAACCAGTGCAGTCCCCCAGGCCCGATTTGTAATTCAAAAATCGAAATAACAGAAAAAAGCAAGAAAGAGAGAAACAACAACTAAATCAAATCAAGTAATTGAACACAATATCCCCATATTACACCTGCACATGCAAACTTATTTTTCTTTTTTTATTTATTTGTCAGAATAATATACGGTATTTCATGATATCTTGCAATCCAAGTGTTGAAATTCAAAATAGCCACCGACTTAAATAAACAGGTTTCATTGAATTGTAAATTTCGAGGCGACAGTGTGCTGTATCTAAATTGTTTGAGCGCCATTTGAGAGTGATATCAAACACCAATTCGTAAACTCTGGTGCTGCGTATATTGACTTAAATGCACCTCGCTGATCACAGTCTTGCTTAGCTCTCCAGTATTGCGCAATTCTTTAAAGCCTCCGCCGCCTCGCGCGCACTATTTTTTTTTCTTTCTCTCTCTTCTTTTTCAATAGGGTTTAATTGTTCATTAGCATATGCCTTAGCAATGGAAGCGGATTTTCGATCGGGCAATACACTAGATGCAGCATGGAAAAAAAGCATGTTTAAAAGCATACTTCATAAAAACCATAAATTATCTAAGAATTTTTATGACGGAATTTTTCTCTATATTGGTTAAAATTAGGAAATCATAACACGTCATAAAAGAAAAACAAAACAAAAATACAGAAGTGCTTCCCCTTCGTTGTGTTATCTCACACTACAGGGAAACTCGCCGTGAGACTCATAACTCATTTTGACGAAGCCCCACTCATATTATTTATAAATCGAATGCATTTTTAATACAACGCAACAGAGATAAATCAATTCATTGATGCTTAATGGTGGTCTAGTACAGTGTTATGATATTGTATTTTTTTTTTAATCAGGCAAATCTGTGTTACCGTCTGACTGTAAATGTATTTACGAAATGAGACTGATTTACAAATTCACTTTATTTACATACCCTCCAACAAAGGAAACCTTCATTTTCTTCCGTGAGATGTCCCTCTCTAGTACTTCAATGGTAACTTTCAGCCGGGAAAGTGTCTCGTTGAAAGGTGTCGTGTCTATACCTAGTAAAAATAAACAGTACACATGTTCGGTAACATCAGCAACATAGTATATTCTGAGATCTTCTGAAAAGAATGTGATCCGCTTCAACAAAAGGATCCAAACGTTAGAGGAGGTCGACTCATAAAAAAGGTCATTATTTCCTAAGTTTCCCGCTTTTATTTCATATATATATATATATATATATATATATGTGTGTGTGTGTGTGTGTGTGACCCGCTACAACAAAATGATCCTAAAGTCGGGCGAGGTCGATTATTTGAAAATTGCATGACATATCCCTAATTTTTCTGCTTTAAATTGATATATAACAATAATTATGAAAATAATCGGCTACGGAGATATCGATGTTTAAAAGAGAGCATGTCGAGACGTCTGGGTAATCACTGTTTCGAGAAAAGCGCCCTAAAAGTTTTCCTTTCGACGCAATCACGATCAAGGGACACGCAAGTCAGTTTTCAGCTCCGGACAATAGAAGGTAAGCCCTATCAACCCCCGATAAGTTCATTCAAGCGCAGCGTCGGCGATCTCCTCACCGATCAATCAGTGACCAGGATGTG
The DNA here is from genome assembly GCF_964275005.1 of Diadema setosum. Lineage (NCBI taxonomy): Eukaryota > Metazoa > Echinodermata > Echinoidea > Diadematoida > Diadematidae > Diadema > Diadema setosum. Next base: position 1,138,892 of record NC_092694.1, on the reverse strand, counting down.
AGAAGCGGCTGAGCATAGAGCACCCCGCCTGCACTCACCAGTCGACTGGGCAGTGTGCGAGCTTCACGCTTCGGTTAGCAGCAAGCAGCAAACCGACCAATGAGATCACTCTGGTCGGTGTTAGGGGCGGAGCCTATCCATGACGCAAATCTCTCGTTTGAAGAGGCTACACCCCCGTAAATAATGCCAGTGCATATCTTGGCAACCAATGACTTAAAATCAAAGATATAAAACACCTGTTTCTTGACCCTGGCCTAATCTAAGCATCAGTCATCGCCACAGCGCCACAGGAGGGGGGGGGGGGGCACCGCGAGAGGAGGAGATTGTTTTGGTTTTGGCATGGGCTATGTTGCTCCATGGTGCGTGTGTGTGTGTACGTGTGTGTGTGTGAGTGTAGACATTCAGCGTATGCAGACAGAGCATGCCTGTACTGCAGTGACCGGAACTATTGTCATTCCATTTTGTCTCTCCCCTTCTCCCTCCCCCATCTCCCCCCCCCCCCTCTCTCTCCCTCTCTCCCCCTCGCTCTCTCTCTCTCTCTCTCTCTCTCCCTCTCTCTCTCTCTTTCTCAATGATCCAGTCAGCAGGCTGATTGTAACCAGGGAGGTAGTCTCACCTCCCCGTTGTAACTCACTGCCAAATAGCAGATTGTCAGCACCGGCAAACTGGCAATGCTCTCCTTCTTATTCCTGTATTTTCGTTATTTACGGGTCAATTTTTTTCGTTCGAAATGTAAAATGGATGACCATAGAATTTCTCAATCGAATATAAAATTGAAAACTTTAGAAAGGATAGAGAAAATTGAGTTCACTTTGAATGGTCTGCCACAGGCAGATATCCTTATTATGCTCTTACGTAATACGACAGCTGCTTTCTCAATGATCCAGTCAGCAGGCTGATTGTAACCATGGAGGTAGTCTCACCTCCCTGTTGTAACTCACTGCCAAATAGCACATTGTCAGCACCGGCAAACTGGCAATGCTCTCCTTCTTATTTTTGCATTTTCGTTATTTACGGGTCATTTTTTTCCGTTCGAAATGTAAAATGAATGACCATAGAATTTCTCAATAGAATATAAAATTACAATCTTTAAAAAGGATAGAGAAAATTGAGTTCACTTTGAATGGTCTGCCACAGGCAGATATCCTTTTCATGCTCTTGCGTAATACGACAGCTGCTGGAGTCATCAAGCCCTGGCTTGGCCTCCAGGTTTGTCACGCCTGAGCAGAAAGTTTATTTGCAATGGACAAGTACTTCGACTCCCAACTCCCAAACGACAAATATGAAAGCGGTATACGCACCCCACTTTCGGAGGTGGAATTTGGGGTCTCGCCTCAAACGAGGGATTGACGGCATGTGTGGCGCTCAATCCAAATTTTCAAACCAGTTTCTGCTTCGCTGAAACGCCAAAAAACATGGCTCAGAAAAACCCTATTTTTTGGTCTTTTCTTTCATCATTTTGCGTCAAAATTTCGACAAATGATAGCAGACATGTCAGACTCCAATGATATGTCAAAATCAGAAAATCGTAAGTTTTGAACAATTTTAATGCTCTGACTTCAAACTCGATTTTCACGGCTTCGATCGTGCGTGACTTTAGGACCTTTTTGTTGTAGCGGGTCACATATATATATATACATACTTATGTGACCTTGCATCACTAAACAAACAAAATGTCGCACCCGTTGATTTTACGTGAGGACTAAAAAATAGGGGCGTAACTGGTTAACCAAGTTATTCTTCATTCTTATATTAATATTTTCTGAAAGAGATGTCCATCTTCTTAGTTGTTCTTAAGTTTGGGATTATAAAACGGATGGAAAAACGTGTTTAAAATAGTTCTTATAAAGCCCTCTTTCGAATTTGTTGTAAAGAATTGAGGTCAGATATGTATTTGAAGCCCTTTTTCATTTCTTGAAAATCCATCGCACACTCTTCACTTTCAATTACAGTAACCTTTGAAAGAATGATGCTACTGCAATGAGAGTTGGCAGTAATCAGGGTCAGTATATTATGTCAATAGCACATGCTTAATTGCAGCTTAACCTAATAATCATTTCATTGCTATTGCTCCTGTGGTTTACATATTGTTTTTTGTTTCTTGTTTTTTGTTTTGGTCGTATTCATCGCACTTCTGAGTCGACATGATTAGCTAATAGTAGAGGCTACTATGTAATCCTGTGAAATGTACGTGCCAAAATTGATTTCTTGGGGCTAATTTTGTCAATTTGAGGGGACTGAATCCAAAAAAAAACTTTGGTTCCATTTTTTTCCCACCACGTCTTCAGCCGCCATTTAGAATTTCAAAATGGCCGCCATAGCAAACTGTATTTTTATCCACATCTCATTAAGTGAGCATTGCAGAAGCTTCAAATTTGGTGCAAAATGCATGGCTGTGACGTCAGACACTCTGGTATATCTTTTTCTGATATTGTAGAGTGTTTTGATACATTATGTAGGCCGCCATCTTGAATTTGAAAATGGCCGCCATAGCAAACAATATTTTGAACCATATCTCATACGGTAACATTGTAGGAGCCTCAAATTTGGTGCAAAATGCATGGTTATGATATCCACCACTCTGATATATCTTTTTTTTTTTTAATATTGTGGATTGTTTTGATACAATTTGTAGGCTGCCATCTTGAAATTCAAAATGGCAACCATAGCGTTTTTACCAATATCTCATGTTGCAATTATTGTAGAAAGATCAAATTTTCAGTAATGTACATGCTTGTGGTGTCCAACGTTCCAGTACAGCTGTTTCCATAAATTCAGACTGTAAGGACGAGGTTCCCATGACGTCATCAAGCCATCTTGAGGGGCAAAAACTGCATATGGGGGGGGGTAGGGGAGGGGGTCCTTTACCACTTCCCATAAGTGTGGACAAGCGTGTTAGCGTTACATCCCACGTCCCATAATAGCCAGGTATATGTGGTTTGCGTACTGTGTGCTACAGCTACGCGCTCAATACATAGGTGATTATTTTGTTTTTGCCTCTCAAGCAATACATTAATTGGTGTCGTGGAACCTCGTTAATAGTTATATTCAATCCCAGTTATTGAATATCTGTACAAAGGTAAGCGTTGATACGACTAAAGATGATCTTCAAAAACCTGATGCTGCCTCGAGAGAATGAAGACAAACAAGGAAAAGTCCCGCAATGACAGGAAATGCCATGGTCACCCTACCAGGCATCCCATTCACAAGCTTGTGTGTAGACCACAAAAAGAAACAACTCATCAGGAAGCTCATAATTGCTGGATGTGTTTCTGGAATAACATAGACTGAATAAGGAATGTCAATGAGTATTTTTTTTCCCTGATTGCCCTGTGTGGGTCATCCTCAATCATCAAGACTTAGATGTTAAGATGCTTACTGCTGTACCGCCAATGATGCTAAAACTACAAAGGAGCAATGATAGCTCAGTTCTGCGGTACTTTGGATGCATCAAAATTCCTCAATGATTTAGAACACCGTCACACAAGGGTAATCTCAAAAATTGTCACTGCATTGAAACTGATGAATATGGTGTTTGGCAATCATGTTCAATTAGGATATTCTAGAAAGAGATGAAAAGGGAAGTTTTCATGTTCTGTACTAAGATTTTGTATCTGAAAGGCTAAAAAAAAAAGAAAAAAAAAACTACTATGTGAAAGGCCAGACATTCAGCTCTTGCAATTGAAATACACCATTTAAGACTGAATCAAAAGTCATTAAGCTTAAGAGGACCAATACCTTTTTATAACACCAAGATACAATTATCGGAAGTTATAAGTTCTACTGTTCTAAGTAATTCCACAATTACTCCCCATCTCATAATTGTATGGCCTTCTCCTCATTCTCACTGACAAAGGTTCATTTTTCATGCCCATGCCTTAGAAACCAACGAAACTGAGACAAATAAACAGCCTGAAAGTTGAAATACTGATCTGACACAGATACCACATCACGGAAAAGAAAAGAAACAAAGGGTTCATCAAAGATGCCATGGGAGCTGTCACCCGTCACAACGAGGAAGCAGATGTCCTCATTCCATTGCATGTATTAGATGCTACTTCAAGAGCAACAAGGAAGTTCAGAGATATTGGTGATTATTACGTGGAGACACTGACATTTTCATTCTCCTAATATATCTCTGCTTTACTTTTAACTCTTTATGTGCCATGATAGAAACCCCCTGTGTTCCAAGTTATTCTGAGACACGAAGGTAGTCAAGATTAGATAAAGAATTCTGTTTTTCCAATCTGTATAACTTCTACAAATTTCTGTTAAGCTGGACATAATAGTGAGCGAAGTTAAAGGGATTGTATAGTTTTGGTTGAGACCTAATTTCAGTATTCTAACATTTTTGGTGAGATAATGAGAAACCTCTTATGAAATATGAAAGAGGATGTAATTCTTTGAGGAATTCAACATTTATTTGATAAAAATTGGTTTTGAAATGGCTGAGATATCAAAAAAAAAAAGAGCAATTGTAATAAAGTGTGAGACCCACACTTTATCACTTTGTTTTACTTTGCTTTTGGATGTTCCAGTCATTCCAAACCCGATTTTCATCAAATAAACTTTGAATTCCTCTTAAAATGGTATGTTCTGTACTATATCACAAGTGTTTTCTTGATATCTCGCAAAAAGTTAAAAATCCCAATTCTCATCTCCACCAATACTGTACCATCCCTTTAAAGAGGAATGCCAAACTTTGCTTCCATATGTGACCGTGCACCTCAAAACGAACATAAAGTCGCACACACTGATTTTGCGTGAGGACTGAAAATAAGTGAAATGGGTCAACCTAGCCCAACTTGACTTTTTCATATTTTCTGAAAGAGCGGGTCTTCTTTTACATTATGCTAATATTTGGTATCATAAAACGGACAGAAAAGTGTGTTTTTTAGCAGTTAAACTCGAACATTTTTGGTAGAATGGTGTGGTTAGGTGTGTCTTTAGACTCTCTTTTTTTTTTCATTTCTGAAAAACCTTGTCTACACTCTTCACTTTCAACTCTAATAACTTTTGAAAGGATAGTGCTACTGCTTGAAAGTTGGCATAAATTATGGACAGAATGTATTAATGAGGCGTGCTTAATTTCACTTTAATCTGATAATCCCTTCATTGTTGTTACTTTGGTGGTTTACTTCCTGTTTTTTTCCCATTCATCGCACAGCCAGCACGGTTTGGTAAAGTGTAAGCGCTTGAATAGACACTGTACTTTACAGCCTCTTTTCTCAGTTCACACTTCCCCTGAGTTTGTGCTTTCTTTCCAATATTTATATAGGTTAGGAGAGTCCATTTGATTTGAGTTATACATCATTTTAAAGTTTAAAATCTGCTATTTCGGAATATGGTCTTAAATAAAAATTCATGTCTGGCGACTTTTTGTTTGATTTGAGGTGCAGGGTCACAAATACAATGTATAACAATTCTATCTTATTTTTTTCCTTTGAATTATCAGTTGCTACATTACTGTAAAGGAATGACTTTTGTACATAAAATAGTGACAGAAACTTTAAGTGTGCATGCAAAATCTAGGTGGGAACACCGCTTGATAGTCATTCACCACACAGAATGCAAGCCGTATGTGAGAGGAACAAAAGCGCGAGAAACGCTTTGATTGTACCGCGGGATTAGCGATTTATCGATCGGTTTTTGGCGGCTTTGTTTGTTGAGCAGAATATGCGAAGTTGGCACGCCGTTGACTGAGTCGGACGTGTGAACGTGGCACGTAAAGAGTTAATACTGCATTGCATGTTGTCTGCTTCATCACTGGAAAAGGAGATAAAAGTGCAATTGCTGAGAGATTACGCTCTGCAAATTGTTGCGAAAAACAAAGGTCTGCTTGGTCATGCCTATCATGGTGCATTCTGAAGTTGGAAATTTGAGGATGTCTCAAAGAGCAGATGGATCAAGAATTCTCTAAGCCTTGAATCATGCAGAATGTGCAATGACACAGTCCATGCTCTCCAGAAGTTGGGCGTAGATGACTTCAACCTGGACAATCTCCTGCTTTGCTCTCGTATAGAGTCTTGATACAGCACACCCAGAGAACAAACTTCGTAAACTTTCACAACCTAATTGGTGCCTCTACATACAGGGGAATGTAATATGGTACATTGTAGTTATTTTCAGCTAATATGCAAAAACTGTGCAATTAAAGTGCTTTGAGCTTCCTACACCAACGGTAGCCACAGAATTCATTATTATGTTCATGTAGCACGAAATGCAAAAGCAATTGTTTCTGGACGAATTTAGAATCAATTCTCCGAGCATTGTACAGCCCTATACGAGGGTTGTGACTTCAAAAACACATGCAAGGAATGAGCCCAGAAGACATAAAATAGGTAAATAATCAATGGATTTTAAGTACACGGTTAATATTGTTTTAAACTCTACAACCAAAAATCATCTTTATGGGGGCATTTAGTCACTCAGACACAGTTATCGAGGCACTTTTTCCCATTCACAAGTTTTACCTAAATGCAAGCTCTTAAAGGAATGTTTGTAATGGCAGCCATTTTGCATTTAAACATGGCAGGCAGTCCCGCTTACGCAATAATGATACAATTTACTAAAGTGATAGGTCCTACATGAAAGTGCTCCAGCATGCTTGATTTTGCAGGGTGAAGATCTTACAGCACCATATATGGGTCGAAGTCCATCTTGAATTTTAAAAGTGGCAGCCAATGCGAATAATCCATTATTACAGAATGTATAATTATGTGTGTGTGCGTGTTTGTAAAATAATGTACAATGTACACAACCATAAACATTGATATGCCGAAAAGTTGCTTGCCATTACCTGAAAAGCAGTCATTTTGAATGATAAAATGACAGCCTCAAAAATGATCTGCAATTTTAGGGAGGGGATCAAAGTGCATCTGAATGTTCAACATCATGAGTCCGGTTTATGCCCGAAATGTGAACTTTCTGTTTTGGTGACAACATAAAATGTGACCCGCTACAACAAAATGGTCCTAAAGTCGCGCGCGGTCGAAGCCGTGAAAATTGAGTTTGAAGTCAGAGCATCAAAATTGGTCAAAACTTAAGATTTTCTGAATTTGACATATTATTAGAGTCTGACATGTTTTCTATCATCTGTCGAATTTTTGAAGGAAAATGATTAAAGGAAAGACCAAAAAATAGCGTTTTTCTGGGCCATGTTTTTTTGGCGTTTCAACGAAGCAGAAACGGGTTCGAACATTTGGATTGAGCGCCACACGTAGGCTCCGCCCCTAACAACAACCAGAGTGATCTCATTGGTCAGTTTGCTGCTTGCCGCTAACCGAAGCGTGAAGCTCGCACACTGCCCAGTTGACTGGTGCGTGCTAGCGGGGTGCGCTATGCATCCTGGTCACTGATTGGTCGGTGAGGAGACCGCCGACGCTGTGTTTGAATGAGCATTTCGGGGGTTGCTAGGGCTTACCTTCTGTTGTCCGGAGGTGAATACTGACTTGCGTGTCCCTTGATCGTGATTGCTTCGCAAGGAGAACTTTTAGGGCGCTTTTCTCGAAACAGTGATTTCCCAGACGTCTCGACATGCTCTCTTTTAAACATCGATATCTCCGCAGCCGATTATTTTTATAAGATGTGTTATATATCAATTTAAAGCAGGAAGATTAGGGAATTGTGTCATGCAATTTTCAAATAATCGACCGCGCCCGACTTTAGGATCATTTTGTTGTAGCGGGTCACAAATATGGGTCAAAATATACATTCTGGCATGACGGCGTTTTTAAATTTCAAGATGGCCACCTACAATATCAAAATTGACCATCATTTCAGAAAAAAAGATGTTTCAGAAAGTCTGATAGCATATGCATGCTCTTTTCCCCAAATTAGAACCTATACACAATGCATATGATATTAGATATAGGCCCAATTACATTTGCTTTGGTGGCCATTTTGAATTTCAAGATGGTCGCCAACATAAAGTCGCACACACTGATTTTGCGTGAGGACTGAAAATAGGTGAAATGGGTCAACCTAGCCGATCTTGACTTTTTATATTTTTGGAAAGAGCAGGCCTTCTTTTACATTATGCCAAAATTTGGTATCATAGAACGGGCGGGAAAGTGTGTTTTTTTAGCAGTTTATCTCAAATATTTTTGGTAGAATATTGCGATTACGTGTGTCTTTAGAGTCCCTTTTTCATTTCAGAAAAACCTAGTACACACTCTTCACTTTCAACTCTAATAACGTTTGTAAGGATAGGGCTTCTGCTTTGAAAGTTGACATTAACCCGTTCCTTCCGCAATTCTCTGAGTGCCTTTAATGCCCCCAAACGAGATTCTTTTCGCCCGTCGACAGAGAGGCACGCAGGTTGGTAATCCAGCTGTGTGAAGGCAGTCAAGCGGTTCATTGTGTCCCCCTTTCAACGGTCAACTACATGTGCCCGTGAACAATGGAAATATCGATCGGGTGCGAGGTATGAATAGAGCGTGCGCTGATGAGCTCTCAGAATCTTTTGTTCTAAACAAAACCAGGTACTTGAAAGAGGTGACTGGGGTCAGCGAACCCGCATTTCTAACTGATCTCAGCCTTGATCATTATGTACATGTTTGTAAGAGTTTACAACAGAACAAGCCAAAAAAATAGATAAGGAAAAGGTACACAATACTGTAAAAACCCCGTTTTTAAACAGCAGGAGAACAAATCCTGATAGAAGAAACTCTGATCTTTTCATCAAACCCACTTTTCTGAGCAGTTTAACACAAAGAAACATGAATTTAGGCCACTGAAGCAGGCACCCTTGTCTTCATTTTGGGAACCTGGTAAACCAGGTTCCCGTAAGGAACGGGTTAATTATGGACAGAATGTGTTAATGAGGCATGCCTTAATTTAAGTTTAATCTGATAATCCCTTTATTGTTGTTACTCTGTTTGTTTGTTTTTTTTTTCTTACTGTTTTTTTTTTGTTGTTGTTGTCTTATTCATCGCACAGCCAGCACGGTTTAGCAAAGATTAAGCGCTTGAATAGATACGGTTTGTCAGAGCCTCTTTTCTCAGTTCACGCTTTTCCTGAGTTTGTGTTTTCTTTCCAATATCTACATAGGTTAGAAGAGTCCATTTGATTTCAGTTATAAATAATTTGCAAGTCTGCTCCTTCAGAAAACAGGCTTAACTAAAAATTCATGTCTGGCGACTTTTTGTTTGTTTTGTGGTGCAGGGTCACATATATTAACATGTCTGACATCATAAGCATGCTTTTTGCCCCAAATTTATACTTTCCATGGTGCGTGAGACCTGAGACACAGGTAAAATTATATTTAGCTGTGGTGGCCATTTTGAATTTCAAGATGGCAGCCCTCAATTTGTATCAAAACAATACACAATATCAGGAAATAAACATGCTTTTTGCATCAAATTTGAACCTTCTATGATGCTCACATTATGAGAATTGGGTCAAAATATAGTTTGCTATGGCGGCCATTTTGAAATCCAAAATGGCGGCTGAAGACGGGGTCTAAAAAATGGAATCATAGTTTTTTTTTTGGATTCAGCACCCCCAAATTGACAAAGTTAGCTTAAAAAATCTCACGGGGTCCAATATTTCGACCTAGCAGACCGTACTATAAAGATCAAGCGCTTGAATAGACCCTATACTTCAGAGCCTCTTTTCTCAATTACACTTTTCTAGGGTGTGTGCATTCTTTGCAATATTGATATAGGTACGGAGAGTCCATTTGTGACCCTGCACCTCAAAACAAACAAAAAGTCGCCAGACATGAATTTTTAATTAAGACCATATTCTGAATGAGCAGACTTTAAGCTTTAAAATGATGCATAACTCAAATCAAATGGACTCTCCTAACCTATCTAAATATTGGAAAGAAAGCACAAACTCAGGAAAAGTGTGAACTGAGAAAAGAGGCTCTGAAGTACAGTGTCTATTCAAGCGCTTAATCTTTACCATACCGTGCTGGCTGTGCGATGAATGGGACAAAAAACAGGAAGTAAACCACCAGAGTAACAACAATGAAGGGATTATCAGATTAAACTGAAATTAAGCATGCCTCATTAACACATTCTGTCCATAATTAATGCCAACTTTTAAAGCAGTAGCACTATCCTTTCAAAAGTTATTAGAGTTGAAAGTGAAGAGTATGGACAAGGTTTTTCAGAAATGAAAAAGGGATTCTAAAGACACACCTAATCACACTATTCTACCAAAAATGTTTCGAGATAAACTGCTAAAAAAACACACTTTCCTGCCCGTTTTATGATACCAAATTTTAGCATAATGTAAAAGAAGACCCGCTCTTTCAGAAAAAATGAAAAAGTCAAGTTCGGCTAGGTTGACCCATTTCACTTATTTTCAGTCCTCACGCAAAATCAGTGTGTGCGACTTTATGTTCGTTTTGAGGTGCACGGTCACATTTGAATTGATCTTTAGATCGTTTTAAAGCTTACAGTCAGCTATTTTTGAATCTGTTCTTAACTAAGAATCCATGTCTGGCGAATTTTCGTTGGTTTTGTGCAGCAGGGTCACATAAAACATGACTCATAAAAGTACTCGGTTGCGGAGATATGAGAGTATGTCAGTTGGCCTAGGAAATCTGCGATTTAAGAAAAACACCTTCAAAGTTTCCTTACAACGCATTAGTGATGTAAAGGAGGAAAGACAGTTTTCATATCTTAAGGGTGCACTGACCAGTAAGATTTCTCGTTCTGGGGGGGGGGGGGAGTCTATCAGCGACGTTAAATCTTTATTTTCTGACACATCTTGTTCGGCGAAAGGCAGGGAATCATACCTCATTAAAAGAAAAAAAAAATCTTTCCTGTCATCATTTGTAGCTTAATTTTAGCACATAAAAGCCAAAAGATCGGGATACATTATTATTTTAAAAAACGATAATCCATTGTTTGTTTGTTGTTTTTTTTTACGGATTTTGAAGATTTAACTTTAAACTCAATTTTCTCGACAGAACTAAAAATCGGCAAAATGCGTCAAAATTGTTAATATTCTGGTTTCTACTTTTTTTAGCTGTTTTTTTTATGTAGTACTTTCTACATGATTTTAAACGTTGGCAAAGTTAGAACAATGGTAATTCGTGTGTGTGTGTGTTTTTCTTTTTGGAGATTAGTATGATAAAGTAGATGTTAGATGCCCCTTTTCCACTTACATAACACATTCCTTTCACAATTTTCGGGTGTCTTAACTCTTTGTGCCAGACCCAAAATCCCTAACGTGTCAGACGTTTTACCCAACGCTAGAAAATTTGCGAAATGGATTGACAGTGCAATTTAAAACTGCCATATCTTTGAAATTATTGACTATTTTGAATTGAGATCTACAAAACAAATATCAAGAAATGATTGTTTTTCGTGTCATGTAGCGGTCAGTTTGCTGTAGTATCTATATGAACCAGAAACATCGCAGAAATAAGCGATATCATTAAAAAAAAAATATTTGAATTTTTGGTGTAGTAAGGTAAGAAAGTCAATCGTGATTTTTCTTCAATAGAACACTCCCTTGACTCTGTAAGAACGTTTTAGAGCTACATTTCCTCTTTCAAATGATAACAAATTTGTCTTCTAGAGTTGTATAATTCCAAAGATATTGGCAGTTCAATTTGTCTTTTCAATTTCTTTTTCTGCCTCGGTAATTCATTCCCAAATCTGAGTCCTTTTGTCCCAGATCCTGTATTTGAATTGAAACTGAGTTAAATCCCTAGTCCTGGAAGAGTGTCTTTTGTCCACTTGAGAAGCAAGCATCTACAAATCCTTCTTTTGTCCCTATATACCACGGGCGGGCGTACTCTCCTGAAATCAGCAGGTCTTTGTCCACGAGGGGTTTGTGCTCTCGCAATTCCTTGGTTTACAGGTCTACTCTCCTTTCACTGTAAATGTGCATAAACAAGAACGAAAGCGTGTTCTTCCTTTGTATATGCAGCGTGGCAACGATTAGTAAAGTTCACCAAGACAAAAGGATGAAAGACTTGACCAACGAACGAAGGCATGTCCCTCTTTGAGAGACAAAATGAAAGCTGCTCCCGCAGGACAGCATCCAAGCGGAACAATACGAGTGGAACCGCAAAGACAATGCACGCAGATTCAGTAGCATACACATGCGTGGTTTAACAATGAGAATGTTGATCTATACACAGCTCGCAGAGAGTGCGCTCTCTGCTGCTTTTCCCGACACGAAAAAAAAAAATGAAGAGTTTCTTCACAAAAACTAATAAGTCCATATTTGCCAAATGGAGATATTTGCGATTAAAGGTCAAGAAAAATCAAGAGAATAATAAGAAAATATTTGCTTCTTTTGATCATAACTTCAAAAATGTACCTATATATGTAGTGACCAAAATGTCATTTAAGAGGTATTATTTTCTACTTTATGACAGAGACCGTACTTCAAAATCTTCAAAAATGGACAAATCGTTTTTTTTTTTTTTTTGCGAGCAAACTCTTCAAATACATCTAGATGAACAAAACAAGTATTTACTCAAAATTTTCCTATGTATGATACTTATTCTTTTGTGTGTGTGTGTGTGTGTGTGTGGAAATGATGGCTATGCTAACCATCTACCAGTACATATCAGTGGCAGTTTCCTGGTGTGAGGCATTAAGGGACAACAAGAACTTAAATGACCAATTTTTTGTGCTCTTCTAAGTCGCCGATCGGCGACCACGGCACTCCACGATTAAGGTCACCGTTTGGCGACCATGCCACGTTAAGAGTTAGTGACGTTCTTCAGTTGAGTTTGTGCACATCCTAGCTGCCAAGATTGGCAGTGACGTAACAATGCGCGTAGTAGCGAGTGATGACCTGGGGCCCGTTGCATAAAACTTTTTTAGCAACCTTAAAAAAAAACTTAGGTTGGGTTTTGCCCTAACCTGAAAACGTAAAACCCGTTGCATAAAAACTCTGGTTGGTAACCCCCCCCCAAAAAAAAAAAAAATAAATAAATAAATAAATAAAAAAAATAAAAAAAAATAAATAAATAAATAAACATAAAAAAAAGAAAAAAAAAAAAAAGAAAATGGGTTGCCAAAATCCCAACCTTAATTTTCTATGGTTGCAAGCGCAATTCGTTAGTTATTTTTATTTGTAAATACACTTGTACGAGGATGCGCACTGAAAAAAAGGGAAGTTTCACTTTTACCGCTATCGTCTGCATGCGATATGCACTATGCAATTTGCGCGCGGTGTGCACTACACAAACTAGCGATCGTACTTCCTCTCACCTAGCACCTCCTCCCTGCAGACATGCACATCCACGTCGAGTCCGAGAAGGCAAATGAGGTAATTATTATTAATTTCCGTTCATTAGATAATTTATTTTATAACTTACCGAAATCATAATGGGCATACTCATGAAATAGGCACAACCACTGCGTGTCCGTACTAATACTACGGCGGCTCGCCTGCTGTTTATACTCGTGAATTCAGACCCACCGTGTGTGGCGTTCATTTGACATAGGTACTGCAACTTACTACCACTTGCACACGTATACTAAATCTAAACTAGGTAAGCACGGCACGGCGGTGTTGGGGCTTCCTTCCACAATGCAGCCCCACCAAACTGTGCTTACGTGAGATTTATACAGCGGTGGGGCCGATTTCCACAGCATACCATCTTTCTCCCATTTTTTGCTTTGATCTTCAACTTTTTATCCTCGGAAGGACTCCCTAAATGTCTCTCGACTAATTTAACGGCCAATTTAACCAGCATAAATACAACTCTAGATCTACCTATATTATTATTAACCCTAACGCTAGTAAACCCTAACCCGAAGGTAACCCCTAACGTTAGGACCTAGATTCTACCCTTGCTTGCTAACGCACGGGTGCACGCGCATTACGGTGATCCCTATTTCACGATTTTGCTATAAGTAACGGCCAATTCAACCATAAATACAACCCCACAAGTCTTGTACCTAACCCTAACCCTAAAGCCCTAAGGCTGCGTTCTCATAGAAGTATACTATTCGGGTATTCGGGGCTCGTTTTTTGAGGACACGCGAATAGCTTGAATCGAACGATAGGATTTCCTCACACCGTTTCACATATAGGCCATGGGGTGAAGCTGAAAAAGAGGCTTAGAAAATGGGTTTCGTTCCAGCAACACTGGCACTACTTTCTGAATGCGGAAATGTGATGTTTTGTACATCCTAAATATACTGTAAAAAGTTCTCCTCGAGATATCCTGTAGTTTTTGCGAAAATCCATATTTTATAAACTGCGACCAGCAGCCCAATACACATATCGTAATGGGGCTGCGGATTGTAGCATTTAGGATCATGACAGAATAGTATCGCGGACAAATGTCAACCTTAAATCGAACAAACATTCTTCAATTTCAAAAGTAAGTTTGAAGTATTGACAACAGGGTTCGTGCAAGGTTTGGTTCTACAAATAGTCATTTTCTGTTCGAATTGATGACAAAATATGACTAGGTCGAGAGGAATCTGGGAGAGCTACGCTGAATTGACGGTCAGCGCAGGCGCACACATCACTGCGCACAAATTTCGAATCCATTGACTGGATATAGATGTCTGTGTGTGCATGCACTGGCCGTCAATTCAGTGTATCTCTCCCAGTTTCCTCTCGACCGAGTCACATTTAGTCATCAATTTGAACAGAAAGGAACTATTTGCAGAAGCAAAACTTGCACGAACTCTGTTATCAATACTTCAAATTTATTAATAAGTCTTCAAATTGAAGATTTTTTCCCGATTTTAAGTTGATATTTGTCCGCGATAAAACATCCGTCATGATCCTGTATGCTACAGTTCACAGCCCCATGACGCTACGCGAATGGGGCTGCTGGCCGCAGTTATGCATATGGGGCTGCTAGCCGCAGTATAGTTCCCATAGTGTTTCTAAGCTGAAATACATATGCACATTTGTAAAGCACTGCTTTTAGCCATATACCTAGAAAAAAGGTGAAGTTTTGGTTTAATAGTTGCATTATATCTCATGTTTCAGCTTTTCCTGATGCTGGCTATGCAAAGGAGGACAAGAGCAAAGTGGTTCGAGACCGTATGAGAGAGAGCACTGACTGACCGTCAGAGGTCAAGGCAAATGCCTTATATTCTGTTCAAAGACATGTTATTAACCCGTTTAGGACGTGTCCCGAGTATACTCGGGCTGACGTTTTCCAGGCTGTGGACTGGTCCCGAGTATACTCGGGCTGAGAGAGTGAAATGAACACGCATTTTTAAACTTAGAATTTCACCAACAATACGATGCCTATGTTGAAAATGATTTATATTTTGTGGGACTACATACATCAAAGTTGCCATCTGTGAACATTTTGTGATGATTGGTCATATCTTATGTCTATAAACAAGAAAAATATTGACAAACATGAGTGCAATTTTCACGACATTCAGACCTTCGCAACGGTCGGGAAATTGACCAATGACGAGCGACCAGCCGCACGCTCTGGCGATCTCATTTGCATCGGTATGCAAATTGTCACACTCAAGTGAAAAGCGTGCGTGCGGCGGTCAAGACCGTTGCGTGCACGCACTTACCTTATTAGCACACATTTACATGATAACGTATTGTAGCATACTACTTCGTGTTATATCAGTAATGCAATTTCGTACTTACGGATTTTCTATGAAAGCCATCTCGGCATGGCAACCCGCTTACCATTATTGGCATGAAATGTTGGCATTCTTCTTCCGCTACCGAGTCCTGGGATTTACCAAAACTCGGCGAATTGAATAAATTCAAAAGTAAATCTTTTACGTGTCCCTGCATGCATGTGATGTGTGTGAATGTTTTGTGTCTGTTTGTTATCATGACAGCGATGTTACTTGTAGTTGTTTGAAGAGTTTTACCGTCATGAATAATACTCTGATTATGTTATAAAATCGTTTAAAAAAAAAGAAACCACTTGGCCAAGAACAAACCGAGTAGGGGATGTACTGCATACAAACAACGCAGTCGATTGTGCTACTTCATCGAAGTCGTAAATTCATCATGGCGTAACACAGCGTCGCATGTGCACGTGTTATGGGCGAGAATATTTTAAATAAACCAGCTGGCAAGAGTATCAGGTTACATTGTATATTTATGAATAGACAGGATGCAGATACAAAAACACTCCTAGATAGACCCTCTCGTAGACGCAACCTAAAAGGGCAGGGGATTATGAGCATAATAGAGAAGGTCAAAGGTCGATTACTGACAGTCTTTTCGTTTCTGTACCGGTCCATATAGAATGGATGTTAGCGATGTGCTTCGTATGTATATGTAACCATAACTTTAAGGTTGTTGGGAATTGAATGTGCAAGTTCTCATGTGCATGTTCCAAACATTAATTTATTATAGAAATTAAAGTGCAACAACGAAATGCGCTGCAATAAAGCGAATAAAGAAGACACATGGCACAAGTTTTCTTTCATACGTTTATAGCATTTGCGAGAAATTGTGAAAAAAAAAAAAACGATCGGTATTTGGGATTTGCAGCAGTTCAAACAAGTATATTAGATAAAATTATATCCCATATTACGTTGATAGTGACAATGGTGATTTTAACTGTTTAGTCTATATTTCTATTGTTTGTATGAATTCTTTATAATATGCTTATTTTTGGATGCAGTCGCTATATAAATTATTTAAACGTTTAGAAGTCTGGGTTTTTAGTCCATTTCTTTCGTAAGTTCATAAGTCAAAATGATTTTGCTATCATTGGGTTGCAAGGATTTCAGCCAAACGCCATTGGTTGTACAATCCATTTTCAGTCAATCGGATATGACAACTTATGCCGAAAAAAAAAAGAAATATTTTTCATTCAAATTACACTGTAGTAGAAAACGCTACAAATTTGCGACGCGGTCAATCAATTCTGCGAAAGACGGAGATGTGATTATCGAGCGCTTCTTTGTAGCACTCGACTTTTTGGGAGTAAGGTATTTCGAGCAATAAAAGTACGAAATGCTCTTTTCTTTATTTGATGTAATTAATGTTTTAATGCTATCACCAAAGTGGTTTAAGCTCTTATTGTGCATGTGTCTTTTCTCTATCTATTCACCTCTGCATTTAGGTACATACTTTCAATCGAATTAAAGACTTTATGAGATCGCGTTGCAGCATTTTCATATTCATAAACGATTGCAGCAAATGCTCGTTTGCTTTATGCATTATGCACATTGAATGAGAAAAGTACTTTATTTTCTGTCTTTTATCGGGGGATTATTGGTATACACATTGAAATAAATATTAATTTACACTCTTGACAGAAGAGAAGATCATTTCAGGGGAATTATCCCTCTGCTATGAGAGATCGAAGAATGTCGGGAGAAATGGTGTAATTTCAACAAACATGTTGTCTTTTCCTTATTTTTTGAAGTGATGTAACGATGTTAGGCCCTCAAGCCTGTGTGGCATGTGCTCGCCATTCTTCCATGGTCATGACGATTTCTTCAGCTTCCAGGTGGCCAACCTTTTGTTGCTAAATTGAATGAACTTTTCCGACGAACTCGGAAATGCTACCTGCGACTCTGTTTGAAAAAAAAAAAGAAAAACTCTCTCACATAGAGACGAATGTGAGTTCTCGATTGGCATTCTAAATTGAAGTGTGTTCATGCTACATTTTTGAAGTGATAGGATATAGCGAAAGGAAAACAAAGCTGAATAATCATCTTCATGGAACTATATTTTTTGTTACCGATTATGAATTACCTAACTGCAAAATCTTCGCATAATGCACCATTTTGTAAACTCAAGTTTGCCATTTTGCTTTTCCTTTATGATACATTATTTGCTTCGATTAGTGCTTCTTCATTCTATCTCATTACATTTCATCACTTTCCTTTCCAGCTATCCACTACATTCCCGTCTACAAACGTATAGATTGGTTATTATCATTGATGGTGGCGGTCACTTCTCCAATATATTTTGCCCGTTATACATACATATATATATATATATATATATATATATATACATATATATATGTAATCTATAAAGATATTACCATAACACAGACAGGCAAACCTAGCCGTGTGTAACATTACATTTCGATTACAAAAGTGTGAT
Source organism: Diadema setosum (assembly GCF_964275005.1). Lineage (NCBI taxonomy): Eukaryota > Metazoa > Echinodermata > Echinoidea > Diadematoida > Diadematidae > Diadema > Diadema setosum. The sequence continues at coordinate 1,120,892 of NC_092694.1, read as the reverse complement.
CGGATTACCATCCACCAAACAAAATTTAGAAGACCACCATATTTCCCCCCCCTTTCCATCTCTCTCCCTCTCTTTCCTGTAATCCAATTCTTCATTATCATCTACAAATGTGTGGGTTGAATATTATCATTGATGGTGACGATCACTTCTCGAAGATATTTTGCCTGTATTATGAATATATGAAGAGTTTGTTTGCAAAAACCGATAAGTCCATATTTGCCAAATGGAGATATTTGCGATTAAAGGTCAAGAAATATAAAAAGAATAATAAGAAAATGTTTGCTTCTTTTGACCATAACTTCAAAAATATACCTTTATATGTAGTGACCAATGTATCACTTAAAAGGTATTATTTTGTACATTATGACAGAAATCGTACTTCAAAATCTTCAAAAATGGACTTATCGGTTTTTGCAATCAAACCCTTCATATATATATATATATATATATATATATATATATATACACAATCTAAAAAGATGTTACCATAACACACATTTTATAAGCAAACCAAGCTGTGTATAATATTATATTTCGTTTGCAAAAGAGTGTTCGGATTACATCCATCAAACATAATTTAGAAGTCCAGCCTATTTTTTTTTTCTCTCTATCTCTCAATCTTTCTTCTTATCGCATAGACTCCAATGTTTCGACTGAAGACCGGAAGACCTCATAAATGTTATATCAAATATACATATTCATCAAAACAATCAGCTTTTCTGTTAGTGATTACTTTTTATCATATGATGAATAACTTATGTTTTATCACTTTCAATCTTATTTCATGTGATTCGTAATGGGCAATATCTTCCCCACAGTACGATAGAGTTATAAGTCAATCGTAAGATTGCACTAGTAAATTTGGCAGCATATAAACCCCAACAGTAAAATCTCAAATGCGTTCGTTGATATCTTTTATTTATGCCAGGGAAACCTAAGTTATATCTGTAGGCAGTCATGATGGATAATTTGAGAAAGCAAACTTCTTTATACACACAAACATCAGTGTGGATGGCAGGTACCGCAAGAGCATGGATTTTTCAGATTTAGTCATCATTAGTTGTCAAAAACAGCCAGAAAGATGCAGTGATTTATTTGAATATTGAAGATCCCATCAGGCTCTTGTCACTATTATGAAAATATAATTGCTGAAACAAAACCAAGAAACAAACTCAAATGAAAAAAAAAAAAATGGTCTGCAAAACTCCACTTTGATGATGCTTGAAGTTTGTTTTTTTCTGTCATACTTATGAATGACAGCCTGATTATGCTATAAGATCGTTCAAAAAATCTACTTGGCCAACGAACCAAATAGAGGATTTACTGTATAATATTCATACAACACAAGAACCGATATTGTCACTATGGGGTCCTATGTAATCATCATGGTAAAACACAGCCTAACATATGTGCGTGCATGTGTTAGGCAAGAATACTTTGAATAGACCAGGTGGCCAGAGTATCAGGTTACATTGTACCTCCTTGAATAGACAGGATGTTGATACAAAAACATTCCTAAGACGCACTCGTAGACGCCATCTGAAAAGTTGGGGATTATGAGCATTAATAGAGAAGTTCAAAGGCCGATTACAGACAGTCTCTTTATTCTGCACCGGTCCATAGAATGCATTATAATGATGTGCTTCGCATGTATTACGTAACCACTTTTACGGACCCCAATGATTTTATGGTTGTTGGGAATCCAATGTGCAAGTTCTCATGTACTTGTTACGAACATGTATTACAGAATTTAAACTTCGACAATGACATACGGTGCAATAAAGCGAGAAACAAAACATACGGTAGAAGTTGTCTTTTTTTTTTCTCTCTCTCTCTCATACGCTTAGAATTCACAAATAAAAATTATGATGTTCAGTATTTGATGTTTGCATCATTTCAAAGAGGCAGTCAAAATAAAATTACATCCCATATTACGACGATACCGACAATGGTGATGTCGACTGTTTAGTCTTTTTTCGTACTAGTTTTGTATGAATTCTTCATAATATGCTAATTTTCGGCTATAGTCGCTCTGTCAATTATTTATACGTTTAAAAGTTTGGGTTTTTCAGTCCATCTCTTTCGGAAGTTCACAAGTCAAATTATTTCGCGATCATTGAGTTATAATGGTTTTAGCAACACACTACCGTTTTGTTGCTCAATCGATTTATAATCAGTAGAATATGGTAACTCATGCCTAAAAAAGTAAACTTTTTTAATGTAAATTTGTAGAAAGCACTCAAAATTTGCGAAGTGATGATTCAGTTTTGCGAGAGACGGAGATGTGAACCCGTCGCTTCAATTGAACACTCTACTTTGTTTAGGAGCAAGGAATTTCGAGCAATAAAAGCATGAAATGTTCTTGTCCATCTCATATATTGATGTGATCAAATGTTTTCATGTTGCTATTGAAGTGGTTTATGCACTTATCGTGGCTGCGTATTTTTTATAATAATTGCATTATACATCTCTGTATTTAGGTAGACCTACTTGCATTCATTCGTTTAGACTTCGTGAAATCGTATTGAAGCATTTTCATATTAATAAACGATTGCAGCAAATGCTCGTTTCCTTTATACATTTTGCTTATTGAATGAGAATAGTACTTCATTTTCTGTCTTTTATCGGGCGATGACTGGTATACACAATAAAACAAAATAATGTTGATTTACACTCATGACATAAGAGAAGATCATTTCAGCAAAATTAACCGTCTGTTATGAGAGATCGAAGAATGTCGGGAGAAATGTCGTTTATTTCAACAAACATATCATCTTTTCGTTATTTTCTGAAGTGATGTAATGATTTTAGACCTTCAAGCTTGTGTGACATTTGCTCGCCTTCTCCCATGGTCATGTCGTCTTCTTCTATCAGCTGCCGGGTGGTCAACCTTTTTGTTTCTAATATGAATGAACTTCTCCGACGAACTCGGAAATGCTCACCTGCGACCCTGTCTGAAAAGACACTCTCTCACATTGATGCGAATCTGAATTCTCGATGGGAATTCTAATTTGAATTGTGCTAATGCTACATTTTTTGAAGTGATAGGACATAGTGAAAGGCAAAGGAGGTAGAATGAACATCTTCATGGCGCTATCTTTTTTTTTCTTTTTTTGTTGGCTATTTTGAATTACGTAACTACAAAATTGGAAGGCAAACGTACACAAAAAAAAATGACTGCAAAATCTTTGCATAATGTTGTACCCTTTTGCCCTTCTTTTTTTTTTTTGCCGTTTTGCTCTTCCTTTGTAATACATTTGTCTCAATTAGTGCTCCTTCATTTTATCTCATTACATCTCATCACTTTCCTTTCCAGCTATCCCCTTCTTCATTCCCATATACAAACGTGTAGATTGAATATTATCATTGATGGTGATGATCTCTTCTCCAAGATACTCTGCCCATAAAATTTATATATGTATGTATATATATATTGTTACGGTCCCAGAGTTAGGCAAATTGGGACCCCACTTGCGAGCTGGAATAAAACACTACTTTTGAGACATGAACCATCGAAATGACTGGCTGCCTGGTTTCTTCTTGTGTCCCTTAGAGTTTAACTCTAACTGTCTTGGGTACCAACTCGGCGGTCCCAACAATGGTGGCAGCGGTGGGATTCCAGCTCGCAAGATCACATAACTATCACACGCCAGTGCTCATTCCAAGACTCTCTTTTACTCCAGTCAGCGTCCCAAGATATACTCCTCAACACTCACTCTTAATTTCTTACAACATCAAAGCATCATTCATCACCTTCTTGTATACAATGACTGTATTCTACAGTGACCGTTACCAATGATCATTTGTGATCTGGTCTGGGGACAGGGAGTCTACTTGGGGGTGATAAACTCTAGGGGGCTCGTCCGTGGTAAGTGGAAAGGAAGAACCACAGATACAAACAATGTTCTCAGTTGATGTGTCCGCCCATAAGACTTGCCCTACCAACTTTCAAGTGGGGTCCCAATTTGCCTAACTCTGGGACCGTAACAATATATATATATATATATATATATATATATATATATATATATATAAACATATGTATTATATAAAACGTAGAAAGATATTACCAAAACACAGGTTGTAGGCAAACCTCATCTTGTATAATTTTACATTACGTTTGAAAAATCTTTTCAGATTATCTAACGTCAATCAAACAAAATTTAGATGACCAGCCTATTTTTCTCTCTTTTTTTTTCTTCTCATCGTATAGACTCCCTTGTTTCATCTGAAGAGCTCATACATGTTCTGTCAACTGGCTTAAACAGGACCGGTGTTTTATTCTTAGTTTTGTTTTGTTTTTTCTATGTAAGAAATAACGATACTCATTTAGGTTGGTGATTACTTTTTATAATAATTAAATATATGTCTTGTATCACTGTGTGAAATCTCATTTCACTTGATACATAGTGAATAATCATTATCTTCCCGACATTACGTCGAAGTTGTAAAGGAATTGTAAGATCGCACAGAAAATAGCAGCATCAAACCCCGATAATAAACTCACAAATCCACTCGGTGATATCTTTTATGCATCCAATGAAAACCTATTATAAGTCGCATGATCGAAATTTGTAGGTAGTCACGATTGATAATTTCAGGAAGCAAACTTCTTTATACAGACTTCTTCAGGGGATGGCAGGTATCGCGCAAGCGTGGATTATGCATTTTTATTTGTCTCAAAGAAAGTTAGAAAGATGCAAAGATTTGTTTGAATATTGAACATATTCCAGGCTCTTGTCAATTTTATGGGAATTACTGAAACAGAACCAAGAAATAAACTCAAATGGACGTTATTCTATTACGAAATTCGACTTTGATAAATCAGTATCACCAATTCTACTTGTAATATTACATTGTTGATGGTTTGCCTACACTGTAAAAAATGCGACATGCGACATGTTTATGAACTAAACACAGTGTTAAAAATCTAAACACTTTGTTTAACATCTAAACTCCCGGTGTGTATAGCACGTGTAAAGTATTGAGAGTTAAAGTGTTTAGCTTGGAGTGTTTAGTTGGAGTGTTTATTCTGGTCACGTTATGTTAATCTCAATATGTCCATATATATATCTGGAGAAGTGTTGGAAATGGTGTGTAAATTGCAATTTCTAGTTTCCTTTTATCACGAGAAAGTGGAAACTGTTACGACATCAAGATGCACTATGAAATAATTCATGTTTTAAGCCTTTCATGGAAATGCCTAATCAATAAGGAAAAAGGATAACCTAAAAATATGTAATACAACTGTAATAAATTTATATTTTGGTTTCGCATGTACAGTCCTATATTTTAACTGCTAGAAAAAAAAAATGGGAGTTGCCTTTGTTAATGATTTCGTTCATGGTTTAGGGCATTACCTAAATGTTTGTTGGTTAGGCCTAAACACTTCTACTGTCAGGATAAACCAGGCGCGTTTACATTTAGAACGCCTCGTAAACACGTTCTAAACACCGCACATGTTTAACATAAACACTGTGATAGATCGTACTCAAGTCAGCAGCGCATGTGACATGACGGCCGCGGCCACAAGGCACGCAGTGGTGACCTGTGCGTGCGCTTCTAGCGCACACTCGTGCTATGCATGATTATGACCATAATCACTGCATATTATTGGCGGGAAAGGAGATGTGCGCGCGCGTACGTACCTGTATGGATGGATCTGTCTGAGTGGCTGGCTGCTGGTGCTGCGATTTCATGCCCCAGCAGCGTGATGTGCGTAGGCCTACAGTACGTGCGCATTCGTTCTAGGCTTGTCGTCCACTACACACTGCACTTACGACTCGATCCATAGCTAGCTGACTGGCCTCTGGATGCATGCACTGCATAAAGGAGCGGATCTAGCTAAGATGGCGTCGAAGGGATAAAGTTCTAGCCTGGCCGGCCTGCATGAAAGCGGTGAGTCTGCTAAGTCTGCTAAGTGGGTGAATAACAAGATTTATTGCAAAATCGCCCTCTTTTAATGTAAAACTGTAGTAGGCGTGGAAATAAGCTACGCCCTTAAAGATTTTGCTCGTTTGTTTTAGTTTTCTATTTCTAAATCTAACGACTAAAGTTACATTAGAACGGGGAACGCTCTAGCGTTAAGTCTAACTGTAACGTGTTAGTGTTGTTAACGTTACAATATCTAGGCCTACACTCTGCAAATTACCGGTACCGTAGTTATGGGTAAACTCGGCCTATAGCGGGTCAACTCACTGTATCTTTAATTTTACGAAGTTATGAAGTATCTTTCATGTGAATGACGATGGGTTAGTGACTATATTTTGAGTCAAATTCAGTTTTATTCCCTGTAAATTCTTCACTCAACAGGTGGTGTATTGAATGTAAAGCCCATTAAATAGGATGTCTTGGAAGGGGATGGCAATGGCACCAAAGTGGGTGACGATGATGTCCTGACGTGTACTGTATAAATCCTGCAAGACATTACCTCTGCTGGCAGAGAACGAGGCATGCAGTCAGCAGAGTAAATCGACTGGGGATAGTACATCACTGTACACTACCCATGTGGAAAGTGGAAATCAAGTAAGTACTCAAAATTGCAGAGCCAAATCAATGAATATTATGTACTTAAAGGGCATGTAAATGAGTTTCTACAAAATGCAGATTTTAGATGCTTTAATTTCTGTTGTTTTTTTTGTGTGTGTGTGTGTGTTTTTTTTTTTTTTGGGGGGGGGGGATTACCTACTCCCGACTCCCGAATTCAATCCATTAGCTAAAATAAATATGGAAAATTGATTTATTGCAAATATTGTTGAAAGTGTAAATTACAGATGTGAAAATCTTCACCCAAGAGACAAAGGATACAGTATGGTCGTAACTCTGCTTGATAATGATGATGAATAAAAAAAGAAGAAACAACAAAAAAGACTTGAATTATTTCCAGAAAATTCAGCAAAGTAAGTAAAAACCGACGAAAGAAACCATGTGCTAATGTGATGAAGGGATTCTGTCATTCCTTGTAATTTGAACTTGCTTATGGATTCAGTCAACTTCTTTGCTATCCATTCATTTTCAGAATCTATGGGAGCAGTTAAGTCCATTGTATTGCAAAGCCAACTGATTTGTTTTCCTTCCTTTACCAGCACCAGTACGTCATGGAAGAATTGATCAGGGATCACGCCAAACCTGTCTGGATTAGAATGAAAGATGCATGCTCTTACTTCTATACAACCCGTCTAAAAGTGCAAACATCTGAGGATTACAAGGACATCGCAAGATATACTGATATGGAAATACAGTATATCTATACGCCTACATGCCATATGAAGGATATGAACCATGGATAATGATTTTGAATGTTAATAATCTTTTTCCCGCTAGCCATGTGATGTCTCACATCGTCATGATGCACTACAGACCTATAAGGAGGCATCCCATCTGTTAGAGCAACCTTTCTATTGTTTTTTTTTTTCTTCACTGACAGTGTGCATCTAAACCTGTAACTAGAATAAAGCAAATCATATGGGGGTTGATAGGGTTTTGTATGCGCTGGGGCTTCAGTTCTCCATGTGCGTGTATGCGTGTATTACATAATGACGAACCTCTAAAGAAATATGAAGGTAGGGGGCCTATATAATTCGAAGAGGAATTCAATGCTTATTTGATGAAAATTGGTTTTGAAATGGCAGGGATATCCAAAACAAAGCGATTCTATTGTCCTCTGTGCTTACGATAATGGTCACCTGTATTCTTATTGCTCATAGATATGTGTAATTGTCTTTTTTTAACAGCTGGTACGTAAAATTGTAATGTTATCTATTATGTAAAGACACTTGTTCGAAATCGTTTTGCACTACTAAGAAAAACGGTTTCATTCACTTCATTTTATTCATCAACCAATATCCTTGTAATTCACTTTTAAGATATTACTCAAGAACTTTGTTCGATTGGCTTTCTGTTATATTCTTGTGCAAAAAGGAATATAGAAATCAAAACAAATCAAATCAAAATATCAGCCATTTAATTTTTTTTTTCCCTCAGGTGCTTCAAATACAATCAGCAGATATTGGACGCAAATAAGAGGCCAGTAGTTGCATTTGTTTGGAATTCTTTGCTATTTTCTTGTAGACCTGATAGGAAATGCAGCATTCGGTAGTTAATATTTTCTTTCTGAGATATTCTTGAAATCGGTCACATGGAGAGAGGTATCAGAAATGTAGTACAACATGCATGGAGAATAGGGAGGAGTCTTGCAACTGACTGACAAATTGACAAGGGATGAGTCTTGCTGATCACATCGCGTGTTCATGACAGCCTTGCATACCCTCCCGCCTCCAGTTGCAATGCATTATATTTTCTTTGTTCATATCCTCTTGTCTTTACCAAAAACTCTGCTGTGTCGAGATTGAAAGTAGCCCTCCATACCATGATTATGTGGAATATGATTAGACTGATTAGACTCTAATAGACTATTCATGTATACCCATTGAGTTTGACTTCTTTCTCCAAGGTTCTGGCAAGGTAGAAGTTTTTTCTCACTCACCTTTTGAAATCCACTAACATTCTAAGATTTCTCTCGAAATAGCAAAAGTGAAAAATCAATACAGTACTGTTAGCCTACATGTACTTTCAGTGAATGTCGCAGTGAAAAGAACAATATCATGTATGTATTTAAGTTCCATTATTGGTACTGATCAGGGAGTGCAGATGTTCACCACAGGCTAAATACAGTGAACTTTTTGTTTTTGTTTTTTGTTTTTGTTTTTGTTTTTGTTTTTGTTTTTGTTTTTTTTTTTTTGGGGGGGGGGGTCTCTTTATGATGAGTGCATCATCTACACTCCCTGATCAGTACCAATACGACCATAGTGTTGTGCATGGTATAATTTGCCGTGAGCCTAATTTGGTTCGGGTACACCCCAAAGCACTTTGCCAATAATTGATGCAATCTTCAAGGTCGGCATCGATTTGTTCACAGACTGCAGTTATGTTCCTGGAGGTGTTACATACATGTCAAGCTTCCGAAGCGTTGAGTTTGAATTCACAATCGACAAGTTTATTCGTTTGTTTTATAATACTAAGAATTAGTTCTGAATACAGTAAAAGACGGCAGTTCTTGAAAGTAGGCTAAGAATTACATGTGACTGAAAAGTAATTGTTAAATTAAATATTTGTTTTTCTCCAAAATGAGTTATGTGTCATTTCCTGCAAATACAAACTTTACTGTGTGTATAGGAGAGAATTCCATTTACGTCTTCGTGTACAGGCCAGTGACTACCAGGTATCTTGCATTTATCTCAGTATGGTGTCGTATAGCAATAACATGGCAATATTTAAAGGGGGAAATCCAGTCCAAATACAAGTTAGTCTGATAAGAAAGAATAAAATATTAAGAGTTCATTGGTAAAATTTTGATCGAAATCGGATGTAAAATAAGGAAGTTATGACATTTTGAAGTTTCGCTAATTTTTGAGGAAACAGTTCTTGAATGATTGATATGAATATGCAAATGGCAACGTGGGCATGTCATTCCCTCACAACTTACTTAATTTCAAGTTTTTCATTCAAACGCAATTATTCCCGAGGCTCAAGTCCTGATATATCTAACTGATCACTTTTCTGAAGTTATTCAACCAGCAATACCATAATGTTTCACATTTCATTAACATAAACATTGAATTTCATCATTTTTTTTTTTTTGGGGGGGGGGGTACACGATCAATGGAAAATTGTGAGGTTATGGCATGGTCAACTCACTCATTTGCATATTCATATCCACTTTTAACTGCTTTGCAGAAATTAGCAAATCTTCACAATTTGATAACTTCCTTATTTTTCATCCGATTTCATTCAAATTTTTACTGTTAAACTGGTAAGGTTTTACTCTTTTTTTATCAGACTTATTTATTGGACTCGATTTCCCCTTTAAAGGATTTTTAACTTATCATTCATCAGATATTGCCCAAGCTTTGACTGATGTTTTGATAACTTGCATTCAGAGAATTGCCTTAAACTCTTGTAGCCAAAATGTTTGTGAAAGCTAACGCAGGTCTTCCCTGGTATTATGCGATGTAAGTGTGCTGATGATTTGGTACATACTGGGTAAATTCTATATAATGTTATGCGTTTATCTTTTTTCATGCAAAAGAGTGGAAACAATCCACTTTACATTAATAAATACATGGGAATTAACATGCATGATGATATGTCTCATTTAAACACGTAGAAATTAGCATGTATGAATGTATGATGTGTAAACATGTCTCATATAAACACTCAGCATGTATAAGGTGTAAACATGTATCATATAAACACTGAGAAATTGCGATGTTTAATATGTTAACATGTCACATGTTTAGTTTATGCAATTTTGTGATCGATCTAAAAATCAGACATGTGTTCTGAGAATAAACACTAAAATGGCAAATAAACATGTCGCAGTGTTTTTAATCTGTCACAGCGAATAAACATGTCGCAGTGTTTACAACGTAAACAGTGCGTCATGTTTATTTTTTGGTTCAGTGTTTAGATCTTAAACATTGTGGGTGATTATGTGAATGTGCGGTGTTTAGTATTTAAACACTGTGAGTGATTACGGTGTAAACGTTTGGTGTTTAGGCTATAAACACAGCAGGTGTTTAGTTTTTAAACATCAGAACCGTTTAAAACATAAACATGTGTGTGTGATAAACACCTAGGATGTGCTGAAAATAAACACAGCATGTGTTTAGTTCATAAACATGTTTAATAATATATAAACACGTCGCAGTGTTTTTAAACTGTCACAGAAAAGTGTTTAGTTAGGTGTTTAGAAACTAAACAAATTTTTTACAGTGTAGTGTTGAAATTAAGCCACGTGCTTCTGTTACAGACACGCGAGCTTTGTATTTGGATACAATTAGCGGGGACAAACAAGGTGTATTAGATTTTAGTGTTGTATACAATGAATAAACTTCCTTCTGTTTCCAAAATTAATTGACTAGTTATGGTAAGGAATTTTGTGAACAACAGGAAGTCAAGAGTGGGTTCGTGTGCCTTTGATATCGCCACAATACGAGATTTACTTGGCGTGTCTTACAGTCGTGTGAATGGAAATACGCAAGCCTGTACACAATCCTCCGATCGATCGCTTTTCATTGAAAGTCTTTGAAGGTTTGTGATCAACGGATTACAGTTTCCATAAAAGATTGCCTCAATGAATAAGTAAATTCAAAACAATTATGTAGTAGAAATTTGCGACACCCTCGACATAGCCTGGTGCCCAATAACAAAAGACGCTATTCATTTGAGTTGACGAGGGAACGTAAATTGACGATCGTACAGTACGTGAAGCGAACCCAGATAGCGAAGGGAAGCGACATTATTATTCATGAGCGGTCGTTATTCATCCAATCAGAAAGCTGATTCCTACACCGCATAAACGGCAATTTGATGATTGGGTAAAGCGGGACCGTAAGTCACACCCCCTTAGTAACCCTCGGTTCGGGCTCGATTTTGGAAAACCTGTCCGTCTGTGGGGGTGTTCGCCCGCCAAAGCAAACGGTCCTAAACGGGTTAATCAAATGACTAATCATTCAAGACAAAAAAAAATCAAAAAAAAATCAGTGTGTTTGTTTGTGTGTGTGTCCGCGTGCATGTGGGAGAATCTTATTGTACACACACACACACACACCCTCACATGCACACACACATACGCACACACATAGTTATGAAGATTCAATATACCCAATTGTATTAAAATATTATTCTACATGCCTTTGCCATTTATCACATCAGCATCATAAAAAAAGTTTATCATAAACATGAACACACACAATGATATTATACAGATATTGACTTACCAGAGGTGGAATATAACATTTGAGATCCTCGCGGGAAGTTATATTTTTGTCGAGGATTATTATATTTTTCCGAAGCGCGTAGCGCTGAGGAAAAATATAGTATTCCGAGACAAAAATATAACCTCCTAAGGGAAATTAAATGTTATATTCCTACCGAAGGAAAAAGTCAATATCTGTTATATTATATGACCTACAGTACAAGAAATAAACTGCTGTATAGGCCCTAAAGCAAAACGAATAGGTCTAGAAACACTACTCCTTTGCATGAACGCGCGTACCGCATGACAACAGTGCGCTATATAGTGCCAGTGGTATTCAATCGAGCCACAAACAACCTTTTGATACGTAGATCTAACTCCGATGGCTTTCACGTAGGCCTACCGGGAATTCGTTCTTCCGTGGAGTACGACCGATGTAGTTGCCTGTTTATCACAAAGTAATTTCTAACGTTAGAACAGTCGTTAATCAATCGTACATGTACGTAAGGCCTAGTTTCGTAGCGGTAGAGCCAGATTTTGTAATGAGAGATGTAAAAATTGTAGAAGACTAACTGTTAGACTAAATGCCGCTTTGGGTCTGGGTAAAGCAAGCTTGTTGACATAACATTTGTTTGTGGTGATGTATGAGAATGTGAACTTTCTGATAATGTACTCTCTAAAAAATTTCGAGTGAATAATTCACTCCTCGGAAGGAGTGAATAAAATTTCACTCAATTAAGAGTGACTTTCACTCGTTTTCGAGTGAATTTCACTCTTGTAACGAGTGAAATTTGTGTGAAACCCATTCGCCGAGTGAATTCCGAGTGAAAATTAAGCCGAGTGAATTCCGAGTGAATACATAATTAAACGCATTTGGCTAGGCCAATAGAAATTGAGAATTCCCCTGTCATGTGTTTACTCTAAGCCAATCACCAGCCGCAATTTCCCCTGGCTTGGGCGCGGGCAGGTTTACCTGAAGAGCGACGCGTCGCCTGTGCGTGGACTGTGACACTAGTGTGTGCAATTGCGTGCTGTGTGCTAGCTGTGCGTGTATTATGCATAGGGATCACAGATTTACGTGCGTGTAAGTGCAATCGTGAGAATCTGAGCCTGGATGTCGTGATGGACGGGAGAAAATGTCTGTCTTCAAATTGAGTGGGGTGGAGATATTATTCACATTTTTTGAAGGTAAGCAAACCATATAGATCGATCTAATTATACCTCTCCGTAAACGACCATTTACTAGTATGTAAGTTACCTTTAGGGTTTCTATACGAATAACCCCGGGCCCGTACTGGCGCTCCTTCGAACAATTAATGTACAATGGTTTGTACATAGTTAGCTATAGGCCCCTATGGGGCTGGTCATACCATAGAACACCTTACGAACAGCTAGAATCCGAGGCCGAAACTCAGCTGATGGTACCTACACGCTAGGTGTTGGGATCTAATAATACGTTGAGTCTTTAGACAACACTTTAATTGTAGCAAGCCTACACGTTGGGATCTAGGGCTTGAACTATTCAACAACAACAAAAAATGAGTGATGAATGAAACGTTGGTCGTCAGTCATTGAATTGACATTCGTAAGCATATCATCCACACAGAGATTACTGTGGTCGAGTGTAGAGATCGAACTTATACTATAGGGTCCTAACTGTTACTATAAAAGCTGTGCTAATTAAAGCAATACATTAGAAGCGCCTAGTGCCAGACACGTACTCTCTACATTGCTATTGTTGAGTTGACAGCCGAATCACTGACACTGGTCTGTGTTGCCAGATGAGATGGTGATCTCGATCAGTACGTACGGTACCGTATAAAGAATGGTGATGGAAATTTGGTGATTTATGATTATTGTTCATTATATACACTGTATGTAGTAAAAAGGACTTTTATTTGCCGCTACGTTTGAGCATCCAAACAGCTGGGAGAATACCACGTACACTAGCTAGCTCCCACGTCATGTGTCGTGATCATCTACTGCTGTACTAGGTAAGAAGTATGATGCGTGTACTGTTCGTGTTAAGTGTTGGTCCACTGTGACATCACACTTCTAGCTGAAGATCAGCGTGCTCACACATCATGGAGATCAATCCCCCTTGTAGCAGACGATGACTGGTACTATTGTCAACATTGTTTTTTTTTTTATGAAAGTTACAGGTGACCTTAGGTATGGAAATTTGGCAGAGATCATCTTTGGGTCTTTAATTCTAACATTAAATATGCTGATGTAGCTAAAAAAGTAATTAGGCCTACTAGCTTTTGTATTGGTGCTCACTTAGTATTTGTGTGGACAAAACAACTTCATATTGTCTTGTGGAAATGAGTTAAACTAAATCCATTTCTGAACCTTGTGTTTTCATACTTTCCTCCAGATAAGGACGTAGACATGACAGCTCTTCGGGAGTGATGGTGATTTAAAGGAACTCGGTGTAGGGGTCATCATTTGGAGAACAAAGACAGATATTGATAGCTGTACAGTCTCTGTCACACAAAGAGGATGCAGATCACCAGATTGCAAAGTACCAGATGTGGTCATACAACGACTAGCCATTGAATTCAGGGTTGACGAATGCTGGAAACACCGGGCCAACATCAGCGAAGGAGCCTCTGAGATATGGACTCCAGTGCATTAACCCTGCTGTAAGCTATTCTGTTGTTTTCCACAATGATTAATGAAGGGAGACTAGTTTGAAATTGATTTATATTTACATTCTAGAGTCTTAGTAATTACATAAGAGGCTACATTAAGAGACTGAATGCTTGGTTGGTTTTATTTTGTTTGAAGAAATGATTTTCAAGATACTTCATGGAGCAGTTTTGGAGCTGTCCTTCCCTCTGACAATGAATGTCTTGACAGGTTAGTACTTGTATTGAAGAAAAATGTGTACCGTGTACTTGCCGTATCGACAGAAGTGAAAACCATGTTATGGTCAGTCTTGAGTTGTGTAAGTAGAGCTGTTGCTTACCGGTATGTCAAATATGTATGTTAAATGATTTTGCTCTTCAAGTTTATAATGTAAACTGGAGGAACCTACTATCCTCAAGCCATTTGTATTATTCATAAAGCCATTAAATTTTACTTATTTGCCCAGGAATTCAACACACACATCACTCCAAGGGGGAGGAGATACTTCAAAAGCTGAGGGAAGGAGATCTGACTGTTCCGAGGAGACATCTGCACATCAAGATCATTGCAGCATATTTGTTGTTGAAAATGGAAGCAGAAAACTGTACAGCGTAAGTTCAATTATGTAAAATATTATTATCATTCATATATTATTATTATAATTTGAAAATTGGTCTGGAATACCAGTTTCCCATTGTCATGTCTTGTACTACAATGTACATTTCCATCCAATATATAACCATGTAATTTGCATGTTCATTTGTTTGTTTGTTTGGTTTTTTTTTTGTCTTCTCAAGTACAGAGAAAAGCAGACTAACATTTGCCCCCCCCCCCAAAAAAAAAAAAAAAAAAATAGGAAAGAAAGTAGAAGGGACCGGTAAGTATAACATTGTTAATGAAGTGATGGTTATAGATTTAAAAATAAAGACTGGTATACTTGCATGAAACATGTAAACAGAGTGTACGTACAAGACTCCACGCTGACTTATTTTCGTGGTAGCCCCATCGGGCCACATGTATACTGATTTGATAATAGTCCTAATACTTATGATTTAATCATCACAGTGATTAATAAAAAAGTGGGAGTTGATGTGCCATGAAGTTCAATGGATAATCACATCTTGTATAAATTTTTCTGCTAACTGTGCACATTCACACTTAACCTGTCTGCATGAAATTTCATATGTATTAACTGATATCTGGCTCAAGTAGCAATAAATGTACTTGAAACAGTGGTACTGAATAGCAATAGAAATGAATGCCAAGAAAAAAAAAACATAAGAAGTAGTTCAGCCCCTTAAAAGATTAAAATGAGGGCCAAATTTTTGATGTTTGCGTCGTAGAATATGATTAACATTTTTCTTGCTTTCTTTTTAATTTCAGATACCAAGTAGTGAGCAAAGGATGTTGTAGCCAAGGCAGTTGCGATGCAGTACCCCACTTTGTGAGACAGCACACAAGGTGCAAAAGGACATGTAAGTTAATACTCGTAAGTTTATGTGATCTACAACTTTTTTTAGCCCTCTTTAGCAGAAAGATTAAGTGACATACATGGTATCTTATTCATCTAGCTTGCAAAAACTTCAACATTTTCAACTTTTCTCAAGAGCTAGTGGACAGAATTAAGCAACCAAATGAGGAGTTAATCATCCTTGTTTAGTTAGGGGGCAATTAAGGACCCAAAGTTTTTTCAGATTATGGGCATGACCCCCCCCCCCCAAAAAAAAAAAAAAAAAAAAAAAATGACCTTTACAGGGAAATTGCATCTATTTCTTAATTAACTCACTGTGCAAATATACAGGCAATGTGGGGATTGTGATGTACCTTCTCACAGATGTCTAATAAAGTTGTGTGCAGATTGGCCTGATTCCATGACTTAAGTTCGATGAACGTTAACTTCAACGTAACGTAATGTACAACATGCCAGTTGCGCTGTTCATTTATAATAAACCTATTCTCGTTTTCTTCCATAAGAATGCCACTACATGTATTTCTACTACTGTCAGATCTTCATCAGTTATAGTCAACTCTGTGCCAAAGTCAAATCTGTTGAGACTCAAGAAAAAGCTTTGACTTACAATGCATTTTTATATTTCAGGAGTATACCTGTATGGCAAGGATCATGGATTCATTGAGTATCGTTTGAAGACCTTGAGGAGCTATGACACCACACATCACCTCAGGCAGAGAGAGAGTAGTTGCAGCTCCCACCAAACCCCTGACCGAGCACTATTCCAACGTTAGATTAGAAGCCCAATGAGAAGAGACAGCTACCATCGGTGTATAGGTCTAAATACCCTTGCTTTTTCCTCTTTTGAGATACAGCATATGCTCCTCTGACGTTGGAACTTACATTCTTGTTGAAGAGTCAGCTTCATCAGGCTCAGTGGTAGTTTAGCATGGAGCTGTTACCAGGATGTACTGCAGCACTTCAACATTAAAAGTAGAACAGGACTCGCCGATGAAAAGAGTTTGTTGCATAGAATGTGTAATTGTTAATGCAGGTTTTAAATTGTTGATTGTTGTATATACTAGTAACTGAAAATAGTTTTGACTTATATAGTCAAAAAAAATCTCCTCTTCATGGACACATCTTAATCAATACATGTACATTCATTTTTTTTTTTTTTTTTGGGAGGGGAGGGGAATGCTACAAATAGCAGCTAAATAGTAGAATCTTTCAATGGTCATCCATGCTCTTGGGATGAAGATCATGTCTCCATGTTGTGATTAAGTTACCACATACCTTTGTCACCCCTTTGATTAGCATTGATGCAGTACAATATGCATGTGCTCAAATTTATTGCATCCATCTTCTTTGGAGTAGGGGAACAATCTTAACAAAAAATAAAACAAAATTGATGGGAATCATTGATCCCTAGGGTTGCGGGACCTAGAGTTATTTTGTACATTTTCACCTTTATGTAATTGATGTACTGTACCTTGAAAACCTTGTGGGTAGAAGCTCAATTGGTTCAACTTCTTTTTCCACGAAACATCTGCAGCCCATCATTGATAAATCCACGGCATTAGAGTAGATGGAGTTAAATAGATTAGTTCACTAATGTGCCAAGTCAAACTTATGGATAATTCTTCCCTTGATCTCGTAACAAATTATTACGATAACCTGCAACTGACAATCATATTTTGATATAGAGTGTTAGCAGTGATGTCACAATTGCCCACCATAAGGCTGCGTTCACATAGAAGTATGCTATTTGGGTATTGTGGGGCTCGTTTTCGAGGGCACGCGAATAGCTTGAATCGAACGATAGGATTTCCTAACACCAGTTCACATAAGAGGGCACTATTTGAATGTACCGAATAGCATAGAATAGTATAGCAAAGTTAGAAATGAGCTTGTTCGATTTTCTTGCAGCGTATACCGTCTCTCGTTTATAAAATAATGACAATTTTGGTCTGGATTTGCCCTTTAGCAAAAATAAGCATGTAGACTGACATTCTGATGCAGTTTAGAAATTGTTAATAAGATTTTACTGCTGGGATGTAGGAGGAAGAAATCCTCACTGCATGGGATGGCGAGTTGACGGTGCGGATGGTGGTGTACTGGGTGCCCGAATAGCGAATAGCGAATAGCGAATACCGTATACTTCTATGTGAACGCAGCCTAATGAAGTCAATTGCCTAAACCGACTAGAAATCAAGACTGCATACAAAAGCTGCAGCAATGTGTACTTCAGGGAAACCTAAGGCAAAAGAACACCTTTGTTAGAGAGGCATGCATGAATGAATATTGATCGCCTTTGCTATGGTGGCCAACATGACGTCACATGAAATCACTCTATAAGAAATTCAGTTTGCATACATTAGTTGTTGCTACATCTGGCAAAACTCGGAAGGATTACAAATGTTCAATATTGTACAATGATGCCTTATTTAGGTGAAGAAGATCAATGATATGATACATTTTGTGTCAACTCAACTGTATTGATTGCAATTCTTTTTCCATAAATAGTAGGCCCGGTTGGGGGGGGGGGGGGGGGGCTACAAGCCCTCCTTCCCTTTGACATTCCATGCCAAATTTCATGAAGGCATGATTATTTTGGGGGGTTATTGATTGTAATCAATAACATAAATATTTTTATGCTGGACGTGTTGCTGACACATTTCATTGAAAAGGCAATGTAAAAAGGTAAGAAACAAAGAAATACATGAGTAAATGGGAAAAAAAATAGATACTTCAGAATTTTGTAATGGCACATTTTTTCTCTTTCATTTGCTATGGACACTAGAAAGAATATTTACACAAAAAACAAAAAATGTGCCTTTTTGGAACTTTATTTATGGCAAATGGTCTGATTTCATGCTCAAATTAGCATAATTTAGCCAAGTGACTTTTTTTTTGTTGTTGAAAATCAACATTACCATTTTATAGATTATGTCACAGGCAATTTGTGTGTGGATTTTGTAATGATCGCACGGTTAATGGCCGAGGTCTGGGGGGTTCCAGGGAGGCCCCCCTCTGGCTCTATCATCTACATAAATACCCGACCTAAAGCCTACTTAAAGTCAAGACCATGCTTCTCTGATCGAGTATGTTTAGGTATTTGTACAATGTACTTGTAGAGCATCACTGTGCTACATGACAGAGGATCCAAACTTGATTAACCATGCAGTATTGAAAATTTCTGTATTTTTGTCAATTTTTCGAAGCAATCACAATTCCTACTACATGTGTAATTGTTTTTGTATTATAATATAGATAATGGTGACTATACTTTGCAAGTCTTTTGTAGCTTATCATTGAACATGCAATAATTATATTCACTTGTAGTCGAAAATTAAACATGTTCAGGAAGGGTACTTGTAAAATTTTTTACTTTTGCACAAACTTTATGAATTTGGCATATTTTCGGGGAAATGTGTGATGTTAATATTTGAAGAGTTTGTTTGCAAAAACCGATATGTCCATTTTTGAAGTATGGTCTCTGTCATAAAGTACAAAATAATACCTTTTAAATTATATATTGGTCACTACAGGTGTATATATAAAGGTACATTTTTGAAGTTATGATCAAAAGAAGCAATCATTTTCTTATTATTCTCTTTATTTTTCTTGACCTTTAAACGCAAATATCTCCATTTGGCACATATGGACTTCGCAGTTTTTGCAAACAAACTCTCCATTTGTAGAGCTTTGGGAATGACAGCTAGAATAGCATATTTACAGAGACCTTGTGATGATTATGATGACAGTTGTTCTTAAATGATAAAAATATGTATAATTATTATTGGCCACATAATTCATGGAAAACCAGATACTCAGCACATGAAGACTGTTTGTAATGGTGTACTGCTCTGCAGTTGAAGTTTAGATATTTCAAGAGGTATATTCCCTTTTTTTTTGAATTTCAGGTGATCCAGTGGACATCACACATTTATTTGATATAGAGAATCAGCTCATAAAAAAAAAAACATAACATGCGTAGCATTTAGTACATTATCTGCTTATATCCCCCTCAATGCTACTTAAAGAAGGAATAAATTAATAAGAAAGAGTGAAACAACAGCCATTTGGATTACTAGCTTATATTTATTCAGTTTCATGTATTGATCCAGCTCGGGTAGGAATTACTTTCAAAACTGGAACACAAAGTTGGCAATGCACTGGGCTACCAGTGGTGGATCGTTGGCTTCTAAATACATGCACTAATATTAACAAATATCTATATTATGAACGTTGCTTGCTGTTTTTGTTTGCATTAGTTTGATTGGTATTCATTATTCCAAAAATGACTCCAGACCACCTAGATTATTCCCAAATTCATCACCATATTGTCACTTTTTCTTCCAGGGTTGAATAACTAGTGCACTGAGTGCTGTGATCAATGGTGATAGAGATGTGTGCTCATGTAGAGTGTAATTCCATTTGGGATTGAAAAAAGATTGAAAAAGGATTGAAAAAAGAGTGAAAAAGGAGTGAAAAACCTCGGGAGTTAAAGAAGAGTGAATACAATAGGAGTGAAATGAGAGTGAGAAAGGAGTGAAAAACGACTGACAAAAGAGTGAAATACATCAGGAGTGAATTTAGAGTGAGAAAGGAGTGAACATCCCACCAAAAACATTTCCGTCTTTTTTCACTCTCTTTTGGAGTGAAATTTCTGTTCACTCGAAATTCACTCCACTTCTAGTGATCCTTGACGTCACTACCAAGGGGAGTGAAAATCGAGTGAAAATTCACTCTTTCTTTTTTAGAGAGTAGTGCATAATCTCTTCTGCCTGCGGTCACTGATACAAGAGCTGTTTAGACTACGGACCTGGCCCTGGTCCATGTCCTGCGCTAGTACAAGTAGCATAAAAACTTACTCAGTTCAGGCTCTGGTAATGTAATGGGAAATCCTTTGGCTTTCCTGTCACGACTGTCTAACATTGATTGGAGTAGGAGCTATCAGGACAACAATTCTTTCTCTCTCACAAGCGAAGGGCAGCTGCTCATCAAAGCTGCCATGCCAGTTTGACGAAAACATCTGCTTGCAGTGTTCTAGCTTGTGTCAGTGTGATGCTCATTTAATACCGCTAGCGCATTCTGTAAACGTACAATGTAAGTGGTATGGTACCGTGCGTGTGGTCGGTCGACCGGTCACGATTACATTCGTAAGTATGTGTGTGTGTGTGTGTGTGCAAAGCGTCTCTGTGTATGTTGCGCGCATCATAACAATTGATTTTTGATTACGTCACCCCTCCAGATATAACGCCATTTGTTTAACGTAGTCGATATTATATTCCATGATTGTACGTAATTTACGTCATGTTGTGAAATATAACGCTTCTCATCCTTGTGAACATGGTCACGTGACAGCATTTTGACCAATCACACATTGGTTTCTATATAGGTCATATAATATAATACATGTATTCATCAGTGCATTACACATACACAGGTGCATAAAAACGCTGACATAGTATATGTGACAGTGCACCTCAAAACGAACATAAAGTCGCACACACTGATTTTGCGTGAGGACTGAAAATAAGTGAAATGGGTCAACCTAGCCGAACTTGACTCTTTCATATTTTCTGAAAGAGCGGGTCTTCTTGTACATTATGCTAAAATTTGGTATCATAAAACAGGCAGGAAAGTGTGTTTTTTTTAGCAGTTTATCTCGAACATTTTTGGTAGAATAGTGTGATTAGGTGTGTCTTTAGAATCCCTTTTTTATTTCTGAAAAACCTTACCCACACTCTTCACTTTCAACTCTAATAACTTTTGAAAGAATAGTGCTACTGCTTTGAAAGTTGGCATCAATTATGGACAGAATATGTTAATGTGGCATGCTTAATTTCAGTTTAATCTGATAATCCCTTCATTGTTTTTACTCCGGTGGTTTACTTCCTTTTTTTTGTCCCATTCATCGCACAGCCAGCACGGTTTGGTAAAGATTAAGCGCTTGAATAGACACTGTACTTCAGAGCCTCTTTTCTCAGTTCACACTTGTCCTGAGTTTGTGCTTTCTTTCCAATATTTAGATAGGTTTGGAGAGTCCATTTGATTTGAGTTATACATCATTTTAAAGCTTAAAGTATGCTCTTTCAGATTATGGACTTAACTAAAAATTCATGTCTGGCGACTTTTTGTTTGTTTTGAGGTGCAGGGTCACATATACACTCACACGCACACATACAAACTCATTTACACACATGAGACAATACTATTAAACAGATCATATTGTTTATCAGTAAACATGTTTTTATTTTCTTCTTCTACTTCTTCTTAAGAAGCTTTAATATACTTAGATCACATAGCAATCACGTTGTTCATGAAATATTTATCATATACAGTACTTTAGAAAATTTAATCTTCACAAAATTTCCTGAAGTTTTCATTGCTATCATTAGGTTAAAACATGGTGGGACACTACCTCCTTTCATGTAAGATACCTCAAAATGATAATCAGGCAATTTTCTAGTTTTAATAAATTCCCTGGAACATTCCATGGTCCAAATATCCTTGAAAGGGTGTAAACATGTTGCATAAACATTGGCATTCAAAATACAGGAAGCAATCTGTATTACAAAGACATTTTATCATGCACAACTTTGGTAAGATGTCAATTCTTGAATATCAATCACATTGACCAAAGCATTGGTGCATATACAGTACATTCTGTTGTTTCTGAACTTTGCACTGAAGTTCTTTGTGTATGTGTGTGAATGCTTCAGTGGTGTATAACTAGTAGTTATAGTAACATGACAATGTTTTCATGCTTCAATATCAATCATATTAACCTATTTCCCTTGGCAAGTAATGAGTAGGTTGATTTTGTTGCAAATGATGCATTTTACAGGCAACACAACAGAACCTGAACAGCTTCCAGAAGAAAATCTTGATCTTGATGTGAGCGTCTTAGGGGAGGAAACAGATGCACCTGCTGACGGACCAGGCTCCTCCTTCAGCTTTCGTTTCCTGGCGAGATTCAGGTGTTTGCTATCTATAAACCTCTTGTAGCACGTTTCATGGAATCCTATTAAATACAATGGAGAAATGAACAGCAATGATTAGCCGTTGGATTTTGTTGGGGGGGGGGAGGCTAAACGCTAGAGGGAGGGGTTGAACATTACACTCAATGTATCATTAAATGTACGGTAGATTATTGACTGCCAATATTTGAATCTTGTAATTACCAATAGGCCCTAGTACTATGCCAGGTAATCATTAACACCTCATGATCATTGTCATCATCAACTACTTCAACTTGTACTTGCAGTGCAATTACTGATTTTAAATTACATCTACAGCTTTCAGCACCTGATCACATGCAATATCAATTATCATAATTATGAATACAACTGCCTTATCATCATTAATACTAGTAATCCTTGGCCTTTCACTATCACCACCACCCACTGCCTTATAGTTTGGCACAACATAATGGTAATCATATGTTTTCGGGAGTTTAATTGTTTAAATTATGTTATTGTCATTGTTGGTTTTTTAGACCTATTTATATCAAATATTAACAAGTTAATTTAATGAGATGCTAAATGTGTGTTTTGAGGGGAGATTCGCCAATTTCGGGGTGAGAGAAACAGGATGGATTTTTATTATTAATACTCCATGGCCATGATTATGAAAATATAAATTTACATGCAGTTTAGACCTTTTTTTCAATCCAGTCCTGTGTGTCAAGATTTTTACAAAACAATATCACCGATCAGCTACATCAACCTAACCTGGGCTGTACATAGAACAACATGTAAAATTACATCTAACGTTAGGCTACATTATAACGGCGCTATGCCATGCCAAGGTGAAATTCAAGATAATTTATCTAAAATGTAACAGACACGCTAACGGCTAAGCTATATTGCATTAGCGCCCATTATAACATACACAAGCAACGTTCATAACATAGCTAACGTTGTACTTGTAATCATCATGGTCATTAACATTATGCATGGAGAGAAACTGCACTGCAGTGTCGACTGCTACGACTGTACGCACGTAAACTAACCTGTAAATTATCCTACGTAGGTTCCAGTCAGTCCCCCTGAGCAGCTGAATCACTTCGTTCTGGTCTGCGATTTTACGGTCTCCCCCACTCAATTTGATCCACTCTTTGGCACACAAAATAGGTTTCGTCTATCTTAGGTTTGTCATAGCCGTGAAATTTCAAACTTCATCGATGTTTCATGTATAGTTTCGGAAGAACAGACGCCGTAGACGCGTCGACAGGCTCACAGGGGGCGGCCATTTTGACTCGTAAACAATAATTCTCGATTCGGATTGGATAACATACATCACATGATCGTACGCGAATGAATATCGTACACGGCAAAGTGTACATATTCAGCTCCTCAGTGACAAAAAAGTTCACTGTTTCCCCCTAAATTACCAAAATACTGCAGGAGGGTTTGTGTCGAACTTTTTCCTGTAGCCTTTTTGGTTATTTGTTTACATGTAGCTGTGGAGAAATTTTAGTGCCGCAGTTGTCGGAACGAAACAAGCGAAAAAACCAGCTCACCCCATGGCCTAATAAGAGGGCACTATTCGAAAGTACCGAATAGCTGCGAATAGTATAGCAAAGTGGGATTGTTCGATTTTCTTGCAGCGTATACCGCCTCTCGTTTACGAAATAATGACAATTTTTGTCTGGATTTGCCCTTTAGCAAAAATAAGCATGTAGACTGACATTCTGATGCAGTTTAGAAATTGTTAATAAGATTGCTGGGATGTAGGAGGAAGAAACCCTCACTGCATTTTTATTTATTTTTCATTTTTTTATTTTTTTATTTATTCATTTATTTATTTATATATTTTTTTTTTGGGGGGGGGGATTATTTCAACAAGTAACAAGATGGTGAGTTGACAGTGCGGGTGATGTTGTACTCGGTGCTCGAATAGCGAATAGCGAATAGCGAATACTTCTATGTGAACGCAGCCTACGGGCTAACTGTAACATTAAGTTAGGACCTACCCTTGCTTGCTAACGCACGAGTGCCCGCGCAATGCGGTGGACCGGGGCCTATTTTACGATTTTGACGGAAAACTGATCTATTTTTGTCTATTTAAAAGGTGAGTCTGAACTAAACTGACATAGACCTTGTAAACATGCATGCCTGTTCGCCTGGATAGTGTACGCTGTTTCCACCTCTGCAGGCATATCTATGGCTGGTGTATGCTGTTTCCACCTCTTCAGGCATATCTATGGCTGCAAGCATTGGGTACGGCATAGGCTGAGCTGAGCCTCCAAGGAGCTCATGTCCAGTCGTTTTCAGTGATCTTTAACATTTAATCTTTGTTTGTATTTGTATTTTTGTTTTATTTTTTTTTTTGTATGTGTGTGTGGAGAGGGACCGTTAAAAAAACTGAAAAAGAAATTTGTTAGAATCTCCTGTTAACTCTTTATGTGCCATGGTGGAAACCCCCTGTGTGCCACGTTATTTTGAGGCAGGAAGGTAGTCATGCTTTGAGAAAGAATTCTGCTTTTCCAATTTGTATAACTTCTACAAATTTCTGCTAAGATGGGCATAATAATAGGCAAAGTTAAGGAATGCCAAGCTTTGTTTCGATATAAATTTTATTACGAATCTATTATTTTTTTTTCTTTTGAAGGACCAGTTGCTAAATTCCTGTAAAGGCATGACTTTTGCACATAAAACCGTGACAAAAACTTTGAATATTCGAGCAAATATAGTTGGGAACACCGCTTGATAGTCAATCACCACATAGAATGCAAGCCGTATATGAGAGGAACAAAAACACGAGAAACGTTTTCATTATGCCGCCGGATTAGCAGCGATTAGTGATTTATCGATCGGTTTTGGCGACTTTGTTTGTTGAGAAGAATATGCGAAGTTGGCACGCCGTCGACTGAGTCAGACGTGCGAACGTGGCACATAAAGAGTTAAATGTAAAAAAAAAAAAATCACTCGAAATGACTCGTCAAGTCTCCAGAGCTCTTTGAAGTTTGATTTTGGTGTAGACTCTCTGACCTAGGATCATCTGTTCCTCTATAAAAGGCTTTGCACTGTATTGGCAGTAAATAGCAAATTTCTTTTATTTGAAAACAAATTAGGTAAAGATGAATTTTTATTTTAAATATAAAATACAACTAGAAATGCACGAGCAGAAATAAGATAGTACCTCGAACATGCCAGACATTAACTGCGATGAATTGTGAGGGCTGTGGATATTATCAATCTGTATCCTTACGTTGCCTCACAACATGTAATTGGGACCTAAAAGAAAAAAGAAAAAAAAAGAAAAAAAAACAGGTTTTAAAAAGATTTATTACTACTTTGAATATGTACTGGAACAGTTCCATTAATTGTTAAATGTGACGGGCTCAGCAATGTTTGTTTATATTTTCTATTTGGGACATAATTCTCGGCTCTCTGAAATCGGGCACTTTTAGTTTTAGCAGTGGCGTCTGTATTAGGGTTTACTTCTGCGTCAGTGTATACCATGCTAACGCTTCAGGGCCCTAGCTGTCTTGGGAGGGCTCCGGGGTTAGCCAGACAATCGTATCAACTTAAAGGTAGGGGATCCCAATTACAAGTCACTGCAAATCTTCACCAAAATTCTTTTGGAGATGGCTTCTGACCTCAGAAAAAACACCTGTGAAGCTTTAGCTGCTAGTAGTTCACAGATTTATAATAACTAGCAGCAATGCATCATAGATTTTCTTTTTGTTTTAAGTAATTCTGGATTTCGTGTTACCCCAACCTGAAAATCGAAATGAATCAATTATCATGAATTACATATATATCATTATTACACCAGCTTACTCGCGCATGCATAACAAGTTATTTAATTTCTATTAGTAATAACGGCCGATCTCGACACCGCAGTCATGCTACAAATCCAACTCATTAAACCAGGAAGGACAAAAATATCTTAGAAATCATTGTGGCTAAACTCAACTAGTTAAGATCACGGATAAGTGTGAGTATTTTGACATATATATATTAAATCATTTCTTTTTTTTTTAATCAAAATGCCCGACTCTTGGCATGAGAAGGGCAGTGCCGCACAGTAAGCTGTTGTCTTGCCTTGATTACGTGTTAAATCTAACTGACTAGAAACGGGGGTTACAGCACAGCCTCGCCCTTGCCTGTGACTGACAAAAATCGACAAAAAAAAATGAAATTTTGATTTCACCAACTAATAGGTCATGACATGCTTGTTGATGTCTGAAATAAAACATTTTGTTTTAGCTCCTTATGCATTTGCTAGTGTAAGTGTAGCTAAACTATTGGAAGTAACACTCAGAATATGTCTATCAGATGTGCATGGTATCTATAAAAATATAGAATTTTAGGTTCACTTTACATTTATTAGAATACAGTATTAGTAAGTTGAGTAACTCCATGTTTCCAGTTATTGGTATAATGCAGTTGGTCCTATACATGGCTGCAGAGTTGCACACCACTGATATTGTGTTATATTTCAAGTCACTACATTTTTCACAATATTTGTTTTGTCAACATATATTCCAAAGAGTAATAACTTGACCTCATTATCTTTCTGCCAAAACAGGATGCAAAGAAAAAGAAAAGAGCAGGGATGACGGACACACAAGTGTCATTCTTATGTAAATTCATTAGGGACAACACGTTCCGCCTCTTCGGGAAGGCACAGGGAACCGAAAGAGTAAGCAGGTTTACTTTTAAAGTCTATAATTTACTTTTTTATTATTCGTATTTTTTTTTTGAAGAAAGGCTTGCTTTTGTGCCCCCCCCCTTCGGCCTCCACTTTCAAGGAAATTATCAATGAAAACTTGAATTATTTTTGAACTTATCGTTTTCAGACTCAGGTTCATCTTTCTTTCATCTAAGGTAAATAGCACATGTAATCACAATAAGCAAGCTACAAATAAATCCATATTCTTCTGTGCGAGTCGAACCATAGAACTTCAGTTTACCAAGACAGTGGACTAGTCAACAAGGCTATGGAGAGACCGCTGACCCAGTGGTTTTCATTATTTGATTTAGAATAATAATGCATGACTTATGAATTCACTGTTGTTTATGCTATGTGTGTTTCAAGAAAATTGTTTTTTTTTTTTTTCAGTTTCATTTTCGGTATATACCACAACGTGCACTTGGAATAGCACTCCTCTAAATAGCAAGAATCACAGGAATTTTAAAGGGAAAATCCACTGTGGGCCCAAAGTTTCAATATTCTGGAGTCGACAAAGGTCTAAAGTATCAATTCATTTACATTTCATTTATTTCTTTTTACAATGTGATTTTTCGAGGGGGGGGGGGTTAAAATAAGAATTTTGCCTCACATTAAAAACAGTCTTTTTCGGGGAATTTATGGTACACAGTACATGCTACCAAATATAACCCATGAATCCATTAGGTTTAACAGATTTTTACAGCTAAGAAATTGTAAAATCTTATTAAACATGTTGAAATAGCTGTTGATAGATAACTTTAAATATTTGATGTCTATTACATTTTTGGATTTGTATGCCATTTTGCGGGAGGGGGATAGAACTGTTTTAATTTCATATTTGTTATCAGCATATCGGCCTAATTTAGGTCTTATTGCTGTGCATGTATCAGCCGATAATGTTTGAAAATGTGTACCGATACCTATACAAAATTGAACAAAAGGGAAAGAAAAATTTAGAGTTAGAAACCTTTGGGATATTATAAACTTCCTGCAGTATAAACTTACTATTAAGTCAACAGGTATTTGAAATTTCCAAGTTCACTACAGCTGTAACCAGCAGCATAGCTTATTTGTGCTATTCATTGTTACATCTTTGCCTTTGAAATCTGCAGATTTCTTGCTGCAAAAAAAAAAATATATATATATATATATATATATATGTATAAAATGTATATTTGTAAAAATATCTTGCACATTGACATTGACTTTCTGATTCCCTTTTGTTTGGTAGGTTTCGGAACAGCGGAGGAAGGCATGAGAGCAGCTTGCTAGAGAGCTAGAGAGTGTTTGCCTGAGAAACCTGACAGAGTCAGATTGTCGGGGTCTTTGGAGCGACATGAAAAAGAGAGCACAAAACTATCGTGACCGAAAGAATCAAACAGGTAATGATATGTTATGGATTAACATAAGTTATACAAGACATTGTGTATCAAAATAGAGATTATTCATTCTTACAGGATTAATAATCACAAGTTTTTAATTACAGATATTCATAATCTACATGTATATTCATAAAAAGCAATTTTTCGTTTCTCCAGTGATACCTCATTGGCATTGCTATTTGCACCCATGTCCGAGAGTAACCCACTTGAAGAGAACAATGTCCATTCGCAGTTTTTTCCAACTTTTGGTATATGAATGAAAGAGGGAATTGAATAGTTTCAATCAAGACACAGATGACTGAGTTCGTGTTTTAGAAATGAGCGATCATCTCACACCATGTACAAAATGTTGGTCAATAGATCAGGGGATGAAAATAATTCTTAAAATGATTACACAGATAATAATCTATCCAGACATCACTCAACAAACATTAATTTACCAAAACTTGGAAAATTGTGACTTGGCATTGTTCGCTGCAGGAGTAATGTACTCCATCATGCATGGCACAAGTGATGCAAGTGAGGTATCTCTGGAAAGAAAAATGTTGCTCTTTACGTATAATTTACTCACAGATGCTTCTTTGTTAATAAAAACTCTCTAAAAATGGATTACCTTTATTTTGATAAGCTGTGTGTTGGTACATGGGTATTGGACAAAAGGAAATCAAACTTTTGAGCAAAGGTCGGGAAGCTATTAGAGCCAGATCGTAGTGCAAAGCTTTATATCCAAAATTGAAAAAAAAAAATAACTTGCATGACAACTGCTTACTTGTTAATCAAAATTGACCGATAATTTATAACAGATTAAGGTTTTGGTAATGTTTTTTTTTTTTTTCAATCCCCATCATTTCATTAGCGTGCACACACCAGATTAATTAGTAGGAAAATAGGTAGGTGTGGTTTACAATTGTAAATGTTAGGGCGTGAGAGTGAAGTGATATTTTAATGTCCAATCATGAAATAGGAGAGGAAGGTAAATACTGCAACATGTGCTTGAAACGTGGTCAGAATGTAGGCATGGCTTGTAGTTACAATGGGGCATTCAAGTCATGTACACGTAGCTACATGTGCTTCGTGTTGCTTTGTAAGCATTAAGAAGCAGTACATACCTCCCGCCCACATCTTGATGGAGCGGTCTCGAGGCACTTCATTTCCATGCGCCTTTTCGATTTGCACGTTAAACTGTCCACCCAATACTCGTGACGCCAGGCTCAAGCCGCGTTTTCTATGACGACATACTCCTCAATGTGGACAGTATCATCGAGCAAATGACCATGCAGAGTTTCGCTAAATCAGTGATAAAATCACTGTTTTCTATTTCATCAAAGAGAATTACCGATTATTTAATTGCATGCAAGTTTATGATCATGATTCTTAACTTCAGCCCCGCTTACACACAAACTATAGCCTCGGATACCTATTTTTTGGTCCATTTTCACTGTCCTGTTTTCACAACTATATTCCGAAGCCGTACACATGCATGTACACATTATATATACTGCACTATGCAATTCACTACTTGGCGCCTTTCCAGGTGCAGTACATTGCACGTTGCTGTCTTAAATAGCCAATTAACATGCCCTTATTATGTTTTAGATTCCCAGTCTCAAAAAGCATACATTTTTTGGTGGATTTTACCGCTCCAATAGTGCGGCTAGCTAGCCAAATGAAGTCGCGATTCAACATTGCGTCGTCATGTTGACAAGACGTGACGCCCTAAATCTAAAAGGTTTTCTGCAGCAGGTCGATGTGGGGATGTGACGCGTTGACATAGGGTGCCTACACCTGCAGTCAGCGTCACAACCTTCTCGTTCACCCAATCGAAAAGTGCTTATAATGTTGAAGCTCCCTTGCAGGGGTTGACACACTTCATGAGCACATTTCTGCCCCCCCCCCCCCCCACGGAAAAAAAGCAGTAACTGACATTTTTATGAATGTCTACTTTTTTGCAAAAATGAATAGTTTACCCAATGCTCTCCAATGTTAATAGGTCAGTTTTGCAAAAAGAAAAAAGGAAAGTGACCAAAAATACAATTTTTCACTTTTGCAAAAAGCAGTAACTGCATCCAGTTGATTCAACTTTGCAAGTTTCCCCACGGAAAAAAGCAGTAACTAACAAAGCCCACGGAAGAAAGCAGTAACTAACAATTTAGTCTTTATCATTCAGACTCTGTAGAGTCCTTCCTGTATATTTTTTTCCCTAATACCATTTATTTTTTCTACTAATTTTTTTTTAAAACAATGTAAACAGCAGTTTTTCCCATAATGTAGGAGAGTAGATATAAAAAGATTGTTTCACCAGTAACTTGACTCTGCCCGCAGGGAATCATATGACAAGTTGTAGAAAAAGCTTCTTTCTGGAGACTAGCAAACCTGGCAGACTCAGCGCGCTCAGAGTGCAGAATACGCGTGCAGCAGCTGCATGCGCATAAATTCTGCAGCATACAGTACTAGCTAAACATTGCATCACATCACACTCATCACTTGCATGCACATATTGCAGGTCTGGCACAGTCTGAGTGATCATGCCAGTGCATGCTAACCATGCTGTCACACAGTTTCTGCGGTCCAGGCATGCCTGTAAATCTATCATGAATTGCAGAGGAAAAGTCATGGTAGCCATGGCTTTGGCCAGAACCAGAAAATCTAGGTGAGCTGAAAATATATTGAAGGGAGATGAGCACTAGTATTAATGCACTAACGTTAGTCTAATGTTAGATGTAGGCCCTAAAGTTTAAAATAGGTCTACCACTAGAACTAACGTTACAGAGTAGATCTAGATTCTAATCTATTGTTAACTGTTTAGTGTTAGACAAAATGTCAGTAGGCCTAATCTAACGTAATAGACCTAGGTCTAGCACTAACATTGGGCATAGATCTGTAGTCTAGCTTAAGTGTAACGTCAGAGTTCGACTAGGATCTAAGACGAAGAGACTTGACTTTATTGTCTAGTCCAGGGTCATGTGTCAGGGGCCAGGCCGGGCACTCCAAAGTTCAATTAGGGTACATAGGTGTCTATCTTATTTTTACACAGAATGCCATTCAATCGACAAGACCTAGTCTAGGTCTAGCGATAGGTCCTAGATCTTATAGATCTAGACTAACCAGAAAGTAGAAGAACTTTATAACCTGGTGGTGGTAACAATTCTCCTCCTATGGTCATGTGACATGTGCAGTTACTGCTTTTTTCCATGGGGAAAACAGCAGACTCCTGGCCGTCTGCAGTTACTGCTTTTTTCCGTGGGGAAACTACCCAGAATCAAGGGTGAGCCACCGCAGTAACTGCATTTTCCTAAATAACATTTAAAAAATAACAGAAACATAATTTTTTCCTAGGTATTGTTAGACAACTAGGTATGGTGCATAATCATACCACAAAATTATTTTTGAATGTTTCTGTGTTTTTAAAGAATCTGCAAAAAACACAAAATCGCATTTATCTCAGCAGCTATGCAGTTACTGCTTTCTTCCGTGGGGGGCAGATTTGTCCATGTTTGTTTATGATCAATTAATAATGGTTATAATGTGTCGATGTGAGAAGGTTACTAGGTCAAGGGTTATAGGCATTGGTTCAAACAAAATGTTTGATTTTCATATAAGCTTGATGCAGTTGGTAAAAAGTAGTGTACATGAATATGAACCTGTTAATCAACTTTCATTTTTTTTTTTATTACGACTTCCATTTGCAGGTGGTGGACAGGTAGAGATTAAGACACAGATGGACATGATCCTGGCAGTCATTCCAAAGCAGGCCATGGAAGGTGTGGTGGGCCAGGAAACAGAGACGGGCGCAGGTAGTCAGGTGAATATGGTTTCAAGCAAACTGCCACTGCACTACCTTGATTAGTAGAAATGATTTTCATACAAATTTTCATGCAAATTGGTATGAGTATCATCCCATTCTCTTTTATGTTAACAATGTTTCATTTCTAGTTGTTCAAATTTGCAAAATTTTGAGCATAACAAGTAGTGTAGTTCCACCTCCAAATTTAGTTATTGCGTGAATTCAACTTTGATGTTAGTGTTAATATTGATGGGCTAGAGAGGCCTTTAAACTGAGCTAAGCACTGTCGCTCATATCAGGGAAGTGATATCGATTATTGCTCAACAACAGCCTCAACACTCGATGTTGACAAATTCATTTAATTAATGTCATCATAAATTAGAAATTAATGCCATAATATTTTTTAAATTAAATAATATTTTTAAAATTATATATATATATAACTCCGGAGATAGAAAACTACTTTAAAACTTTGGATATGTGACCCTGCACCTCAAAACAAACAAAAAGTCGCCAAACATGAATTTTTAGCTAAGACCATATTCTGAAAGAGCAGACTTTAAGCTTTAAAATGATGTATAACTGAAATCAAATGGACTCAGGAAAAGTGTGAACTGAGAAAAGAGGCTCTGAAGTACAGTGTCTATTCAAGCGCTTAATCTTTACCAAGCAGTGCTGGCTGTGCGATGAATGGGACAAAAAACATGAAGTAAACCACCAGAGTAACAACAATGAAGGGATTATCAGATTAAAGTGATGTTAAGCATGCCTCATTAACACATTCTGCCCATAATTAATACTAACTTTCAAAGCAGTAGCATTATCCTTTCAAAAGTTATTAGAGTTATAATCCTACTATTCTACCAAAAATGTTCGAGATAAACTGCTAAAAAAAAAAACACACACACTTTCCTGCCCGTTTTATGATACTAAATTTTAGCATAATGTGAAAGAAGACCCGCTCTTTCAGAAAATATGAAAAAGTCAAGTTCGGCTAGGTTGACCCATGTCACTTATTTTCAGTCCTCACGCAAAATCAGTGTGTGCGACTTTATGTTCGTTTTGAGGTGCACGGTCACATATACTACGTCGTGTGCATAATGCTAAAGTTTGAAACAGGTGTAGTTGCAACATTGCGCTTTATAGTGAACATGGAAGATAGCCTCCTGGGACGGTAAGTCTGAGTTGCAAATTCAAATTTGGCGCTTTCGTGTAAAGTGATAATGGTGATGCTCAATGACATAAAATAGAGATAAGGATAAAAAACAAATATGCACGGTGCCCCTCCAATTCAAATTCATCCATGTGTTTTGAACTATAACGTCATGACTTGTCAGGAGTAAGCTTGGACAATCAAATAAAACACAATCAGAAATGGCTGTCTCAATGAAGTATATCAAATTGCATTTTATTGTAATATTGTTTGTGGTTTAGAAAAATATCTATTTTCAAATAATTCTGAAACAGATACTCACCAAATTTGATATAATTGCAAATATATCATTTAAGGGACAAATGTAAATGAACCAAATCAAAACGTGTTTTCATCTAAAGTCTTGACATTTTTTTTTTCAATATTGAACCAACTCGAGATGAGTGAAATGCATTATACTAATTCCATCTACAACGACCGTATATTACAACGAATAGCAATGCTGTCACGCACGTATGTGACTGCATTACATCAAGTCAAACAAATTTAGAGCAAAATGAATGAATAACACAATGGTATTATTTTTAATTGTCTTTCAATTGCTGCATAGTGTCTTTAAGAAAAAAAAAATGTGTAGATCTAACGTAATTGTATCACCAATAATTCTAGCGCTAAATAAAGCCTTGTTGCATTTCCACAAAATAATGTATTCACACATTAACAAAGTCACATAGTATAATCACCAAAACCACTTAGGAATGTTCATAGCGTTGACAGTGTGGAGAGCGATGTGATTGACCAGGTAATGTGCCATGATAAGCATATGGAAGGTGGGCTCAATGGAAGAGCCCTCATTAGGAAGAGCCACCTAAATAACAATGATATACATTCATTGTAATGTTTGGAAACAAATTTAAACAGATTCAAATAAAATCACAAGGATATTAAATGCTATTAAGATGCATTAATAATAATAGAAGATAATTGTAACATATAATCATTGCCATACTTACAACCAGAAACTCTAATTAAATTGCAAGATTAATTAAGTATATCTCCACTAGATTATTGAATGGTATTCACAAGAGATGCATGAAAAATCACAAGGTACAGTACATATCGTCTCACTGTCAACGTTTAACTGGGGGGGGGGGGTGAGCGGTGTAAGTATAGTGTGTACGTAAGTATTCTGTCAATGATTATACAGCTTAAGTACAACTGTAAAACAATACCGAAAGGAATACATAGTGTAGTGTAAGTGAATAAAAGAATGGAGGGGCTTTCTCCCGACAGTGTACACCTATGTATTCTCCGTTGGCGTGCTGTACATATATCCGAAGACTCACACTTTCTGCGAGTCTGTGATTGACTCGACACGCTAATATATCTCCCACACCAATGTTAGCCAAATTTTCGTGTTCAGCTGAAGTGATGCAAAAGCTACATGTAAGTACTTCATACGAAAGGAACTGAAGTATTACTTCAGCACTGCCGAAATTCGACTCCCATACTCCAACTTACGCCCCAATTTTCATGAGAAAATCCATAAAGAATAATTGCGATTTTTATTTCACTTTACTAGTAAAGATATTTCTGGCTTACCCGACGTCGACTCGTCCGAGGTTTACTGTAGTTGTATGTGCATTCAATTAATGTAGTGTATAGCTTGTGTGTGTCTTTGTAGACGGCTCACCAATGTTCTTTTCTAACTGCATAGGCAAAATCCACATAGATATGTAATGAAATCAAACTTTCCTGTGGAAATTTATGAGCACCAAAAGAGCATGCATAACTTATAGAATTCGTCTGCTTGAACAGATCAAGTAAGACCGGTGACGTCATTAGAAATTGCCTTATTTTTTTTTTTTCGTAAAAAGACCAAAACTCATTTATTGGCAATATAAATTAGTCTTTAGTTACATTCTTTTGTCCATTCATGCGGTAGGTTAGTTGATACAATATTGTTCATCAAATAATTTACAAGATATTTGACTAATATTTAGACATGAAATTTCTAAATCTGTAATACACTTTCCATGCCTACTTTAGAGAATGTGAATTGATCGAAATTGTATTTTGAATTGAAGTCATCATAAATCTAAAATAAATTTCAGTGGGATATTTAGAGTAAAAATGTTTCGACATTTGTCTCCGATAGTTGTACACACAGTCACACACTACAGCAGTACTTAGGTTCGGGATTTATGCTTTAACTCTTTATGTGCCATGGTGGAAACCTCCTGTGTGCCACGTTATTCCGAGACACGAAGGTAGTCATGCTTTGAGAAAGAACTGTTTTTCTAATTTGTATATCCTCTACAAATTTCTGTTATGATGGGCATAATAGTAGGCCAAGCAAAAGAGAAATGCAAACTTTGTTTCAATATAGATTGTATGACGAATCTATTTTCAATGTCTCTTTCGAATGACCAGTTTGTACAGTACTTTAAAGGCATGACTTTTGCTCATAAAACCGTGACAGAAACTTAGAATGTACGAGAAAATCTAGTTGGGAACGCCGCTTGATACTCAATCACCACATAGAATGCAAGCCGTATATGAGTGGAACAAACGCAAGAAAAACGCTTTCATTGTGCCGCGGGATTAGCAGTGATTAGCGATTTATCGATCGGTTTTGGCGGCTTTGTTTGTTGAGCAGAATATGCGAAGTTGGCAAGCCGTCGACTGAGCCGGACGTGCGAACGTGGCACATAAAGAGTTAAAAAGCTTACGGTAAGCCAAGGCAGCATGCGAGCAATTACCACTCAAGCAATCCGGTGGTCTAGCGGTTAGCACACTGGTTTAGTAATGGCTGCCGGTGATTTCTTCTCAGCAGACCTCGTTAATTTTTGCTTCGCAGTAGGATGTGTACTGCATCCGATAGGGGTACAATGCCATATGGGAGACTTTAGTGTATGTAATGACATATCTATTTCATTTAATCAATAAGACTTCAGAATGATGTTAACTGATTTAATTGTCAGTGTTTGTTTTTTTCCAGATTCAAAAACCACAGAAAAAAAAAATGTTTGTCATGACAAGACACAACAATACAAGGCAGTGGCAGAGACACAATCGGACGAATCACAGTTCTAACCACAGACAACAGGAAAATACCAGTAAACACTGTAAACGACCTCGAAAAACTCGGAAACGTGTAAGTCTGAGACTTCTTTTTCCCTCTCTACCTTCTTCTTCTTCTCTCACTCTCTCTATATTTGCAACTGTACATACACATTTTGTAGTTACATTCTCGTCTAATTGGTTTCAATTTCATAAATGCCTCCGAAATACCCGTGTATAGTTTGTAATACCTCCGTGCGAAACAATCAAAACGCACTCCTCTGTGTCTCGTGTAAGTCATGGTGCCATTTGAAATGTACACCCTCAAGCATCGCCATTTTTAATGAAACATGTGATTGGATATGTGACAAATGTTTGTTTTGTGAACTACCTTTTTCCACTGCTGAGCGAAATCCTGGTATTGTCAAATCGAATCCGTTATACCCTTGTATATATTGTTCCAAACAGAACTGTTTACGTTATAATTCATTCTGTTGTAGATGTAATTCTGAATTGTTTCCATTTAATCACTACGATAGTAATGATCTATTTCTGTGGTCATTATTCTCATATTTTAAGTTAAATGAAATTGTTGATGAAGAAAGATTCTCCTCCCTTTCTGTGAATCCAATGAGCATGAACAAGTCTAATCCGATAACCAATGGTTTTAATGATGCATTGAGTGCCTACGACAGTGCCAATGACTCCAATTTTTGTAATTATTTGTTCTGTGAAGATTTCCTTCATAACACTGAGGCAACTTCTAATTATTTTGCATTATTACACGTAAATGCAAGAAGCCTTGTCCGAAACCATGAAGAATTGGAACTACTCTTATTTGCTGTAGACTACAAATTTACTGTCATTGGTATTTCAGAAACCTGGTTTCGTAATGATACATCAATTGAATTTTTCTCTCTCAATGGCTATACACTCGTTCATGTTGACAGACCGAACAGGCAAGGTGGCGGCGTCGCCCTCTATGTTAGAAACGGTGTGGAATTCACACTCTGTTCTAGAATGCCAGCCAGTAGTAGTGTTTGTGATTCAGTGTTTATTGAAATAGCCCAAACGAATAAATCCATTGTAGTAGGTTGTTGCTATAGAGTAACCAATACTGACATCTCTATTTTCACGCAGATTCTCTCCGACTTCCTAAGCGATAGCAATATTGGCAATAAAGATTTTTATTTGATGGGCGACTTCAATATTAACTTACTCAATAAAGAGATAACAAAACAAATAGTTTTCTTGAATCACTCTTTCAGTTTGGTTTGTTTCCCTCTATTACAAAACCTACAAGCATTACGCCCCATACAGCTACTCTGATTGATAATATATTTTGTAATTGTATTGATATAAATTACAAGAGTGGTCTTATTTATTCTGATATTTCAGATCATTTTCCTATATTTCATGTCAGTAACCGAAACAAACTCCAAATGTCCAACAAAAAATGGACAAAGACAAAATTAATAACCGTGAATAAGATATATCATTTTATCCAGCAGCTCCAGTCGGTTGATTTGTCTGATATCTATGACACTAACAATGTTAACAAGTCGTATAATATGTTTATTCAAAAATTCTGTCATTTATATGAAATGTGTTTTCCGTTAGTTCGAGTTGCCAAAAAGAATATGTCAAAGCCTTGGATAACTCCGGGAATTTTGAAATCAATAAAACGGAAGCAAAGATTGTATAGAACTTATATCAGAAACCCAACTGATAAAACACGCAAGGTTTATGTCATGTATAAAAACACTTTGACGAATATTATTAGAATATCAAAAACAAAAAAAAGAGTATTTTCACAATACGTTTATCTCTGTAAAAGGTGACATGAATAAGACGTGGAGAAACATAAACAATCTGCTTGGCAAAAAGAGTAATAATCTTCCTACAACTATGTATCATCATCAAGATAAACTGAACACCAAAAAGTCTGTTCCCGAAGCGTTTAACAAATACTTTTTGAATACTGGAAAACGTATCCGTCAGCATATCCCAATGACAAGTAAGAATTTTGATAAATTTCTCCCACAACAATCCTTCACTTCTCTTTTTAAAACCCACAACAGTCTCCGAAATAATAGATGTTGCTCGCTGTATGAAATCATCAGCATCGTCTGGACCTGACAAAGTCAGCAGTCAAGTTATTAAGAAGTGTATCCATTATATTGCTGATCCTCTTTGTTTTATTTTTAATCAATCCATGACTCGAGGTACGATTCCAGATAGTTTGAAAACAGCCAAAGTAGTTCCCATTTTCAAGAAAGGAGACAACAACAGTATAGAAAACTACAGACCTATTGCCATCTTACCCATTTTTCCTAGCTCCTTGAAAAAATACTCCACGCCAGACTACATGGTCACCTTGTTCGCAATGACGTGTTGATATCACAACAATTCGGCTTTAGGAAAAACTACTCAACCGAACTCGGTGTACTGAACTTGGTGAACTCAGTATCTCGCGAAATAGATGCTGGTAACTATTGTGTTGGGGTCTTTATGGATCTTTCAAAAGCGTTCGACACCCTCGACCACCACATACTGTTACGTAAACTGGAATGTTATGGTGTACGTGGAATTGCTCTTGATTGGTTCACCAATTACTTGACGAATAGAAAACAGTACGTTGCGGTGGACGGTGTTAAATCCAGTTTTGGTAATCTTTGTTGTGGTGTCCCACAAGAATCAGTTCTGGGACCCCTTTTGATTCTTGTTTATATTAATGACATTGTATCTTCTTCTAATATAGTCAAGCTTTTATTATTTGCCGATGACACAACAATTCTCGTATCCCACAAAAAATCTGAATGATCTGATACCAATAGTTAACGCAGAACTGGTTAATTTATATGAATGGTTTAATTGTAACAAATTATTTTTGAATCTTGATAAGACCAAATATGTTTTGTTTAGAACAAGAAACAGAAAAAATACCATGTAACCACCCAAATGTATGTATAGGAGGTCACGCTGTGTCGATGGTGGATAATATAAGATTTCTTGGTGTTGTATTAAACGAATATCTTTCCTGGAGGCCTCACATCAGTGCCATTTCACTCAAGATAGCAAAAAGCCTTGGTGTTCTTAGAAGATTGAAGCACACTTTACCCCAAACTGTATTAAAAATATTGTATAATAGTATCATAATGCCACATTTGAATTATTGTAATATTATCTGGGGTCATTCATACAAAAGTCAACTTCGAAAAATAGAAATACTCCAAAAAAGACAGTCAGAGTTATAACTATTTCTTGCATTTATGCCCACACCAGCAGCCTGTTTTCTCAGCTTCGTGTATTACCTATTACTAATTCAATATCATTTAATTCTTTAGTCTTTATGTATAAGCTTCACGCTGGTTTATTACCAAATGTGTTTAATGATTTATTCGTATTAAATAGTTCATTCCATTTGTATGATAACCGTCAGAGAAACTCACTGCGACAACCAAAGGTACGCACAACATTAGCCCTGAACTCATTCCAAGTAAAATTGCCAAAACTATGGAATGCTCTTCCAGAAGATATAAAGCATAGTTCTACTTTATCACGATTTAAGAGATTATCCTTTAATTTGCTCCTTCCGAGGGAAAATTGAAGAAAAAAAAATCTATTGTCATTCTAGTCACACTTGTACTCGCATGAATGAAGATCATTGCTTGCGAGCACTACGTCTGTTGTCTATAGTCCATCTATCGCTTATATACTCCCACCTTTCCAATCATACTGACCTTGTTTTCTATTCTTTTTTATCTCTCCTGGATTTTCGCTGTTGTTTTCCATGGTATCTGTGCATATATATGTATTTATATAATATTATGCATGCTGTTTTTTTCCCCTTCCCATTCCCACCAAACCAAATGTACAACCTTGAAATGTACATTAATTCTTTTGCTTGTTTGTTTTACATGTATGCTAATATTTTTGTTCTCATATCACCAAATCAAAGTTGCAAAATTGGGCTTGTGAACTTCAAATAGTGACCATTTTGACTCTAAGTCATGCTCACTCAGGCGTGACCGAGTGATATCCACTGAATTTCACATGAATGGTAGCAGAGAAATATAGCTACATGATCCTGTATTCAGATTTCCTCAAAGGTTCCTGATTCATAAATTACAGAGATTTGTTTTGGGGGGAACTTACTTTTTGTTTAGTGTTTACTTTGGCAAAAGGAAGCAGGTGACATTTTAAACCATATGATTATCATTGCTTCCTATTGCCAGATTTTCCAGGTTTGCTATAAACCTGATCAACAAAAGGAAGCAGGTGACATTTTCACCATATTATGATTGTCACTTGCTTCCTTTTGCCAGATTATTCATACGTGCACACAATCTAAGTAAAATCCTTATGATATGATTGTCACTTTCTTCAATTTGCTATTTTTTTTATGTTTGCTACAAATCTATAATACTTTGGTAAGAGGAAGGAAGTTGATTAACAGAACAATGAGTTTCTATGAGAATATCACAATTCTTCGGAATTGTCATAAATGCATCACTACATGTCTTGCACGAATACCGACATTATTTCTCTCCACAAATTTGCATGTTGAAGAACCTTACAAAACATATATTTTCTTCTTTTGTAGCATTTGAGTGTCTGAATATAAGAACGACCCAATTTTATGGAAGACTATTTCGAGTAAACTTAAAAAAAAAAAAAAAAACCTTCATATCTTTTTTATTGGTCCAATAATATTCTATTTAACTGTGATGGGAAGGCATCATTGTACATACAAATTAGAACATATATCATTATGACAATTAACATTTACATCAATTGTGGAGAGGCCATCTTGTGTGTTGGACTTGGGTCGTTCTTTGAATCACATGATATTCTTCTACAGAGATGAGAGCAGGATGATAGAGGGCGCTATAATATGAATGTAAGAATAACCCAAGTCCTTCATTCCTGCATTCATATGAATTTGAACTCATTCATTTCAGGCACTTGGGGGTAATTAGGATTTATCATTTATATACAAGATGAGTCCATGCATAAGCTACAATTTCCCATGTCAACCTAAATTTGGCCAAAAATTGGATTTTGGTCGTTCTTATATTCAGGTCTTCATTTGTACTCGATGACACTTGCTTCTTTTTGACAAAGTAGGGCAGTCTATGCATAATGTTAAAGAACAAATTAGAATAACTGTTCTGTTATTTCTAGGGCTATAACAAAAGTTTGGTCTAATAATGTGGAATGAGTAAATAATAGTCGCGGTTTAGAGCAAACAAACAGTGACGGGGCGATCGTTAACGGCCCGTTAACGATCGATCCGTCACTGTACAGGGATGCTACCCTGGAAACATCAAAATGCACATTTTCTTGAATATGAGACCATTCTGAAGCAAATAATTTTCACAGAACAATAGATATGTTACGTAATCTTAAATGAATCCTACAAGGATTGGAACAATCCTTACCATCATTTTCACTGATTTCCACTAATCAGTTACTAGCCATCATCTTTAAAAGTTAATCATGTGCCCAGTCACACATGACATTTGAAGACCTGAATATAAGAACGACCCAAGTCCAATTTTTGGCCACATTCAGTTTGACAAGAGAGATTGTAGCTTATGCATGGACTCATCTTGTGTATAAATGATAAATCCTAATTACCCCCGGAAGTGTCTGAAATGAATGATTTAAATCTTATATGAATGTAAGAAGGAAGGACTTGGGTCATTGTTACATTTATATTTTAGCGCCCTCTCTCATCCTTCTCTCATCTCCATAGCAGAATATCATGAATATGATTTTTAAAAACCGACCAAAGTCCATATGATTCAAAGACCTACCCAAGTCCATCACACAAAATGGCCTCTCCACAATTAAAATAAATGTTAATTGTCATAATGATACATGTTCTAATTTGTATATACAATGTTGCCTGTCCATCACAGTTAAATAGAATATTATTGAACAAATGAAAAGGATATGATTTTTTTTTAAAGTTTACTCGAAATGGTCTTTCATGGACTTGGGTCATTCACATATTCAGATACTCATTTGTCATCATTTCTACATATCACTGGAAATAAGAAGACTTCCTCTTTCCCCACAACTGACGTTGCGCTCTGCATAGCTGACGATTATGATAAAATAACACTTTATAAAGTGTAAATAGAGTTAGATTAACCTTTTTAGTTTGTTTTTGTTGATTCGCAATTCATATCATATAATCATATGTGACCCGCTATAACAAAATGATCCTAAAGTCGGGCGACGTCGATTATTTGAAAATTGCATGACACAAATTCCTAATCTTTCTGCTTTAAATTGATATATAACACATCGTATAAAAATAATCGGCTGCGGAGATATCGATGTTTAAAAGAGAGCATGTCGATATGTCTGGGAAATCACCGTTTCGAGAAAAGCACCCTAAAAGTTCTCCTTGCGACGAAATCACGATCAAAGCACACGCAAGTCAGTTTTCACCTCCGAACAATAGAAGGTAAGCCCTAGCAACCCCCGAAGTGCTCATTCAAACACAGCGTCGGCGATCTCCTCACCGACCAATCAGTGACCAGGATGGCAGGAGAAGCGGCTGGGCATAGCGCACCCCGCCAACACGCACCAGTCGACTGGGCAGTGTGCGAGCTTCAGGCTTCGGTTAGCGGCAAGCAGCAAACTGACCAATGAGATCACTCTGGTCATTGTTAGGGGCGGAGCCGATGTGTGGAGCTCACTCCAAATGTTCGAACCAGTTTCTGCTTCGTTGAAACGCCAAAAAAAATGGCCCAGAAAAAACATTTTGCTTCAAACTTTCGACAGATGATAGAAGACATGTCAGACTCTAATAGTATGTCAAATTCAGAAAATTGTAAGTGTTGATCAATTTTGATGCTTTGACTTCAAACTCGATTTTGACGGCTTCGACCGTGCGCGACTTTAGGACCATTTTGTTGTAGCGGGTCACATATACATAAATACATATAATATATATATATATATATATATATATATATATATATATATAATATGTATACATGTATATATATATATATATATATATTTTTTTTTTTTTTTTTTGGTTTATTTCTTATTCATCGAAATGTCGTCATAAGCGAGCAAGAACAATGCAGTTTAGAATTATTGTCTGATGAAAACACGCAAATCCTCCGTTAATCATGACATGATGTTTTGTTATACTCATCAATGAAAAGTAAGGTAAATTTGCAACTCTGCCCTAGATGCTTTTTTTTTTTATTTTACATTTAAGAGACATAGAGATCGTCAAGTTTTTTGTGCTTTAGAGCTTACTTTGAAAACACATGTTCAAAAAGTGATAATTTAGTACGGTTTAAGGCCGCACTCTGATACGCTCGCTCTTCCAAAGATTCGTTACTCCGAATGTCCAAAGGTTTTTTATTCCGAAAATGAAATAAAATGTTCGTAGTTAATTCAGGAGGTTTCTTAATATTTTTTTTTCCGAAATTGTGTTATTCCGAAAATGAAACATTAAGGTTCACTATTCTTTAGGTGCGTTCTTCTTGAAGAGGAATGGGCCTGATTTTAGTTTAGGTGAAAATGATTGCTATGATGCTTTGAAATCTTTAGAATTTGCTTCTTAATTTGTTTTTCCACATTTGTGACCCGCGACAACGGTTTCAGGCAAAAGTCGCTAGAGCAAATTCCCTCCTAGGCGGGGTACAAAGATTTTGACCATTATTTTTGTCGATTTGGGGTTTTTAGAGAATTTGTTTCTTTGATATGTTTTCTACATCTACACTAAATTTCACAGCATAACACTAAGTTTTTCCTACCGAAAATGGAATTTTAAACGCCCTATGTTGGATCGCACTCGTCAGTTTCGATCTTCTTTCGAACGCAGCGCCACTATGCCCACTGTTGCTACGGAGCGGCATCTCGCGTGCGATTGGCTGATGCGTCGCACACATTTACATAGTTTGGCTTTCGGAGATACGCCACGCAGCGTGTCGGAAATGTTTTGTCCACACATGCATGTTCCATTGTTGTTGCTACAATAGATACTAGTA
Source organism: Diadema setosum (assembly GCF_964275005.1). Lineage (NCBI taxonomy): Eukaryota > Metazoa > Echinodermata > Echinoidea > Diadematoida > Diadematidae > Diadema > Diadema setosum. Next base: position 1,075,950 of record NC_092694.1, on the reverse strand, counting down.
CGCTCGGTCTTTAGCGTAAGCTTTTCGTTTGGCTTTCTATCCGAACTTTTCTACCGGAATGTTCGACAACGGAAGTGAAACAAAAGGTGAACATCAACACTAGGCAGCACTAACTTAACGTGAAAATAGATGCAATAGGGTACATGATTTTAATAAGCACATCAGAGTGGCAAATTGCCACACAAATCGTGCAACACTGACTTGTTAATTGTGCCTGCAGTAAATATGGCAGCAGGTTGACTCAAAAAGACAGCAGAAGAGACAAAAAGGAGTGGTCATAAATGACCAGTATTCAAATAATACACTGTCGTATTAGTCAAAATTGCAACAAACTATTAAGTAAAGTCGTGTTTGTTTGCGGATGCCATTGAATAACAAGTGCACTGTACACACGTAACCAGCAGCTTGTAATTATCGTATCCGCCATCTTGAAAGACGTACTGGTAAACAAACCCGAGCGAAACGCATTGTGCATTCTGCTCCATACGAGTTCAGAGGAAGGTGCCCGGGAAATTTGACTCTCTCATTGAGCCAATCAGAAGCTGCTGTGGTTGCTAGAGGCGGAGCTTAATCTCGATTGGCACCATCGTACGGATGGGTGATTCTCACCTCGCATCGCCGCTGGGCAATGTCTTCGAGCATGAGGGGAATCTTCAAAGCCCGTTTTCTCGCAATTTTGTCAAGCTAACAAATCAAAAAATGCATGATATTTTGCTTTATATGACCACTTACAGTACCGGAGAATACAAGTGTTTTATATCAATGTAAAGCTTAGGAAATGGGCAAGGTGATTCAATGACAAAATGAATTTTCAAAAAATTCCCGACTTTTGCCTGAAACCGTTGTCGCCGGTCACATTTATATAAACGAACCTGATTTTTCATGACCTAATTAACAGACCTTCGGCGATTCCTGTCATTTACCGAATAAAACAGCTTCATGATCATAAGAACCTTAATCAATTTTCGGATTGACAAACCGTGTGAATAGCGAGCCTCCGAAATGACCCGCTTCAAAATATATGTTATAACCAGCCACATTGTATAATATCGAAGTAGCAAACATCCATCAAGGTTATATGGACTTACTGTGTCATGTTATGACGAAACTTCGGAGTATCGAGCCTTATATAATTTCTGATTAAAATCATAACACAAATCTTCATCGGTAACAGTGTGTAACACACAGGAACAAACGCAGAGGGATTTCTTCATATACACATTGAAACGTATTCGTTTGCCTTCCCCTAGTTAAACTTCGTATTTCGACAACAGAGCACATTTCTCTTGTTTTTCTATGTCAATTCTTTGTCATATTTAGCTGTGACCATGTTCGTTATAAGTGAATTTTGCATTGTAGACTTTAGATAACAAATTTTGGACCTGAATCTTTACTTCCAGATAACGAAATTTTGATAAATACATTCCTTCTCAAGGATGCAATACGTCACTGAGATTACACGTATGTTTGTACGTTCATTTACGAGAGATGGAAAAAAGTGTTTTCTTTGATTCCGCAGCATGGAAATATAAACAAGCTTTAATAATGGAGAACTGCTAATAATTATGTAGGATTTTGCAGATGAGTTTGTTTTCGACATTAAATCGCTGTTTGTTGTGAATAGAATGCGTTTCCAAGTCAAGAGAATTGCATTGTTCAATATCTTGTTTGTTCCGGACGTCCGTGAGCTATGTGCGAACCCCCGTGATGAAAACTATGCTATGTTTGTCGGGTTATAGAGACTGCCTAGATCAGATACATGTTAAAAAGGTATCTTATCATTTTGGAGTAAGGATTAAAGTATAGGATAGTGAAATAAGAAGTCGAAATATTGAGTTTCTGTAAAATGCGCGCAAATTGGAGAAAGTGTTTAGCGAAAGAGTAATATTTGAACAGAAACTCTCTACCATTACGTACAGGTTAAGAGTACAAGCTAATATTCTGCCAACGCATACACATGTCCCTTACGATATATCGTTACGATTTTGAACTGAACCAGATCGTTGCAAGCTGTGTTAAATGGTATTCAAATGTATGTGCAGTATTATTCCTCACGGACGTTCGCTGCTCTGGACATGATAAACCTCCACGGTGAATAAAAACTTGTTCCTCCGGGAAAATCCTAGTATATTGGGTCCATATTAAAGTTTGAATTATAATCTTTTAGGTAAGATGAATGATTTGGAGAATTTCATACTTCTTAATTTTGTGCATTGTTTTGGCTAAATTGTACATCGTTCAAAATTCTGAATTATATATATATATATATACATATATATATATATATATACATATATATACATATATATATATATATATATATATATACATATACATATATTTATAACTATGTATTCACACACACACACACACATGTGACCCTGCACCTAAAAACAAACAAAAAGTCGCCAGACATGTTTTTTTTTAGTTGAGACCATATTCTGAAAGAGCAGACTTTAAGCTTTAAAATGATGTATAACTCAAATCAAATGGACTCTTCTAACCTATCTGAATATTGGAAAGAAAGCACAAACTCAGGAAAAGTGTGAACTGAGAAAAGAGGCTCTAAAGTACAGTGTCTATTCAAGCGCTTAATCTTTACCAAACCGTGCTGGCTGTGCAATGAATGGGACAAAAACAGGAAGTAAACCACCAGAGTAGCAACAATGAAGGATTATCAGATTAAATTGAAAATTAAGCATGCCTCATTAATACATTTTGTCCATGATTAATGCTACTTTTCAAAGCAGTAGCACTATCCTTTCAAAAGTTATTAGAGTTGAAAGTGAAGAGTGTGGACAAGGTTTTCCGGAAATGAAAAAGGGATTCTAAAGACACACCTAATCACACTATTCTACCAAAAATGTTCGAGATAAACTTCTAAAAAAAACACACTTTCCTGCCCGTTTTATGATACCAAATGTTAGCATGATGTAAAAGAAGACCCGCTCTTTCAGAAAATATTAAAAAGTCAAGTTCGGCTAGGTTGACCCATTGCACTTATTTTCAGTCCTCACGCAAAATCAGTGTGTGCGACTTTATGTTCGTTTTGAGGTGCACGATCTTATATATATATATATATATATATATATATATATATACATATAGACTTGATGATACGAAGTTTACAGTGCTCACCTGGCTTTGCACAGTAGTTCACTGCAGCAATCATGTCTTTGACGAGTTGAGCAGTATCCTTGTAGATCGACTTCTGTTTGTCCTTGGTATCGTCAAGGTTTTGAAGCTTGACACTGTCGCTCATGGTGCCTGTTATTAAGTCAGTCTCAGAGTCTCGAAATCAAAATTTGCAGTGATTCTCGGTGGTATTGGTCAACTGAACCTATGTCGGGAGAGGAACAACTCAACGAAATCTAAAGTGCAATACAGTGTGATCACTAGCTGTGTTACAATAACTAATAGCGGCACTGCCTCGGCAAGCATCGCTTTTGACCTTGCCCTCCTAGATACGGGAGGCGTTGCTTTTGGAGTAGTCCACCTGTTTTGTCTCTATTTGTGTGTGTGTGTGCGCGCGCGATTCTTTATCTTCTGTATCCCTGATTCAGTCAATCATTTTCATAGAGGTATGAAGTTCTAAGTTTGACTTTTACACGTTCCTGTGAACAATTTATGAAGAGTTCGGTTTCAAAAGATCCTACATCCAAAATTTTCAAGTTTCAAGAAAAATTCTGGAAACTTTTTGGTTGTCATATTTAGCAACCTCAGATTGTAATGATATGTCCCCCTATTATACTGCTCTTTGATACAATACTGAAACCACTCTCCCTAAAAAAAAAAAAAAGAAGAAGGAACAAAAAGGTCCATACATTTATTTTTAGTGAATTAATCATTATATTTTTTTGTGTGGATGTAGTACCTTTTGAAATCGAAATTTCACATACTACAGATAGATTTCGATTGATGTCATAAGATGTTTTGCTAATACATTTTCTTCCAGCATTGGTGTTTATGAGGATGGGGTGTTTGTTGTTTATATGCTTGGTTTATTTCTGCATTTTCTTTCTCCGAATACAATTGCAAATGAAAACAGAATGATACAGATAACATACAAATCAATACAAAAATATCATTTGCGTAACAACATCAGTCTGAAGTGATATATGATTTAAAGTAACATATTAAGGCATACTGTATCTACTCCTTATGTGCCACGTTCGCACGTCCGACTCAGTCGACGGCGTGCCAACTTCGCATATTCTGCTAAAAAAAAAAAAACAAAGCCGCCAAAACCGATCGATAAATCGCTAAGCCGCCAAAACCGATCGATAAATCGCTAATCCCCCGGTATAATGAGAGCGTTTCTCGTGCTTTGGTTCCTCTCACATACGGCTTGCATTCTATGTGGTGATTGACTACCAAGCGGTGTTCCCAACTCATAAGCGTCACCAGGGGGTGTGGGGTGCGTTGGGTGCGAACGCACCCCCCTTCAGCAAAAAAAAAAAAAAAAAAAAAAAAAAAAAAAAAAATCAGTCTGCGGGCGACCTCAAAGCCGGACGCTAAATAATTGCACTTTTTATTTTTATTTTTATTTTTTTTTTTGCACCAGCGACAACAAATTCGTGGGCAAAAACAATTCGCACCCCTGGCTCTGATTTTATCGTATCTACTAGTATTCTATACAGTGTTTCCTATTTATCGACCGTATACTGTACTTCCTTACGGTACGGAGCACGTACACGTTTGCATGTACGTGTGCTACGTACAAGTATGTATAGGGTCTATGTACGTTACTTCTGACCAATCCATATTGCCAGCCCAAGTGCGAGCCTTAGCCTCATTGAAAAAAAAAAAAAACAAGGAAGAGCAAGTATATCATTTTGCCCACCCCCTCCATAATTCCAGAGACGAGAAGATTTGCTTTTTGACTTCTTTTTGACAGAAAAAAGTTGCCCCCATAAAAATATTGGAGAAGCAAGCATATTATAATTTTGCCCCCCCCCCCCCACATAATAATCAATAATTGATAAATGAGAAGATTTTCTTGCTTTTGAAAGAAAAAAAAATGTTGCCCCCATAAAAAATATTGCCCCCCCTCCGCTGGTTAAAAAAAAAAAAAAATGCCAAAATGGTTAAACAAGGATTAGTAAACTGCTTTTGAAATCGACATGAAAGGGTGACCAAGAAATAAGATATTTTTCTATGATTTGTTTTAACCATAATTCAAGAGGTATGTAGAGTGAAACGTTGTTCAAAAAGCCCGGAGCCGATAAAAGATTGTGATTCAGCGTGATTCCTGGTTGGCATTCTGCATAATATAAGCAGGGTGGCGTAGTGTACTCAGAACATCCGAACGACAAAAAGAGTCGGTGCAATGTTGCGCATTGTGATGTAGAATGTACACCTGTGTACCTTACGCTTCTTTATATCAACGCTAGATCATTGATTTTGCAGCGTTGCTTTACATACTAGTCTATATGTGACCCTGCACCTCAAAACAAACAATATGTCGCCAGACATGAATTTTTAGTTAAGACCATATTCCGAAAGAGCAGACTTTAAGCTTTAAAATGATGTATAACTCAAATCAAATGGACTCTCCTAACCTATCTAAATTTTGGAAAGAAAGCACAAACTCAGGAAAAGTGTGAACTGAGGAAAGAGGCTCTGAAGTACAGTGTCTATTCAAGAGCTTAATCTTTACCAAACCGTGCTGGCTGTGCGATGAATGGGACAAAAACAAACAAACAGAAAGTAAACCACCAGAGTAACAACAATGAAGGGATTATCAGATTAAAGTGAAATTAAGCATGCCTCAATAACACATTCTGTCCATAATTAATGCCTGCTTTCATAGCAGTAGCATTATCCTTTAAAAAGTTATTAGAGTTGAAAGTGAAGAGTATGCACAAGGTTTTTCAGAAATGGAAAAGGGATTCTAAAGACACGCCTAATCACACTATTCTACCAAAAATGTTTCGAGATTAACTGCTAAAAAAACAAACTTTCCTGCCCCTTTTATGTTCGTTTTGAGGTGCACGGTCACATAAAAAATGTCTTGTATTCCCAATAAAAAGACTTGACTTGGGCTAATTTCCAAGTTTTCCATGTACAACGGTGTATATAACACACACACACAAACAAACACGCACAATTAGGAGATGCTCTAAAGGGCAGATTTTGGACATCATTTCCCCTCTTGGTCATTTCGATGCCACCTCGCTGGTCAAACCTCCCGAAATCATGAACATAAACCGGCACCCTTGACTACCAGTGGCGGATCCAGGGGGAAAGGGGGGGGGGGCGAAAATGTTCAAGCTCAAATTTTCAAGTTTCAGTTCAAATTTTCAATCTCGCTCTCTTCGCTAGCTCGCATTTAGTCGTGATGCCATTCACCTGATGTTGCTGCCAGTAATTGCCGGCAGTCGCGTCCGCGGCACCCCCCCCCCACCCTTAAATTCCAAAGCGAAAAAATATAGCTACAAACGGCGTTTTTTTTTTTCTACTGTAAAATGTCAAAATTTTCAAGCTCGCTCGCTCCGCTCCCTCGCATTCAATCGTCCAATCCTCCTGATGTTGCTGCCAGTAATTTTTCATTTCACACCGTCATTCTATAATCCGTTTATAGGGGGGACAACTCCCTCCCACAACCTCCCGCCTTGCTCGCTCCGCTTGCTCGGGCTCGGTCTCCTTCAGGCATCAGTGTAAGAATTACTACCAGAGGTTTATTCAAATTATACCATTTATAGGCACATTGTTCAATAACAATTTACTTCAAAATGTACTGATACCTTAAACGTGGGACTGTTTCAAGTCCATGAAACATGCAAAGAAACCTAGATCAAATTGCACTATTTACAACATCAAAATGCAAAAAGTGCTCACCGTGGGAGGGGGACACTCCCTCCCACATCCTCCCCCTCGCTCACTCCACTCGCTCTTGCTTGGCCGCGTTCATGATATTCAGTGTAAATATCAAAACAGGAAGTTTATTTGGATCTTACTATTTTATAGGCAAATTGTTTAATAATAATCTATATCAAAATATACTTCTACCATAAACAAGTGGGACTGTTTCAAGTCGATAAAACAAGCAAAAACATGCATCAAATTTCACCATTTACAACATCAAAATGCAATTTCAGTTTTAACCCTGGGAGGGGGGGTTGGCCCCCTCCCACCCCCTCGCTCGCTCCGATTGCTCGGGCTCGGTCGCGTTCATTACATCAGTGTAAGAATCAATATTAGAAGTTTATTGAAATGATATGTGACCCGCTACAACAAAATGATCCTAAAGTCGGGCGAGGTCGATTATTTGAAAATTGCATGACACAATTCCCTAATCTTTCTGCTTTAAATTGATATATAACACGTCTTATAAAAATAATCGGCCGCGGAGATATTGATGTTTAAAAGAGAGCATGTCAAGACGTCTGGGAAATCACTATTTCGAGAAAAGTGCCCTAAAAGTTCTCCTTGCGACGCAATCACAATCAAGAGACACGCAAGTCAGTATTCACCTCCGGACAATAGAAGTTAAGCCCTAGCAACCCCCGAAATGCTCATTCAAACACAGCGTCGGCGGTCTCCTCACCGACCAATCAGTGACCAGGAAGTCAGGAGAAGTGGCAAGGCATAGCGCAACCCGCCCGCACCCACCAGTCGACTGGGCAGTGTGCGAGCTTCACGCTTCGGTTAGCGGCAAGCAGCAAACTGACCAATGAGATCACTCTGGTCGTTGTTAGGGGCGGAGCCTATGTGTGGCGCTCAATCCAAATGTTCGAACCAGTTTCTGCTTCGTTGAAACGCCAAAAAAACATGGCCCAGAAAAACGTTATTTTTTGGTCTTTCCTTTCATCATTTTGCTTCAAAATTTCGACAGATGATAGAAGACATGTCAGACTCTAATAATATGTCAAATTCAGAAAATCGTAAGTTTTGACCAATTTTGATGCACTAACTTCAAACTCGATTTTCACGGCTTCGACCGTGCGCGACTTTAGGACCATTTTGTTGTAGCGGGTCACATATAATTTATAGGCACATTGTTCAACAACAATTTCCATCAAAATGTCCTGCTACCTTAAACACGTGGGACTTTTTCAAGTGGATAAAAACACACACAAACCTGCATCAAATTGTACCATTTACAACATCAAAATGCAATAAAAAAAATTCTTACCGTGGGAGTAAACACTAATAGTCTGGGGATTGAGTGCTTCCTATTATATTCCAAATGTCTGTCAAAAAAAAAAAAAATAAAAAATCGCGTTACATTTAGTACCAAAACGCACCCCCTTGAAAAAAAGCTGGTGAAGCCCCCGAGCTATGGTATTGACCTTCCTGTAATCTATACAAAACCTGGACGTTCCGTCAGACTTCGGGACTAGCACTACCTGGGAACTCCAGTTTGAGTTACTAGGCTCTATGATTCCATCTGCAAGCATGAAATCTATCTCCCTATCCACCTGTTCTCTCTTAGCAGGATGAATCCGATATGGATGCTGCTTTATGGGTGCATTTTCACCAACATCAACCGTATGAACAGTGTCTTTCGCACAGCCCAATTTATCACTGCAAACCTCCGGAAATTCCTGGAAGATGTCGACAACATCTTGCCTCTCTGAATCTGACAAATCACTGAGCAGCAACTCTGGATTTTCTAGTGTCTTTGAGTTCTCTACTCGCGGAATCAGTCCTGACTTGAAACTCACACTCTGAGAATCTGGAGCATCATGTTCAAACTCTTCTGCACTTTTCCCCGCACTGTGTAGGACACTCTCACTCACAACTGCACCTACGTCTTCTACCATCGCACGGCTAAATAACTCCTCAAAAGTCGGAATAGGAATCAACGGCGCAGTTCTAATGGCATGTTGTGGTTTTTCCTACCACTTGACATTCATGACACGTTCGACAAATTTAGACACATCCTTTCTCATCTCGGGCCAGAAGAAGTGAGTTCTGATTCTACACAAAGTCTTCTTGACACCCATGTGTCCGGCCATTGGAATTTCATGTGAAAGACGTATAATTTCCTTTTGATACGGCGGAAGAACAACTATCTGGTCGACAATCGTCCAGTCCTCATCTGCGGGACGATCTGGAGGACGCCGTTTCCTCATCAAAACACCAGACTTTACATAGAAGCACTCTGGCACTCCCTTCGCATCATCTACAGTCAATGCACCCTCTCTCAAATTCAACAATTCCTCATCTTCCATCTGTTCTTTGATTAAAGCCGGCTGACTGAACACACCTTCCCAACTTTGTTCTCTTTCACCTTCACTAGTCACCTTTCCAAAGAATGTGTCACCAAGAGACTCCTTTCTCTCACGCTCTGCTTCACTTGCTCGAAACCTTGTGATAGCACATGTTGGAAATACTTCTGGAAATTCATCGACAAGTTTTCCGGTTTCCTGCTCGTACACTGGGACTTCAGAAACAACCGGAAGGACACTCACTCGACCTCCTGCAAGGTCATTACCAAGCAAAAAGTAAACTCCATTCATGGGGAGAAATGGAACAATGCCTACAATCACTTCCCCTGAAATCAGTTCGCTATCCAAATTCACACGGAATAGAGGGACTGCCTGCGTTCATCCGTTGACATCATGTATCAGTACCTTTCTACCCGTGTTACTGTCTATGGGCATACTCTTCACATCTCCTACCATGAGGGACTGTGCAACTCCAGTATCACGAAGGATGACAAACCGGTACTCTACATTCAGCAAATGGTAAATGTACCATTTGACATGAAGTCCTTGTACTTTTCATCCACACGACCACCTGAACATCTATCTGTCATTTTTTAGACACTACTTTTCACATTTGAATGACGCTGTTCATCACTTACACTTGACTTAACAAAACCATTGGTGGCTGTCTGGTTCGGTTTCTCTTTTATTTCAGCATCTGAACCGTTCTTTGTACGTGTGTCTGCATGGACTACACCATGTGTTGCTTGTTGCTTTTGTTTTTCTTTTGCTTCATTTTGTTCCAGCAATCGCCTACATTTGGAATTAATGTGACCTGTTTTCCCACAGAAAAAGCATCTCATTTCTTTGAATTTAGGCCGTGGCGATTTCGGGCGCTCTTTCTGTGATTCAGTCTTTACTTTATCCCTGCGTTCACTATGACTACTATGCCACTTTTGAGTGTCGGGATTTCTCAACTGATCAAACTTCCTCTTTCCCTCAGGACTTTTTGTTTTCACCTTATGTGTCAACTCATACTGGTCAGCGGTGACTGCTGCACTCTTTTTACATCATGTACTCTTCGATCTTCCAAATATGTTCTCAGATCTGGAGGTGTCGATTTCTTGAGCTCCTCCATCAACACTATCTCTCTCAAATTTTCATAAGTGAGATCTACTTTCATTAATCGAACCCATCGATCAAACAGAATTTCTTTTTCTCTCTGAAATTCTACGTAGGTCTGTCCCGAACCTCTCCTATAGCCTCGAAACTTTTGCCTGTAGGCTTCTGGGACTAACTGATAGGCAAGAAGGACTGCTTTCTTAACTGTGTCATAGTTATTTGCCTCCTCATCCGAGAGAGCAGACACTACTGAATGTGCCTTGCCTGTGAGCTTTTGTTGTACTATCATAGACCAATATTTCTTCTCCCACTCCAAATTCCTGGCTATTCTCTCAAAGGAGAAAAGGCAAGAGTCTACATCCTCTTCATCAAAGCGGGGGACTGTGTTTGCCATTTTGGCAATGTCGGGCATCTTTGGTCTCGACATAGTAACATTAGGCCCATCCCCTGAGACGCTACTGGCCTGTGCCTGGGTCAACTCAATTTGACGTTGCATTAACTCTTGTTCAAGTCTCAGATTTTCAGCCTTCATTTTTTTTTTTCTTTTTCTAACTCCTATCTAGCCAGTTCTACTTGTGTGGAATCTACACTCATCTCACTAGGTCTAGTAGTAGTAGTAGTACTTGGAGCAATTTTTCTACCAGCACTCTCAATCTCATCTGTACTCTCACTCTTAGACCGGGGGCCCAGAAGATTTATTCAGCTGAAAAGAGTCACACTTTTTAATGGTCTCATCGTATAAGGATGTGGCCAAGGGTCAATAAAATGAATTGCTTGCAAGTCACATCATGTACCGCAAGCCCAGGGACCACAAAAAGGGACCCCGAAAATGGATTTATTCAGCCGAAGGGGGTCACGGACAAAAGTTGGTGGATATTGTTCCTTTGGGTGTACTTATCATGAAAACAACAACGCCAGCTGTTTTATCCTGTACGGGGCCCCAGACAGTAGCCCCAAAGGGCCCCACAAATATGGTGTTATTCAGCTGAAAAGAGTCACGACTAATTTCTTTTGCAATGGAAGTAGTTCCTATCTGAGATATCCAAAACACCAATGCCAGCTATTTTATCCTGTACGGGGCCCCAGACAGTAGCCCCAAAGCGCCCCACCCCCTATAGGCCCTACGTACAAACACACACAAACATTGATTTTAATCAGTTGGAAAGAGTCACGGCTAATTTCTTTTGCAATGGAAGTATATAGTTCCCATCAGAGATATCCAAAACACCAATGCCAGCTATTTCATCCTGTACGGGGCCCCAGACAGTAGCCCCAAAGTGCCCCACCCCCATAGGCTATACGTACAAACACACTCAAACATTGATTTTATTCGTGCAGCTGAGAAGAGTCACGGCTAATTTCTTTTGCAATGGAAGGAGTACCCATCAGAGATATCAAAAATACCAAAGCCAGCTATCTTGTCCAGTACGGGGCCTCGGACAATAGCCCCAAAGGAGCCCCCCCCCCCCCCCCCGCACACACGTACACACATTAGTTTCATTCAGCTAAAAAGGGTCACGGCTAATTTCTTTTGCAATGGAAGTAGAACCCATCAAAGATATCCAAAATATCAAAGCCAGTTATTTTATCCTGCACGGGGCCCCAGACAGTAGCCCAAAAGTGCCCCCCCCCCCCCACACACACAGATTAGTTTCATTCAGCTGAAAAGGGTCATGCCTAATTTCTTTTGCAATGGAAGAAGTACCCATCAGAGATATCCAAAATATCAAAGCCAGCTATTTTATCCTGCACGGGGCCCCAGTCAGTAGCCCCAAAATACTTCCCCCAGACCCCCCCCCCCACACACACACACATTGATTCTATTCTGCTGAAAAGGGTCATGGCTACTTTCTTTTGCAATCGGAAGTAGTAGGCATACTCATCAGAGATATCCAAAACACTAAAGCCAGTTATCTTATCCTATACGGGGCCCCAGACAGTAGCCCCAAAGTGCACCCCTACACACATACACACACACAAATACACACACACACAGAGATACACACAGACACACACATCAGTTTCATTCAGCCAAAAAGGGTCACGGCTAATTTCTTTTGCAATGGAAGAAGTACCCATCAGAGATATCCAAAATATCAAAGCCAGCTATTTTATCCTGCACGGGGCCCCAGTCAGTAGCCCCAAATTACTCCCCTTCCCCCAGACCCCCCCCCCCCCACACACACACACATTGATTTTATTCTGCTGAAAAGGGTCATGGCTACTTTCTTTTGCCATCGGAAGTAGTAGGCATACTCATCAGAGATATCCAAAAAACTAAAGCCAGTTATCTTATCCTATACGGGGCCCCAGACAGTAGCCCCAAAGTGCACCCCTACACACACACACACACGCAAATACACACACACACACACACAGATACACACAGACACACACATCAGTTTCATTCAGCCAAAAAGGGTCACGGCTAATTTCTTTTGCAATGGAAGTAGTACCCATCAGAGATATCCAAAATACCAAAGCCAGATATTTTATTCTGTACGGGGCCCCAGACAGTATAGCCCCAAACACGGGTAGTTTCTTTTGCACTGGAAGAAGTACCTATCAGAGATATTCAACACACCAAGGCCAGTTATTTTATCCTGTACAGAGCCCCAGACAGTAGCTCCATAGTGTCCCGTCCATTATACATGTACTGTAAATCAGCTGAAAATGGTCTTACAAATTCTTTTGTAACGTAACTATCAGGGCCTACTGAACAGAGATATCACAAACACCAAAGCAAGTCATCTTATCCTGTATACGGGGTCCTATAGGTTACAGTAGCAAAACTCCCAAGAAATTTGCAAAGGAAGCATACTTATGTGTAGTGCACAACCGAGATGACCATATTACGAAAACCAGTCATTTCATCCTGTACTGGGCCCAGTACAGTAGCCATAAAGTGCCCCTCCCCCACATAATTATTATGACATCATTTAGCTGAAAGAGTCATAGTTGTTTTTCTTTACAATCGAAGTAGGACTTAGTTTACATCATAGATACCCAAAACATCAAAGCCAGTTAGGTTTTCCCAGCCAATTTCGCAATTTTGTCGGTTCATTTGATAGAAGGTTCGAATTCGTAAAATGGGTATTCAAATTGCTGGTACCCTACGTTCATTCACATTCGCCTTGACTTGCCGAAAAGGGTATTTCAGTCATTACATTTCGCGAAAGACAGTCAAATTCCAAACGTGTTCATTCAAATTCAAATCATGCTATTTCTTTGTTTCAGATCATTTTAACGTGCCTTTCTATGTGTGTTTTCGTTTCATCTATAAATTACTGTTATAAAGCAGTAAAAGTATCATATTTCTTATCTAGTATAACTGGATTTGGTTGTTCTGTAACCAGACTGGTAACGCTCCTTCTCTTTCATATACACGTCATTATAGCTGGCCTATACGTGTACCAGTAATGCAGATTAACTTCATTTTTTTTTTAAGTCATGACAGCACACTAGATTAAGACGTATATCTCTAGAAGACATAGAAAGAATTAAAAAAAAAAAAACAAATGAGGATCATAACCTTGACTTCCTGGAACTGGCCGACCGCTCGTAATAAAGTGCTCGTAACGGCCAGATAATTTGTGGCTTCTTACTTCTTCGGATTCAAAAAGCACGTAAAAAAAAAAAATGGTGTCAAAGTCTCTTAAACGAATATGAAAACATGAAAAGCTACGATGCTTACAAAACAATAACTACGATGAAAGAAAATAAGGAAAGAGGTCAAGCATGAACATATCTGTTTCATTGACTGCAAAACATGTTAAATTAGATGGCCAGAAAGCAATTTGAATGAACGAGCGCAGCATGTGATCACGTGACTATATCATTGTGAATTTGTGAATGAACGGATAGTGGTATGTTGCTTGTCTTATATATGGATGTCAGCTGAAAAGTGTTATTTAGAATTAGGTTAGAGGTAATGTGAATGTTTCAAAATGAATTTGACTGAAGAGATTATGACATTGAACTACCATGTCATCTAGGCGAAATTTTTGCTAAATTTAATTCAACATTAAAGAATTCGGTTAAAAGAGGTGCGAAATTAGCCCTGATGCAGGGCCTTTGACAGGTATAGCCCCACGTATTCCCACCCCATATTATGAATTAAGTGTTTTTAGGTGAAAAGAGTCATGTATGCCTATTTTCCCTGGCAGTGGAATTAACAACTGAGATACGTAAAACACAAACCCACCCAGTTAAGGGGCCCCCGCCAGTAGCTGGAAAGTCCTCCCGTATTATCTTATTCTAAGTGAAAAGAATCACTGCTATAATTTCTTTTGCAATGGAAGTAGTACTCAACGAGGTATCAAAAACACCGAAACCAGTTATATAGCTGTATGGGGCCCAACGGAGTTTTCCTAAAGTGTCCCCACATGTAATTCCAATATCAAGATCTGCATCCCGAACTGTTCAATCTGTCAGATCGGGAGAGAACGGCAAAAGTGGGCAATTTTACAGATCGGGAAGAAATTTTGAACTGGTTCAAAATTTATTCCCCATCTCCCCGTCAAGATTGACCTATTTTGAATCGTAGCTCAAACGGGGAGAGAGCAGTGACAGTGTAAATACCGCGGGATGAGCGTAACAATTCCAGGTTTTTCTGACCGTAGTAACAGCGGCACAAGAACGGCAAGTAGTCTAAACTAGACACCGACGACATGGTCCCGCTGCTGCGCCGCTTTCTTGATCAAAGCACGACCTTCCCGCTTTAACGACGCTCTCACTAAGTTCTCTACTATCGTATAAAATCAAGGCCTGTTCCTACGACGCTTCATTCCTGCTTCGATAACGCTGTTGGCCGCTTTAGCTACGCTGTTCCTACGCTTTCCCAGACTCAATTACGCATGTCTTCCGCTCTCGCCGCTCTAAAGTCGAACGTAGCCGATACGCTGGAAAATGTTTGCCTGAACAGCAAAACTGATGATGCTGTCGTTGTCGCGAAAATGAAGACGAAGGAGAGCATATATAAGAAGAAGAAGAGATGCAAACAATAAAGAGAATACAGCAAAACACATTGGAGCTACTGTGGCCCCGTGCAGGATAAATTATCTGACTTTGGTATTTTGGATATCCGATGGGTACTACTTCCATTGCAAAAGAAATTAGCCGTGACCCTTTTCGGCTGAATTAAACCAATATGTGTGTGTGTGTGTGTGTGTGTGTGTGCGTAGGGGGGCACTTTGGGGCTACTCTCTGGGGCCCCGTAAAGGATAAAATAACTGGCTTTAGTGTTTTGGATATCTCTAATGAGTACTACTTCCGATCGCAAAAGAAAGTAGCCGCGACCCTTTTCAGCTGAATAAAATCAATGTGTGCTGGGGGGGGGGGGGGGGGTAAGGGAGCAATTTTGGGCTACTGTCCCGGGCAGGATAAAATAACTGGCTTTTGTATTTTGGATTTATCTGATGGGTACTACTTCCATTGCAAAAGAAATTAGCAGTGACCCTTTTCAGCTGAATGAAATTATTGTGTGAGTATGTGTGTAGGGGGGGGGGGGGCACTTTGGGGCTACTGTCTGGGGCCCCGTACAGGATAGAATAGCTGGCTTTGGTGTTTTGGATATCTCTGATGGGTACTACTTCCATTGCAAATGAAATTAGCCGTTACTCTTATCAACTGAATAAAGTCAATGTGTGTGTGTGTGTGTGTGTGTGTTTGTTTGTACGTAGGGCTTATGGGGGGTGGGGCACTTTGGGGCTACTATCTGGGGCCCCGTACAGGATGAAATAGCTGGCATTGGTGTTTCGGATATCTCTGATGGGAACTTCTTCCATTGCAAAAGAAATTAGCCGTGACCCTTTTCAGCTGAATAACACCATATATGACCCGCTACAACAAAAGGGTCCTAAAGTCACGCACGGTCAAAGCCGTGAAAATCGAGTTTGAAGTCAGAGCATAAAAATTGGTCAAAACTTACGATTGTCTGTTTTTGACATATTATTGTAGTCTGACATATCTTTTATCATCTGTCGAAATTTTGAAGCAAAATGGTGAAAGGAAAGACCAAAAAAATAGCGTTTTTCTGGGCCATGTTTTTTTTGGCGTTTCAGCGAAGCAGAAATTGATTACAAAATATGGATTGAGCGCCACAGATAGGCTCCGCCACTAACAATGACCAGAGTGATCGCATTGGTCAGTTTGCTGCTTGCCGCTAACCGAAGCGTTAAGCTCACACACTGCCCAGTCGACTGGTGCGTGCTGGCTGGGTGCGTTATGCCCAGCTGCTTCTCCTGGCATCCTGGTCACTGATTGGTCGGTGAGGAGACCGCCGACGCTGTGCTTGAATGAGCATTTCGGGAGTTGCTAGGGCTTGCCTTCTATTGTCCGGAGGTAAAAACTGACTTGAGTGTCCCTTGATCGCGATTGCGTCGCAAGGAAAACTTTTAGGGTGCTTTTCTCGAAACAGTGATTTCCCAGACGTCTCGACATGCTCTCTTTTAAACATCGATATCTCCGCAGCCGATTATTTTTATACGATGTGTTATATATCAATTTAAAGCAGAAAGATTAGGAAATTATGCCATGCAATTTTCAAACAATTGACCTCGCCCGAATTTAGGATCATTTTGTTGTAGAGGGTCACATATGTAATATCATTTCACGTCATATTGGCGTCATGAACAGATTAAAATATTATCTTCCTTCATCTGCCTTAACTCGTTATTCTAGTTTAATATTACCTTATTTAAACTATGGGATTCTTGCTTGGGGTAACACATCGTCGGCGTTTTCACGAACTGACGCTGTTTCGATTTTGGTCAATATTTTCAAAATCGAGATAATGGTACCAAATGAAAGTGCTTTCAAAACTCTACCAAATCCCAAAATTTTAGATCACAAAATTAATTATTCTTAATTTTATCAAAGAAAGAAAAAAAACGACGGTCTCGAAATATCGAGAAATTGAGAAAAAGGAGTTTCACGAACCGACGCACGAAAGATACGCCGGTTCGTAAAACCCGAATTGCTACGGTGAAGTGCAATGCGGGTTTTACGAACCGTCGCAGTTGCATTACTTTGAGCTTTGTTCAACTTACTGGCCTAGAATTAGGTTTTGACCCTAATCCAGATCTCAGAGTGAGAACCAAACCTTCTGAAAGATGAATGACGGCCTAAGCCAGCCCACTGTCCACGAGTGAAGTAAATGGTAAGCTATAATCATATTAAAATCATGCTCAAAATAACAGTTTCAGTTGGACTACCATAACCATTAATTGCGGTAGTGTGTAGTCCCATGTATTCAATCGCGTGATGCTTATGAAGCCTAGTCTGTAAACGCCATCCAATTTCAAATTAGATCCCAAATCATATTATTTATTGTTTCTTTTCAACTTATGTCGTTACTTCTGAGACTACTGAGTACTGTAGTCGTAACGTCTGTGTGCAAGACATGCAGATTGCAAGATTTCAAAGTCTCGAAGACACTAAAAGCCTTGACTTTTGAGTTGAAAATGAAATCATGAGATTGACAAAGTAGGCGTACTATACTTAAAAAAAGAGTAGACTTAAAAGGAAGAGTAAAGAATAAAGTTAGACATGTTAGACTTTTACTTTCAAGTCTAACTATTAAGTCTAAGTTAAGACTTTACTTGTAATACCAGTTACTAAAACTAAGATCAGCTGAAGTCTAAGACCAAGTCAAATTAACACAGTTCAGAGCCATACCGGTAGTCTAGCTCTAGATCTACATCTAGACTAGTGGTAATAGTAGGTAGAGTCCACCCATTTTTTTCCCCCAATCTTTACTGGTCCATTCCTGAAAAAGTTACTGGTCAGTGTCCAACAGTGATTTTTCCTGGTCAGGGACCGTCGGACCAGTGCCAATGTGCAGCGTTGGTGTAGATGTCATCTATGACAGTATGTGGTCTAGTGATACTACCTAAACACTACGAGTACTCTACAGGTTAGGTGGCTTTCCTGTACAGTGCAGTGTTAAAGTATACTTGTGAATTCAGCCCTAGTACCGTACTGTGTGTAGTGTATGTCTAACGTTAGTTCGAGTGGAGTACCTAAGCACAGCGGTGGGGCTTTTTCCCCTAAAACTTATGAATGTGGCCCAACCAAATGGCGTTTATATATTTACGCTTGATTGATAGTGATACAGTGGCGCTGTCGATTTCCACAGCAGCCATACATAATCTTTTGTCCTTTCTTCTTTCCTTTTTTCCCTTTGTTCTTTCACTCTTTTTATTCTTGGAATCGAAGGACTTCCTAAGAAATGTCCCTCGACTGATTTAACTAGGACTCTTGAGTCCTGGTAAACCTAACCTTACCGAGTAACCGTTAACATTTGTTAGGTCTAACATAACAGTAACACTGACTTAGCCCTGTATTGACTTTGTCTTTGGCAGACTTACTGAGATGGCGAGTCTTACTCTTTAACGTTAGTCTAAACGTAGTCGCTAGATCTGTCAGTGTCAGTGTCACCGGTTATTGTATATGGTGCCATCTCTAACGTACTTTAACAAGTTGATGTTAGTTATCTATGTCAACTTACTGATTTAGTAATAGTGGTACTGTCATCCTGTTGGACATCGCCGAAATATCATCCGTGACGTGTTAATTTCGTGTCACAAAGACAAAAGTTGCCAAGATCTAATAGTATTAGATGTCTAGATTTAGATGTAGTCTAGATCTAATTAATATGAAATCTGTGTAACTTAAAAGTGAAAGGTCTAGATTTCACTTAGTCTATAATTAGACCAGACATTCATGAGGCAAAGGCCTATTTAGTAGATCTATTCTTATTCTATTTTAATGTCAATTCCTGCTAACTCGCCACGTGTTATTCCTAAGGCCAAGGACTTCCGGGTTAGTGATTTTTTTTTTTTTTTTTTTTAGATAAATACCAAACAGCAGACGTGTTTCATTTGCATTCTTGCACAGACTTCATGAAAATATGTGCAGTATCAAAGAAATATGATGCACATGACAATGCCACTGTTTTATAGGTGAATGGTTAATACCTTTAAAAGCTGAATGATAATGTAGAGTCTAGGTCTAATTAAGATGATACAGTCTCTGATAAGAAACAGGTTTGATTGTCATAGACTGTTTCCCAAATGCAGGTAGTAATATTCAGCTACTTCAATGCAATGCCTTGTTTACAAGTACATGTAGATTTATATTCATGTGAATGATAATTCAGTTTCTACATGAGACTTACTAAGTGCTAGACATAAGATCTTGCATCATTAAAATGTGTAAATGACGAGACAATTTGAATATGGATCAAAGACGAACAGCAGTATTTGACGAACAGCAGTATTTTGACATTCTTTGATCCTGCATAGGCCTACCATTTTGTTTTATGTTTAATATAAATAGAGCAAAATAATTTCAACTTCAGTTTTGTTGGCTGATTTTTTTTTTCTTCTCAAAATTAAAGTTGTATCTTGTACCATGATGTTTGATTTAATCAAAAGTTCTTAATTTCTTTCTTTTCTTTCAGATGACTGGTGCCATGTAGTAGCGAAGAACTGGACTGTCTCAGAAAAGAAAAGAAAAAGTACAGGGTCGTGTACATCATCAACGGATGTGAATACAATGGTAATTAGAGTCTAGGTCTAATCAAGATGTTAAAGTCTCTGATAATAAAGAAGTTTGATTGTCGTAGACTGTTTCCCAAATGCAGTTAGTAATATTCAGCTTTTTCAAAGCAATGCCTTATTTACAAGGACATGTAGATTTATTCATGTGAATGATGATTTAATTTCTACATGAGACTTACTAAGTGCTAGACATAAGATCTTGCATCATTTTTTATTATGTAAAAGGCGAGACAATTTGAATATGCATCAAAGACGAACAGCAGTATTTTTTGACATTCTTTGATCCTGTATACCATTTTGTTTTATGTTTAATATAAATAGAGCAAAATGATTTCAACTACAGCTTAGTTGGCTGATTTCTTTTTCTCAAAATGAAAGTTGTATCTTGTATCATGATGGTTGATTTTAATCGAAAGTTCTTAATTTCTGTCTTTTCTTTCACATGACTGATGCCATGCAGTAGCGAAGAGCTGGACTGTTTCAGAGAAGAAAAAAAGTACAGCATCGTGCTTATCATCAAGGAATGTGAATACAATGGCTTAAGAAAGAAGACAATCTACAGATAGGATAGAAGGGAGAACTTGGGATGAAGGGCGACAACATAAGGACGGTATATCTACATTAAAATGTGATTGTAAAGTGGAAACATGAAAAAAGATTCTAAGATTGAAGGTGAAAACATGCATTCCATTCTGTGATGTAATTACAATTTTGCTACACTTTGATAACACTACTGAGAGACATTTATATCAAGGCAAGCTTCATGTGGATATGGAATGTTAGATTTTCTTTAAGTGTTCATGGTATGTATTTCATGATAATAAATCTTGAAGGTTTTGTGTGGTAATCATAACCTTGTGATACATCTTGATAAATTTCTAAGTGCACATTGGCAATATTCAGATGATGCTGTAATCAGATGAAGTTAGATGGTTGAATAATCATTGCATAATTGTAATAGTTATCGACTGAGGATTAACATGCCCTTCACTGATTTATTTTTCGTAAACGGTGATAATTGCGAGAGTCAATCTAAATTGTCGGGGGCATAACCAAATGTGACGCGCGACAACGGTTTCAGGCAAAAGTCGCAAGAGCAAAATCCCTCCTAGGCGGGGTACAAAGATTTTGACCATTATTTTTGTCGATTTAAGTTTTTTGCAGAAATCGAATCTTTGATATGTTTTCTACATCTACACTAAATTTCATTGCATAAGACTAAGTTTTTCCTATCGAAAATGGAATTTTAAGCACCCTATGTTGGATCGCACTCGTCAGTTTCGAGCTTCTTTCGAACGCCGCGCCAATTTCCCCAGCGTTGCTACGGCGCAGGGTCTCGCACGCGATTGGCTGGTGCGTCGCACACATTTACATAATTCGGCTTTCGGAGACACCAGTTGCAGCGTTTGGGGAATGCTTTGTCCACGCGTGCACTATTACATGCTCCATTGTTCTTGGTATAGCGGTTTATATACGCTTGCTCTGTATAGCGCGTGCTCTTCATTTGGCTTTCTATCCAAACTATTCTACCGCAATGTTCGACAACGGAAGTGAAACAAAAATCATGTAGCATAACATAATCGTGTGAAAAGAAAACTACAGTGTAAATATTCTCAAATTTGTCTACTTGTACATGTAGTATAAATTATGACAGCACACTGACTCAATGGAAGGTAGTTTGGAGAGGAAAGGAGCGGTCACATGTGACCAATTATATTCAAATACTAAACGTCAAGTTCGCACCAAACTTACGAGTCGTGTTTGTTTGTTTGTTTGTTTTAATTCAATTAGCACCATCGAGCAAAGCAACATTATTATGATATGCATGTCTTGTAAAAGCAAAACAAACAGGAAGCGTGACCCTTGTCAGCACTAGCAATTTTCTGCCTTCAAAAGGGTCGCCAATGATAAAGACAAATCAACCACAATGAAAACGCGATTTGTAAATGTGTGGATTCGCCACCGCTCCTGTTACATGCACACGGACATGGCGTGTGGATGCCATTGCGTAATGCATGCACCATACACATGTACATGTACATGTACACCATACGTGTAATTATCGTATTCGCCATCTTGAAAGACGTACTGGTAAACAAACCTGAGCGAAACGCATTGTTTTTCGGCTCCATACGCTGAGCTCCGAGGAAGGTGCCCGGGAAATTTGACTCTCTCAGTGAGCCAATCAGAAGGCGATGTGGTTGCTAGAGGCGGAGCTTAACATCAATTGGCACCATCGTACGGATGGGTGATTCTCCCCTCGCATCGCCGCTCGGACATTGTCTTTGAGAAAGAGGTGAATCTTCAAAGCCTGTTTTCTCGCAATTTTGTCAGGCTAACAACTTAAAAAGTGTATTTTATTTCTCTTTCTATGCCCACTTATGGTGCCGAAGAATACAAGTGTTTTATATCAATGCAAAGCTTACGAAATGGGCAATGTGATTCAGTGAAAAAATGAATTTTCAAAATTCGCGACTTTTGCCTGAAACCGTTGTCGCCGGTCACAAATGTGTCACACTGTCAAAATGTGTATATCAGAAACTTTTCGCTCGCTGTACGAATTTTCACAGAAAACAGATTTATGAGAGTCACAAATGGTAGCCTAGACCCATTAACAAAAAGTTCCAGCTTCATCTTACCATGTTCATGATACATGTTCATCTACATTTTGCAAACATTCTGAATGTTGATTGAGACATGTTATACATGTATGTATTTTTATGAAATTAATGCAACAAATAATCAAATATGCATCTCTGCTAGATTATAATATTAAGCCAGTTAATGACATGCCAAACTCACCTCAAACTGTAATTCATTCTATTCTTCTTTATTCTTTTATTTATTATTTTGTTGTCTTCAACCCACTTTGAATGTGTTACGTATGATTCTTATAAACATGGGAAATGCACTCCATATAACTGATAGGACTTATAACAAATTGACATAATCATTCAACCATCACTAGACAGTTCTGTTATGAGATGTTCTTTATTTAACTAAAATTGTAAATTATGATACGTGTATGCTCCCATGCAAACTCACAACAAAATACAGAAATATGATTTATTTTAATAATAATTCATTATGTCTCTAAATGTACAATTAAAGAAAGTGATTACAAAAAGGATGTCAAACATTGTATATTAAAATAATAGATTATTCATTTGTCTCCATCCGTAGTAACACATGCAACTGCAGTGTGCAGTTTGTGGGCTGCTTAGAAAAAAAAAAAAAAATCACAGGCAGCCCAAGCGGGATTCAAACCCACGACCTCCGGATTACTAGACCAGCGCCATAACCACTAGACCACCGGGATGCCCTAGCACTACCTTTAGACATGAATGATTAAATATAGAAGGGCTTGGGGGCGCTTCGAAGTTAACTGCTCTTATTAAATATGCACATGTCATTTGCAACTCGACTAAAGATGATTAAACGCACTGAAATTCTTACTTTAAATAATATTCATAATCTGTTTTTTTTTTTCTTTAATAGCTTGGGATGTACACTTCATACACCGTATCGGTCTACATTTCGCCTACAATATGAAATTCTTTACTTCGAGACGTTTGTTTTTCACAAAAGAAAATTAAGAGTCCTTTAAAGGTGCTGTAAAACAGTGGCGTGTTTTTTTGTTTTGTTTTTTTTTGTTTTGTTTTTTTTTTGTTTTTTTTGGGGGGGGGGAGTCAAATTAGCCTTGGCCCCTCTCCACCGTCCTTCCCCCCCCCCCCTTTGGCTGCATTTTTTTTTTTAGTCATCACATGAAAATTCGTCTGCATCCACCCCGTTGTTTTGCCGATGACCTTTCTTTTTAATTATCTTAACCACACACAATTTTGGCCGAATTTCCCCACCCCTCTTGTGAATTTGCTAGCACATGTGTTTATAGTACTGGTGGATTAAGGATTCGGAGGGGGGGGGGGTCGGCCAAAATTTCTCTTTTCTCATATGTAACAAGCCTTCGGGGCGAAAGGCTGATGTTATGGGCTTTCTACACACATTTTTAGATGCTAATTATTGGTTAATATGAGCACGATCATTTATGCTGTGATTAATTTGTTTCCTTTTCATATATGTATGACTTCTATTAGAGACTTAATTGGCTTGGCACTCCTTACATCGACCTATTTTAGACACCCATTTCCTTCTCTCTCTCTTGCTTTTTCTCTACTGTCCTGTGAATAGTGTAACTACATGTACATGCAGTACCTGTTCTCTTTTGTATGATATACATCAAGTTTCCATCTGAGCATAATGTGTGTTGCAGCACTCTCAAACTTCATGCATATGCAGCAACATCTTTTTATGTTCATATACATAATTATGCTTGATATATTAATTTGAGAATGTTATTCTTTCTTTTGTATATGTTCCGTCCGCACTCTCTGGATGTAAATGTACATTGTAAGATTTGGTGCGCATGTTCGAACTGTGTTTCTCTTTTTGTGAACACACAAGAACTGATGTAATAATGAACTTGAATTACGCATATTCTTTAATATTGATTCCATCTCCATTTGCCATTAGATATTTATTGATTTATGGAGCTCTTCCATAATTGTTATCCTTCCCATTGTCATTACTCATCTCTGAATAATTCAAATTTGATACTTTATTGAGAACCTATGTTTCTTCGATTACATAATGTACCTCTTCAATATATTGCTGCAAAAGGCATAATAAAACATGACCATTGTTATATATTTAAAATGAAGCTTGAAATTCTGATAATTTTGATATTTATGTATTTTTAGGAGTTTATCAGTTTCGAAGAGTGCATGCAGGATGAGTTTTATGTTGTTATATGATCAAGTGCAGCTATCAAAGAATCTGTTGAGCAGGAAAGAGAAAGATGGAAAATGAGGAATTATGAGTGAATTCGCATGCAAGCCAAATGACAATAATGACACCGATAAAAATTGTGACAAAGTAAAAGTCACAAATAATGTGGAATAATAAGAAATAAAGAAATTCATAGATTATTTCAGAGAAAGAAATAACAGAGTGCATGAGTATGAAAGATGAGTAAATGCAAGTAATCATTACTGACTGGCACATCTTTTTCCTATATTTAGCGGTATCCTTCATCTTAGAACAATCATTCATAATTATTATGAAAGAAGTGAACTGAATTTGAATTAAAAATTATGTGAAAAATAAAGAAAGTAAGTTAAAAAAGTAAAAAAAAAACAGTAAAAAGTAAAACAAAAATGAAACACAGTATACCGAGTACATATTAATTACCAAATGATAAATGTCCACATGCAAAAGTGTTGAATAATATATCCACACACAAAAAAAAAAAAGGAGGGGGGAGGGCAAAGAAATCTTTGGAGCGATCAACGACAGCTCTAATAACAATGCTAAATGAAGATGAAAACAAGGACAACACGCTTTTTAGAACAATTAAGAGAAATTTGCTTATATTATCATCTTAATTATCACCTAATGTATTATAATCATCACAATAATCATTACATGACAATTAATTTCAATTAATAAGGTTATTGTTGATAAGCAGGTATAGCCCTTATAGTATTTGTATGTAAACACATACGAAAATGAAATAGCGACGGTTCGTAAATACACGCGTATTGCACGTAACCTATTGTGCAGGCCCTACAGCGCGGGTCTCACGAACCGGCGTAATACAACTTACGTCGGTTCGTGAGACCCGCGCTTAAGTACATAACCTATGGTGCGCGCAAGAAACGATGGATTTACGAACCGACGCAGTGAGTTTGAAGACAGAAATATCGTAATTCTTTTGAATTCACACTAAAATTACACTATGGATAGGAAGAACAACTTCCACTCTCATCACCCTGTCAAAATTTTCACACACAAGACAGGAAAAGTCATTGAAAACGTTGTCTAAAACTTGTGAGATCTTTAAACGCGATTTTCTCAGAATTGCATTTTCGCTCAAAAACGAAATAGCGTCGGTTCGTGGTAACACCGACGACATATCAGATATTACTAGATTAACTTTTTTCATTGCAAAAGAAAGCGCTCAGAATTGTTTTTAGTGTACATACCCGAGAACATACAGATGCTTTGTTTTTTGGCCATAAAATACTAAAAATAAAAGATTTGTATGTGTTTCAACTTGGCCAGTTTATGTTTAATTATAACATTTTTTTTTACCTAAAGTATTTCATGACTTATTTCATCTAAACAGCAATGTACATAAGTATCCCACTCGACAATCCGATGAATTTCATCTTCCATTAATGAATAACGCATATGCCAAAAGTACATTTCTTTATACCGGACCCAAACTTTGGAATAATCTAGATAATAGTTTAAAAGATTCCCCCAAATTCGTCATTTACATACAAATTCAGAAAATATCTACTCTCTACTTATAATTTTAGATAATTTAGATTGTTTTAATTCATGTTTGAGCTTTCACCTGTCCTGATGTCGCAGCACTTTGCGTGTTCTGTATGCAGACCTCTCTTCTTTCTTCTCTCCTCTTCCCTTCTTGTCTTTTGTTCTTCGTAGACTTGTATTGTTACCGTCTTCTCTCATCTCGGTACTGTCTCGCGTCTTATATGTGTGTGGGTAATGTGCGTACGAGTGTGTTGTCCTTGCCATATTTTCCCGATACACGTGGTTCAGTGAACAGTGTCCGGGCATTAACATTGATATTTTATATATTGTTTTTTTTTCCCGACCTGCGTATCTCAATATAACTACATATATATTTTTGTACAAATGAATTTAATTATTTATTTACTTATTTTATTCAAGATTTTATGCGTGTTCACAAAATAGGAATGCATACAAATGCATGCAAGTACATCTCATATAGCCAAGACATAATATGTGACCCGCTACAACAAAATGGTCCTAAAGTCGCTCACGGTCGAAGCCGTAAAAATCGAGTTTGAAGTCAGAGCATCAAAATTGGTCAAAACTTACGATTTTTTGAATTTGACATATTATTAGAGTCTGACATGTCTTCTATCATCTGTCGAAATTTTGAAGCAAAATGATGGAAGGAAAGACTAAAAAATAGCGTTTTTCTGGGCCATGTTTTTTTTTTTTTTTTTTTTTTTTTTTTGGCGTTTCAACGAAGCAGAAACTGGTTCGAACATTTGGATTGAGCGCCACACATAGGCTCCGCCCCTAACAACGACCAGAGTGATGTCATTCAGTTTGCTGCTTGCCGCTAACCGAAGCGTGAAGCTAGCACACTGCCCAGTCGACTGGTGCGTGCTGGCGGGGTGCGCTATGCCCAGCCACTTCTCCTGGCCTCCTGGTCACTGATTGGCCGGTGAGGAGACCGTCGATGCTCTGTTTGAATGAACATTTCGGGGGTTGCTAGGGCTTATCTTCTATTGTCCGGAGGTGAATACTGACTTGCGTGTCCCTTGATCGTGATTGCGTCGCAAGGAGAACTTTTAGGGTGCTTTTCTCGTAACAGTGATTTCCCAGACGTCTCGACATGCTCTTTTTTAAACATCGAAATCTCTTCAGCCGATTATTTTTATAAGATGTGTTATATATCAATTTAAAGCAGAAAGATTAGGGAATTGTGTCATGCAATTTTCAAATAATCGACGTCGCCCGACTTTAGGATAATTTTGTTGTAGCGGGTCACATATGTGACAATGCACCTCAAAACAAACAAAAAGTCGCCAGACATGATTTTTTAGTTAAGACCATATTCTGAAAGAGCAGACCTTAAGCTTTAAAATGATGTATAACTCAAATCAAATGGACTCTCCTAACCTATCTAAATATTGGAAAGAAAGCACAAACTCAGGAAAAGCGTGAACTGAGAAAAGAGGCTCTGAAGTACAGTGTCTATTCAAGCGCTTAATCTTTACCAAACCGTGCTGGCTGTGTGATGAATGGGACAAAAACACAGGAAGTAAACCACCAGAGTAACAACAATGAAGGGATTATCAAATTAAACTGAAATTAAAGATGCCTCATTAACACATTCTGTCCATAATCAATGCCAACTTTCAAAGCAGTAGCACTATCCTTTCAAAAGTTATTAGAGTTGAAAGTGAAGAGTGTGGACAAGGTTTTTTTTTTCAGAAATGAAAAAGGGATTCTAAAGACACACCTAATCACACTATTCTACCAAAAATGTTCCAGATAAACTGCTAAAAAAAAACACTTTCCTGCCCGTTTTATGGTACCGAATTTTAGCATAATGTAAAAGAAGACCTGCTCTTTCAGAAAATATGAAAAAGTCAAGTTCGGCTAGGTTGAGTCATTTCACTTATTTTCAGTCCTCACGCAAAATCAGTGTGTGCGACTTTATGTTCGTTTTGAGGTGCACGGTCACATATGTGACACTGCACCTCAAAACAAACAAAAAGTCGCCAGACATGAATTTTTAGTTAAGACCATATTCTGAAAGAGCAGACTTTAAGCTTTAAAATGATGTATAACTCAAATCAAATGGACTCTCCTAACCTATCTAAATATTGGAAGGAAAGCACAAACTCAGGAAAAGCGTGAACTGAGAAAAGAGGCTCTGAAGTACAGTGTCTATTCAAGCGCTTAATCTTTACCAAACCGTGCTGGCTGTGCGATGAATGGGACAAAAAAAAGGAAGTAAACCACCAGAGTGACAACAATGAAGGGATTATCAGATTAAACTGAAATCTAGCATGCCTCATTAACACATTTTTTCCATAATTAATGCCAACTTTTAAAGCAGTAGCCCTATTCTTTAAAAAGTTATTAGAGTTGAAAGTGAAGAGTGCGGACAAAGTTTTCCAGAAATGAAAAAGGGATTCTAAAGAAACACCTAATCACACTATTCTACCAAAAAATGCTCGATATAAACTGCTAAAAAAACACACTTTCCTACCCGTTTTATGATACCAAATTTTAGCATAATGTAAAAGAAGACCCGCTGTTTCAGAAAATATAAAAAAGTCAAGTTCGGCTAGGTTGACCCATTTCACTTATTTTCAGTCCTCACGCAAAATCAGTGTGTGCGACTTTATGTTCGTTTTGAGGTGCACGGTCACATATATACAATAAGTACAGTTAAACTCGCATAAGTCGATCTTCTCGGGACTGAGCAAAACACTTAGGCGAGTTTCGACTTGTGCGTAAGTCGAAAAAAAAATCGACTTACAGTTACACCACGCGTACACATGTATAATGTACATGTATGTTGTCTACTCTGGAGCCGAGAGCTGGAGCGGTGTGCCCGATATTTGCCCTTCAGCAAGACACTTTATCCACATTGATGCAGGCCAGGGCTCCACACTAACTTTTATTTTGGTGGCCCGATCGGGCCACCAAAATGATTGATTTTTATTTTTTGGTGGCCCGAAAAAAACAAAAAACAAAACTAAATCGGTCCTACTAAACATAGAAAAATAAATATTAAGTATTACTGAAGTGATACAGGACGGTACCCACGTCTAAAATAAATAAATAGAAAATTTAATCATCTTATACCGTTATTCTGAGTTCTAAGATTTAGCAAATAGGCTTATTGATCATTATAAAAGTTGATACCTATTTAGGAAGTCAAAATTTACGTTTGAAATGAGAAAGTCGGAGCATTTGCAGACTTTTGTAAACATCCGACATTTGTTTTAGCATCGTAAAGAGCCGAAAGTGACCGTTATTTATTTCTGATTGTAAAAGCAATCATCCACCATTTATGTTGCGACACGGATTGTCGCCCCTACACGGATTGTCGCCTCCTGCTCGGGGCGACAATCCGTGACGGGCGTTGGCGGCACGGATTGTCGCCCCCTACACGGATTGTCGCCCGCCCTCGAAGCACATTTTGCTGGGTAATATCGTTCTGGACATAATCATTGAAACACTAAAACATAACTTACATGGCTACGTCCATGCAAACATGCCATTTAAAAAGTCATGGTGAGGTTTCAAGGAAGTGTGTATGTGCGCGTGCACATGATAATTTAGTGTCCGTTTGTGCGTGTGTGTGTGTGTGTGTATGTATTTGGGTTTGTGAATGTGGGTGTGGGATGATTTAGGTTTTGTTTAATCAGGGGGTGGTGGGTTGGGGATTGGATTTGAAGAAGGATAGTTATAAATGGTATGACAGACGTTGGTATATAGGATTTAATATTTAAGATAGATGTAGGCCCTAGATTTGTTTCGGATGGGGAGGGGAGGGGGTGGTCGGGTTTTTTATGACTGATTTCATTCTAGATTCGTGTAATGTATTTGTGTTTTTTTTTTTTTATGTATATGCCCTTGTAAGTAAGAAGGTGTTACATGATCCAAACCAATGTATTCAAGGAATATAGGTTTGGTAGGGCCCTACATGTCAAAACTTTCTCGTGAAGAAATTGTTAGTAGGGTTGGTCTAATGTATAATCGAGTTATCTATGTTGAAGTGAGATTATTTGTGGTATAAATTGACAAATGGATTTGTTTCTGTTTCGAATTGCCATTTGTAACTTTTTTTTTCATGTTACACCCAGAATGAGTCGATTTATGAATGATTTGAATGAAATCAATGAATATCAAGGAAAAAAGTGTTGAGTTGGTTTATTTGCATTATGAGGATTTGTTTGAGTGTTTGTTGGTGTTTGTTTGTATTACGTATGTATTAGCGGTGTGCAATGGCAGTTCGTTTGTGCTAAAATCAACTAACGATTGACAAATTTTTTACGGCGTGTGGAAATTATTTGCTCATGCATAAAGCATGCCAAACCTATATTTTGGGACAAAGAATAGTGGTATGGACGTTCTAGTTCATAAGACTGATGGAAGAAAATGACTGCAGTGAAAAATGAACAAAGACAAATAACATTTGGGGAGGGTACCTCCCTCGTATGTATTTTCTCTCGGTTTCTCTCTCGCCTAGCCTGCCTCACCGCTGATATTGGTTCACACACCCATACTATTTTTAGATCAACGCTGGTGTGAATTTTTCAAACACGTGCTCATACACTCTGAAGGCGTTTGTATTGCCACAGTAGCGCCGCTATATTCCACATACACACGTAAGCATACAGGCACACGTATACACACAAACAAACCACTACCACTATGACCACCACACATGCACAGTTTCTACATATTGTATTATTATACTCCAAACACACACACATACACACACTTACACACACACACACACACACAGACACACACACACACAACAAATCATACACATCACATATCATGCAGCTCACAATACACGCACACACACACACACACACGCACCCCCCCCCCCCCCACACACACACACATAACTTACCAGTCATACCCATCACACCAAAGCTTAACACCGGAGGAACCACCCCGAGCCCGGGGCGACAATCTGTGACGGGGCGACAATCCGTGTCGCAACAATTTTTTTGCCAACACGGATTGTCGCCTTCGAGGTCAAAAACTGGGAACTGCACAAGCGTCACGGATTGTCGCCAGGCGACAATCTGTGTACGGGGCGACAATCCGTGCCGCCAGCGCCCGTCACGGATTGTCGCCCCGAGCAGGAGGCGACAATCCGTGTAGGGGCCACAATCCGTGTCGCAACACATTTACAATGTTTTAACACCTTCCGGAGCCGAATGTTACCGCTAATCATTTTCAAATGTAAAAACAAGCAACCGACATTCATTGTAGGATTTTACGGAGCTGAATATCATCCTTATTCATTTCCAAACGTGAAAGCAAACAACCGCTTTTTATTTTATCATCTGAGCCGATTGATACCGTTAATCATTTCAAAATGTAAAAGAAACAATCTGTTACTTTAGCATCGTACGGAGCAGAATATTACCGTTATTCGATCTCCAAATTCAAAAGCATACACCCGACAATTATTTTATGATCGTAAGGAGCCGAATGTTACTGCTGTCCACTTCCGAAAGTGAAATGAATAATCTAACAGATATTATTTCAGCATCGTAAGGAGCCGAATGTTACTGCTGTCCACTTCCGAAAGTGAAATGAATAATCTAACAGATATTATTTCAGCATCGTAAGGAGCCGAATGTTATACTGTTTTTCATATTCGAACGGCAGACATCCGACATTTACTTTACCATCAAACGCAGCTGAATGTTATTGTTATTCATTTCGAAATGTTAAATAGCAAATGTCAGATATTTATTTTAGCATCTTAATTATGAAGCAGAATGTTACTGCTATTCACTTCCGAACGTAAAGCAATCATCTGACATTTATTTTGGCATCTTCCAAATGTTACATGCTATTTACTTTCGAACGTAAAAAAGCGAACATTCGGCATTTATTTCATCATCGTACGGAGTTGAATGTTATTGTTATTCATTTCAGAACGTCAAAGCAAACATTCAACATTTATTTTAGCATCTTCCGGAGCTGAATATTATTGATATTTACTTTCGAACATAAAAGCAAACACCAGACATTTATTTTATCATCGGACGGAGTTGAATACTATTGTTATTCATTTCCTAACGTCAAAGCAAATATCAAACATTAACTTTACCATCAAACGCAGCTAAATGTTACTGTTATTCATTTCGAAATTTAAAAGCAAACATCCGACAGTTATATAGCATCGTATGGAGAAGAATATTACTGCTTCATGTATTCACTTCCGAACGTAAAAGCAATCATCTGACATTTATTTTAGCATATTCTGGAGCCGAATGTTGATTTTTATTTACTACTGAATATTCTCGGCACACTACCAGAATAAATTATTATGTACAAGTAACAGGCAATGAAGTGACATTTTTACATGAGTTTGTGGTTTCGAAAGATGATAGCGATGCCTTTGCTCTCATTAAGTATGTAGAACATGATGGCCCATTTGTAGAGAATAGAGACAGGGAGAGTCATGCTGATGCTGTACACATCAGAGTAGTGAAACGTGTGACCAATAGATTGTATGCAATACCTCCTGGTGAAATCTTAGGAAAGCATGTGATTTATGAGAGAAACAGGGAAGTTATAACATGTTACTTTTTGTTCTCTTTTCACAACTACAGATACTCCTAGTGTTATATAATTTCTAGTGTTTGATGTTATGCATCCGTAAACAGTATTAACACAACACTAAGTGCATGATTAATTCATCTGTAGGTTGGATAAATGATATGTTTAGGTCATATTCTCACATTAAATGAATCTGTTGTTCCATGCCAGTATTTGAAATTTGAAAGATTTCAACTGAAATTAGGAACATGAATAAGTATATAACATTTGCAACTACCGTGTACTTAAAGGGTGTTGTATATTGTCCAGCTTTAAGTTATTAGTTTATTACTTTATTGGATAATCAGACCAGTTAAAAGTGGCTTTACAAACTTGATAAAAATCTCTGGGGAGTACATGTAGTGATAAGGTATATTCTTTTAATCTGATACATACATGTACATCTATTAATAAACTACAATATTTGAATCCTTTCACCAAACTAGTAAAATGCTTCCTCCCCCCCCCCACAAAACCAGAAATAGCCTGGTTTTAAAAGGATTAACATGCCATGTGGTAGTACAAGATCTGAAATCCCCTACTGACAATACTAATGCAAATTTCAATATACACCACAATGCGGTAAACATGAGTCATTGTGTGTCAAAGTACTAGATGTTTTAAAAAAATAGTTTTAGCTTTTGATTGTGAATAACTGAAAACCCAAGAAAATATAACTTTCCACAAATTTACACATTAGATAGCTAATACAGGCATATAATTTTGTTGTATGCTGTTCCCTGCAATATTATGAAACAGTACACAACAAAAGTGTGCGTTATTTAGCGGCTACCTTATGTTTAAATTTGAGGAAAGTTAATTATCATTATTTTTTAGTTATTCAAAATAAAAAAAATGTAGTGTTTCTTCCTTAACATCTAGTATGTGGATATTATAGTATTAAATCAATGATATGAAATCCCACTGTGTAACAAAATTATGGACACATGAGTACACATAAATAAACCACACTGTATGTTCAGTATACCAAGTATGTGGAGATGATGCAGGTGAATAATCTGAAACCCACAAAGTGACAACACCGAGCACAGGGTTCACACATAGTTCAATATATACCACACTGGTAAGCACAAGTCACAGTGTCCGATATGCCAAGTCTGTGAGGATTATGTGGTAAATGAATGATCTGAAATCCCACAGTGTGACAATACTATCAACATAGAGTTTACACATAGTTCAAAATATACCACACTGTGTCAAACATGATTCACAGTGTGTTCAGTATGTGATCTATGTGGGGATTATTATGGTAAACCACTTAAACTGAAATACCAGACTGTGGTAGCATTATGAACACAGGGTTTACACATAGTTCGATACATACCACACTGTGGTATATGTGTACCACTCTGTGTTCAGTATGCCAATAATGTGTTACACTATGTGATCTAAAATCTTACACCGTGACAACGCTGTGTCCACATGGTTAGCACATTGTTTACACATAGTCAACTATGTGAACACACTGTCGTAACACTATACCACACTGTGGTATATGTGTGCTACTCTGTGTTCGGTATCTCTATTATGTGGTACACTATGTGATCTCAAATACCACACTGTGACAACACTGTGACCACATGGTTAACACATAGTTTACACATAGTCAACTATGTGAACACACTGTGGTTACACTGTGTTTGTTCCATAAGGGATTGCGTGTTGTCGTAGTGCTGATTGCGTTTGAGTGAGAAATGATACCTAATTTTCAACTCGAAAGGTACCGATGTAAAATGTTCACAAAACTCTACAAATGAGGTATGTAGAGCAAGTTTGAAATCTAGATTTTCATTAAAAACCAGGTGCATTTAAGCAAAAAAAGACATATTCTGGGAGTTATGAGTTTGTAAAGTCGAGAGTCCGTGTAAATGTCGTATATCTGATTGTGCGCTCTGCGCGGTGCATTTAAAAACGCTCGTTTCCTATGGAGGATGTCACCGCACTTTTCTTGTAATGGAGTGTGCTCTTTCTTTCATGTATCTAGATAGGTTAGGGGGTCCATTTGATATGAGTTACATATCAATTTCAGCTTAGAGTTTGTTCTTTAAAAATCTGTCCTAAACTGAAAGTCGATGTCCGGCGTCTTTTCTTTGTTTGGTGTTTTTTTTTTTGTGTATGTGTGTGCGATGCATGGTCACAACTGTTAAGGCATGACTTTAGCTACCTTGCTTTATTGATTATTAATGCATATTGTTATCCATAAAACAGTGATAGAAGCGTAGAATTTAATAGTCGCATATCGCATTTAGGAAAACCGTTTTTATTTTACTCACCACATAATGCACGAACGTGGTGTAGGTGAAACCTTCAGCCGACGAAGTCGTATTATATTGCAATCTTGTAAACGACCCTTGTTGACATCTTTGCGTCAAAAGTCTTGGTATGATCGAACGTAATCGTGACTTAAAAATATCGCTGGTGTTTTCACGAACCGACACAGCCGGCCCCGGAGCCGCGAAAGTACGTTTCGAGATAATCGCGTTTGAAGTTTTTGCTTTTGCAAAATCCATGATTGCGCCTATATTTTACGTCCAGTTACCTAAATATCACACTGCACGACAGATTAGAAGTTTTTGTGTGTTTCATGTTCTTGGTTCATCTTGAAAAAAATAGTTTCGTTGAAATATTGGATAAAGTCCGTCGTGTCGGTTCGTGAAAAGACAAGAACACGTAAACAACGCTTCCAATATTTTCACAAACCTGCACCGTCGGCCGCGCCGCTTTGATTCTTCGCGCATGGTGCGGATTTCATTTTTCACGAAGTGACACTATCGGCGCTCACGCGCTGCGCGTTACGTTATCTTCATCATTTCTCATATCCGCGCACGCACATAATTGAGCGCGCGCATTAGCGATGCTCCTTTGTATACTTCTCACCTTCTCACCCGGATGCCTGTAGGCCAGTTGGCCTGTCAGTTGACAGCCTCCGTATGAGTCCTCGCCAAGTTTGTCTGTCTTGAGCCATGGTTTTAACTGTGTTAAAATCCATCTCCTCCCTTCGGGCAATCTCCTTGATTTTATCTTCCCATCTCTTCCTTGGTCTCCCAATTGGCCGCTTCTGGTTTGGTTTCCATTTGTGGATCCTCTTGACATCTCTAGAGTCTGGCATCCTTTCCACATGTCCATACCATCGTAGTAGGTTCCTTTCTATGATGGTCAAAACTGACTCTACCTTGAGGGCTTGTCTGATGGTTTCATTGCGAACCCGATCTCTTCTGGTAACCCCATAGATGAGACGGAGAACCCTCATCTCGGTAGCTTGGATTCTACTCTTCAGTTTTGAAGTAAGTGTCCAAGTTTCACTGCCATACAGTAGCACTGGTCTCAGAATTGTTGTATATATACACACTTGACATCTTTGGGTATTTCTTTCTCTTTCATGAGGGGATAGAGTGCAATTAGATTTCTGGTGAATTTGGTTATCCTGTTGTTAGCTTCTTCCTCCATAAGATTGTTTGATGTTATCTTGCTGCCCAAATATGTGAAGTTGTCCGTCTGTTTAAGAACGTGTCCATTGATGGCTACATTCCCCTCTTCCAAGTCCCTTCCCACATGCATGTACTCAGTTTTGGTGTAGCTCATCTTGTGACCAGCTTTAGTTGGCTCCCTATCCCATTGGTCCATGATGTCTTGTAGTTTGTCCCTGCTGTCTGCAGTTTGTGCTACATCATCTGCATAGCCCAGGCATTCCGCATGGTAATCCTCTTGCTTGATGTTCACGAGTACGTGGTTGAGATAGGTGATAAAAAGCAACGGTGAGAGCACGCTGCCTTGGCGAACCCCTGTGTTGATGTTAAAATAGTTTGAATCTCCGATGATGGCACTCTTCTGATCATTGTAGGTGTTCTTGATGGCCATGAGTAGTCTGCTGCTTATTCCAGTCTCCTCAATCACCTTCCACATCTTTTCTCTTGGCACTCTATCAAAAGCCTTCTCCAGGTCCAGGAAGCAGATGTGCTGATCCATTGCATACTCCCAGCTTTTTTCCAAGTAGAGTCGTAGGGCAGCGATCTGGTCAATGGTCCCTCTTCCTGGTCGAAAACCACACTGGCTTTCCGATAGGAACTCTTCCACCTCCTTCCTCAGTCTTTTCTCAAGTATCCTTTCATACAGCTTTCCAACATGGCTCATCAGCGATATCCCCCTGTAATTTTTGCAGTCCAAAGGATCCCCCTTATTTTTGAATATTGAACAGATTAAAGATTGGTTCCATTCCTCTGGCACGGTGCCACTGACCCATGAGCGGTTGAAGAGTTCCGGTAGCATTTCCTTAAGTTGATGACCACCTGCCTTGATTGTTTCAATCGGGATCATGTCTGGCCCTGGAGCCTTGTTGTGTTTTGTGAGCTTCAGTACAGCTTCTATTTCCTCCATGCATATTAGGTCTTTTGGGTCTGAAGCAGCAGGTGCAGGTGGGATGGATTCCCTACAGTTCCTTCTTTGCTGGTTCTCATCATCATTGACTAGTGATATGAATTGGGTATCAAGATTTTGTTTGATACTTTTTTTTTTCTTTCCCCCTTCTAAATCTCTCGTCCATTCGCAGAACGGCATTATTGAGTTCTTCTTCATATATTACACATTGATCATTGCTCTCAGGTTATTGCATCGGTCTTAATGCACATTATTTCGGATCATAATTTTCAAGAGTTACTCTCTTCCTCGGAGCATCACTGTATTTCGTGCTATAACCACGAAGCATGTTGTTTTCGAATATGAAATGTAATCATTTGCTCTATTGCTTTGTGAATGTGTCATTCTTGTAAAGAAAATAATTCTGCGCTGGTAATATCACTCTCTTTTCCACTCTTTCTTTCGCTTTCTTTTTCTCTCTCTCCCTCTCCCTCACACACACACAAACACACAATCTCTCTCTCTCTATTTATTTCCCTAATTTTGTAAAAGTTTGTAAGTACTCATATTATGCACAGTATGTGCCTGAAATTTTATTTATTACCATGTTATTTTGCAAGGTATAAAAATCCTCATGTTTTCCTTTCTTTTTTCTCACTGCTAGAGGTTACCATATACAAAGTTCCTTATCTAAGCTCTGTAAGAAGTGAGCTATCAGATCTGTATTTACTCATTTTTGTTTCAAAAATGAAATCCACAACAATATACAATATAAAAAGACATAGATAATGATGTCTAGGCCATAATTTCTGATGTGGACACAGACTGCAAGAATATGGCTGTGTGCTGCGGTACATCTATCATCCAAGAAAACATTTTCTGTCAAAGTTTATTAGTCATTTTTTAGTTGCAGAGAGAGAGCAAGCAGAGGAAATGTAAGCATCCAATTGCCTATATACCTCTTGCAGTCTACTAATACCTTTCTAACTTGCACAACTTGACTTGACTTGGTCCTGACTTTAGTTTACGTCTGCTGTGGGTGTCACAGGTGCTGGGGTAGGCATAATTCAAAAATACTGAAAATTGTTAATGGGATTGGCCTAATGGTGGATGGGCTAAGGGAGACAAATGAATAATTTGATGGGAAAGCTGGTTCATAAACAAAGTAAAAGAAGAGACATATATATGGTTTTTAACATTAGTATGGTTTTGTTGTGAAAAGCACTGTTTAAAGAATAAAGTAAGAGAGGGGAAACATAATACAGTGGAAATTGAGGATGGCATCATTGTGACAAAGCTGTATGGAGAGACCTATGGATTGATGGTTATCAAGAGTAATGACAGTGGATAAGGTGACAGTGAGAGATGCAGTATGTAGGATTAATGTCCCTTGATGTCTCCTTGATTCTTTCACATACAATATTTGGAAAATTTGAGACTTTCCTGATAAATGCACAGCAGTACATACAGTTCATGGTTTCTTAATGTGACATGTTGATTTTGTCATTAATTACTTTGTGGATTGTCAGTCAAACAGATACAGAGATTACAAGCTATTCCAAACTTTGCTGCAAGAGTAGTGTCCAAATTCAAAAAACATGAACAAAAATTTCACCAGTTCTAAGAAGCTTCCACTAGCTTCGAGTCCAAAGTCATAATACAGATCAAAATGTTGATATTAACTTTTGAATCCACACTGTTTGAAAGAACTACTTTACATAGGAAACACACCAGAGAGAAACCTTTGTTGAAAAGGTAGTGACTTATTTGTTATTCTGAATACAAAAGCAATGGCATACATTTGCTTCTAATGTCTCTACCATATGGAATAATTTTACCCAGAATTTAAAATGAATTACAAATGTTGACAAATCTAAGTCTGCCTTGCGAACACCTGTCATTATAGTCTAAACATGAAACAAGGCATTATTGTAATTGCAATTGTATGTTTTTGTGCGATCATTTCTATCCTTGAGCACAAAAACGCATAATACATAATATTCCATATGCTAAACAAGCACTGTTGATTATAATAATAATAATAATTGTTATTATCATTATTATTATTATTATTATTATCATTATTATTGTTATTATTTTGTTATTGCTATTATCACTATTATGATTATTATCATTATCATTAAAAATGATGTCCTATTTTATGACACCACTACCCCCCCCCTATTTCGACACACATACAAACCTAAAGTCATTAAATAGAAAATCAAAAAGAACATCGAGATAATGTTCTACCAGAACCTTCCTGTCCATTCATAAGGCACACACTCTTGTGAAAAGTTTGCTGCTGCTGTGTGGAGCAACTCGGTGATTGTGGTGAAACATTGCTATAATCTCCTTCCATAATGATCCCATGACTTGGATTTTAGTGCAGATGTTCAGCTCAGCCACCGTAGTCATTTGCAGCTGTTTCAGGTTTTTTCTTGGCTTTCTGCAGTGGACAGTTGTCATCTGCTTCTCTCCCTATGCAAAGAGGAACAATTTTTTTTTTCACCGACAATGTTACTTCTCCATTGCAGAGGGGAATGATGACATTTGATACAACAGTCATAACATACTTCTTATCTAATTTTCCACATTTTTTGAACCACACCGATTTCCCTAAGAAAATAATTATATGATAATGTTCCTTTCATATCAACACTTTGGTAATGTTTTACTCAAAAGTGCTAATGCATTTTTTTTTTCAATCATAAGTTTAAATCAATGTGATAATGTGCATAACAAGACTGTACTAGGATTACATCTAATTGTCCATTGACACTGGATTTTTTTAGTAATTGTCTATGACAAAATAAAACCAAATACTACATGAAAAGGTGTTGCATGGATTGCTATTTATATCTTGCTCACCTTTAGCATGGTTCACAGTGTACTAGAAACCTTTGAGTGCAGTAAGAAGAGGATGCTAAGCCAGACGAAATGGTGAATGAACACATTGTTGATTAAAATCAGGAGCAGGACTAAAGTAAAGAATAAAGAAAAAAAAACATCACGAGTAAAAATCAATGACATAGTCAATTCCATGTAAGTAATGTCTCAGACTCTTACAACATTTGACTTCTGAGTGTACAAAGAAAAAAAAAAACACACTGACATGAGTAAAACTATGAATGTACGGTTTATATTGAGACAGTTCATTTTCATCGTCTCTGCCAAGAATTTTTCATACAGTATGTGCCATTGACATTTGCAAATTGATGGTATCTCATATCAGTACAGAGTGTATAACTGTTCTTCCTCGTCTCCCTTGCCCCTCCCCCCCCCCAAAAAAAAAAAAATCAAACTAACAATCACAAAACTACAGTTACAACAGTCCTGAAAGATACATGGCACTGAAGAAATGCATACTGGTACCATATCAAAATCAGACTGAGGGACAGCATTGCCTTTATACCAAAATGCAACATGACTACAGATAATTACTGTAAAAGTGGAAATTTTCGCGGTGTGGAAATTTTCGCGCATTTCGCGCAACCGGTCATCAGCGCGAAAATAAAAGCGCGCGAATATATCTGCGT
The DNA here is from genome assembly GCF_964275005.1 of Diadema setosum. Taxonomy (NCBI): domain Eukaryota; kingdom Metazoa; phylum Echinodermata; class Echinoidea; order Diadematoida; family Diadematidae; genus Diadema; species Diadema setosum. Next base: position 1,035,261 of record NC_092694.1, on the reverse strand, counting down.
GTTAGATTTGTGCGCGCGCGGAATGCACCCAATAATTTTGATACATTTTTGCACTTGCTCTAGCACATACCGATGCGCGCTTGGATTGCACTTGTCAGGGACCACACACGTACATGTCGGGATTTCGTCGGGTTGAGTTACCGTTAGTACTCAGTATATCACTCGGATTTTCGTATAAAAATTTCATCAGAATTCAGCGTTAATTGCAAGATTAATCGTGAAACTTCTTTGGCACCGTCATGCTTCGATATTTCAAGCCGATTTCGAAAGGAAAGCAGGAACAGCTTGGGCTTCCTGAGGCAACGAGCATTCCCGGAATCGATCCAGCATCGGTGCGGAACGCAAATGACAGCATCGTGCAGGCGTTATCTGCGTCAGCTGCCGGATCGTTGTCGTCGTCATCATCTAGTAGCTCAGCGGAAAACAAGGGGAAAAAGCGAGGGCCATATGGTGTTTATCCAAGCGATCTGCGTGCAAAAATCGGGAGGTACGCTTCGGAAATGGGAGTCAATGCCGCTGCGAGGAGGTACAGTAAGGAATTGAATCGACCCGTGAATGAAAGCACCGTAAGAGGAATGAAGAAGGCGTATCTCCTGAAATTAAATGAGGAGAGAGATTCGGATGCTGACTCCATCACCAACTTGCCGGAGAAGAGCAGAGGACGGCCGTTACTTCTTGGCGAAGATGGTGACAAGAAAGTCAAAAAATTTGTGACCGCCTTGAGAGACAGTGGGGGCCCGATCTCAACATCAATCGTCATCGCGGCCACAAAAGGTCTCCTCAGAAAATGCGAGCCTCCCCTGCTGAAGGATTTCGGTGGTGAAATCACCCTAGAGAAATCTTGGGCCCGTTCACTCCTTCAGCGGATGAACTTCACTAAAAGGAAGGGCACCAAGGCTGCCAAGCATAGGCCGGATGATCTCGAAACTCTTGGCGGCAAGTTTCATCGGCGGATTGGACGTCGGGTGAGGAAGCTCAGTATCCCCGACGAGCTAATCATTAACTGGGACCAAACGGCTGTGGAGGTGATACCGTGCGGCAACTGGACGATGAATGAAAAGGGCGGAAAACAGGTTGAAATCAAGGGCATCGATGACAAACGTCAGTACACGGCACTGCTTGCGTGCACCCTCAGTGGCAACATGTTGCCTCCACAGATCATCTACCAAGGGACAACGGACAGGTGCCATCCTAATGTTGACTTCCCAGATGATTGGGATGTGTGGCATTCCCCTTCACATTGGAGCACCACCAACACCATGGTGCGCTACGTCGAGACGATCATCTCTCCCTATGTGCAGCGAGTTCAACGGGAACTAGAAACAGCTTCACCTCCTCTTCTCATTTTTGACGTTTTTGCTGCTCATCGCACGGAAGAAGTGAGCAGGGCTGTTGAAGCTCTTGGTGCAGCTTGTGTTTTCGTTCCTCCACGCTGCACCGATGAGTTTCAGCCTCTAGATGCCACTGTAAACGCAAAGTACAAGCAACTGATGAGGAATGAATTCCAGCGATGGTTTGCTGAAAAGGTTGCTGTGATGGTCGAGGAAGGACGCACTACGGAGGAGATCGCGACTGCAATTGATCTGCGAACCGCCACGATCAAACCCATCCACGCAAGGTGGTTGATAAACACTCATGGACTCATGTGCAACGAGAAGGAGTTGGTGAAACAAGGCTTCACACTGACTGGAATTGCCAGGGCTGTCAGCCAAGCGAGAGCAGCTCCCGTTCCCGCATGCGATGATAGCGATGTGGAGGATGGAGAGTGGGAGGAGTAATCACTTGATTGTCGAGAAAACATCTGTAAATGCGTTTTGCGTGTTTGACTTTCCCAGTTGACGCTTTTGTGTCATCGTTGTTTGCTTCTCTAAACATTGGATTTTTACCAGTTATTATAGGGCTTCTTGTGGTGACAAGTTGTGATTACTCGTTTCGCATTCGTCTAGATCATACAAGTCATGGGCATTGGTTTTCAGGAAATTGCTATCAGGGATTGTGATGGACAGATGAACTGACGGCTCCGACATCCAGCTTCAACTCAATTAAAATGTAAGTACCTCTACATTATCTGCTATTATCTAGACTTATCTACTTTTTCCTGATTTGTTTTTCATTATCATATTGGTATCACTATCAAGTACAGCGTGAAAAATGAAAATTATATTGTAGGTGCTAGCATAAAAACACTGAAAACAAAAATAATTAGTATTCATTGCGCATGTCATGGTAGTAATAAAAAATAGAGAAAAAGAAAATAAAGGCAAAGGAGCAATAAAAGAAACAAAGCGAAAGTAAAACAGGTTAAAATTGTTGCAATTAATTTTCGGTAGCAAACTTTATTTTGACGATCAGCCCTTTTATCTGAAATGGCTAGAAAAAAAAACGAGATGAGAGAGGAATTGGGAAGCAAGAGAGCGCATGATTCGGAATTGCAGACACAAGAGAGCGAGATCGCGAGAGGAATATGTTTTTGACTGTACTGGTATTGTTATTGTTTTATTGTTATCACTATTTTTTTTTTGTCGAAATGGTGTGGCCGTGGGATGTTGAGAGCAGCATAGCAATGCATGAGGAAAGTGCGCACGAGATCTGAGAGCAGAGGGGGCCCTGGCTGCCAGTGTTTACTCGTACGTGCATGTTCGTGTAGGCCTCTACACTACGTGTCACTCGTCTAGCTACCAGTACGCACGCACATATCCATGCGTACTGCGTCGGTACCGTCAGTACGCACGCATGAAGACTCACGATTGGAGTCTTAGGACATCGTACATGTACCGAACGTACTGTACTGTGCATGTTGCGTCATGTGTCATATGCTAACTGAACTGATGCGTACGGTACGGTACAGGAGTTCTCAGTAGTGCAATGCTACTCGCACTACGTACTACTAGTACAGTACTGCAGTAGCACCTCCGGGATTAACTGCCACATGAAATCGATCATCATATCATAAATGTACTAGTAATAACTACAACTGTAGCATGTAATTCCTGATTTCAAGGTGGGTATGTTGTAGGGGTAGACTTGTACTACATGTTGTGTCTTATTTGTAGTTTTTTTCGCATCTTTGCTTTAGGTTTAGCATGGCATGAGCATACATCTTCCGTTTGTATCGTAACATCATAGCGCTACTCACAACTACTACAGTACTAGTAGTACAAGAGTACTGTCCACGGGCAGCAATACAATGCGTGTGTGTGTTCATGCTGCCAAATCCCGTGGCAGCTCAGTGAGCTGGGAGTCGTCCGCGAAATTAAAAACACGCGAAATTCGTCTTTCTCGGCCGAGCGCGAAAAATTACTCGCGCGAAAATTTCCACTTTTACAGTAGATGTCAAAATGTCGGATTAACTGTTATGTCAGTGCTTCACATTCATAAAACTACAAACACAGTTGTAATTAAAGAAAGAGTAAGATAATACAATTATTTCAGTATGTGGCAAATCATATTAGTAATACAACTGTAGTATTATGACTAGTAGTGTGCCTGTACTGTCTATCACACACTGGTCTGTCTAAATCCTTGATAGATAGCAATGTAACTTACGGTTCTTGTTCAAGCTTGAGATGATAGGAGAAATCTACAGGAATGCGGTATGGAGTACAATATTGTACAGTAGCCCATTATCGAAGGACTACACTTATTTCATTCCAGTCTGCAAGTTGTTGGGTTGTCCACACAAATGCCTCAATATCTGTTTGTAAGGGAAGATGAACGCAAGATGTCAGTCACATGAAACTCCATCACTACCAGTACTTACAATTCTGTAAGATCATAAAATTGATGCACAGATTTGCAAAACATCACACTGCCCCCCCCCCCCATCCCTTTCAGGTCTATATTCTACACTCTTTACAGCTTACCAGAACCTGAAGTTTATGAACATCACTCTGGTTTGATTTTACAATTTGCCCAGCTCCGAATCCCCAGCCTCCACCTCCCTCCCCCCAAGAAAAACCCTGTGTTTCAAAGAACCGTAGATTGTAGAAAATCAAAGCAAACAAAACGAAATATCGCAAACTGAGGCAAAAGTATTTGCTATGTATAGGCCTATTGCATGTACATTGAGGTTAGGCTCATAATATAGCATGATAGAACAGTTTATGAATTCAGGTGATGAGCATAAACAATGCACTGCATTTTTTTTTTCTTGCGTGTTGTCTATCCAAATCAAATTTGCTGGTACGGTATTCACGACAACATTATCAAACTTCATTGTTGTTGGTAACGTCTCAATTTAGACAGGGAGGTGGGAAGAGGACCTCCCTGATTTAGACTTTAGCAGAAGTAACTCTAATGTTTTTTTTTTTTTTTCTCATTGAGAATTCAAAGGTAGTCAGTGAAATAACGTCACTGTTACAGTAACCTGGACAGGTAACGCCAACAGTATTCAAGAACACTATTAACATTGTAACACAGTTAACTATCTAAATTAGATCTAGAAGTAGAACTGTTGTAGATATAGACTCCCTGGATCTAAATTCCTGGAAGATTCATACATATTAAATCAGAGTAAGATAAGAGAGTTAAATTACTTGGGAAGAAGTAGGTCGTAGCATTACATATTTGAGCTCGTAATACAGGTAACGATAAAACTTCACAATATATCACCATTTAGTGCGTTTAAGATTCGATACAAATGTGAGACGTGTTCATTTGGCTTTAGTTCGAACCGCTTTCCCTGCCTATTATCCACTTACACCGAATAATAGATGTGGGTCTGCATACGTAGATCACAAAGCTAGGACAGCGCCAAACGAAGTCAATGTGATCTGTAAGAGTACATATTTACGCTGTTCTTCTATTCTAATTCCTCATTCATAAATCTACATTAAAGAATGTGAAAAATTCGAACAAGTAAAGTGTCAATACAGAACGATATGTAACGTTACCGATTTTTATCTGTCTAGTTTCCGTTGCTCTGGGAGCAGCCATTTTGGACGCGCGCGTACGAGGACGTTTGGCAGATAAATGATTTATGATGACGTCCGGCGTGTACGCACAATCAACCCGCGATCGTGCCACTTCGTGAAAATCGTAGACCGACCAGTCGGAGTTTTCACGAAGTGACACGGTCGTTATTATTACGTAATTATTTGAGATTGAGGTTCAAAAATTTGTCAGGTTGTAGATCTTGCTATATACTATCATAATATGCAAAAATCTTAAAAACGAAAATTTACTCAATTTTGGCCGGTCGTGCCACTTCGTGAAAACATCGACGATATTGTTTTCTACATTTGAAAATATGGCTACTCGAATAGTTAAAATTATTAGTATACATTTTGTTTTTGTTTTTTACTTATAGGTAACTGACAAAGAAAAAGAACACAGTCTCGATCAAGTCTATAGACTTTGATCAATTCAAGGTCAAATTCAAATCAAGTAAGAATATCGGTTCGTCATCCTTTTCAGCCGTTTTGTATCTTCCTGATGTTATTTCTTTTTAATGCAGGGATGCATTGTGGATGTGTTAATGATCATGTTAGTGCTAAATGTAATAAGCAAGAACGACAAGTGCAACTCTTGCTTAGAAATTAAATGTTCAATTAGCTATCGCTGACAGGGTGCAATTAAAACCACTTCCTCAAAATGACTAATATATCTCTATTACTTATATCATGAAAACAGTTGTTATTTACATTGTATTTGTATTTTCAGCATCTGCTTTGAAAGGAGCTGTGTCTTATACTTTCTAGTTTTTACATTGTGTAGAAAATTGTTCAAAGTAGTATAACTAATACTTTCAGAAAATAACGGACACTTAATTATACATATGATCAAATATCGGATCTGATTTAAGAAAAATGAAAGAACGGACTGTCCAATTGCAATTATATGTTTGTTTTCTTAAAACTCGTAAATTCGAAAAAAAAATCGATGTACATAGATGTTGGAGAGTTCGACGTTAAGAGAGAGAGAAAAAAAAAGAAGTTGAAAAATAATATCATCAGTGGCGTTATTGTGAGTAAGTTCTCTATGAGGAAAATTTTGAAAGAAGGTTTACGTGGTAATAACGTTTCCTTAACTCTTTATGTGCCATGGTGAAAACCCCCTGTGTGCCACGTTATTCTGAGACACGAAGGTAGTCATGCTTTGAGAAAGAATTCTGTTTTTTCCAATTTGTATAACTTCTACAAATTTCTGTTAAGCTGGACATAATAGTGAGCAAAGTTAAAGAGGAATGTCAAACTTGCCTCTATGTACAATGTATAACAGTTCTATTTTCAATTTTTCTTTGGAATAACCAGTTGCTACATTACTGTAAAGGCATGACTTTTGCACATAAAATAGTGACAGAAATGTAGAATGTACACGCAAATCTGGTTGGGAACACCGCTTGATAGTCAATCACCACATAGAATTTGCAAGCCGTATGTGAGAGGAACAAAAGCGCGTGAAACGCTTTGATTGCACCGCGGGATTAGCGATTTATCGATCGGTTTTGGCGGCTTTGTTTGTTGAGCAGAATATGCGAAGTTGGCACGCCGTCGACTGAGCCGGACGTGCGAACGTGGCACATAACGAGTTAACACTGTTATTTTTTTTTTTGTAATCAAATAATGAGGGTACTGTGTTTCAAGCAATAAACGTCTGTGTAACTTATCAATATGTACGTGAGAATTATCACCACAGATTATGGTTACAATCGGCTAATATCTGAGCGATCTGTGTAGACACTTGTGATATCTTTGCGTCCAAAGTCTCGGGCTGATCAAACGCAATCGTGACTTGAAATATATAATATGAAGAGCTTGCAACCAAAAGGCGCTAAATCCATTCCGGCTACTTTCGAGTAAATTGATGTTTTTTAATTACACATATTACAGCTTGTTTATTCATTAGCTCTATGCTCCTAGTGGAAGAGCCATCACAGTAGGTAATAAAAATGCACATTAAAAAAATCCTGCACACACCATTTATTTTTTATGAATTTTTATATTTCAGATTTTTTCGGATTTAGCGCCTTTTGGAAGAAATCATGGATTTAGCGCCTTTTGGAAGAAATACTTTTGAGTTGTTCAATAACATTAGTATTAGGGAATGTCATTAATGTGCAATCCAGGTAAATACTAGAGAACTACATAAATTTACATCACAGTAGCCACACATACCCACACACACACACACACCCACACACACCCACCCAAACACACACCCACACACACATACACACACAAATGCACCAAAACACACACACATCAAAATGTGAAATCTTTCCCAGCATGCTGCTTTTAATTTTACTCATAATAGCAGCATACTGTACACCTATTCATTATACATTCCACACATGCAAAATACAACTGCAGCAGCAACAACAACAAATAAAATACTTTGATCTCCTAATGACACTTTGCACTGAATATCATACAGTCTATACAGAAGGTACAGTGACTCAAGGAAAGTGAGGACTTGCAGAGATTGTGAAATCATGTTGACTGATAGTATTTACTTCAGGTGAAAATAAAATACAGATTACCATGCAGAAATCTGACTGCAACAGACATGAAAACAAATCACTATGATAAGCCCTCACATTGCATGCTTTACCTATTAATACTAAGAAAGCATCGCAAGGCTTTGCTGGAGGCTTTTTGATTTGGACTAACCAAACATCTGTTAAAAAAAAAAAATGTCAATTTGCTAAAACGGTAGTACTTATTAAGAAGGCAACAGATGCACATGAAAGCACATCTGTGGACAAAACTCTTTGTTTATACGTAAGTCAACAGCAATAAGGCCTACATCTAGGCATCTGTCTTTTTTGTCTTCTTACCATGTTCATTTCTAAAAAGTAAAAATTGAGTCATTTACAGCCAAAACAGGAGGTTTACCGCATGAAATGCATACCATCAAGTCCATGGCAGAATATCTCAACTAGTTAAAGTGCCTGCCCTAGGAATCATAATGTCTTGCCATAAGCTCGAGTCAGAGGTCCCTTCATCATTGGTGGCCACTGTTGCTTTATAGTAATTGCCTGAGATGTCCACTGTATTCAATATCAAGGAAGTCATTCAAAGCACGGGCTACTAGGTCAGCCCCTCACCCAATTCCTGTCCACAGCCTCAATGCACGCAATATCACCTTGATGTTGTTTTCCAGGGATGTTTTCTCCTCCTCTCAGCTTACGTTCAATGATGTCAAAAACACACAGCCACTCGAAGTACGTTGCACCTACCGGCATACTCAAGAAAGCTTGATTCAGCATTCAATGAGATTTAGACCACCGTGATGGTTCCGTTATCTGGTTCAGTACGCATGAGCTCAGAAATGAACGATAAGCTCTGTGATTTCTCGCAATCCTCTGATTCACTTAAGAAATCTTGGCCTTTCATGTACTGCTATGAATGCATCCTGTCACCCTCCTGGTATAAGGCATGGTAAATGTCATCGATGTGCGCTTCTTCTTCTTCTTGCGTATGGGGCAGCGGCAGCTAAATAACGTCCCTCAGTTGTTGTAGCCAAGTTACAGTCTTAGGAGTAGGGTGTGTCAGGTCCATGTTGTCAGGAGGGCGGAGATCAGGGCAGTCACTCAAGATGTGTTGAGCAGTCTGTTCTGGTGCACCACACTGGCAGGCTGCTGACGGGCGTAGCCCCCACCGATGCATGGCTGCGTTGAAACGCCCAACTCAGGCTCGAATCTTCTTTGATATGATAGGGCTGCTGTTGTGTAATGCTATCAGTATTTCTTGTACATCTTTGATCTGACAGGACAATATTGTACCTGAAGACTTGCCAACAATTCTTGCAATAACTGTACTAGCTGTGCCTTTCAGTAAAGTTTTCAGTGTCATTTATCTCAGGTGTTGATATCTATTAATAAATACTTTATATCAAATTATTCCTTCATGAATTATTGTTTTTGTTTTATATTGTAGGCATTCAGTATTCTTACGCATGTATAATTCACACAGACACATGTACACATACACATGCATGCACCAAAAAAAAAAAAAAAATGCACTCACACACACACACACATTATCCACACCAGACCTTGACATAAGCACTCTCATACTTAAGTAAATTGTAATTTCATGCTAATAACAAAGTTGCACTGTGTGTAAAGATGGGGCACGCAGCAGGACTTTAGTGTAAACAAGACTACACACGTAATAGACAAACACAAGACTTCTCACGAAAAGACTCGTAAAGACATCTGATATCGGTTTCTGGGTTCGAAACTACTAGTACAGTGTAGTCCACTTTTATGTATTTTTTTACTTTGGTCCACACACTTCCAATGCCACAATAGCTCTAATACATATTTGCTTATACAGTACTTCCATAACTAATCTTCTTGTACGTTGCCCACTCCAGGGCCTCCCAGTCACACATGCTATACATTTCTTTTACTTGTACTCTCTCGGCATGAAATATACACCACCTGAGATAATCAAAGATGTAATATCAATTGCATACAGTGGAAACTTGCTACATGCATAAAGAGATCTGGTGTAAGAAAACACCTGATTGACATGTATATATATAAAAAAAATCATTCCAGTCCCAGTGAGAACAGAGTGCTTCGTTTTGCATTGTTTTTAGGCTACTGCTATAGATGTAGCTGACCTCACAAACAAAATTTCAGGTTCCCAAGGATCTTGTTGAAAACACCGAGTTTTCCCTGTACAAAATAAACAACAAACAAAACCCCATATTACAGTAGTTGAACATCACTTCAAGTGTTTTTTTTTTTCATTATGGAACTATTACTTTGGAATAAAATATACAGTACAACTGTATTCATCAAAACAATTCTGACAACATGACAAGAGTATCTCTCTCATACTGTTCTCATAGTAGGTACATTGTATAGTATTGATCTGTAGAAGGATGAAGGCAGTATGCCTCAAGAACAATATGAAACAGATGGATTTTGAGGCCAATGGAAAGTTTTTGGATAGGAGGGAAAATGTACAGAATTATTTTGTTTGTGCATGCTTCTACAGACTACAGAGCTTTTGATAAAACAATCAATACCCTGTACATTGTTCAGAAAATATAATGCTACAGAATATCTACAAACTAAAATTGTTGAGAGTAGCCCTGAGCTTGTGGTCAGTAGTGACGGCAAAGTGACAATAAGGCAAAATGCATTATAGTAGTAAATGTACACAAAAAGGACAGGTTCATTGTTTAATAAAAAAAATATATCATGTACAGTGTAAGGCAGGTAAATAGTTTTCAGATGAAACAACACTGGAGTTCAAGAAAAAGTCACCATCCAAGAAAAGTCTCCAACCTATTCAATGAATCAATGAACATGTATAAAAGCATTAAACAAGAATTACAGTATAAACAAATTAATGAAAGCAGGCAAGAAATGATCCACAATACTAACCTGCTAATAATTACAAGTTGTATTCCAAGTACTTTCACAGTGATAAAGTGGCACATTACATTTGGACATGTGTGAAAAAAATTGAAAACAATCTTTAACTAGAAAAGCACTCTGAGAGCGCAGACCTCCACCAAGCATGCAAATCATTTTCACCACTGATCTTGTTCTTTCGTAGAAATATCAGTGATTTCCACCCATACGTACTGCATTGTGCGCTGAAAGTTGCCAGATTTCCCAATATAGAAGCCTTTGTTACGTCATAAACACTTAGCTGCACGGCGCACCTCACCACCCCAGCAGAAACTAGAGCACGCACTTTAGTGCGCGTGGGCAAACCTCAAATACGTGCAGCCTGAACTCCCAAGTTCATTAACTCTACCTGCCAAAATGTCAAAAATCCTTCATAAATTCCCCCAAAATTCTCGGATCACTACCAAAAGTTAATCGTTTGGTACTTGTGTCATTCTCAACCTTTCCTGCAAGTTTCGTCCCAATCCGTTGACTACTTTTTGAGTTATTTTGCACACAGACAAACTAACGAACAAACAAACACACAAACCAACGGTAACGAAAACATAACCTCCTCCCTTGGCGGAGGTAATAAATACCCTTATGAGCAGTCATTACCTGTACAGTTGAGGCAACACTCTAGCACAAGCTCATAAAAACAAAAAAAAAATTAAGCACAATGTACCATAATGTACAATGCCTGTGTATGCATATATCCATTCCTCTAGTGTAACAGTACTAAAAGCTAAACAAACATTAGCAGTTCTGAATTTCTACTTCCGTGAACACATAAGCTATAATAGTACCTGTAATAACACCACTATAAAACAGGTTTAAGAACATAGCAAATCCAAACGGCTAATTCAAGCCACTTGACAGTGTGTTGTTTTTGCCTGTACAAATGGGTTTATTCGGGTTTGCGTAGGTATTCTATTGTCACGTCACATTACGGAAAGCGTTCACCGGCTGCGCCATTCATAAGCTAACGCACTTACACTATACATAATGCATTACTACACGTACAATTGTAGTATACTACATGTATTATAGATTTCCAACATCACTAAACACATGCTGATTTCCGATACCAGGGCTTTACATGTACACTGAAACCTTTTCCTTAGGTGACTCAACGGAGGCCAACTGGGCCACAAAAATCACCAACTTCATTTTACGGTGGCCCCAAAAGCAAATCTCTGCCTGGTGGCCAGAAAAACAAGAAAAACATACCCTATCACCATCATATTTTGCACATGTATTGTTCATGTCACGTACATTATTTCACAAAATAATAACTACTTGATCAGACACCATCTTGGGTATGTAAATTAGGGTCAAAGGTCATAAATGTTTTATCCTGTATCTTGGTGAATACCAGTCCTATCTTTCCCATATCTTGCACAGGTAAAGACCATGTTACAAGGATCATTTCACAAAAATAACCACTTTTGGCTCAGAGGCCATCTTGTTTGTGCAAAGTGGGGTCAAAGGTCATATGTACTTCTTCCTGTATCTTCGTTATGACGTGTTATCTCTATGGGAGGGAATTTCTCTAGATGTGAAAATTGACATGATTGTCTTTATCAACGAATAGCTCACTTACATGTACCCTTTGGTGAATTTCTTCCAGATTTTCTTATGTTGTAGCCAATTTAATACTCTTTAAGTTTTGTTCAATCAAAGTTTTAATCGGATGATGTCTTCACCTCGTGAAAATGGATATAATGTAACCTTGTCAAATTTAACCAGTTTACGTGTTATCTCTATGGGAGGGAATTATTCTGGAAATGAAAATTGACATGACGGTCTTTATCGAGCACTAGCTTACTTACTCTTCGGTGAATTTCTCCCAGATTTTAATATGTTGTAGCTGAGACTTTGGGCTATCGTCAATGTTTTCTCCAATATTTCATACGACGCCGAGATCACGTCAAAAAACTTGGTTGAAATCAAACTTATCTTCGATGTATTGAGATATTTCTTTCTTTCTGCAACTTTCTTTGCAATAACTCAAGAAAAACAGCCCCTATCATCCCCATATTTTGCACATGTTTAGTTCATGTCATGTACATTATTTCATAAAATAACAACTACTTGATCAGACACCATCTTGGGTATGTAAGTTAGGGTCAAAGGTCATAAATGTTTCAACCTGTATCTTGGTGAATACATGTCCTATCTTTCCCATATTTTGCACACGCAAAGACCATGTTACAAGAATCATTTTGCAAAATAACCACTTTTTGCTCAGATGCCATCTTGGCTGTGCAAAGTTGGGTCAATGGTCAAATATACATTCTGTATCTTCGTTATAGTGTATACCGAATTTGGTACCAAAGATGGCAGACCTGACTCTCTTTTTTAAATGAGAATCCAAATATCACACGGCCAATGTCTCTAAACACAGATGAAACCTATATGGTCATGCCTATTGCGATCAGGACTCGAATCACTGATTAAAAAAAAATCGGATCACATAATTTGTCAGTCTTGACAAATTCCGAGTCTAGTTTGGAATGTAATCCATTGTGCAAAATGCTGTTTACATGTACTTAACTCAACATGGTTCATGTTTTGAGTAACATTTGTACATTCCATACAAATGCACATGGTCTTGCAAGAAAGATATATTTGTGTTATAGTTTTGGTGGTCCACACAGGCCGCCAGGCCACCAATAGTTTTGAGCCCTATCTTTACACATTAGTTTTGGGGGATTTTTGCTGATATTAGAGCAATCATAACTGGTAAAGAGTGTGACCAGTTAAGCATCACAGACGGACATGTAAGATATAAATAATGATAAATTAAGGATAAATAAGTGATAAGATATGAATGTGTAGTTCTCAAGTCTCAACCACACTGTCCGGTCACATATACATTTGTACTGTACTGTTTTGTGAAAAAGAAACAAGTGACAGAAATTTACTAACATACTGTATATCCTTAGGCCCAGCTCACAGCACAATCAATTCATTGGAGCGACATAAAGTACACGTATCTTCACTTCAAGGAAAACAACTTGAGATTTGATCGTATTAGATAGCAATAGTCATCCTTGACAAATAACGAAAGTGATGAGTTTTTCTGCTTCACTAATTCATCCCAGTTACCTATGTAGTATTCCACAATGGTGAATGCACACAGGCAAGTAATCTGAAAGCAGACAATCCCAATATCTTATTTGCAGATAAAGTTTGTGAAGTTTCTACAAAAAATGAGGTGTTAAGACAATCTGATAGAATGATATACAATTCCTGCTTAGTGAAGAAATGCTCCAGGCTGATCTTCATTTCATCTACTCTTTCGCGAAGCGGCTCTTATGCTTTGCTACCAGCTCTTCCGTTGGCTCTGCTTCCCTCATTGCAATGGTCGGGTGGACACGTCGTGGATCATCCTCGGCCATGGAAACATGCTGGGAAATGTGACCAGGCGTTGTTGCTCGCTTCGAGTAGATCGCAGTCAGGAGCTCAGGCATGTATGCATACGATTTGGGCTCTGGAACAGGAACAACCACATGCTTCTTCGTGCGTTTGTTGTACTTCCTTCTCCATTTCAACTTCCCATCCTTTGTTTTGGCCTGTGGTCGGTTGGCGTGATAGTTCGTGTCGAGAACAGCAAGTTTCACTCTTGCGACATACCCTACAAGGGTGAAATAACTCCTCTTCGTGGCGTACATAAGGAGTGTTGAATGAAAAGCCTCTAAGCACCCTGTATGTCGGAAGTCGGTGTAATACGGCAGAGTTTTCATGAAACGTTTGTCGTGTAATATGTCGTACAGCTTCTCATGTGGGAGGCTCCCTGGTTTCAGCCATGCCGTGTCCCTGTCTTCTTCCAGCTCGTCATGCTGGCATTTCCCTGGCCTGTCATCTGTGGTGAATGGCCACTCGTGCTCATTTACGATGTGATGGAGCATCCCATTCAGGTTGCCGGCAAGTTTGGCAGCATCATTTTCACATGTCATGGCAGAATACCAGAAGTGATTCGATATCTTGGGAATCCACGGCTGGAGCTCTCCACATCCCTTTTGCTGTGAGGCATGACTAATCTTTTTCACGAGATTCTTGCAGCCGTGCCATATGTCCCACTGGTGACGGATTGAGTCATATTTCTGTGACTTCCTCAATGTGGCAGCGATCTGGGGATGAGCATCTGTGACAACGCCAGTCACATTTACCTTGCTCCTCAAAAAGTCCAGTCCTCGCTCGAAGCCAATGCGTTCCATGTTGGGAGATTTCCCACCTGCCTCCTGTACAAGCACTGTTGTGGTGTGGAGGATCTGTTTTTGTTCTTCATCACAGAAGGTGTATGTCATGATGCTAGCGCTGTAACCTGGCGAGTCGGCACGACCATCTCCTGACAGAACAACATCGAGCCCATGGTACCTCTCAAGCAGTTCATCTTGCTTCCTGCCATAGTATTCGTTGATTGCAGGTGCGACATAAACCTTCTGGATGTTTGTGAAATGCGTTCTTGACATAAAGTACAGGTTTGTGAACTTCGCCATGGTTGCGATTTTCTGGAAACTATTTCCAGATGCTATGATGGATGAGGCTACATGGAGGTTTCCAGAAAACATACCGCGATATCTTGGCTGTGAGCTCCAAGAACTCCCATGGTGGTTCTCGCATTCCCACATCACCAGAAGGGCTGTCCCTTTTTGCACACTTCGGTAATGAAGTTTTGACTTGCACTTGTTGCACTTTTCTCCATGAATGCTTCTCAACAGCTCCATCAGTCGATCCACGTATGCGATGCACTTTGCTGTATTGATGTGCTCTCTAGCCTCTTTCTCGTAGTCTTCAGAGGTGTCCTCTTCGCCGCTGAAATCCTCTTCAACATCCTCTTCAGCTCCGAGATCCAGATCAAAGACATTCACATCCAGTCCATCCAGAATGTGATCCTCAAAACTGTGTATAAAGCACATTAATATCAAAGGTACCATAAGACAACGAACAGAAGAAATTAGGGTAATAAGTGAAACTGTGTATGCAGTTGATCAGTAATCTCAATGAATAGATGAGAACACGAAGAAAACTGGTTATTTTGAAAGTGTAAAAGAAACTGCCAATATCAAGGATGTTAATTACCTTCCCCACTCATTTGGACACTATAAAGTATGGACGAAGTCTGAAGTTTGCAAAGCCACTCGCACAAATCTGAGTGGATGAAAAAGAAATTATTGCTGACAAATGGACTGATAGCAAATTTATGCAGTCATAAGGCCCTCCTAGTGGAGACACAGACACAGGTACAGACAGTACATGTAGATGTGCAGTGTATGTATACACTGTATGTACATGTTACTGTAAAAGTGGAAATTTTCGCGCATTTCGCGCAACCAGAAACTAGTGCAAAAATAAAAGCATGCAAATATTTTTGCTTGCCATGCGTTCCTGTGCGTGATGTCTTCATTCCGCCGAAATAAAAACACGCTAAACTCTTCTAGTCGCGCGAAAATACCCACTTTTACAGTAGTACACATTGTAGGCTTTCTCAGGATTGAATACACATAGAATATGTATGAAGCAAAATGATTTTTGATCCAGAGTATGAAATTTGCTATAAAAATTGTTTGCAGCAAAATAACATTAATCACACTCACAATTAGTCACCCATGAAATAACCTGAATAACACTTACAAAACTTCTTGAGTTGCTTCTGCAGGCTCCAGTCCTTGCTGTTGTAGAGTTGCTGATGCTGTTCCCTCTGCAAGGTGAATTTCTCCATAATCCAGGCTGTCCTCTGAATCTGAATCCGAGTCAGGTAGAGGTTCCCTATTTAAAAAAAAAAAAGTACATGGAAAGGTTTCAGCAAAAATGAATTTAAGTTAAATAACTCATATTTGGGACTGCTCTGACCTCTCTCAAACACAAAAATACACATGTACATTAATATGTAACTGTAAAAACAACAAATGACTAGATATACATGTAAAATTGTTATTCATGAAATTTCTAATCTGTTAGTTCTCAGCGAAAAAATGAAGCAAAATAAGACATATATACATTGCACAGATTAACATAGATTTCTCAAAGATCAACATAAAATAGAATATTTTCCAATCTGTCATAATGGCTGATGACAAACTATTTCAGTTATTCAATTAAATGCATTATCACAGCAGGGAAGGGAACAGTCAATCATTAACCCTAGTCCACACTTGGAGGGGGGGGGGGAAGGTCAACATTGTGCAAAATGATTTGGCATGCCATTTCATGACTCTTTTTTTTCATCAGAGGTATCCTGCATATTCTAAAAAAAAACAACAACTTCCAGGTAAACCGTAGTGAAGTGAAGTAATGTTTTGTTTGTTTGTTTGTTTGTTTGTTTGTTTGTTTGTTTTTTTTTTGGGGGGGGGGGTAATTTGAATTGGATTTTATGTATTCTAAAGTAAATAAGCATGAAAAAATCTCCCCTACAAATTTTGGCTACAGAAACAAAAACAAACAAGGTTGAACAAAGAACAATTAGATAAGAAATCAACAAAAAAACAGTAAAAACATAAGAAATTAATTTGACTATGGATTTTTTCATAAGGAAATCATTCAATGTGTGATGAGGAATCAGCCCAGTTGGAATATGGTTAAAGACGACCCAAGAGTAGTTTTAATGTGATCTTCATTAATTAACAAGTGGTATCAACTGCACAGCAGATTATACATGTAGCTCCTTCATCATGCAAATTGGCTGCACATGAGTTAGGAAATATGATCTTTATGGATATGAGGTACTTACATATACAGATGCATCATTGGATAGGTTTTGACTGTAAGAATACAAGCTACTAACATAACAGTAACAGCAGTTACCTGAAGTATGTATGATCAAGCAGAGGTGTAGAGGCAAAGAGTGTCTTCCTTGACCCGGATTTAGGCAAGCTGGAAGCAGGAGCCTGATGGTAAACAGTCTCTCCAGTGGGTGCTTCAGGTGGAACTGCTGGTCTTGGCGTTGAAGTGATTGTGGGGGCTGTAATATCATTGACAGATAAAGGAATTTATATGACTATATAGTAAATAATGATAAAATGTAGGGAATAGCCATCCTCATCTTGAATACCATTAACTTCTAACCTTGATACCACAGCAAACAAGATGAAAAGTTCTACAATAATAAAGTTGTTTTGTACTGTTGTTTATGTATGACTTCCATACATTCCCATCACATATAACTTATCATTGTGCTCTACATGTATGTCATCTTATCAAATTGCAAAAAAAAAAAAAAAAAAATGAAAAATATATTATCATTATGAACACTCTCCAACAGAAGAAGACAAAATATTGTCTAGATACAAATAGCAACAACATGGTAGGAAACTGTTTCCATGTATGTACTTTCACATATACATGTGGGGGGTGGTCTATTTTGAACTTCATTTCTGAAAAAAAAAAAACCATCTTTCAAAGCCAACAGAAACATACCGAAATACATGTAAGTAGAAGGACCGGCCTGCTCTTCTTGTACTGGTCTTTCACATATACTTGTATTTGGGGGGGGGGGGGGAGTGGTCTATTTTGAACTTCATTTCTGAAAAAAAAAAAAAAATCTTTCAAAGCCAACAGAAACATACCAAAGTAAGTAGAAGGACCGGCCTGCTCTTCTTGTACTGGTCTCTGCTGAAGTATGGCCGAGGCAGCAGCATCTTGAGACGGGTCAGTCCATGTACCCCTGAAAACAGCAATTGACAACATTATTATTACTCAGTAAATATATTTTTAAAAAGGATATTTTTCTATTATGAATTATTCAAAAATAAAAGATCAAGGTTTAAACTTACTATAAGTCTACTACTTATCGACCATCCTCACGCAATGGCTTTCTAGCATATAAAATAAAAAAATATGTGTGGCAGGGGGCGCAATACGCTGGAACATTTGAATATGAATACAAATCAAGACAAATTAGGGGGATACAGAGGTAAATAACCTGAGGAAACAGGTGGAAAAAGAATTTAAGAAATGCTCATTAGTAATACGTACGCATGTATTTTTCACACATATTTGCCCATTCACTGGATTTACATGCTTGTCAATGTGAAAACGGGCAGCCGGTTTCAAAAAATGAGCTACAGCTGTACCACGGGCGCACAAAAAACCTCCTGTGTCTATCGCTGAGATTTGCGTGCATAGGATATGGAGTGACAATCTGAGCATGGGGTAAGGGTCTACTGTATTTTCTTCCAAAGTGAGACGAAATTTGAGGTAAATCTGTTGAATATTTCTGGTGAAATAGTGGTTACACAGGAGGTCGATGAGTATTACACTGACACACTGTAGGTCCAACCATGGCATGATAATCCATATATCCTATATGAACAGATCGAAAGTTACAGCAAATACATACAAATAAAATTTTGAAGGAAGTGCACAAGGAGACGCTTAGACGTAGACTCAACTCCAATCATCGAATTTATTATGATGGCCTGAAGTGCTGAACCCGACCAGCACCAGAAGCCTTGTCTATATCATATGCATGCAGTACCAACTCAACTGGCCCAAGGTAAAACTAAAAAGGTACGGTAAAGCTACATTTGTACATGCAGGCCCAGAACGATCTTGCTTATATGTGAGCATGTGAGGTGAGTGGGCTGATTTGAAGCGAAATGATTCTTTCCCATAATAATAAAAAAAAAAAAACATTATTGGCGTCGCAGTGATTTCTTATCTGTCTTTTGATCATACTTCTGAATTTGATTTAGATCCCCAATACTTACTAGTACTAGTCTAGTAGTACCAAGTACAATAGAACTTTCAGTCAATGGACAAATATTTCAAATTTAGGTCCAGACCTTAACCATTTACACTCCTATGGAAGACAACTGCTCCACAAAAGATATTTTGATTTTTGTAACGCCAAACGTTTTGCGGTTACACATGACATAGAACGTGTTACAGCGAGTCCAGTGCAGCAGTGCCAGTGGCAGTGCTAATGTCAATGTTGGCAGTGACTAACAACGTCAACGAAGAGCGTAGTGATACGACTCTACCAGAGTAGTACGAGTAAATTTAGCCCGATTCCGACCACATGCATGCTGTTTATCCAGCGACTGGGAGCTGGGCTGTGTAACGTACAGACAGTTAGCATAGCCATGGCCCTTAGCCACCATGTCCACAGGCAGTACCTTACCAGTGCATGCATTGATACCAGGCATTGTCATGTCATGATTATGAGAATAACATCAAATAGAACCTACAATCAACAGACAACACACACATCAAGCCCAGAATAAAGATCGATCGCGATAATAAACAATGAAATTAATTATGAGCAAAGAATACTCACCTGAACTTTATTGGGGTAAGCCGATCGAGGGGGATCTTTCATTGTCAGAGGTTGCCGGATAGCTTGATGAGGATGAGTTTTAGTTTGAGCAGCTGAGCTCTCACTTGCACGTTCAGCGGTCACAGTCCGCCGTGCCGACAGCTCTCCGGGACCGACACACGAAGGTTCCTTGCACAGCATTCCATGCTGCTGCAAGAGGTGGTGTGCAAATTCCTCGTCGAAGTTGCTTCGTATTCCCTTTGCTTGAACGAAAATCGCTCTTTGCTTCATCCATAACTCATGAGCAGTACGGAGGCGTACCCTCGAACTATCCCACGACAATTTTCCTCGCTCCATCAGACTATCATTTCCGAAAATCAACGCCAAATACAGATATATTTGTAAAAAATTGCAAGCGATCGTACGGAGAAACAGTGTGCTGAAGGGCGAATACAAGCGGGTAAGGTACCACATGGCGCGCATATACGTACGTACGTACAGCGTGTACAGGCCTCCGAGCTCCGATCCCCAAAACGATCGTGAGAACATCGCTATTGTTCGATCCTTGCTCGAGCAAGGCTAGGCTTTGCGCGCTCGTTTACCGAAGCAGTACGAAGATTTCCGAAAGATCCCGAGCCGGGCCAAGCTGCAAACAGCGCGATTTGCGACTTTACGCTCCCTTTAAGCAAAAAAGACATATTCTGGGAGTTATGAGTTCGTAAAGTCGAGAGTCCGTGTAAATGTCCTATACCTGATTGTGCGCTTTTAAGATCGAAATAAGATTGGGCCTGTCACGAAGAGTCAGTGCTATACAATTCCATGTGGGGGCGCAATGGAAGAAAAGATAAAGCATTATCTTTCTCTAAGCCAGTTTTTGTTTTTTCTATCCGTGTTGGATTCTCTCTTTAAGTCTTCAAATCCATGTGATTAACCAAGTGTTTGCACACGTGAGGGTCAAACTAACTCCAGGGGACACGTGTGTGTGTGTGTGTGTGTGTGTGTGTGTGTGTGTGTGTGCGATGCAGGGTCACAACTGTTAAGGCATGACTTTAGTTACCTTGCTTTATGTGTCATTAATGCATAATTTTATACATAAAACAGTAATAGAAGCGTAGAATCTAATAGTCGCATATCGCATTTAGGAAAACCGTTTGTATTTTACTCACCACATAATGCATGGACGTGGTGTAGGTGAAACCTTCAGCCGACGAAGTCTTATTAGATTGCAATCTCATAAACGACTCTTGTGAAGACACTCGTGATATCTTTGCGTCAAAAGTTTTGGTGTGATCGAACGTAATCGTGACTTGGACATTTATTGTTTTCTACGTTTGAAAATATGGCTACTCAATTATTTAGAATTGTTAGTATACATTTTTTTTTTTTACTTATAGGTAACTGATGAAGAGAAAGAACACAGTTTCGATCAAGTCTATAGACTTTCATCAATTCAAATTCACATTCAAATCAAGTAAGAATATTGGTTCGTCATACTTTTAAGCCGTTTTGTATCTTCCTGATGCTATTTTTTTTTTAATGCAGGAATGCATGGTGGATGTGTTAATGATCACGTTAATGCTAAATATAATAAGCAAGAATTACAAGTGCAACTCTTGCTTAAGAATTAAATACTCGATTAGTTATCGCTGACAGGGTATAATAAAACCACTTCCTCAAAATGATTTATCTGTTACGTCTATCATGAAAACAGTTGTTATTAATTTGTATTTTCAGAATCCGCTTTGAATGGAATTGTGTTTTATATTTTCTAGTTTCTACGTTGTTTAGAATATTGTTCAAATTAGTATAACTTATACTTTCAGTAAATAACGTACATGTAATTTAACATATTATCAAATATCGGATCTGATTTAAGAAAAGAGAAAGAATGGACTCTCCAATTACAATTATGTGTCTGCTTTCCTAGAACTTGCAAATTCGAAAAAAAAAACCCGATGTGCATAGATATTGGAGAGTGCGACACTAAGAGAGAGCAAAAAAAAAGTTGGAAAATAAGATCAGCATTGGCGTTATCGTGAGTAAGTTCTCTATGAGGAAATAAAAAAAAAAGAAAATGTTAAAAGGAGGGTTTACGTGGTACTGACGTTTCCTTAACACTGTTATTTTTTATCAAAAAAGAGGGTACTGTGTTTCAAGCAATAAACATCTGTGTAACTTATCAATATGTACGTGATAAGAGAGCTTTATTTGAAAGTATCACCACAGATTACGGTTAAAATCGGCTAATACCTGAGCGATCTCGATAAAGACCCTTGTGTAGACACTTGTGATATCTTTGCGTCCAAAGTCTCGGTCTGATCAAACGTAATCGTGACTTGGAAATATATTGTTGTTTTTTTTGTTTGTTTGTTTGTTTTTTTTAGGTGGGATAATATGGCTACTCGAATAGTTGAAATTACCAGTATGCATTTGCTGTTTTTTTTTTTGTTATAGGTCTCTGATAAACAAGAAGAACACAGTTTCGATCTAGTTGATAGACTTCGATCAATTCCAGGTTAAATTCAAATCAAGTTAGAATATCGTTTTGTTATCCTTTTAAGCCATTTTGTATGTTCCTAATGTTACCTTTTTAATGTAGGTATATATGAATATAGGCTAATGATCATGTTCATGCTACATCTAATAAGCGGAGAAAACAATTGTAACTCTTGCTTAAGAATGTAATACTCGATTAGCTGTAGCTGACAGGGTAAAATTGCAGCCACTTTCTCAAAATGACTGACATAATTTTAGCTTAAAAATTACTTTAGTATGTGAACATGTTGGTGGGTTATTCACTCGGGGCTAAACTGACATGGTTTATGAATATCTAAAAAGGTACCGATGGCGAAGTTTCACGAAATTCCTCCAAACTCAGTAGGAATACACGTTAGAATTTGCTGCAACTCACTAGACAGGTGCATTGACAAAAACAACAGGTATGGCAGTAAAATAACCCTTCCCAAATGGCCTTCAGGCTCACAGTTGGCACACCGCGCCGTGAATGTAAAATTGCGTTTTGTCGTAGAGCTCATTGCGTTTGAGTGAGAAATGACACCTAATTTTCAACTCGAAAGGTACTGATGTAAAATGTTCACAAAACTCTACAGATGAGGTATGTAGAGCAAGTTTGAAATCTAGATTTTCATTAAAAACCAGGTGCATTTAAGCAAAAAAGACATATTCTGGGAGTTATGAGTTCGTAAAGTCGAGAGTCCGTGTAAATGTCCTATACCTGATTGTGCGCTCTGCGCGGTGTATTTAAGAACGCTCGTTTCCAATGGAGGATGTCACCGCACTTTTTATAATGGAGTGTGCTCTTTCTATCAAGCATCAAGATAGGTTAGGGGATCCATTTGATATGAGTTACATATCAATTTTAGCTTAGAGTTTGTTCTTCAAAAGTCTGTCCTAAATTGAAAGTCGATGTCTGGCGTCTTTTGTTTGTTTGCTGTTGTTTCTTGTGTGTGTGTATGTGTGTGTGTGTGTGTGTGTGTGTGTGCGATGCAGGGTCACAACTGTTAAGGCATGACTTTAGTTACCTTCCTTTATGTATTATTATTGCATAATTTTATACATGAAACAGTAATAGAAGCGTAGAATGTAATAGTCGCATATCGCATTTAGGAAAACCGTTTGTATTTTACTCACCACATAATGCATGGAAGTGGTGTAGGTGAAACCTTCAGCCGAAGAAATCTTATTAGATTGCAATCTCGTAAACGACTCTTGTGTAGACACTCGTGATATCTTTGCGTCAAAAGTTTTGGTGTGATCGAACGTAATCGTGACTTGGACATATATTGTTTTCTACGTTTGAAAATATGGCTACTCAATTATTTAGAATTGTTAGTATACATTTTTTTTTTTTTTTTTTTACTTATAGGTAACTGATAAAGAGAAAGAACACAGTTTCGATCAAGTCTATAGACTTTAATCAATTCAAATCCACATTCAAATCAAGTAAGAATATTGGTTCGTCATACTTTTAAGCCGTTTTGTATCTTCCTGATGCTATTTTTTTTTAATGCAGGAATGCATTGTGGAAGTGTTAATGAACACGTTAATGCTAAATATAATAAGCAAGAATTACAAGTGCAACTCTTGCTTAAGAATTAAATACTCGATTAGTTATCGCTGAGAGGGTATAATAAAACCACTTCCTCAAAATGATTTATCTGTTACGTCTATCATGAAAACAGTTGTTATTAATTTGTATTTTCAGAATCCGCTTTGAATGGAATTGTGTTTTATACTTTCTAGTTTCTACGTTGTTTAGAATATTGTTCAAATTAGTATAACTTATTCTTTCAGAAAATAACGGACATTTAATTTAACATATTATCAAATATCGGATCTGATTTAAGAAAAGAGAAAGAATGGAATCTCCAATTACAATTATGTGTCTGTTTTCCTAAAACTTGCAAATTCGAAAAAAAAAAAAACCCGATGTGCATAGATGTTGGAGAGTGCGACACTAAGAGAGAGCAAAAAAAAAAGTTGGAAAATAAGATCAGCATTGGCGTTATCGTGAGTAAGTTCTCTATGATGAAAAAAAAAGAGAAAATGTTAAAAGGAGGGTTTACGTGGTACTGACGTTTCCTTAACACTGTTAATTTTTATCAAAAAAAGAGGGTACTGTGTTTCAAGCAATAAACATCTGTGTAACTTATCAATATGTACGTGATAA
This sequence comes from Diadema setosum, assembly GCF_964275005.1. Taxonomy (NCBI): domain Eukaryota; kingdom Metazoa; phylum Echinodermata; class Echinoidea; order Diadematoida; family Diadematidae; genus Diadema; species Diadema setosum. The sequence goes on along the minus strand of NC_092694.1, from coordinate 1,010,955 downwards.
GAGAGCTTTATTTGAAAGTATCACCACAGATTACGGTTAAAATCGGCTAATACCTGAGCGATCTCGATAAAGACCCTTGTGTAGACACTTGTGATATCTTTGCGTCCAAAGTCTCGGTCTGATCAAACGTAATCGTGACTTGGAAATATATTGTTTTTTTTTTTGTTTGTTTTTTTAGGTGGGATAATATGGCTACTCGAATAGTTGAAATTACCAGTATGCATTTGCTGTTTTTTTTTTTGTTATAGGTCTCTGATAAACAAGAAGAACACAGTTTCGATCAAGTTGATAGACTTCGATCAATTCCAGGTTAAATTCAAATCAAGTTAGAATATCGTTTTGTTATTTTTTTAAGCCATTTTGTATGTTCCTAATGTTACCTTTTTAATGTAGGTATATATGAATATAGGCTAATGATCATGTTCATGCTACGTCTAATAAGCGCAGAAAACAATTGTAACTCTTGCTTAAGAATGTAATACTCGATTAGCTGTAGCTGACAGGGTAAAATTGCAGCCACTTTCTCAAAATGACTGACATAATTTTAGCTTAAAAATTACTTTAGTATGTGAACATGTTGGTGGGTTATTCACTCGGGGCTAAACTGACATGGTTTATGAATATCTAAAAAGGTACCGATGGCGAAGTTTCACGAAATTCCTCCATACTCAGTAGGAATACACGTTAGAGTTTGCTGCAACTCACTAGACAGTTGCATTGTACAAAAACAACAGGTATGGCAGTAAAATAACCCTTCCCAAATGGCCTTCAGGCTCACAGTTGGCACACCGCGCCGTGAATGTAAAATTGCGTTTTGTCGTAGAGCTCATTGCGTTTGAGTGAGAAATGACACCTAATTTTCAACTCGAAAGGTACTGATGTAAAATGTTCACAAAACTCTACAGATGAGGTATGTAGAGCAAGTTTGAAATCTAGATTTTCACTATAAACCAGGTGCATTTAAGCAAAAAAGACATATTCTGGGAGTTATGAGTTCGTAAAGTCGAGAGTCCATGTAAATGTCCTATACCTGATTGTGCGCTCTGCGCGGTGCATTTAAGAACGCTCGTTTCCAATGGAGGATGTCACCGCACTTTTTGTAATGGAGTGTGCTCTTTCTATCAAGCGTCAAAATAGGTTAGGGGATCCATTTGATATGAGTTACATATCAATTTTAGCTTAGAGTTTGTTCTTCAAAAATCTGTCCTGAATTGAAAGTCGATGTCTTGCGTCTTTTGTTTGTTTGCTGTTGTTTCTTGTGTGTGTGTGTGTGTGTGTGTGTGTGTGCGATGCAGGGTCACAACTGTTAAGGCATGACTTTAGATACCTTGCTTTATGTGTAATTAATGCATAATTTTATACATGAAACAGTAATAGAAGCGTAGAATCTAATAGTCGCATATCGCATTTAGGAAAACCGTTTGTATTTTACTCACCACATAATGCATGGACGTGGTGTAGGTGAAACCTTCAGCCGACGAAGTCTTATTAGATTGCAATCTCATAAACGACTCTTGTGAAGACACTCGTGATATCTTTGCGTCAAAAGTTTTGGTGTGATCGAACGTAATCGTGACTTGGACATATATTGTTTTCTACGTTTGAAAATATGGCTACTCAATTATTTAGAATTGTTAGTATACATTTTTTTTTTTTTTTACTTATAGGTAACTGATAAAGAGAAAGAACACAGTTTCGATCAAGTCTATAGACTTTCATCAATTCAAATTCACATTCAAATCAAGTAAGAATATTGGTTCGTCATACTTTTAAGCCGTTTTGTATCTTCCTGATGCTATTTTTTTTTTTAATGCAGGAATGCATGGTGGATGTGTTAATGATCACGTTAATGCTAAATATAATAAGCAAGAATTACAAGTGCAACTCTTGCTTAAGAATTAAATACTCGATTAGTTATCGCTGACAGGGTATAATAAAACCACTTTCTCAAAATGATTTATCTGTTACGTCTATCATGAAAACAGTTGTTATTAATTTGTATTTTCAGAATCCGCTTTGAATGGAATTGTGTTTTATATTTTCTAGTTTCTACGTTGTTTAGAATATTGTTCAAATTAGTATAACTTATACTTTCAGTAAATAACGTACATGTAATTTAACATATTATCAAATATCGGATCTGATTTAAGAAAAGAGAAAGAATGGACTCTCCAATTACAATTATGTGTCTGCTTTCCTAGAACTTGCAAATTCGAAAAAAAAAACCCGATGTGCATAGTTGTTGGAGAGTGCGACACTAAGAGAGAGCAAAAAAAAAAGTTGGAAAATAAGATCAGCATTGGCGTTATCGTGAGTAAGTTCTCTATGAGGAAATAAAAAAAAAAGAAAATGTTAAAAGGAGGGTTTACGTGGTACTGACGTTTCCTTAACACTGTTAATTTTTATCAAAAAAAGAGGGTACTGTGTTTCAAGCAATAAACATCTGTGTAACTTATCAATATGTACGTGATAAGAGAGCTTTATTTGAAAGTATCACCACAGATTACGGTTAAAATCGGCTAATACCTGAGCGATCTCGATAAAGACCCTTGTGTAGACACTTGTGATATCTTTGCGTCCAAAGTCTCGGTCTGATCAAACGTAATCGTGACTTGGAAATATATTGTTTTTTTTTTTGTTTGTTTGTTTTTTTTAGGTGGGATAATATGGCTACTCGAATAGTTGAAATTACCAGTATGCATTTGCTGTTTTTTTTTTTTTTTTTGTTATAGGTCTCTGATAAACAAGATGAACACAGTTTCGATCAAGTTGATAGACTTCGATCAATTCCAGGTTAAATTCAAATCAAGTTAGAATATCGTTTTGTTATCCTTTTAAGCCATTTTGTATGTTCCTAATGTTACCTTTTTAATGTAGGTATATATGAATATAGGCTAATGATCATGTTCATGCTACATCTAATAAGCGCAGAAAACAATTGTAACTCTTGCTTAAGAATGTAATACTCGATTAGCTGTAGCTGACAGGGTAAAATTGCAGCCACTTTCTCAAAATGACTGACATAATTTTAGCTTAAAAATTACTTTAGTATGTGAACATGTTGGTGGGTTATTCACTCGGGGCTAAACTGACATGGTTTATGAATATCTAAAAAGGTACCGATGGCGAAGTTTCACGAAATTCCTCCAAACTCAGTAGGAATACACGTTAGAATTTGCTGCAACTCACTAGACAGTTGCATTGTACAAAAACAACAGGTATGGCAGTAAAATAACCCTTCCCAAATGGCCTTCAGGCTCACAGTTGGCACACCGCGCCGTGAATGTAAAATTGTGTTTTGTCGTAGAGCTCATTGCGTTTGAGTGAGAAATGACACCTAATTTTCAACTCGAAAGGTACTGATGTAAAATGTTCACAAAACTCTACAGATGAGGTATGTAGAGCAAGTTTGAAATCTAGATTTTCACTAAAAACCAGGTGCATTTAAGCAAAAAAGACATATTCTGGGAGTTATGAGTTCGTAAAGTCGAGAGTCCGTGTAAATGTCCTATACCTGATTGTGCGCTCTGCGCGGTGCATTTAAGAACGCTCGTTTCCAATGGAGGATGTCACCGCACTTTTTGTAATGGAGTGTGCTCTTTCTATCAAGCATCAAGATAGGTTAGGGGATCCATTTGATATGAGTTACATATCAATTTTAGCTTAGAGTTTGTTCTTCAAAAATCTGTCCTGAATTGAAAGTCGATGTCTTGCGTCTTTTGTTTGTTTGCTGTTGTTTCTTGTGTGTGTGTATGTGTGTGTGTGTGTGTGTGTGTGCGATGCAGGGTCACAACTGTTAAGGCATGACTTTAGTTACCTTCCTTTATGTATTATTATTGCATAATTTTATACATGAAACAGTAATAGAAGCGTAGAATCTAATAGTCGCATATCGCATTTAGGAAAACCGTTTGTATTTTACTCACCACATAATGCATGGAAGTGGTGTAGGTGAAACCTTCAGCCGAAGAAATCTTATTAGATTGCAATCTCGTAAACGACTCTTGTGTAGACACTCGTGATATCTTTGCGTCAAAAGTTTTGGTGTGATCGAACGTAATCGTGACTTGGACATATATTGTTTTCTACGTTTGAAAATATGGCTACTCAATTATTTAGAATTGTTAGTATACATTTTTGTTTTTTTGTTTTTTTTTTACTTATAGGTAACTGATAAAGAGAAAGAACACAGTTTCGATCAAGTCTATAGACTTTAATCAATTCAAATCTACATTCAAATCAAGTAAGAATATTGGTTCGTCATACTTTTAAGCCGTTTTGTATCTTCCTGATGCTATTTTTTTTTTTTAATGCAGGAATGCATTGCAGAAGTGTTAATGATCACGTTAATGCTAAATATAATAAGCAAGAATTACAAGCGCAACTCTTGCTTAAGAATTAAATACTCAAATAGTTATCGCTGAGAGGGTATAATAAAACCACTTCCTCAAAATGATTTATCTGTTACGTCTATCATGAAGACAGTTGTTATTAATTTGTATTTTCAGAATCCGCTTTGAATGGAATTGTGTTTTATACTTTCTAGTTTCTACGTTGTTTAGAATATTGTTCAAATTAGTATAACTTATTCTTTCAGAAAATAACGGACATTTAATTTAACATATTATCAAATATCGGATCTGATTTAAGAAAAGAGAAAGAATGGACTCTCCAATTACAATTATGTGTCTGTTTTCCTAAACCTTGCAAATTCGAAAAAAAAAAAACGATGTGCATAGATGTTGGAGAGTGCGACACTAAGAGAGAGCAACAAAAAAAGTTGAAAAGTAAGATCATCATTGGCGTTATCGTGAGTAAGTTCTCTATGAGGAAATAAAAAAAAAGAAAATGTTAAAAGGAGGGTTTACGTGGTACTGACGTTTCCTTAACACTGTTGATTTTTATCAAAAAAAGAGGGTACTGTGTTTCAAGCAATAAACATCTGTGTAACTTATCAATATGTACGTGAGAAGAGAGCTTTATTTGAAAGTATCATCACAGATTACGGTTAAAATCGGCTAATATCTGAGCGATCTCGATAAAGACCCTTGTGTAGACACTTGTGATATCTTTGCGTCCAAAGTCTCGGTCTGATCAAACGTAATCGTGACTTGGAAATATATTGTTTGTTTGTTTTTTTGTTTTGTTTTTTCGGTGGGATAATATGGCTACTCGAATAGTTGAAATTACTAGTATGCATTTGCTGTTTGTTTTTTGTTTGTTTTTTTTTTTGTTATAGGTCTCTGATAAACAAGAAGAACACAGTTTCGATCAAGTTGATAGACTTCGATCAATCCCAGGTTAAATTCAAATCAAGTTAGAATATCGTTTTGTTATCCTTTTAAGCCATTTTGTATCTTCCTAATGTTACCTTTTTAATGTAGGTATATATGAATATAGGCTAATGATCATGTTCATGCTACATCTAATAAGCGGAGAAAACAATTGTAACTCTTGCTTAAGAATGTAATACTCGATTAGCTGTAGCTGACAGGGTAAAATTGAAGCCACTTTCTCAAAATGACTGACATAATTTTAGCTTAAAAATTACTTTAGTATGTGAACATGTTGGTGGGTTATTCACTCGGGGCTAAACTGACATGGTTTATGAATATCTAAAAAGGTACCGATGGCGAAGTTTCACGAAATTCCTCCAAACTCAGTAGGAATACACGTTAGAATTTGCTGCAACTCACTAGACAGTTGCATTGTACAAAAACAACAGGTATGGCAGTAAAATAACCCTTCCCAAATGGCCTTCAGGCTCACAGTTGGCACACCGCGCCGTGAATGTAAAATTGCGTTTTGTCGTAGAGCTCATTGCGTTTGAGTGAGAAATGACACCTAATTTTCAACTCGAAAGGTACTGATGTAAAATGTTCACAAAACTCTACAGATGAGGTATGTAGAGCAAGTTTGAAATCTAGATTTTCACTAAAAACCAGGTGCATTTAAGCAAAAAAGACATATTCTGGGAGTTATGAGTTCGTAAAGTCGAGAGTCCGTGTAAATGTCCTATACCTGATTGTGCGCTCTGCGCGGTGCATTTAAGAACGCTCGTTTCCAATGGAGGATGTCACCGCACTTTTTATAATGGAGTGTGCTCTTTCTATCAAGCATCAAGTTAGGTTAGGGGATCCATTTGATATGAGTTACATATCAATTTTAGCTTAGAGTTTGTTCTTCAAAAATCTGTCCTGAATTGAAAGTCGATGTCTTGCGTCTTTTGTTTGTTTGCTGTTGTTTCTTGTGTGTGTGTGTGTGTGTGTGTGTGTGTGTGCGATGCAGGGTCACAACTGTTAAGGCATGACTTTAGTTACCTTGCTTTATGTGTCATTAATGCATAATTTTATACATAAAACAGTAATAGAAGCGTAGAATCTAATAGTCGCATATCGCATTTAGGAAAACCGTTTGTATTTTACTCACCACATAATGCATGGACGTGGTGTAGGTGAAACCTTCATCCGACGAAGTCTTATTAGATTGCAATCTCATAAACGACTCTTGTGAAGACACTCGTGATATCTTTGCGTCAAAAGTTTTGGTGTGATCGAACGTAATCGTGACTTGGACATATATTGTTTTCTACGTTTGAAAATATGGCTACTCAATTATTTAGAATTGTTAGTATACATTTTTTTTTTTACTTGTAGGTAACTGATGAAGAGAAAGAACACAGTTTCGATCAAGTCTATAGACATTCATCAATTCAAATTCACATTCAAATCAAGTAAGAATATTGGTTCGTCATACTTTTAAGCCGTTTTGTATCTTCCTGATGCTATTTTTTTTTTTAATGCAGGAATGCATGGTGGATGTGTTAATGATCACGTTAATGCTAAATATAATAAGCAAGAATTACAAGTGCAACTCTTGCTTAAGAATTAAATACTCGATTAGTTATCGCTGACAGGGTATAATAAAACCACTTCCTCAAAATGATTTATCTGTTACGTCTATCATGAAAACAGTTGTTATTAATTTGTATTTTCAGAATCCGCTTTGAATGGAATTGTGTTTTATATTTTCTAGTTTCTACGTTGTTTAGAATATTGTTCAAATTAGTATAACTTATACTTTCAGTAAATAACGTACATGTAATTTAACATATTATCAAATATCGGATCTGATTTAAGAAAAGAGAAAGAATGGACTCTCCAATTACAATTATGTGTCTGCTTTCCTAGAACTTGCAAATTCGAAAAAAAAACCCGATGTGCATAGATGTTGGAGAGTGCGACACTAAGAGAGAGCAAAAAAAAAGTTGGAAAATAAGATCAGCATTGGCGTTATCGTGAGTAAGTTCTCTATGAGGAAATTAAAAAAAAGAAAATGTTAAAAGGAGGGTTTACGTGGTACTGACGTTTCCTTAACACTGTTAATTTTTATCAAAAAAAGAGGGTACTGTGTTTCAAGCAATAAACATCTGTGTAACTTATCAATATGTACGTGATAAGAGAGCTTTATTTGAAAGTATCACCACAGATTACGGTTAAAATCGGCTAATACCTGAGCGATCTCGATAAAGACCCTTGTGTAGACACTTGTGATATCTTTGCGTCCAAAGTCTCGGTCTGATCAAACGTAATCGTGACTTGGAAATATATTGGTTTTTTTTTTGTTTGTTTGTTTGTTTTTTTTTTAGGTGGGATAATATGGCTACTCGAATAGTTGAAATTACCAGTATGCATTTGCTGTTTTTTTTTTGTTATAGGTCTCTGATAAACAAGAAGAACACAGTTTCGATCAAGTTGATAGACTTCGATCAATTCCAGGTTAAATTCAAAGCAAGTTAGAATATCGTTTTGTTATCCTTTTAAGCCATTTTGTATGTTCCTAATGTTACCTTTTTAATGTAGGTATATATGAATATAGGCTAATGATCATGTTCATGCTACATCTAATAAGCGGAGAAAACAATTGTAACTCTTGCTTAAGAATGTAATACTCGATTAGCTGTAGCTGACAGGGTAAAATTGCAGCCACTTTCTCAAAATGACTGACATAATTTTAGCTTAAAAATTACTTTAGTATGTGAACATGTTGGTGGGTTATTCACTCGGGGCTAAACTGACATGGTTTATGAATATCTCAAAAGGTACCGATGGCGAAGTTTCACGAAATTCCTCCAAACTCAGTAGGAATACACGTTAGAATTTGCTGCAACTCACTAGACAGGTGCATTGACAAAAAACAACAGGTATGGCAGTAAAATAACCCTTCCCAAATGGCCTTCAGGCTCACAGTTGGCACACCGCGCCGTGAATGTAAAATTGCGTTTTGTCGTAGAGCTCATTGCGTTTGAGTGAGAAATGACACCTAATTTTCAACTCGAAAGGTACTGATGTAAAATGTTCACAAAACTCTACAGATGAGGTATGTAGAGCAAGTTTGAAATCTAGATTTTCATTAAAAACCAGGTGCATTTAAGCAAAAAAGACATATTCTGGGAGTTATGAGTTCGTAAAGTCGAGAGTCCGTGTAAATGTCCTATACCTGATTGTGCGCTCTGCGCGGTGTATTTAAGAACGCTCGTTTCCAATGGAGGATGTCACCGCACTTTTTATAATGGAGTGTGCTCTTTCTATCAAGCATCAAGATAGGTTAGGGGATCCATTTGATATGAGTTACATATCAATTTTAGCTTAGAGTTTGTTCTTCAAAAATCTGTCCTGAATTGAAAGTCGATGTCTTGCGTCTTTTGTTTGTTTGCTGTTGTTTCTTGTGTGTGTGTGTGTGTGTGTGTGTGTGTGTGTGCGATGCAGGGTCACAACTGTTAAGGCATGACTTTAGTTACCTTGCTTTATGTGTCATTAATGCATAATTTTATACATAAAACAGTAATAGAAGCGTAGAATCTAATAGTCGCATATCGCATTTAGGAAAACCGTTTGTATTTTACTCACCACATAATGCATGGACGTGGTGTAGGTGAAACCTTCATCCGACGAAGTCTTATTAGATTGCAATCTCATAAACGACTCTTGTGAAGACACTCGTGATATCTTTGCGTCAAAAGTTTTGGTGTGATCGAACGTAATCGTGACTTGGACATATATTGTTTTCTACGTTTGAAAATAAGGCTACTCAATTATTTAGAATTGTTAGTATACATTTTTGTTTTGTTTTTTTTTTTTTTTACTTATAGGTAACTGATAAAGAGAAAGAACACAGTTTCGATCAAGTCTATAGACTTTAATCAATTCAAATCCACATTCAAATCAAGTAAGAATATTGGTTCGTCATACTTTTAAGCCGTTTTGTATCTTCCTGATGCTATTTTTTTTTTAATGCAGGAATGCATTGTGGAAGTGTTAATGAACACGTTAATGCTAAATATAATAAGCAAGAATTACAAGTGCAACTCTTGCTTAAGAATTAAATACTCGATTAGTTATCGCTGAGAGGGTATAATAAAACCACTTCCTCAAAATGATTTATCTGTTACGTCTATCATGAAAACAGTTGTTATTAATTTGTATTTTCAGAATCCGCTTTGAATGGAATTGTGTTTTATACTTTCTAGTTTCTACGTTGTTTAGAATATTGTTCAAATTAGTATAACTTATTCTTTCAGAAAATAACGGACATTTAATTTAACATATTATCAAATATCGGATCTGATTTAAGAAAAGAGAAAGAATGGAATCTCCAATTACAATTATGTGTCTGTTTTCCTAAAACTTGCAAATTCGAAAAAAAAAAACCCGATGTGCATAGATGTTGGAGAGTGCGACACTAAGAGAGAGCAAAAAAAAAAGTTGGAAAATAAGATCAGCATTGGCGTTATCGTGAGTAAGTTCTCTATGAGGAAATAAAAAAAAAAGAAAATGTTAAAAGGAGGGTTTACGTGGTACTGACGTTTCCTTAACACTGTTAATTTTTATCAAAAAAAGAGGGTACTGTGTTTCAAGCAATAAACATCTGTGTAACTTATCAATATGTACGTGATAAGAGAGCTTTATTTGAAAGTATCACCACAGATTACGGTTAAAATCGGCTAATACCTGAGCGATCTCGATAAAGACCCTTGTGTAGACACTTGTGATATCTTTGCGTCCAAAGTCTCGGTCTGATCAAACGTAATCGTGACTTGGAAATATATTGTTTTTTTTTTGTTTGTTTGTTTTTTTTATAGGTGGGATAATATGGCTACTCGAATAGTTGAAATTACCAGTATGCATTTGCTGTTGTTTTTTTTTTTTGTTATAGGTCTCTGATAAACAAGAAGAACACAGTTTCGATCAAGTTGATAGACTTCGATCAATTCCAGGTTAAATTCAAATCAAGTTAGAATATCGTTTTGTTATCCTTTTAAGCCATTTTGTATGTTCCTAATGTTACCTTTTTAATGTAGGTATATATGAATATAGGCTAATGATCATGTTCATGCTACATCTAATAAGCGGAGAAAACAATTGTAACTCTTGCTTAAGAATGTAATACTCGATTAGCTGTAGCTGACAGGGTAAAATTGCAGCCACTTTCTCAAAATGACTGACATAATTTTAGCTTAAAAATTACTTTAGTATGTGAACATGTTGGTGGGTTATTCACTCGGGGCTAAACTGACATGGTTTATGAATATCTCAAAAGGTACCGATGGCGAAGTTTCACGAAATTCCTCCAAACTCAGTAGGAATACACGTTAGAATTTGCTGCAACTCACTAGACAGGTGCATTGACAAAAAACAACAGGTATGGCAGTAAAATAACCCTTCCCAAATGGCCTTCAGGCTCACAGTTGGCACACCGCGCCGTGAATGTAAAATTGCGTTTTGTCGTAGAGCTCATTGCGTTTGAGTGAGAAATGACACCTAATTTTCAACTCGAAAGGTACTGATGTAAAATGTTCACAAAACTCTACAGATGAGGTATGTAGAGCAAGTTTGAAATCTAGATTTTCATTAAAAACCAGGTGCATTTAAGCAAAAAAGACATATTCTGGGAGTTATGAGTTCGTAAAGTCGAGAGTCCGTGTAAATGTCCTATACCTGATTGTGCGCTCTGCGCGGTGTATTTAAGAACGCTCGTTTCCAATGGAGGATGTCACCGCACTTTTTATAATGGAGTGTGCTCTTTCTATCAAGCATCAAGATAGGTTAGGGGATCCATTTGATATGAGTTACATATCAATTTTAGCTTAGAGTTTGTTCTTCAAAAATCTGTCCTGAATTGAAAGTCGATGTCTTGCGTCTTTTGTTTGTTTGCTGTTGTTTCTTGTGTGTGTGTGTGTGTGTGTGTGTGTGTGTGTGTGTGTGTGTGTGCGATGCAGGGTCACAACTGTTAAGGCATGACTTTAGTTACCTTGCTTTATGTGTCATTAATGCATAATTTTATACATAAAACAGTAATAGAAGCGTAGAATCTAATAGTCGCATATCGCATTTAGGAAAACCGTTTGTATTTTACTCACCACATAATGCATGGACGTGGTGTAGGTGAAACCTTCATCCGACGAAGTCTTATTAGATTGCAATCTCATAAACGACTCTTGTGAAGACACTCGTGATATCTTTGCGTCAAAAGTTTTGGTGTGATCGAACGTAATCGTGACTTGGACATATATTGTTTTCTACGTTTGAAAATAAGGCTACTCAATTATTTAGAATTGTTAGTATACATTTTTGTTTTGTTTTGTTTTTTTTTACTTATAGGTAACTGATAAAGAGAAAGAACACAGTTTCGATCAAGTCTATAGACTTTAATCAATTCAAATCCACATTCAAATCAAGTAAGAATATTGGTTCGTCATACTTTTAAGCCGTTTTGTATCTTCCTGATGCTATTTTTTTTTAATGCAGGAATGCATTGTGGAAGTGTTAATGAACACGTTAATGCTAAATATAATAAGCAAGAATTACAAGTGCAACTCTTGCTTAAGAATTAAATACTCGATTAGTTATCGCTGAGAGGGTATAATAAAACCACTTCCTCAAAATGATTTATCTGTTACGTCTATCATGAAAACAGTTGTTATTAATTTGTATTTTCAGAATCCGCTTTGAATGGAATTGTGTTTTATACTTTCTAGTTTCTACGTTGTTTAGAATATTGTTCAAATTAGTATAACTTATTCTTTCAGAAAATAACGGACATTTAATTTAACATATTATCAAATATCGGATCTGATTTAAGAAAAGAGAAAGAATGGAATCTCCAATTACAATTATGTGTCTGTTTTCCTAAAACTTGCAAATTCGAAAAAAAAAAACCCGATGTGCATAGATGTTGGAGAGTGCGACACTAAGAGAGAGCAAAAAAAAAAAGTTGGAAAATAAGATCAGCATTGGCGTTATCGTGAGTAAGTTCTCTATGAGGAAATAAAAAAAAAAGAAAATGTTAAAAGGAGGGTTTACGTGGTACTGACGTTTCCTTAACACTGTTAATTTTTATCAAAAAAAGAGGGTACTGTGTTTCAAGCAATAAACATCTGTGTAACTTATCAATATGTACGTGATAAGAGAGCTTTATTTGAAAGTATCACCACAGATTACGGTTAAAATCGGCTAATACCTGAGCGATCTCGATAAAGACCCTTGTGTAGACACTTGTGATATCTTTGCGTCCAAAGTCTCGGTCTGATCAAACGTAATCGTGACTTGGAAATATATTGTTGTTTTTTTTTTTGTTTGTTTGTTTTTTTTATAGGTGGGATAATATGGCTACTCGAATAGTTGAAATTACCAGTATGCATTTGCTGTTGTTTTTTTTTTTTTTGTTATAGGTCTCTGATAAACAAGAAGAACACAGTTTCGATCAAGTTGATAGACTTCGATCAATTCCAGGTTAAATTCAAATCAAGTTAGAATATCGTTTTGTTATCCTTTTAAGCCATTTTGTATGTTCCTAATGTTACCTTTTTAATGTAGGTATATATGAATATAGGCTAATGATCATGTTCATGCTACATCTAATAAGCGGAGAAAACAATTGTAACTCTTGCTTAAGAATGTAATACTCGATGAGCTGTAGCTGACACACGTAAAATTGCAGCCACTTTCTCAAAATGACTGACATAATTTTAGCTTAAAAATTAATTTAGTATGTGAACATGTTGGTGGGTTATTCACTCGGGGCTAAACTGACATGGTTTATGAATATCTAAAAAGGTACCGATGGCGAAGTTTCACGAAATTCCTTCAAACTCAGTAGGAATACACGTTAGAATTTGCTGCAACTCACTAGACAGGTGCATTGTACAAAAACAACAGGTATGGCAGTAAAATAACCCTTCCCAAATGGCCTTCAGGCTCACAGTTGGCACACCGCGCCGTGAATGTAAAATTGCGTTTTGTCGTAGAGCTCATTGCGTTTGAGTGAGAAATGACACCTAATTTTCAACTCGAAAGGTACTGATGTAAAATGTTCACAAAACTCTACAGATGAGGTATGTAGAGCAAGTTTGAAATCTAGATTTTCATTAAAAACCAGGTGCATTTAAGCAAAAAAAGACATATTCTGGGAGTTATGAGTTCGTAAAGTCGAGAGTCCGTGTAAATGTCCTATACCTGATTGTGCGCTCTGCGCGGTGCATTTAAGAACGCTCGTTTCCAATGGAGGATGTCACCGCACTTTTTATAATGGAGTGTGCTCTTTCTATCAAGCATCAAGATAGGTTAGGGGATCCATTTGATATGAGTTACATATCAATTTTAGCTTAGAGTTTGTTCTTCAAAAGTCTGTCCTAAATTGAAAGTCGATGTCTGGCGTCTTTTGTTTGTTTGCTGTTGTTTCTTGTGTGTGTGTATGTGTGTGTGTGTGTGTGTGTGTGTGCGATGCAGGGTCACAACTGTTAAGGCATGACTTGAGTTACCTTCCTTTATGTATTATTATTGCATAATTTTATACATGAAACAGTAATAGAAGCGTAGAATGTAATAGTCGCATATCGCATTTAGGAAAACCGTTTGTATTTTACTCACCACATAATGCATGGAAGTGGTGTAGGTGAAACCTTCAGCCGAAGAAATCTTATTAGATTGCAATCTCGTAAACGACTCTTGTGTAGACACTCGTGATATCTTTGCGTCAAAAGTTTTGGTGTGATCGAACGTAATCGTGACTTGGACATATATTGTTTTCTACGTTTGAAAATATGGCTACTCAATTATTTAGAATTGTTAGTATACATTTTTGTTTTTTTGTTTTTTTTTACTTATAGGTAACTGATAAAGAGAAAGAACACAGTTTCGATCAAGTCTATAGACTTTAATCAATTCAAATCCACATTCAAATCAAGTAAGAATATTGGTTCGTCATACTTTTAAGCCGTTTTGTATCTTCCTGATGCTATTTTTTTTTAATGCAGGAATGCATTGTGGAAGTGTTAATGAACACGTTAATGCTAAATATAATAAGCAAGAATTACAAGTGCAACTCTTGCTTAAGAATTAAATACTCGATTAGTTATCGCTGAGAGGGTATAATAAAACCACTTCCTCAAAATGATTTATCTGTTACGTCTATCATGAAAACAGTTGTTATTAATTTGTATTTTCAGAATCCGCTTTGAATGGAATTGTGTTTTATACTTTCTAGTTTCTACGTTGTTTAGAATATTGTTCAAATTAGTATAACTTATTCTTTCAGAAAATAACGGACATTTAATTTAACATATTATCAAATATCGGATCTGATTTAAGAAAAGAGAAAGAATGGAATCTCCAATTACAATTATGTGTCTGTTTTCCTAAAACTTGCAAATTCGAAAAAAAAAAAACCCGATGTGCATAGATGTTGGAGAGTGCGACACTAAGAGAGAGCAAAAAAAAAAAGTTGGAAAATAAGATCAGCATTGGCGTTATCGTGAGTAAGTTCTCTATGAGGAAATAAAAAAAAAAGAAAATGTTAAAAGGAGGGTTTACGTGGTACTGACGTTTCCTTAACACTGTTAATTTTTATCAAAAAAAGAGGGTACTGTGTTTCAAGCAATAAACATCTGTGTAACTTATCAATATGTACGTGATAAGAGAGCTTTATTTGAAAGTATCACCACAGATTACGGTTAAAATCGGCTAATACCTGAGCGATCTCGATAAAGACCCTTGTGTAGACACTTGTGATATCTTTGCGTCCAAAGTCTCGGTCTGATCAAACGTAATCGTGACTTGGAAATATATTGTTTTTTTTTTTTTTGTTTTTTTTATAGGTGGGATAATATGGCTACTCGAATAGTTGAAATTACCAGTATGCATTTGCTGTTGTTTTTTTTTTTGTTATAGGTCTCTGATAAACAAGAAGAACACAGTTTCGATCAAGTTGATAGACTTCGATCAATTCCAGGTTAAATTCAAATCAAGTTAGAATATCGTTTTGTTATCCTTTTAAGCCATTTTGTATGTTCCTAATGTTACCTTTTTAATGTAGGTATATATGAATATAGGCTAATGATCATGTTCATGCTACATCTAATAAGCGGAGAAAACAATTGTAACTCTTGCTTAAGAATGTAATACTCGATTAGCTGTAGCTGACAGGGTAAAATTGCAGCCACTTTCTCAAAATGACTGACATAATTTTAGCTTAAAAATTACTTTAGTATGTGAACATGTTGGTGGGTTATTCACTCGGGGCTAAACTGACATGGTTTATGAATATCTCAAAAGGTACCGATGGCGAAGTTTCACGAAATTCCTCCAAACTCAGTAGGAATACACGTTAGAATTTGCTGCAACTCACTAGACAGGTGCATTGACAAAAAACAACAGGTATGGCAGTAAAATAACCCTTCCCAAATGGCCTTCAGGCTCACAGTTGGCACACCGCGCCGTGAATGTAAAATTGCGTTTTGTCGTAGAGCTCATTGCGTTTGAGTGAGAAATGACACCTAATTTTCAACTCGAAAGGTACTGATGTAAAATGTTCACAAAACTCTACAGATGAGGTATGTAGAGCAAGTTTGAAATCTAGATTTTCATTAAAAACCAGGTGCATTTAAGCAAAAAAGACATATTCTGGGAGTTATGAGTTCGTAAAGTCGAGAGTCCGTGTAAATGTCCTATACCTGATTGTGCGCTCTGCGCGGTGTATTTAAGAACGCTCGTTTCCAATGGAGGATGTCACCGCACTTTTTATAATGGAGTGTGCTCTTTCTATCAAGCATCAAGATAGGTTAGGGGATTCATTTGATATGAGTTACATATCAATTTTAGCTTAGAGTTTGTTCTTCAAAAATCTGTCCTGAATTGAAAGTCGATGTCTTGCGTCTTTTGTTTGTTTGCTGTTGTTTCTTGTGTGTGTGTGTGTGTGTGTGTGTGTGTGTGTGCGATGCAGGGTCACAACTGTTAAGGCATGACTTTAGTTACCTTGCTTTATGTGTCATTAATGCATAATTTTATACATAAAACAGTAATAGAAGCGTAGAATCTAATAGTCGCATATCGCATTTAGGAAAACCGTTTGTATTTTACTCACCACATAATGCATGGACGTGGTGTAGGTGAAACCTTCATCCGACGAAGTCTTATTAGATTGCAATCTCATAAACGACTCTTGTGAAGACACTCGTGATATCTTTGCGTCAAAAGTTTTGGTGTGATCGAACGTAATCGTGACTTGGACATATATTGTTTTCTACGTTTGAAAATAAGGCTACTCAATTATTTAGAATTGTTAGTATACATTTTTGTTTTGTTTTTTTTTTTTTTACTTATAGGTAACTGATAAAGAGAAAGAACACAGTTTCGATCAAGTCTATAGACTTTAATCAATTCAAATCCACATTCAAATCAAGTAAGAATATTGGTTCGTCATACTTTTAAGCCGTTTTGTATCTTCCTGATGCTATTTTTTTTTAATGCAGGAATGCATTGTGGAAGTGTTAATGAACACGTTAATGCTAAATATAATAAGCAAGAATTACAAGTGCAACTCTTGCTTAAGAATTAAATACTCGATTAGTTATCGCTGAGAGGGTATAATAAAACCACTTCCTCAAAATGATTTATCTGTTACGTCTATCATGAAAACAGTTGTTATTAATTTGTATTTTCAGAATCCGCTTTGAATGGAATTGTGTTTTATACTTTCTAGTTTCTACGTTGTTTAGAATATTGTTCAAATTAGTATAACTTATTCTTTCAGAAAATAACGGACATTTAATTTAACATATTATCAAATATCGGATCTGATTTAAGAAAAGAGAAAGAATGGAATCTCCAATTACAATTATGTGTCTGTTTTCCTAAAACTTGCAAATTCGAAAAAAAAAACCCCGATGTGCATAGATGTTGGAGAGTGCGACACTAAGAGAGAGCAAAAAAAAAAAGTTGGAAAATAAGATCAGCATTGGCGTTATCGTGAGTAAGTTCTCTATGAGGAAATAAAAAAAAAAGAAAATGTTAAAAGGAGGGTTTACGTGGTACTGACGTTTCCTTAACACTGTTAATTTTTATCAAAAAAAGAGGGTACTGTGTTTCAAGCAATAAACATCTGTGTAACTTATCAATATGTACGTGATAAGAGAGCTTTATTTGAAAGTATCACCACAGATTACGGTTAAAATCGGCTAATACCTGAGCGATCTCGATAAAGACCCTTGTGTAGACACTTGTGATATCTTTGCGTCCAAAGTCTCGGTCTGATCAAACGTAATCGTGACTTGGAAATATATTGTTTTTTTTTTTGTTTGTTTGTTTTTTTTATAGGTGGGATAATATGGCTACTCGAATAGTTGAAATTACCAGTATGCATTTGCTGTTGTTTTTTTTTTTGTTATAGGTCTCTGATAAACAAGAAGAACACAGTTTCGATCAAGTTGATAGACTTCGATCAATTCCAGGTTAAATTCAAATCAAGTTAGAATATCGTTTTGTTATCCTTTTAAGCCATTTTGTATGTTCCTAATGTTACCTTTTTAATGTAGGTATATATGAATATAGGCTAATGATCATGTTCATGCTACATCTAATAAGCGGACAAAACAATTGTAACTCTTGCTTAAGAATGTAATACTCGATGAGCTGTAGCTGACACACGTAAAATTGCAGCCACTTTCTCAAAATGACTGACATAATTTTAGCTTAAAAATTAATTTAGTATGTGAACATGTTGGTGGGTTATTCACTCGGGGCTAAACTGACATGGTTTATGAATATCTAAAAAGGTACCGATGGCGAAGTTTCACGAAATTCCTTCAAACTCAGTAGGAATACACGTTAGAATTTGCTGCAACTCACTAGACAGGTGCATTGTACAAAAACAACAGGTATGGCAGTAAAATAACCCTTCCCAAATGGCCTTCAGGCTCACAGTTGGCACACCGCGCCGTGAATGTAAAATTGCGTTTTGTCGTAGAGCTCATTGCGTTTGAGTGAGAAATGACACCTAATTTTCAACTCGAAAGGTACTGATGTAAAATGTTCACAAAACTCTACAGATGAGGTATGTAGAGCAAGTTTGAAATCTAGATTTTCATTAAAAACCAGGTGCATTTAAGCAAAAAAAGACATATTCTGGGAGTTATGAGTTCGTAAAGTCGAGAGTCCGTGTAAATGTCCTATACCTGATTGTGCGCTCTGCGCGGTGCATTTAAGAACGCTCGTTTCCAATGGAGGATGTCACCGCACTTTTTATAATGGAGTGTGCTCTTTCTATCAAGCATCAAGATAGGTTAGGCGATCCATTTGATATGAGTTACATATCAATTTTAGCTTAGAGTTTGTTCTTCAAAAGTCTGTCCTAAATTGAAAGTCGATGTCTGGCGTCTTTTGTTTGTTTGCTGTTGTTTCTTGTGTGTGTGTATGTGTGTGTGTGTGTGTGTGTGTGCGATGCAGGGTCACAACTGTTAAGGCATGACTTGAGTTACCTTCCTTTATGTATTATTATTGCATAATTTTATACATGAAACAGTAATAGAAGCGTAGAATGTAATAGTCGCATATCGCATTTAGGAAAACCGTTTGTATTTTACTCACCACATAATGCATGGAAGTGGTGTAGGTGAAACCTTCAGCCGAAGAAATCTTATTAGATTGCAATCTCGTAAACGACTCTTGTGTAGACACTCGTGATATCTTTGCGTCAAAAGTTTTGGTGTGATCGAACGTAATCGTGACTTGGACATATATTGTTTTCTACGTTTGAAAATATGGCTACTCAATTATTTAGAATTGTTAGTATACATTTTTGTTTTTTGTTTTTTTTTTACTTATAGGTAACTGATAAAGAGAAAGAACACAGTTTCGATCAAGTCTATAGACTTTAATCAATTCAAATCCACATTCAAATCAAGTAAGAATATTGGTTCGTCATACTTTTAAGCCGTTTTGTATCTTCCTGATGCTATTTTTTTTTTAATGCAGGAATGCATTGCGGAAGTGTTAATGATCACGTTAATGCTAAATATAATAAGCAAGAATTACAAGTGCAACTCTTGCTTAAGAATTAAATACTCGATTAGTTATCGCTGACAGGGTATAATAAAACCACTTCCTCAAAATGATTTATCTGTTACGTCTATCATGAAAACAGTTGTTATTAATTTGTATTTTCAGAATCCGCTTTGAATGGAATTGTGTTTTATACTTTCTAGTTTCTACGTTGTTTAGAATATTGTTCAAATTAGTATAACTTATTCTTTCAGAAAATAACGGACATTTAATTTAACATATTATCAAATATCGGATCTGATTTAAGAAAAGAGAAAGAATGGAATCTCCAATTACAATTATGTGTCTGTTTTCCTAAAACTTGCAAATTCGAAATAAAAACACGATGTGCATAGATGTTGGAGAGTGCGACACTAAGAGAGAGCAACAAAAAAAGTTGAAAAGTAAGATCATCATTGGCGTTATCGTGAGTAAGTTCTCTATGAGGAAATAAAAAAAAAGAAAATGTTAAAAGGAGGGTTTACGTGGTACTGACGTTTCCTTAACACTGTTGATTTTTATCAAAAAAGGAGGGTACTGTGTTTCAAGCAATAAACATCTGTGTAACTTATCAATATGTACGTGAGAAGAGAGCTTTATTTGAAAGTATCACCACAGATTACGGTTAAAATCGGCTAATATCTGAGCGATCTCGATAAAGACCCTTGTGTAGACACTTGTGATATCTTTGCGTCCAAAGTCTCGGTCTGATCAAACGTAATCGTGACTTGGAAATATATTGTTTGTTTGTTTTTTTGTTTTGTTTTTTCGGTGGGATAATATGGCTACTCGAATAGTTGAAATTACCAGTATGCATTTGCTGTTTGTTTTTTGTTTGTTTGTTTTTTTTTGTTATAGGTCTCTGATAAACAAGAAGAACACAGTTTCGATCAAGTTGATAGACTTCGATCAATCCCAGGTTAAATTCAAATCAAGTTAGAATATCGTTTTGTTATCCTTTTAAGCCATTTTGTATCTTCCTAATGTTACCTTTTTAATGTAGGTATATATGAATATAGGCTAATGATCATGTTCATGCTACATCTAATAAGCGCAGAAAACAATTGTAACTCTTGCTTAAGAATGTAATACTCGATTAGCTGTAGCTGACAGGGTAAAATTGCAGCCACTTTCTCAAAATGACTGACATAATTTTAGCTTAAAAATTACTTTAGTATGTGAACATGTTGGTGGGTTATTCACTCGGGGCTAAACTGACATGGTTTATGAATATCTAAAAAGGTACCGATGGCGAAGTTTCACGAAATTCCTTCAAACTCAGTAGGAATACACGTTAGAATTTGCTGCAACTCACTAGACAGGTGCATTGTACAAAAACAACAGGTATGGCAGTAAAATAACCCTTCCCAAATGGCCTTCAGGCTCACAGTTGGCACACCGCGCCGTGAATGTAAAATTGCGTTTTGTCGTAGAGCTCATTGCGTTTGAGTGAGAAATGACACCTAATTTTCAACTCGAAAGGTACTGATGTAAAATGTTCACAAAACTCTACAGATGAGGTATGTAGAGCAAGTTTGAAATCTAGATTTTCACTAAAAACCAGGTGCATTTAAGCAAAAAAGACATATTCTGGGAGTTATGAGTTCGTAAAGTCGAGAGTCCGTGTAAATGTCCTATACCTGATTGTGCGCTCTGCGCGGTGCATTTAAGAACGCTCGTTTCCAATGGAGGAAGTCACCGCACTTTTTGTAATGGACTGTGCTCTTTCTATCAAGCATCAAGATAGGTTAGGGGATCCATTTGATATGAGTTACATATCAATTTTAGCTTAGAGTTTGTTCTTCAAAAATCTGTCCTGAATTGAAAGTCGATGTCTTGCGTCTTTTGTTTGTTTGCTGTTGTTTCTTGTGTGTGTGTATGTGTGTGTGTGTGTGTGTGTGTGTGCGATGCAGGGTCACAACTGTTAAGGCATGACTTTAGTTACCTTCCTTTATGTATTATTATTGCATAATTTTATACATGAAACAGTAATAGAAGCGTAGAATCTAATAGTCGCATATCGCATTTAGGAAAACCGTTTGTATTTTACTCACCACATAATGCATGGAAGTGGTGTAGGTGAAACCTTCAGCCGAAGAAATCTTATTAGATTGCAATCTCGTAAACGACTCTTGTGTAGACACTCGTGATATCTTTGCGTCAAAAGTTTTGGTGTGATCGAACGTAATCGTGACTTGGACATATATTGTTTTCTACGTTTGAAAATATGGCTACTCAATTATTTAGAATTGTTAGTATACATTTTTTTTTTTTTACTTATAGGTAACTGATAAAGAGAAAGAACACAGTTTCGATCAAGTCTATAGACTTTAATCAATTCAAATCCACATTCAAATCAAGTAAGAATATTGGTTCGTCATACTTTTAAGCCGTTTTGTATCTTCCTGATGCTATTTTTTTTTAATGCAGGAATGCATTGCGGAAGTGTTAATGATCACGTTAATGCTAAATATAATAAGCAAGAATTACAAGTGCAACTCTTGCTTAAGAATTAAATACTCGATTAGTTATTGCTGAGAGGGTATAATAAAACCACTTCCTCAAAATGATTTATCTGTTACGTCTATCATGAAAACAGTTGTTATTAATTTGTATTTTCAGAATCCGCTTTGAATGGAATTGTGTTTTATACTTTCTAGTTTCTACGTTGTTTAGAATATTGTTCAAATTAGTATAACTTATTCTTTCAGAAAATAACGGACATTTAATTTAACATATTATCAAATATCGGATCTGATTTAAGAAAAGAGAAAGAATGGAATCTCCAATTACAATTATGTGTCTGTTTTCCTAAACCTTGCAAATTCGAAAAAAAAACGATGTGCATAGATGTTGGAGAGTGCGACACTAAGAGAGAGCAACAAAAAAAGTTGAAAAGTAAGATCATCATTGGCGTTATCGTGAGTAAGTTCTCTATGAGGAAATAAAAAAAAATGTTAAAAGGAGGGTTTACGTGGTACTGACGTTTCCTTAACACTGTTGATTTTTATCAAAAAAAGAGGGTACTGTGTTTCAAGCAATAAACATCTGTGTAACTTATCAATATGTACGTGAGAAGAGAGCTTTATTTGAAAGTATCGCCACAGATTACGGTTAAAATCGGCTAATATCTGAGCGATCTCGATAAAGACCCTTGTGTAGACACTTGTGATATCTTTGCGTCCAAAGTCTCGGTCTGATCAAACGTAATCGTGACTTGGAAATATATTGTTTGTTTGTTTTTTTGTTTTGTTTTTTCGGTGGGATAATATGGCTACTCGAATAGTTGAAATTACCAGTATGCATTTGCTGTTTGTTTTTTTTTTTTTTTTTGTTATAGGTCTCTGATAAACAAGAAGAACACAGTTTCGATCAAGTTGATAGACTTCGATCAATCCCAGGTTAAATTCAAATCAAGTTAGAATATCGTTTTGTTATCCTTTTAAGCCATTTTGTATCTTCCTATTGTTACCTTTTTAATGTAGGTATATATGAATATAGGCTAATGATCATGTTCATGCTACATCTAATAAGCGCAGAAAACAATTGTAACTCTTGCTTAAGAATGTAATACTCGATTAGCTGTAGCTGACAGGGTAAAATTGCAGCCACTTTCTCAAAATGACTGACATAATTTTAGCTTAAAAATTACTTTAGTATGTGAACATGTTGGTGGGTTATTCACTCGGGGCTAAACTGACATGGTTTATGAATATCTAAAAAGGTACCGATGGCGAAGTTTCACGAAATTCCTCCAAACTCAGTAGGAATACACGTTAGAATTTGCTGCAACTCACTAGACAGTTGCATTGTACAAAAACAACAGGTATGGCAGTAAAATAACCCTTCCCAGGCTCACAGTTGGCACACCGCGCCGTGAATGTAAAATTGCGTTTTGTCGTAGAGCTCATTGCGTTTGAGTGAGAAATGACACCTAATTTTCAACTCGAAAGGTACTGATGTAAAATGTTCACAAAACTCTACAGATGAGGTATGTAGAGCAAGTTTGAAATCTAGATTTTCACTAAAAACCAGGTGCATTTAAGCAAAAAAGACATATTCTGGGAGTTATGAGTTCGTAAAGTCGAGAGTCCGTGTAAATGTCCTATACCTGATTGTGCGCTCTGCGCGGTGCATTTAAGAACGCTCGTTTCCAATGGAGGATGTCACCGCACTTTTTGTAATGGAGTGTGCTCTTTCTATCAAGCATCAAGATAGGTTAGGGGATCCATTTGATATGAGTTACATATCAATTTTAGCTTAGAGTTTGTTCTTCAAAAATCTGTCCTGAATTGAAAGTCGATGTCTTGCGTCTTTTGTTTGTTTGCTGTTGTTTCTTGTGTGTGTGTGTGTGTGTGTGTGTGTGTGTGTGTGTGTGCGATGCAGGGTCACAACTGTTAAGGCATGACTTTAGTTACCTTGCTTTATGTGTCATTAATGCATAATTTTATACATAAAACAGTAATACAAGCGTAGAATCTAATAGTCGCATATCGCATTTAGGAAAACCGTTTGTATTTTACTCACCACATAATGCATGGACGTGGTGTAGGTGAAACCTTCAGCCGACGAAGTCTTATTAGATTGCAATCTCATAAACGACTCTTGTGAAGACACTCGTGATATCTTTGCGTCAAAAGTTTTGGTGTGATCGAACGTAATCGTGACTTGGACATATATTGTTTTCTACGTTTGAAAATATGGCTACTCAATTATTTAGAATTGTTAGTATACATTTTTTTTTTTTACTTATAGGTAACTGATAAAGAGAAAGAACACAGTTTCGATCAAGTCTATAGACTTTCATCAATTCAAATTCACATTCAAATCAAGTAAAAATATTGGTTCGTCATACTTTTAAGCCGTTTTGTATCTTCCTGATGCTATTTTTTTTTTTTAATGCAGGAATGCATGGTGGATGTGTTAATGATTACGTTAATGCTAAATATAATAAGCAAGAATTACAAGTGCAACTCTTGCTTAAGAATTAAATACTCGATTAGTTATCGCTGACAGGGTATAATAAAACCACTTCCTCAAAATGATTTATCTGTTACGTCTATCATGAAAACAGTTGTTATTAATTTGTATTTTCAGAATCCGCTTTGAATGGAATTGTGTTTTATACTTTCTAGTTTCTACGTTGTTTAGAATATTGTTCAAATTAGTATAACTTATTCTTTCAGAAAATAACGGACATTTAATTTAACATATTATCAAATATCGGATCTGATTTAAGAAAAGAGAAAGAATGGAATCTCCAATTACAATTATGTGTCTGTTTTCCTAAACCTTGCAAATTCGAAAAAAAAAACGATGTGCATAGATGTTGGAGAGTGCGACACTAAGAGAGAGCAACAAAAAAAGTTGAAAAGTAAGATCATCATTGGCGTTATCGTGAGTAAGTTCTCTATGAGGAAATAAAAAAAAAATGTTAAAAGGAGGGTTTACGTGGTACTGACGTTTCCTTAACACTGTTGATTTTTATCAAAAAAAGAGGGTACTGTGTTTCAAGCAATAAACATCTGTGTAACTTATCAATATGTACGTGAGAAGAGAGCTTTATTTGAAAGTATCGCCACAGATTACGGTTAAAATCGGCTAATATCTGAGCGATCTCGATAAAGACCCTTGTGTAGACACTTGTGATATCTTTGCGTCCAAAGTCTCGGTCTGATCAAACGTAATCGTGACTTGGAAATATATTGTTTGTTTGTTTTTTTGTTTTGTTTTTTCGGTGGGATAATATGGCTACTCGAATAGTTGAAATTACCAGTATGCATTTGCTGTTTGTTTTTTTTTTTTTTTTGTTATAGGTCTCTGATAAACAAGAAGAACACAGTTTCGATCAAGTTGATAGACTTCGATCAATCCCAGGTTAAATTCAAATCAAGTTAGAATATCGTTTTGTTATCCTTTTAAGCCATTTTGTATCTTCCTATTGTTACCTTTTTAATGTAGGTATATATGAATATAGGCTAATGATCATGTTCATGCTACATCTAATAAGCGCAGAAAACAATTGTAACTCTTGCTTAAGAATGTAATACTCGATTAGCTGTAGCTGACAGGGTAAAATTGCAGCCACTTTCTCAAAATGACTGACATAATTTTAGCTTAAAAATTACTTTAGTATGTGAACATGTTGGTGGGTTATTCACTCGGGGCTAAACTGACATGGTTTATGAATATCTAAAAAGGTACCGATGGCGAAGTTTCACGAAATTCCTCCAAACTCAGTAGGAATACACGTTAGAATTTGCTGCAACTCACTAGACAGTTGCATTGTACAAAAACAACAGGTATGGCAGTAAAATAACCCTTCCCAGGCTCACAGTTGGCACACCGCGCCGTGAATGTAAAATTGCGTTTTGTCGTAGAGCTCATTGCGTTTGAGTGAGAAATGACACCTAATTTTCAACTCGAAAGGTACTGATGTAAAATGTTCACAAAACTCTACAGATGAGGTATGTAGAGCAAGTTTGAAATCTAGATTTTCACTAAAAACCAGGTGCATTTAAGCAAAAAAGACATATTCTGGGAGTTATGAGTTCGTAAAGTCGAGAGTCCGTGTAAATGTCCTATACCTGATTGTGCGCTCTGCGCGGTGCATTTAAGAACGCTCGTTTCCAATGGAGGATGTCACCGCACTTTTTGTAATGGAGTGTGCTCTTTCTATCAAGCATCAAGATAGGTTAGGGGATCCATTTGATATGAGTTACATATCAATTTTAGCTTAGAGTTTGTTCTTCAAAAATCTGTCCTGAATTGAAAGTCGATGTCTTGCGTCTTTTGTTTGTTTGCTGTTGTTTCTTGTGTGTGTGTGTGTGTGTGTGTGTGTGTGTGTGTGTGTGCGATGCAGGGTCACAACTGTTAAGGCATGACTTTAGTTACCTTGCTTTATGTGTCATTAATGCATAATTTTATACATAAAACAGTAATACAAGCGTAGAATCTAATAGTCGCATATCGCATTTAGGAAAACCGTTTGTATTTTACTCACCACATAATGCATGGACGTGGTGTAGGTGAAACCTTCAGCCGACGAAGTCTTATTAGATTGCAATCTCATAAACGACTCTTGTGAAGACACTCGTGATATCTTTGCGTCAAAAGTTTTGGTGTGATCGAACGTAATCGTGACTTGGACATATATTGTTTTCTACGTTTGAAAATATGGCTACTCAATTATTTAGAATTGTTAGTATACATTTTTTTTTTTTACTTATAGGTAACTGATAAAGAGAAAGAACACAGTTTCGATCAAGTCTATAGACTTTCATCAATTCAAATTCACATTCAAATCAAGTAAAAATATTGGTTCGTCATACTTTTAAGCCGTTTTGTATCTTCCTGATGCTATTTTTTTTTTTAATGCAGGAATGCATGGTGGATGTGTTAATGATTACGTTAATGCTAAATATAATAAGCAAGAATTACAAGTGCAACTCTTGCTTAAGAATTAAATACTCGATTAGTTATCGCTGACAGGGTATAATAAAACCACTTCCTCAAAATGATTTATCTGTTACGTCTATCATGAAAACAGTTGTTATTAATTTGTATTTTCAGAATCCGCTTTGAATGGAATTGTGTTTTATATTTTCTAGTTTCTACGTTGTTTAGAATATTGTTCAAATTAGTATAACTTATACTTTCAGTAAATAACGTACATGTAATTTAACATATTATCAAATATCGGATCTGATTTAAGAAAAGAGAAAGAATGGACTCTCCAATTACAATTATGTGTCTGCTTTCCTAGAACTTGCAAATTCGAAAAAAAAAAACCCGATGTGCATAGATGTTGGAGAGTGCGACACTAAGAGAGAGCAAAAAAAAAGTTGGAAAATAAGATCATCATTGGCGTTATCGTGAGTAAGTTCTCTATGAGGAAATAAAAAAAAAAGAAAATGTTAAAAGGAGGGTTTACGTGGTACTGACGTTTCCTTAACACTGTTAATTTTTATCAAAAAAAGAGGGTACTGTGTTTCAAGCAATAAACATCTGTGTAACTTATCAATATGTACGTGATAAGAGAGCTTTATTTGAAAGTATCACCACAGATTACGGTTAAAATCGGCTAATACCTGAGCGATCTCGATAAAGACCCTTGTGTAGACACTTGTGATATCTTTGCGTCCAAAGTCTCGGTCTGATCAAACGTAATCGTGACTTGGAAATATATTGTTGTTTTTTTGTTTGTTTGTTTTTTTTAGGTGAAATAATATGGCTACTCGAATAGTTGAAATTACCAGTATGCATTTGCTGTTTTTTTTTTTTTTGTTATAGGTCTCTGATAAACAAGAAGATCACAGTTTCGATCAAGTTGATAGACTTCGATCAATTCCAGGTTAAATTCAAATCAAGTTAGAATATCGTTTTGTTATCCTTTTAAGCCATTTTGTATGTTCCTAATGTTACCTTTTTAATGTAGGTATATATGAATATAGGCTAATGATCATGTTCATGCTACATCTAATAAGCGGAGAAAACAATTGTAACTCTTGCTTAAGAATGTAATACTCGATTAGCTGTAGCTGACAGGGTAAAATTGCAGCCACTTTCTCAAAATGACTGACATAATTTTAGCTTAAAAATTACTTTAGTATGTGAACATGTTGGTGGGTTATTCACTCGGGGCTAAACTGACATGGTTTATGAATATTTAAAAAGGTACCGATGGCGAAGTTTCACGAAATTCCTCCAAACTCAGTAGGAATACACGTTAGAATTTGCTGCAACTCAATAGACAGGTGCATTGACAAAAACAACAGGTATGGCAGTAAAATAACCCTTCCCAAATGGCCTTCAGGCTCACAGTTGGCACACCGCGCCGTGAATGTAAAATTGCGTTTTGTCGTAGAGCTCATTGCGTTTGAGTGAGAAATGACACCTAATTTTCAACTCGAAAGGTACTGATGTAAAATGTTCACAAAACTCTACAGATGAGGTATGTAGAGCAAGTTTGAAATCTAGATTTTCATTAAAAACCAGGTGCATTTAAGCAAAAAAGACATTTTCTGGGAGTTATGAGTTCGTAAAGTCGAGAGTCCGTGTAAATGTCCTATACCTGATTGTGCGCTCTGCGCGGTGTATTTAAGTACGCTCGTTTCCAATGGAGGATGTCACCGCACTTTTTATAATGGAGTGTGCTCTTTCTATCAAGCATCAAGATAGGTTAGGGGATCCATTTGATATGAGTTACATATCAATTTTAGCTTAGAGTTTGTTCTTCAAAAGTCTGTCCTAAATTGAAAGTCGATGTCTGGCGTCTTTTGTTTGTTTGCTGTTGTTTCTTGTGTGTGTGTATGTGTGTGTGTGTGTGTGTGTGTGTGCGATGCAGGGTCACAACTGTTAAGGCATGACTTTAGTTACCTTCCTTTATGTATTATTATTGCATAATTTTATACATGAAACAGTAATAGAAGCGTAGAATGTAATAGTCGCATATCGCATTTAGGAAAACCGTTTGTATTTTACTCACCACATAATGCATGGAAGTGGTGTAGGTGAAACCTTCAGCCGAAGAAATCTTATTAGATTGCAATCTCGTAAACGACTCTTGTGTAGACACTCGTGATATCTTTGCGTCAAAAGTTTTGGTGTGATCGAACGTAATCGTGACTTGGACATATATTGTTTTCTACGTTTGAAAATATGGCTACTCAATTATTTAGAATTGTTAGTATACATTTTTGTTTTTTTGGTTTTTTTTTTTACTTATAGGTAACTGATAAAGAGAAAGAACACAGTTTCGATCAAGTCTATAGACTTTAATCAATTCAAATCCACATTCAAATCAAGTAAGAATATTGGTTCGTCATACTTTTAAGCCGTTTTGTATCTTCCTGATGCTATTTTTTTTTTTAATGCAGGAATGCATTGTGGAAGGGTTAATGATCACGTTAATGCTAAATATAATAAGCAAGAATTACAAGTGCAACTCTTGCTTAAGAATTAAATACTCGATTAGTTATCGCTGAGAGGGTATAATAAAACCACTTCCTCAAAATGATTTATCTGTTACGTCTATCATGAAAACAGTTGTTATTAATTTGTATTTTCAGAATCCGCTTTGAATGGAATTGTGTTTTATACTTTCTAGTTTCTACGTTGTTTAGAATATTGTTCAAATTAGTATAACTTATTCTTTCAGAAAATAACGGACATTTAATTTAACATATTATCAAATATCGGATCTGATTTAAGAAAAGAGAAAGAATGGAATCTCCAATTACAATTATGTGTCTGTTTTCCTAAAACTTGCAAATTCGAAAAAAAAAACAACGATGTGCATAGATGTTGGAGAGTGCGACACTAAGAGAGAGCAACAAAAAAAAGTTGAAAAGTAAGATCATCATTGGCGTTATCGTGAGTAAGTTCTCTATGAGGAAATAAAAAAAAAGAAAATGTTAAAAGGAGGGTTTACGTGGTACTGACGTTTCCTTAACACTGTTGATTTTTATCAAAAAAGGAGGGTACTGTGTTTCAAGCAATAAACATCTGTGTAACTTATCAATATGTACGTGAGAAGAGAGCTTTATTTGAAAGTATCACCACAGATTACGGTTAAAATCGGCTAATATCTGAGCGATCTCGATAAAGACCCTTGTGTAGACACTTGTGATATCTTTGCGTCCAAAGTCTCGGTCTGATCAAACGTAATCGTGACTTGGAAATATATTGTTTGCTTGTTTTTTTTTTGTTTTTTTTTTTCGGTGGGATAATATGGCTACTCGAATAGTTGAAATTACCAGTATGCATTTGCTGTTTGTTTTTTTTTTTTTTTTTTTTTGTTATAGGTCTCTGATAAACAAGAAGAACACAGTTTCGATCAAGTTGATAGACTTCGATCAATCCCAGGTTAAATTCAAATCAAGTTAGAATATCGTTTTGTTATCCTTTTAAGCCATTTTGTATCTTCCTAATGTTACCTTTTTAATGTAGGTATATATGAATATAGGCTAATGATCATGTTCATGCTACATCTAATAAGCGCAGAAAACAATTGTAACTCTTGCTTAAGAATGTAATACTCGATTAGCTGTAGCTGACACACGTAAAATTGCAGCTACTTTCTCAAAATGACTGACATAATTTTAGCTTAAAAATTACTTTAGTATGTGAACATGTTGGTGGGTTATTCACTCGGGGCTAAACTGACATGGTTTATGAATATCTAAAAAGGTACCGATGGCGAAGTTTCACGAAATTCCTTCAAACTCAGTAGGAATACACGTTAGAATTTGCTGCAACTCACTAGACAGGTGCATTGTACAAAAACAACAGGTATGGCAGTAAAATAACCCTTCCCAAATGGCCTTCAGGCTCACAGTTGGCACACCGCGCCGTGAATGTAAAATTGCGTTTTGTCGTAGAGCTCATTGCGTTTGAGTGAGAAATGACACCTAATTTTCAACTCGAAAGGTACTGATGTAAAATGTTCACAAAACTCTACAGATGAGGTATGTAGAGCAAGTTTGAAATCTAGATTTTCATTAAAAACCAGGTGCATTTAAGCAAAAAAGACATATTCTGGGAGTTATGAGTTCGTAAAGTCGAGAGTCCGTGTAAATGTCCTATACCTGATTGTGCGCTCTGCGCGGTGCATTTAAGAACGCTCGTTTCCAATGGAGGATGTCACCGCACTTTTTATAATGGAGTGTGCTCTTTCTATCAAGCATCAAGATAGGTTAGGGGATCCATTTGATATGAGTTACATATCAATTTTAGCTTAGAGTTTGTTCTTCAAAAGTCTGTCCTAAATTGAAAGTCGATGTCTGGCGTCTTTTGTTTGTTTGCTGTTGTTTCTTGTGTGTGTGTATGTGTGTGTGTGTGTGTGTGTGTGTGTGCGATGCAGGGTCACAACTGTTAAGGCATGACTTTAGTTACCTTCCTTTATGTATTATTATTGCATAATTTTATACATGAAACAGTAATAGAAGCGTAGAATGTAATAGTCGCATATCGCATTTAGGAAAACCGTTTGTATTTTACTCACCACATAATGCATGGAAGTGGTGTAGGTGAAACCTTCAGCCGAAGAAATCTTATTAGATTGCAATCTCGTAAACGACTCTTGTGTAGACACTCGTGATATCTTTGCGTCAAAAGTTTTGGTGTGATCGAACGTAATCGTGACTTGGACATATATTGTTTTCTACGTTTGAAAATATGGCTACTCAATTATTTAGAATTGTTAGTATACATTTTTTTTTTTTTTTTACTTATAGGTAACTGATAAAGAGAAAGAACACAGTTTCGATCAAGTCTATAGACTTTAATCAATTCAAATCCACATTCAAATCAAGTAAGAATATTGGTTCGTCATACTTTTAAGCCGTTTTGTATCTTCCTGATGCTATTTTTTTTTTTAATGCAGGAATGCATTGCGGAAGTGTTAATGATCACGTTAATGCTAAATATAATAAGCAAGAATTACAAGTGCAACTCTTGCTTAAGAATTAAATACTCGATTAGTTATCGCTGAGAGGGTATAATAAAACCACTTCCTCAAAATGATTTATCTGTTACGTCTATCATGAAAACAGTTGTTATTAATTTGTATTTTCAGAATCCGCTTTGAATGGAATTGTGTTTTATACTTTCTAGTTTCTACGTTGTTTAGAATATTGTTCAAATTAGTATAACTTATTCTTTCAAAAAATAACGGACATTTAATTTAACATATGTGACAGTGCACCTCAAAACGAACATAATGTCGCACACACTGATTTTGCGTGAGGACTGAAAATAAGTGAAATGGGTCAACCTAGCCGAACTTGACTTTTTCATATTTTCTGAAAGAGCGGGTTTTCTTTTGCATTATGCTAAAATTCGATAACATAAAACGGGCAGGAAGGTGTGTTTTTTTAACGGTTTATCTCGAACATTTTTGGTAGAATAGTGTGATTAGGTGTGTCTTTAGAATCCCTTTTTCATTTCTGAAAAACATTGTCCACACTCTTCACTTTCAACTCTAATAACTTTTGAAAGGATAGTGCTACTGCTTTGAAAGTTGGCATTAATGACGGACAGAATGTGTTCATGAGGCATGCTTAATTTCAGATTAATTTGATAATCCCTTCATTGTTGTTACTCTGGTGGTTTACTTCCTGTTTTTTGTCCCATTCATCGCACAGCCAGCACGGTTTGGTAAAGATTAAGCGCTTGAATAGACACTGTACTTCAGAGCCTCTTTTCTCAGTTCACACTTTTCCTGAGTTGGTGCTTTCTTTCCAATGTTTAGATAGGTTAAGAGAGTCCATTTGATTTGAGTTATACATCATTTTAAAGCTTAAAGCCTGCTCTTTCAGAATATGGTCTTAACTAAAAATTCATGTCTGGCGACTTTTTGTTTGTTTCGAGGTGCAGGGTCACATATTATCAAATATCGGATCTGATTTAAGAAAAGAGAAAGAATGGAATCTCCAATTAAAATTATGTGTCTGTTTTCCTAAAACTTGCAAATTCGAAAAAAAAAAAAACGATGTGCATAGATGTTGGAGAGTGCGACACTAAGAGAGAGCAACAAAAAAAGTTGAAAAGTAAGATCATCATTGGCGTTATCGTGAGTAAGTTCTCTATGAGGAAATAAAAAAAAAGAAAATGTTAAAAGGAGGGTTTACGTGGTACTGACGTTTCCTTAACACTGTTGATTTTTATCAAAAAAAGAGGGTACTGTGTTTCAAGCAATAAACATCTGTGTAACTTATCAATATGTACGTGATAAGAGAGCTTTATTTGAAAGTATCACCACAGATTACGGTTAAAATCGGCTAATATCTGAGCGATCTCGATAAAGACCCTTGTGTAGACACTTGTGATATCTTTGCGTCCAAAGTCTCGGTCTGATCAAACGTAATCGTGACTTGGAAATATATTGTTTGTTTGTTTTTTTGTTTTGTTTTTTCGGTGGGATAATATGGCTACTCGAATAGTTGAAATTACCAGTATGCATTTGCTGTTTGTTTTTTGTTTGTTTTTTTTTTGTTATAGGTCTCTGATAAACAAGAAGAACACAGTTTCGATCAAGTTGATAGACTTCGATCAATCCCAGGTTAAATTCAAATCAAGTTAGAATATCGTTTTGTTATCCTTTTAAGCCATTTTGTATCTTCCTAATGTTACCTTTTTAATGTAGGTATATATGAATATAGGCTAATGATCATGTTCATGCTACATCTAATAAGCGCAGAAAACAATTGTAACTCTTGCTTAAGAATGTAATACTCGATTAGCTGTAGCTGACAGGGTAAAATTGCAGCCACTTTCTCAAAATGACTGACATAATTCTAGCTTAAAAATTACTTTAGTATGTGAACATGTTGGTGGGTTATTCACTCGGGGCTAAACTGACATGGTTTATGAATATCTAAAAAGGTACCGATGGCGAAGTTTCACGAAATTCCTCCAAACTCAGTAGGAATACACGTTAGAATTTGCTGCAACTCACTAGACAGGTGCATTGTACAAAAACAACAGGTATGGCAGTAAAATAACCCTTCCCAAATGGCCTTCAGGCTCACAGTTGGCACACCGCGCCGTGAATGTAAAATTGCGTTTTGTCGTAGAGCTCATTGCGTTTGAGTGAGAAATGACACCTAATTTTCAACTCGAAAGGTACTGATGTAAAATGTTCACAAAACTCTACAGATGAGGTATGTAGAGCAAGTTTGAAATCTAGATTTTCACTAAAAACCAGGTGCATTTAAGCAAAAAAGACATATTCTGGGAGTTATGAGTTCGTAAAGTCGAGAGTCCGTGTAAATGTCCTATACCTGATTGTGCGCTCTGCGCGGTGCATTTAAGAACGCTCGTTTCCAATGGAGGATGTCACCGCACTTTTTGTAATGGAGTGTGCTCTTTCTATCAAGCATCAAGATAGGTTAGGGGATCCATTTGATATGAGTTACATATCAATTTTAGCTTAGAGTTTGTTCTTCAAAAATCTGTCCTGAATTGAAAGTCGATGTCTTGCGTCTTTTGTTTGTTTGCTGTTGTTTCTTGTGTGTGTGTGTGTGTGTGTGTGTGTGTGTGTGCGATGCAGGGTCACAACTGTTAAGGCATGACTTTAGTTACCTTGCTTTATGTGTCATTAATGCATAATTTTATACATAAAACAGTAATAGAAGCGTAGAATCTAATAGTCGCATATCGCATTTAGGAAAACCGTTTGTATTTTACTCACCACATAATGCATGGACGTGGTGTAGGTGAAACCTTCAGCCGACGAAGTCTTATTAGATTGCAATCTCATAAACGACTCTTGTGAAGACACTCGTGATATCTTTGCGTCAAAAGTTTTGGTGTGATCGAACGTAATCGTGACTTGGACATATATTGTTTTCTACGTTTGAAAATATGGCTACTCAATTATTTAGAATTGTTAGTATACATTTTTTTTTTTTACTTATAGGTAACTGATAAAGAGAAAGAACACAGTTTCGATCAAGTCTATAGACTTTCATCAATTCAAATTCACATTCAAATCAAGTAAGAATATTGGTTCGTCATACTTTTAAGCCGTTTTGTATCTTCCTGATGCTATTTTTTTTTCAATGCAGGAATGCATGGTGGATGTGTTAATGATCACGTTAATGCTAAATATAATAAGCAAGAATTACAAGTGCAACTCTTGCTTAAGAATTAAATACTCGATTAGTTATCGCTGACAGGGTATAATAAAACCACTTCCTCAAAATGATTTATCTGTTACGTCTATCATGAAAACAGTTGTTATTAATTTGTATTTTCAGAATCCGCTTTGAATGGAATTGTGTTTTATATTTTCTAGTTTCTACGTTGTTTAGAATATTGTTCAAATTAGTATAACTTATACTTTCAGTAAATAACGTACATGTAATTTAACATATTATCAAATATCGGATCTGATTTAAGAAAAGAGAAAGAATGGACTCTCCAATTACAATTATGTGTCTGCTTTCCTAGAACTTGCAAATTCGAAAAAAAAAACCCGATGTGCATAGATGTTGGAGAGTGCGACACTAAGAGAGAGCAAAAAAAAAAAGTTGGAAAATAAGATCAGCATTGGCGTTATCGTGAGTAAGTTCTCTATGAGGAAATAAAAAAAAAGAAAATGTTAAAAGGAGGGTTTACGTGGTACTGACGTTTCCTTAACACTGTTAATTTTTATCAAAAAAAGAGGGTACTGTGTTTCAAGCAATAAACATCTGTGTAACTTATCAATATGTACGTGATAAGAGAGCTTTATTTGAAAGTATCACCACAGATTACGGTTAAAATCGGCTAATACCTGAGCGATCTCGATAAAGACCCTTGTGTAGACACTTGTGATATCTTTGCGTCCAAAGTCTCGGTCTGATCAAACGTAATCGTGACTTGGAAATATATTGTTGTTTTTTTGTTTGTTTGTTTTTTTTAGGTGGGATAATATGGCTACTCGAATAGTTGAAATTACCAGTATGCATTTGCTGTTTTTTTTTTTGTTATAGGTCTCTGATAAACAAGAAGAACACAGTTTCGATCAAGTTGATAGACTTCGATCAATTCCAGGTTAAATTCAAATCAAGTTAGAATATCGTTTTGTTATCCTTTTAAGCCATTTTGTATGTTCCTAATGTTACCTTTTTAATGTAGGTATATATGAATATAGGCTAATGATCATGTTCATGCTACATCTAATAAGCGGAGAAAACAATTGTAACTCTTGCTTAAGAATGTAATACTCGATTAGCTGTAGCTGACAGGGTAAAATTGCAGCCACTTTCTCAAAATGACTGACATAATTTTAGCTTAAAAATTACTTTAGTATGTGAACATGTTGGTGGGTTATTCACTCGGGGCTAAACTGACATGGTTTATGAATATCTAAAAAGGTACCGATGGCGAAGTTTCACGAAATTCCTTCAAACTCAGTAGGAATACACGTTAGAATTTGCTGCAACTCAATAGACAGGTGCATTGACAAAAACAACAGGTATGGCAGTAAAATAACCCTTCCCAAATGGCCTTCAGGCTCACAGTTGGCACACCGCGCCGTGAATGTAAAATTGCGTTTTGTCGTAGAGCTCATTGCGTTTGAGTGAGAAATGACACCTAATTTTCAACTCGAAAGGTACTGATGTAAAATGTTCACAAAACTCTACAGATGAGGTATGTAGAGCAAGTTTGAAATCTAGATTTTCATTAAAAACCAGGTGCATTTAAGCAAAAAAGACATATTCTGGGAGTTATGAGTTCGTAAAGTCGAGAGTCCGTGTAAATGTCCTATACCTGATTGTGCGCTCTGCGCGGTGTATTTAAGTACGCTCGTTTCCAATGGAGGATGTCAACGCACTTTTTATAATGGAGTGTGCTCTTTCTATCAAGCATCAAGATAGGTTAGGGGATCCATTTGATATGAGTTACATATCAATTTTAGCTTAGAGTTTGTTCTTCAAAAGTCTGTCCTAAATTGAAAGTCGATGTCTGGCGTCTTTTGTTTGTTTGCTGTTGTTTCTTGTGTGTGTGTATGTGTGTGTGTGTGTGTGTGTGTGTGCGATGCAGGGTCACAACTGTTAAGGCATGACTTTAGTTACCTTCCTTTATGTATTATTATTGCATAATTTTATACATGAAACAGTAATAGAAGCGTAGAATGTAATAGTCGCATATCGCATTTAGGAAAACCGTTTGTATTTTACTCACCACATAATGCATGGAAGTGGTGTAGGTGAAACCTTCAGCCGAAGAAATCTTATTAGATTGCAATCTCGTAAACGACTCTTGTGTAGACACTCGTGATATCTTTGCGTCAAAAGTTTTGGTGTGATCGAACGTAATCGTGACTTGGACATATATTGTTTTCTACGTTTGAAAATATGGCTACTCAATTATTTAGAATTGTTAGTATACATTTTTGTTTTTTTGGTTTTTTTTTACTTATAGGTAACTGATAAAGAGAAAGAACACAGTTTCGATCAAGTCTATAGACTTTAATCAATTCAAATCCACATTCAAATCAAGTAAGAATATTGGTTCGTCATACTTTTAAGCCGTTTTGTATCTTCCTGATGCTATTTTTTTTTAATGCAGGAATGCATGGTGGATGTGTTAATGATCACGTTAATGCTAAATATAATAAGCAAGAATTACAAGTGCAACTCTTGCTTAAGAATTAAATACTCGATTAGTTATCGCTGACAGGGTATAATAAAACCACTTCCTCAAAATGATTTATCTGTTACGTCTATCATGAAAACAGTTGTTATTTATTTGTATTTTCAGAATCCGCTTTGAATGGAATTGTGTTTTATATTTTCTAGTTTCTACGTTGTTTAGAATATTGTTCAAATTAGTATAACTTATACTTTCAGAAAATAACGTACATGTAATTTAACATATTATCAAATATCGGATCTGATTTAAGAAAAGAGAAAGAATGGACTCTCCAATTACAATTATGTGTCTGCTTTCCTAGAACTTGCAAATTCGAAAAAAAAAAACCGATGTGCATAGATGTTGGAGAGTGCGACACTAAGAGAGAGCAAAAAAAAAAGTTGGAAAATAAGATCAGCATTGGCGTTATCGTGAGTAAGTTCTCTATGAGGAAATAAAAAAAAGAAAATGTTAAAAGGAGGGTTTACGTGGTACTGACGTTTCCTTAACACTGTTAATTTTTATCAAAAAAAGAGGGTACTGTGTTTCAAGCAATAAACATCTGTGTAACTTATCAATATGTACGTGATAAGAGAGCTTTATTTGAAAGTATCACCACAGATTACGGTTAAAATCGGCTAATACCTGAGCGATCTCGATAAAGACCCTTGTGTAGACACTTGTGATATCTTTGCGTCCAAAGTCTCGGTCTGATCAAACGTAATCGTGACTTGGAAATATATTATTGTTTTTTTGTTTGTTTGTTTTTTTTAGGTGGGATAATATGGCTACTCGAATAGTTGAAATTACCAGTATGCATTTGCTGTTTGTTTTTTGTTTGTTTTTTTTTTGTTATAGGTCTCTGATAAACAAGAAGAACACAGTTTCGATCAAGTTGATAGACTTCGATCAATTCCAGGTTAAATTCAAATCAAGTTAGAATATCGTTTTGTTATCCTTTTAAGCCATTTTGTATGTTCCTAATGTTACCTTCTGCAACTCAATAGACAGGTGCATTGACAAAAACAACAGGTATGGCAGTAAAATAACCCTTCCCAAATGGCCTTCAGGCTCACAGTTGGCACACCGCGCCGTGAATGTAAAATTGCGTTTTGTCGTAGAGCTCATTGCGTTTGAGTGAGAAATGACACCTAATTTTCAACTCGAAAGGTACTGATGTAAAATGTTCACAAAACTCTACAGATGAGGTATGTAGAGCAAGTTTGAAATCTAGATTTTCATTAAAAACCAGGTGCATTTAAGCAAAAAAGACATATTCTGGGAGTTATGAGTTCGTAAAGTCGAGAGTCCGTGTAAATGTCCTATACCTGATTGTGCGCTCTGCGCGGTGTATTTAAGTACGCTCGTTTCCAATGGAGGATGTCACCGCACTTTTTATAATGGAGTGTGCTCTTTCTATCAAGCATCAAGATAGGTTAGGGGATCCATTTGATATGAGTTACATATCAATTTTAGCTTAGAGTTTGTTCTTCAAAAGTCTGTCCTAAATTGAAAGTCGATGTCTGGCGTCTTTTGTTTGTTTGCTGTTGTTTCTTGTGTGTGTGTATGTGTGTGTGTGTGTGTGTGTGTGTGTGTGCGATGCAGGGTCACAACTGTTAAGGCATGACTTTAGTTACCTTCCTTTATGTATTATTATTGCATAATTTTATACATGAAACAGTAATAGAAGCGTAGAATGTAATAGTCGCATATCGCATTTAGGAAAACCGTTTGTATTTTACTCACCACATAATGCATGGAAGTGGTGTAGGTGAAACCTTCAGCCGAAGAAATCTTATTAGATTGCAATCTCGTAAACGACTCTTGTGTAGACACTCGTGATATCTTTGCGTCAAAAGTTTTGGTGTGATCGAACGTAATCGTGACTTGGACATATATTGTTTTCTACGTTTGAAAATATGGCTACTCAATTATTTAGAATTGTTAGTATACATTTTTGTTTTTTTGGTTTTTTTTTACTTATAGGTAACTGATAAAGAGAAAGAACACAGTTTCGATCAAGTCTATAGACTTTAATCAATTCAAATCCACATTCAAATCAAGTAAGAATATTGGTTCGTCATTCTTTTAAGCCGTTTTGTATCTTCCTGATGCTATTTTTTTTTAATGCAGGAATGCATGGTGGATGTGTTAATGATCACGTTAATGCTAAATATAATAAGCAAGAATTACAAGTGCAACTCTTGCTTAAGAATTAAATACTCGATTAGTTATCGCTGACAGGGTATAATAAAACCACTTCCTCAAAATGATTTATCTGTTACGTCTATCATGAAAACAGTTGTTATTTATTTGTATTTTCAGAATCCGCTTTGAATGGAATTGTGTTTTATATTTTCTAGTTTCTACGTTGTTTAGAATATTGTTCAAATTAGTATAACTTATACTTTCAGAAAATAACGTACATGTAATTTAACATATTATCAAATATCGGATCTGATTTAAGAAAAGAGAAAGAATGGACTCTCCAATTACAATTATGTGTCTGCTTTCCTAGAACTTGCAAATTCGAAAAAAAAAAACCGATGTGCATAGATGTTGGAGAGTGCGACACTAAGAGAGAGCAAAAAAAAAGTTGGAAAATAAGATCAGCATTGGCGTTATCGTGAGTAAGTTCTCTATGAGGAAATACAAAAAAGAAAATGTTAAAAGGAGGGTTTACGTGGTACTGACGTTTCCTTAAC
Organism: Diadema setosum; assembly: GCF_964275005.1. NCBI lineage: Eukaryota > Metazoa > Echinodermata > Echinoidea > Diadematoida > Diadematidae > Diadema > Diadema setosum. The sequence goes on along the minus strand of NC_092694.1, from coordinate 970,754 downwards.
ACTGTTAATTTTTATCAAAAAAAGAGGGTACTGTGTTTCAAGCAATAAACATCTGTGTAACTTATCAATATGTACGTGATAAGAGAGCTTTATTTGAAAGTATCACCACAGATTACGGTTAAAATCGGCTAATACCTGAGCGATCTCGATAAAGACCCTTGTGTAGACACTTGTGATATCTTTGCGTCCAAAGTCTCGGTCTGATCAAACGTAATCGTGACTTGGAAATATATTATTGTTTTTTTGTTTGTTTGTTTTTTTTAGGTGGGATAATATGGCTACTCGAATAGTTGAAATTACCAGTATGCATTTGCTGTTTTTTTTTTTTTTTTTTTTTGTTATAGGTCTCTGATAAACAAGAAGAACACAGTTTCGATCAAGTTGATAGACTTCGATCAATTCCAGGTTAAATTCAAATCAAGTTAGAATATCGTTTTGTTATCCTTTTAAGCCATTTTGTATGTTCCTAATGTTACCTTTTTAATGTAGGTATATATGAATATAGGCTAATGATCATGTTCATGCTACATCTAATAAGCGGAGAAAACAATTGTAACTCTTGCTTAAGAATGTAATACTCGATTAGCTGTAGCTGACAGGGTAAAATTGCAGCCACTTTCTCAAAATGACTGACATAATTTTAGCTTAAAAATTACTTTAGTATGTGAACATGTTGGTGGGTTATTCACTCGGGGCTAAACTGACATGGTTTATGAATATCTAAAAAGGTACCGATGGCGAAGTTTCACGAAATTCCTCCAAACTCAGTAGGAATACACGTTAGAATTTGCTGCAACTCAATAGACAGGTGCATTGACAAAAACAACAGGTATGGCAGTAAAATAACCCTTCCCAAATGGCCTTCAGGCTCACAGTTGGCACACCGCGCCGTGAATGTAAAATTGCGTTTTGTCGTAGAGCTCATTGCGTTTGAGTGAGAAATGACACCTAATTTTCAACTCGAAAGGTACTGATGTAAAATGTTCACAAAACTCTACAGATGAGGTATGTAGAGCAAGTTTGAAATCTAGATTTTCATTAAAAACCAGGTGCATTTAAGCAAAAAAGACATATTCTGGGAGTTATGAGTTCGTAAAGTCGAGAGTCCGTGTAAATGTCCTATACCTGATTGTGCGCTCTGCGCGGTGTATTTAAGTACGCTCGTTTCCAATGGAGGATGTCACCGCACTTTTTATAATGGAGTGTGCTCTTTCTATCAAGCATCAAGATAGGTTAGGGGATCCATTTGATATGAGTTACATATCAATTTTAGCTTAGAGTTTGTTCTTCAAAAGTCTGTCCTAAATTGAAAGTCGATGTCTGGCGTCTTTTGTTTGTTTGCTGTTGTTTCTTGTGTGTGTGTATGTGTGTGTGTGTGTGTGTGTGTGTGTGTGTGTGCGATGCAGGGTCACAACTGTTAAGGCATGACTTTAGTTACCTTCCTTTATGTATTATTATTGCATAATTTTATACATGAAGCAGTAATAGAAGCGTAGAATGTAATAGTCGCATATCGCATTTAGGAAAACCGTTTGTATTTTACTCACCACATAATGCATGGAAGTGGTGTAGGTGAAACCTTCAGCCGAAGAAATCTTATTAGATTGCAATCTCGTAAACGACTCTTGTGTAGACACTCGTGATATCTTTGCGTCAAAAGTTTTGGTGTGATCGAACGTAATCGTGACTTGGACATATATTGTTTTCTACGTTTGAAAATATGGCTACTCAATTATTTAGAATTGTTAGTATACATTTTTGTTTTTTGGTTTTTTTTTTACTTATAGGTAACTGATAAAGAGAAAGAACACAGTTTCGATCAAGTCTATAGACTTTAATCAATTCAAATCCACATTCAAATCAAGTAAGAATATTGGTTCGTCATACTTTTAAGCCGTTTTGTATCTTCCTGATGCTATTTTTTTTTTTAATGCAGGAATGCATTGTGGAAGTGTTAATGATCACGTTAATGCTAAATATAATAAGCAAGAATTACAAGTGCAACTCTTGCTTAAGAATTAAATACTCGATTAGTTATCGCTGAGAGGGTATAATAAAACCACTTCCTCAAAATGATTTATCTGTTACGTCTATCATGAAAACAGTTGTTATTAATTTGTATTTTCAGAATCCGCTTTGAATGGAATTGTGTTTTATACTTTCTAGTTTCTACGTTGTTTAGAATATTGTTCAAATTAGTATAACTTATTCTTTCAGAAAATAACGGACATTTAATTTAACATATTATCAAATATCGGATCTGATTTAAGAAAAGAGAAAGAATGGAATCTCCAATTACAATTATGTGTCTGTTTTCCTAAAACTTGCAAATTCGAAAAAAAAAAACGATGTGCATAGATGTTGGAGAGTGCGACACTAAGAGAGAGCAACAAAAAAAAGTTGAAAAGTAAGATCATCATTGGCGTTATCGTGAGTAAGTTCTCTATGAGGAAATAAAAAAAAAGAAAATGTTAAAAGGAGGGTTTACGTGGTACTGACGTTTCCTTAACACTGTTGATTTTTATCAAAAAAAGAGGGTACTGTGTTTCAAGCAATAAACATCTGTGTAACTTATCAATATGTACGTGAGAAGAGAGCTTTATTTGAAAGTATCACCACAGATTACGGTTAAAATCGGCTAATATCTGAGCGATCTCGATAAAGACCCTTGTGTAGACACTTGTGATATCTTTGCGTCCAAAGTCTCGGTCTGATCAAACGTAATCGTGACTTGGAAATATATTGTTTGTTTGTTTTTTTTTGTTTTGTTTTTTCGGTGGGATAATATGGCTACTCGAATAGTTGAAATTACCAGTATGCATTTGCTGTTTGTTTTTTGTTTGTTTTTTTTTGTTATAGGTCTCTGATAAACAAGAAGAACACAGTTTCGATCAAGTTGATAGACTTCGATCAATCCCAGGTTAAATTCAAATCAAGTTAGAATATCGTTTTGTTATCCTTTTAAGCCATTTTGTATCTTCCTAATGTTACCTTTTTAATGTAGGTATATATGAATATAGGCTAATGATCATGTTCATGCTACATCTAATAAGCGCAGAAAACAATTGTAACTCTTGCTTAAGAATGTAATACTCGATTAGCTGTAGCTGACACACGTAAAATTGCAGCCACTTTCTCAAAATGACTGACATAATTTTAGCTTAAAAATTACTTTAGTATGTGAACATGTTGGTGGGTTATTCACTCGGGGCTAAACTGACATGGTTTATGAATATCTAAAAAGGTACCGTGGCGAAGTTTCACGAAATTCCTTCAAACTCAGTAGGAATACACGTTAGAATTTGCTGCAACTCACTAGACAGGTGCATTGTACAAAAACAACAGGTATGGCAGTAAAATAACCCTTCCCAAATGGCCTTCAGGCTCACAGTTGGCACACCGCGCCGTGAATGTAAAATTGCGTTTTGTCGTAGAGCTCATTGCGTTTGAGTGAGAAATGACACCTAATTTTCAACTCGAAAGGTACTGATGTAAAATGTTCACAAAACTCTACAAATGAGGTATGTAGAGCAAGTTTGAAATCTAGATTTTCATTAAAAACCAGGTGCATTTAAGCAAAAAAGACATATTCTGGGAGTTATGAGTTCGTAAAGTCGAGAGTCCGTGTAAATGTCCTATACCTGATTGTGCGCTCTGCGCGGTGCATTTAAGAACGCTCGTTTCCAATGGAGGATGTCACCGCACTTTTTATAATGGAGTGTGCTCTTTCTATCAAGCATCAAGATAGGTTAGGGGATCCATTTGATATGAGTTACATATCAATTTTAGCTTAGAGTTTGTTCTTCAAAAGTCTGTCCTAAATTGAAAGTCGATGTCTGGCGTCTTTTGTTTGTTTGCTGTTGTTTCTTGTGTGTGTGTATGTGTGTGTGTGTGTGTGTGTGTGTGTGCGATGCAGGGTCACAACTGTTAAGGCATGACTTTAGTTACCTTCCTTTATGTATTATTATTGCATAATTTTATACATGAAACAGTAATAGAAGCGTAGAATGTAATAGTCGCATATCGCATTTAGGAAAACCGTTTGTATTTTACTCACCACATAATGCATGGAAGTGGTGTAGGTGAAACCTTCAGCCGAAGAAATCTTATTAGATTGCAATCTCGTAAACGACTCTTGTGTAGACACTCGTGATATCTTTGCGTCAAAAGCTTTGGTGTGATCGAACGTAATCGTGACTTGGACATATATTGTTTTCTACGTTTGAAAATATGGCTACTCAATTATTTAGAATTGTTAGTATACATTTTTTTTTGTTTTTTTTTTTTACTTATAGGTAACTGATAAAGAGAAAGAACACAGTTTCGATCAAGTCTATAGACTTTAATCAATTCAAATCCACATTCAAATCAAGTAAGAATATTGGTTCGTCATACTTTTAAGCCGTTTTGTATCTTCCTGATGCTATTTTTTTTTTTAATGCAGGAATGCATTGCGGAAGTGTTAATGATCACGTTAATGCTAAATATAATAAGCAAGAATTACAAGTGCAACTCTTGCTTAAGAATTAAATACTCGATTAGTTATCGCTGAGAGGGTATAATAAAACCACTTCCTCAAAATGATTTATCTGTTACGTCTATCATGAAAACAGTTGTTATTAATTTGTATTTTCAGAATCCGCTTTGAATGGAATTGTGTTTTATACTTTCTAGTTTCTACGTTGTTTAGAATATTGTTCAAATTAGTATAACTTATTCTTTCAGAAAATAACGGACATTTAATTTAACATATGTGACAGTGCACCTCAAAACGAACATAATGTCGCACACACTGATTTTGCGTGAGGACTGAAAATAAGTGAAATGGGTCAACCTAGCCGAACTTGACTTTTTCATATTTTCTGAAAGAGCGGGTTTTCTTTTGCATTATGCTAAAATTCGATAACATAAAACGGGCAGGAAGGTGTGTTTTTTTAACGGTTTATCTCGAACATTTTTGGTAGAATAGTGTGATTAGGTGTGTCTTTAGAATCCCTTTTTCATTTCTGAAAAACATTGTCCACACTCTTCACTTTCAACTCTAATAACTTTTGAAAGGATAGTGCTACTGCTTTGAAAGTTGGCATTAATGACGGACAGAATGTGTTCATGAGGCATGCTTAATTTCAGATTAATTTGATAATCCCTTCATTGTTGTTACTCTGGTGGTTTACTTCCTGTTTTTTGTCCCATTCATCGCACAGCCAGCACGGTTTGGTAAAGATTAAGCGCTTGAATAGACACTGTACTTCAGAGCCTCTTTTCTCAGTTCACACTTTTCCTGAGTTGGTGCTTTCTTTCCAATGTTTAGATAGGTTAAGAGAGTCCATTTGATTTGAGTTATACATCATTTTAAAGCTTAAAGCCTGCTCTTTCAGAATATGGTCTTAACTAAAAATTCATGTCTGGCGACTTTTTGTTTGTTTCGAGGTGCAGGGTCACATATTATCAAATATCGGATCTGATTTAAGAAAAGAGAAAGAATGGAATCTCCAATTAAAATTATGTGTCTGTTTTCCTAAAACTTGCAAATTCGAAAAAAAAAAAACGATGTGCATAGATGTTGGAGAGTGCGACACTAAGAGAGAGCAACAAAAAAAGTTGAAAAGTAAGATCATCATTGGCGTTATCGTGAGTAAGTTCTCTATGAGGAAATAAAAAAAAAGAAAATGTTAAAAGGAGGGTTTACGTGGTACTGACGTTTCCTTAACACTGTTGATTTTTATCAAAAAAAGAGGGTACTGTGTTTCAAGCAATAAACATCTGTGTAACTTATCAATATGTACGTGATAAGAGAGCTTTATTTGAAAGTATCACCACAGATTACGGTTAAAATCGGCTAATATCTGAGCGATCTCGATAAAGACCCTTGTGTAGACACTTGTGATATCTTTGCGTCCAAAGTCTCGGTCTGATCAAACGTAATCGTGACTTGGAAATATATTGTTTGTTTGTTTTTTTGTTTTGTTTTTTCGGTGGGATAATATGGCTACTCGAATAGTTGAAATTACCAGTATGCATTTGCTGTTTGTTTTTTGTTTGTTTTTTTTTTGTTATAGGTCTCTGATAAACAAGAAGAACACAGTTTCGATCAAGTTGATAGACTTCGATCAATCCCAGGTTAAATTCAAATCAAGTTAGAATATCGTTTTGTTATCCTTTTAAGCCATTTTGTATCTTCCTAATGTTACCTTTTTAATGTAGGTATATATGAATATAGGCTAATGATCATGTTCATGCTACATCTAATAAGCGCAGAAAACAATTGTAACTCTTGCTTAAGAATGTAATACTCGATTAGCTGTAGCTGACACACGTAAAATTGCAGCCACTTTCTCAAAATGACTGACATAATTTTAGCTTAAAAATTACTTTAGTATGTGAACATGTTGGTGGGTTATTCACTCGGGGCTAAACTGACATGGTTTATGAATATCTAAAAAGGTACCGTGGCGAAGTTTCACGAAATTCCTTCAAACTCAGTAGGAATACACGTTAGAATTTGCTGCAACTCACTAGACAGGTGCATTGTACAAAAACAACAGGTATGGCAGTAAAATAACCCTTCCCAAATGGCCTTCAGGCTCACAGTTGGCACACCGCGCCGTGAATGTAAAATTGCGTTTTGTCGTAGAGCTCATTGCGTTTGAGTGAGAAATGACACCTAATTTTCAACTCGAAAGGTACTGATGTAAAATGTTCACAAAACTCTACAGATGAGGTATGTAGAGCAAGTTTGAAATCTAGATTTTCACTAAAAACCAGGTGCATTTAAGCAAAAAAGACATATTCTGGGAGTTATGAGTTCGTAAAGTCGAGAGTCCGTGTAAATGTCCTATACCTGATTGTGCGCTCTGCGCGGTGCATTTAAGAACGCTCGTTTCCAATGGAGGGTGTCACCGCACTTTTTGTAATGGAGTGTGCTCTTTCTATCAAGCATCAAGATAGGTTAGGGGATCCATTTGATATGAGTTACATATCAATTTTAGCTTAGAGTTTGTTCTTCAAAAATCTGTCCTGAATTGAAAGTCGATGTCTTGCGTCTTTTGTTTGTTTGCTGTTGTTTCTTGTGTGTGTGTGTGTGTGTGTGTGTGTGTGTGTGTGTGCGATGCAGGGTCACAACTGTTAAGGCATGACTTTAGTTACCTTGCTTTATGTGTCATTAATGCATAATTTTATACATAAAACAGTAATAGAAGCGTAGAATCTAATAGTCGCATATCGCATTTAGGAAAACCGTTTGTATTTTACTCACCACATAATGCATGGACGTGGTGTAGGTGAAACCTTCATCCGACGAAGTCTTATTAGATTGCAATCTCATAAACGACTCTTGTGAAGACACTCGTGATATCTTTGCGTCAAAAGTTTTGGTGTGATCGAACGTAATCGTGACTTGGACATATATTGTTTTCTACGTTTGAAAATAAGGCTACTCAATTATTTAGAATTGTTAGTATACATTTTTGTTTTGTTTTGTTTTTTTTTACTTATAGGTAACTGATAAAGAGAAAGAACACAGTTTCGATCAAGTCTATAGACTTTAATCAATTCAAATCCACATTCAAATCAAGTAAGAATATTGGTTCGTCATACTTTTAAGCCGTTTTGTATCTTCCTGATGCTATTTTTTTTTAATGCAGGAATGCATTGTGGAAGTGTTAATGAACACGTTAATGCTAAATATAATAAGCAAGAATTACAAGTGCAACTCTTGCTTAAGAATTAAATACTCGATTAGTTATCGCTGAGAGGGTATAATAAAACCACTTCCTCAAAATGATTTATCTGTTACGTCTATCATGAAAACAGTTGTTATTAATTTGTATTTTCAGAATCCGCTTTGAATGGAATTGTGTTTTATACTTTCTAGTTTCTACGTTGTTTAGAATATTGTTCAAATTAGTATAACTTATTCTTTCAGAAAATAACGGACATTTAATTTAACATATTATCAAATATCGGATCTGATTTAAGAAAAGAGAAAGAATGGAATCTCCAATTACAATTATGTGTCTGTTTTCCTAAAACTTGCAAATTCGAAAAAAAAAAACCCGATGTGCATAGATGTTGGAGAGTGCGACACTAAGAGAGAGCAAAAAAAAAAAGTTGGAAAATAAGATCAGCATTGGCGTTATCGTGAGTAAGTTCTCTATGAGGAAATAAAAAAAAAAGAAAATGTTAAAAGGAGGGTTTACGTGGTACTGACGTTTCCTTAACACTGTTAATTTTTATCAAAAAAAGAGGGTACTGTGTTTCAAGCAATAAACATCTGTGTAACTTATCAATATGTACGTGATAAGAGAGCTTTATTTGAAAGTATCACCACAGATTACGGTTAAAATCGGCTAATACCTGAGCGATCTCGATAAAGACCCTTGTGTAGACACTTGTGATATCTTTGCGTCCAAAGTCTCGGTCTGATCAAACGTAATCGTGACTTGGAAATATATTGTTGTTTTTTTTTGTTTGTTTGTTTTTTTTATAGGTGGGATAATATGGCTACTCGAATAGTTGAAATTACCAGTATGCATTTGCTGTTGTTTTTTTTTTTTTTGTTATAGGTCTCTGATAAACAAGAAGAACACAGTTTCGATCAAGTTGATAGACTTCGATCAATTCCAGGTTAAATTCAAATCAAGTTAGAATATCGTTTTGTTATCCTTTTAAGCCATTTTGTATGTTCCTAATGTTACCTTTTTAATGTAGGTATATATGAATATAGGCTAATGATCATGTTCATGCTACATCTAATAAGCGCAGAAAACAATTGTAACTCTTGCTTAAGAATGTAATACTCGATGAGCTGTAGCTGACACACGTAAAATTGCAGCCACTTTCTCAAAATGACTGACATAATTTTAGCTTAAAAATTAATTTAGTATGTGAACATGTTGGTGGGTTATTCACTCGGGGCTAAACTGACATGGTTTATGAATATCTAAAAAGGTACCGATGGCGAAGTTTCACGAAATTCCTTCAAACTCAGTAGGAATACACGTTAGAATTTGCTGCAACTCACTAGACAGGTGCATTGTACAAAAACAACAGGTATGGCAGTAAAATAACCCTTCCCAAATGGCCTTCAGGCTCACAGTTGGCACACCGCGCCGTGAATGTAAAATTGCGTTTTGTCGTAGAGCTCATTGCGTTTGAGTGAGAAATGACACCTAATTTTCAACTCGAAAGGTACTGATGTAAAATGTTCACAAAACTCTACAGATGAGGTATGTAGAGCAAGTTTGAAATCTAGATTTTCATTAAAAACCAGGTGCATTTAAGCAAAAAAAGACATATTCTGGGAGTTATGAGTTCGTAAAGTCGAGAGTCCGTGTAAATGTCCTATACCTGATTGTGCGCTCTGCGCGGTGCATTTAAGAACGCTCGTTTCCAATGGAGGATGTCACCGCACTTTTTATAATGGAGTGTGCTCTTTCTATCAAGCATCAAGATAGGTTAGGGGATCCATTTGATATGAGTTACATATCAATTTTAGCTTAGAGTTTGTTCTTCAAAAGTCTGTCCTAAATTGAAAGTCGATGTCTGGCGTCTTTTGTTTGTTTGCTGTTGTTTCTTGTGTGTGTGTATGTGTGTGTGTGTGTGTGTGTGTGTGCGATGCAGGGTCACAACTGTTAAGGCATGACTTGAGTTACCTTCCTTTATGTATTATTATTGCATAATTTTATACATGAAACAGTAATAGAAGCGTAGAATGTAATAGTCGCATATCGCATTTAGGAAAACCGTTTGTATTTTACTCACCACATAATGCATGGAAGTGGTGTAGGTGAAACCTTCAGCCGAAGAAATCTTATTAGATTGCAATCTCGTAAACGACTCTTGTGTAGACACTCGTGATATCTTTGCGTCAAAAGTTTTGGTGTGATCGAACGTAATCGTGACTTGGACATATATTGTTTTCTACGTTTGAAAATATGGCTACTCAATTATTTAGAATTGTTAGTATACATTTTTGTTTTTTTGTTTTTTTTTACTTATAGGTAACTGATAAAGAGAAAGAACACAGTTTCGATCAAGTCTATAGACTTTAATCAATTCAAATCCACATTCAAATCAAGTAAGAATATTGGTTCGTCATACTTTTAAGCCGTTTTGTATCTTCCTGATGCTATTTTTTTTTAATGCAGGAATGCATTGTGGAAGTGTTAATGAACACGTTAATGCTAAATATAATAAGCAAGAATTACAAGTGCAACTCTTGCTTAAGAATTAAATACTCGATTAGTTATCGCTGAGAGGGTATAATAAAACCACTTCCTCAAAATGATTTATCTGTTACGTCTATCATGAAAACAGTTGTTATTAATTTGTATTTTCAGAATCCGCTTTGAATGGAATTGTGTTTTATACTTTCTAGTTTCTACGTTGTTTAGAATATTGTTCAAATTAGTATAACTTATTCTTTCAGAAAATAACGGACATTTAATTTAACATATTATCAAATATCGGATCTGATTTAAGAAAAGAGAAAGAATGGAATCTCCAATTACAATTATGTGTCTGTTTTCCTAAAACTTGCAAATTCGAAAAAAAAAAAACCCGATGTGCATAGATGTTGGAGAGTGCGACACTAAGAGAGAGCAAAAAAAAAAAGTTGGAAAATAAGATCAGCATTGGCGTTATCGTGAGTAAGTTCTCTATGAGGAAATAAAAAAAAAAGAAAATGTTAAAAGGAGGGTTTACGTGGTACTGACGTTTCCTTAACACTGTTAATTTTTATCAAAAAAAGAGGGTACTGTGTTTCAAGCAATAAACATCTGTGTAACTTATCAATATGTACGTGATAAGAGAGCTTTATTTGAAAGTATCACCACAGATTACGGTTAAAATCGGCTAATACCTGAGCGATCTCGATAAAGACCCTTGTGTAGACACTTGTGATATCTTTGCGTCCAAAGTCTCGGTCTGATCAAACGTAATCGTGACTTGGAAATATATTGTTTTTTTTTTTTTTGTTTTTTTTATAGGTGGGATAATATGGCTACTCGAATAGTTGAAATTACCAGTATGCATTTGCTGTTGTTTTTTTTTTTGTTATAGGTCTCTGATAAACAAGAAGAACACAGTTTCGATCAAGTTGATAGACTTCGATCAATTCCAGGTTAAATTCAAATCAAGTTAGAATATCGTTTTGTTATCCTTTTAAGCCATTTTGTATGTTCCTAATGTTACCTTTTTAATGTAGGTATATATGAATATAGGCTAATGATCATGTTCATGCTACATCTAATAAGCGGAGAAAACAATTGTAACTCTTGCTTAAGAATGTAATACTCGATTAGCTGTAGCTGACAGGGTAAAATTGCAGCCACTTTCTCAAAATGACTGACATAATTTTAGCTTAAAAATTACTTTAGTATGTGAACATGTTGGTGGGTTATTCACTCGGGGCTAAACTGACATGGTTTATGAATATCTCAAAAGGTACCGATGGCGAAGTTTCACGAAATTCCTCCAAACTCAGTAGGAATACACGTTAGAATTTGCTGCAACTCACTAGACAGGTGCATTGACAAAAAACAACAGGTATGGCAGTAAAATAACCCTTCCCAAATGGCCTTCAGGCTCACAGTTGGCACACCGCGCCGTGAATGTAAAATTGCGTTTTGTCGTAGAGCTCATTGCGTTTGAGTGAGAAATGACACCTAATTTTCAACTCGAAAGGTACTGATGTAAAATGTTCACAAAACTCTACAGATGAGGTATGTAGAGCAAGTTTGAAATCTAGATTTTCATTAAAAACCAGGTGCATTTAAGCAAAAAAGACATATTCTGGGAGTTATGAGTTCGTAAAGTCGAGAGTCCGTGTAAATGTCCTATACCTGATTGTGCGCTCTGCGCGGTGTATTTAAGAACGCTCGTTTCCAATGGAGGATGTCACCGCACTTTTTATAATGGAGTGTGCTCTTTCTATCAAGCATCAAGATAGGTTAGGGGATTCATTTGATATGAGTTACATATCAATTTTAGCTTAGAGTTTGTTCTTCAAAAATCTGTCCTGAATTGAAAGTCGATGTCTTGCGTCTTTTGTTTGTTTGCTGTTGTTTCTTGTGTGTGTGTGTGTGTGTGTGTGTGTGTGTGTGCGATGCAGGGTCACAACTGTTAAGGCATGACTTTAGTTACCTTGCTTTATGTGTCATTAATGCATAATTTTATACATAAAACAGTAATAGAAGCGTAGAATCTAATAGTCGCATATCGCATTTAGGAAAACCGTTTGTATTTTACTCACCACATAATGCATGGACGTGGTGTAGGTGAAACCTTCATCCGACGAAGTCTTATTAGATTGCAATCTCATAAACGACTCTTGTGAAGACACTCGTGATATCTTTGCGTCAAAAGTTTTGGTGTGATCGAACGTAATCGTGACTTGGACATATATTGTTTTCTACGTTTGAAAATAAGGCTACTCAATTATTTAGAATTGTTAGTATACATTTTTGTTTTGTTTTTTTTTTTTTTACTTATAGGTAACTGATAAAGAGAAAGAACACAGTTTCGATCAAGTCTATAGACTTTAATCAATTCAAATCCACATTCAAATCAAGTAAGAATATTGGTTCGTCATACTTTTAAGCCGTTTTGTATCTTCCTGATGCTATTTTTTTTTAATGCAGGAATGCATTGTGGAAGTGTTAATGAACACGTTAATGCTAAATATAATAAGCAAGAATTACAAGTGCAACTCTTGCTTAAGAATTAAATACTCGATTAGTTATCGCTGAGAGGGTATAATAAAACCACTTCCTCAAAATGATTTATCTGTTACGTCTATCATGAAAACAGTTGTTATTAATTTGTATTTTCAGAATCCGCTTTGAATGGAATTGTGTTTTATACTTTCTAGTTTCTACGTTGTTTAGAATATTGTTCAAATTAGTATAACTTATTCTTTCAGAAAATAACGGACATTTAATTTAACATATTATCAAATATCGGATCTGATTTAAGAAAAGAGAAAGAATGGAATCTCCAATTACAATTATGTGTCTGTTTTCCTAAAACTTGCAAATTCGAAAAAAAAAACCCCGATGTGCATAGATGTTGGAGAGTGCGACACTAAGAGAGAGCAAAAAAAAAAAGTTGGAAAATAAGATCAGCATTGGCGTTATCGTGAGTAAGTTCTCTATGAGGAAATAAAAAAAAAAGAAAATGTTAAAAGGAGGGTTTACGTGGTACTGACGTTTCCTTAACACTGTTAATTTTTATCAAAAAAAGAGGGTACTGTGTTTCAAGCAATAAACATCTGTGTAACTTATCAATATGTACGTGATAAGAGAGCTTTATTTGAAAGTATCACCACAGATTACGGTTAAAATCGGCTAATACCTGAGCGATCTCGATAAAGACCCTTGTGTAGACACTTGTGATATCTTTGCGTCCAAAGTCTCGGTCTGATCAAACGTAATCGTGACTTGGAAATATATTGTTTTTTTTTTTGTTTGTTTGTTTTTTTTATAGGTGGGATAATATGGCTACTCGAATAGTTGAAATTACCAGTATGCATTTGCTGTTGTTTTTTTTTTTGTTATAGGTCTCTGATAAACAAGAAGAACACAGTTTCGATCAAGTTGATAGACTTCGATCAATTCCAGGTTAAATTCAAATCAAGTTAGAATATCGTTTTGTTATCCTTTTAAGCCATTTTGTATGTTCCTAATGTTACCTTTTTAATGTAGGTATATATGAATATAGGCTAATGATCATGTTCATGCTACATCTAATAAGCGGACAAAACAATTGTAACTCTTGCTTAAGAATGTAATACTCGATGAGCTGTAGCTGACACACGTAAAATTGCAGCCACTTTCTCAAAATGACTGACATAATTTTAGCTTAAAAATTAATTTAGTATGTGAACATGTTGGTGGGTTATTCACTCGGGGCTAAACTGACATGGTTTATGAATATCTAAAAAGGTACCGATGGCGAAGTTTCACGAAATTCCTTCAAACTCAGTAGGAATACACGTTAGAATTTGCTGCAACTCACTAGACAGGTGCATTGTACAAAAACAACAGGTATGGCAGTAAAATAACCCTTCCCAAATGGCCTTCAGGCTCACAGTTGGCACACCGCGCCGTGAATGTAAAATTGCGTTTTGTCGTAGAGCTCATTGCGTTTGAGTGAGAAATGACACCTAATTTTCAACTCGAAAGGTACTGATGTAAAATGTTCACAAAACTCTACAGATGAGGTATGTAGAGCAAGTTTGAAATCTAGATTTTCATTAAAAACCAGGTGCATTTAAGCAAAAAAAGACATATTCTGGGAGTTATGAGTTCGTAAAGTCGAGAGTCCGTGTAAATGTCCTATACCTGATTGTGCGCTCTGCGCGGTGCATTTAAGAACGCTCGTTTCCAATGGAGGATGTCACCGCACTTTTTATAATGGAGTGTGCTCTTTCTATCAAGCATCAAGATAGGTTAGGCGATCCATTTGATATGAGTTACATATCAATTTTAGCTTAGAGTTTGTTCTTCAAAAGTCTGTCCTAAATTGAAAGTCGATGTCTGGCGTCTTTTGTTTGTTTGCTGTTGTTTCTTGTGTGTGTGTATGTGTGTGTGTGTGTGTGTGTGTGCGATGCAGGGTCACAACTGTTAAGGCATGACTTGAGTTACCTTCCTTTATGTATTATTATTGCATAATTTTATACATGAAACAGTAATAGAAGCGTAGAATGTAATAGTCGCATATCGCATTTAGGAAAACCGTTTGTATTTTACTCACCACATAATGCATGGAAGTGGTGTAGGTGAAACCTTCAGCCGAAGAAATCTTATTAGATTGCAATCTCGTAAACGACTCTTGTGTAGACACTCGTGATATCTTTGCGTCAAAAGTTTTGGTGTGATCGAACGTAATCGTGACTTGGACATATATTGTTTTCTACGTTTGAAAATATGGCTACTCAATTATTTAGAATTGTTAGTATACATTTTTGTTTTTTGTTTTTTTTTTACTTATAGGTAACTGATAAAGAGAAAGAACACAGTTTCGATCAAGTCTATAGACTTTAATCAATTCAAATCCACATTCAAATCAAGTAAGAATATTGGTTCGTCATACTTTTAAGCCGTTTTGTATCTTCCTGATGCTATTTTTTTTTTAATGCAGGAATGCATTGCGGAAGTGTTAATGATCACGTTAATGCTAAATATAATAAGCAAGAATTACAAGTGCAACTCTTGCTTAAGAATTAAATACTCGATTAGTTATCGCTGACAGGGTATAATAAAACCACTTCCTCAAAATGATTTATCTGTTACGTCTATCATGAAAACAGTTGTTATTAATTTGTATTTTCAGAATCCGCTTTGAATGGAATTGTGTTTTATACTTTCTAGTTTCTACGTTGTTTAGAATATTGTTCAAATTAGTATAACTTATTCTTTCAGAAAATAACGGACATTTAATTTAACATATTATCAAATATCGGATCTGATTTAAGAAAAGAGAAAGAATGGAATCTCCAATTACAATTATGTGTCTGTTTTCCTAAAACTTGCAAATTCGAAATAAAAACACGATGTGCATAGATGTTGGAGAGTGCGACACTAAGAGAGAGCAACAAAAAAAGTTGAAAAGTAAGATCATCATTGGCGTTATCGTGAGTAAGTTCTCTATGAGGAAATAAAAAAAAAGAAAATGTTAAAAGGAGGGTTTACGTGGTACTGACGTTTCCTTAACACTGTTGATTTTTATCAAAAAAGGAGGGTACTGTGTTTCAAGCAATAAACATCTGTGTAACTTATCAATATGTACGTGAGAAGAGAGCTTTATTTGAAAGTATCACCACAGATTACGGTTAAAATCGGCTAATATCTGAGCGATCTCGATAAAGACCCTTGTGTAGACACTTGTGATATCTTTGCGTCCAAAGTCTCGGTCTGATCAAACGTAATCGTGACTTGGAAATATATTGTTTGTTTGTTTTTTTGTTTTGTTTTTTCGGTGGGATAATATGGCTACTCGAATAGTTGAAATTACCAGTATGCATTTGCTGTTTGTTTTTTGTTTGTTTGTTTTTTTTTGTTATAGGTCTCTGATAAACAAGAAGAACACAGTTTCGATCAAGTTGATAGACTTCGATCAATCCCAGGTTAAATTCAAATCAAGTTAGAATATCGTTTTGTTATCCTTTTAAGCCATTTTGTATCTTCCTAATGTTACCTTTTTAATGTAGGTATATATGAATATAGGCTAATGATCATGTTCATGCTACATCTAATAAGCGCAGAAAACAATTGTAACTCTTGCTTAAGAATGTAATACTCGATTAGCTGTAGCTGACAGGGTAAAATTGCAGCCACTTTCTCAAAATGACTGACATAATTTTAGCTTAAAAATTACTTTAGTATGTGAACATGTTGGTGGGTTATTCACTCGGGGCTAAACTGACATGGTTTATGAATATCTAAAAAGGTACCGATGGCGAAGTTTCACGAAATTCCTTCAAACTCAGTAGGAATACACGTTAGAATTTGCTGCAACTCACTAGACAGGTGCATTGTACAAAAACAACAGGTATGGCAGTAAAATAACCCTTCCCAAATGGCCTTCAGGCTCACAGTTGGCACACCGCGCCGTGAATGTAAAATTGCGTTTTGTCGTAGAGCTCATTGCGTTTGAGTGAGAAATGACACCTAATTTTCAACTCGAAAGGTACTGATGTAAAATGTTCACAAAACTCTACAGATGAGGTATGTAGAGCAAGTTTGAAATCTAGATTTTCACTAAAAACCAGGTGCATTTAAGCAAAAAAGACATATTCTGGGAGTTATGAGTTCGTAAAGTCGAGAGTCCGTGTAAATGTCCTATACCTGATTGTGCGCTCTGCGCGGTGCATTTAAGAACGCTCGTTTCCAATGGAGGAAGTCACCGCACTTTTTGTAATGGACTGTGCTCTTTCTATCAAGCATCAAGATAGGTTAGGGGATCCATTTGATATGAGTTACATATCAATTTTAGCTTAGAGTTTGTTCTTCAAAAATCTGTCCTGAATTGAAAGTCGATGTCTTGCGTCTTTTGTTTGTTTGCTGTTGTTTCTTGTGTGTGTGTATGTGTGTGTGTGTGTGTGTGTGTGTGCGATGCAGGGTCACAACTGTTAAGGCATGACTTTAGTTACCTTCCTTTATGTATTATTATTGCATAATTTTATACATGAAACAGTAATAGAAGCGTAGAATCTAATAGTCGCATATCGCATTTAGGAAAACCGTTTGTATTTTACTCACCACATAATGCATGGAAGTGGTGTAGGTGAAACCTTCAGCCGAAGAAATCTTATTAGATTGCAATCTCGTAAACGACTCTTGTGTAGACACTCGTGATATCTTTGCGTCAAAAGTTTTGGTGTGATCGAACGTAATCGTGACTTGGACATATATTGTTTTCTACGTTTGAAAATATGGCTACTCAATTATTTAGAATTGTTAGTATACATTTTTTTTTTTTTACTTATAGGTAACTGATAAAGAGAAAGAACACAGTTTCGATCAAGTCTATAGACTTTAATCAATTCAAATCCACATTCAAATCAAGTAAGAATATTGGTTCGTCATACTTTTAAGCCGTTTTGTATCTTCCTGATGCTATTTTTTTTTAATGCAGGAATGCATTGCGGAAGTGTTAATGATCACGTTAATGCTAAATATAATAAGCAAGAATTACAAGTGCAACTCTTGCTTAAGAATTAAATACTCGATTAGTTATTGCTGAGAGGGTATAATAAAACCACTTCCTCAAAATGATTTATCTGTTACGTCTATCATGAAAACAGTTGTTATTAATTTGTATTTTCAGAATCCGCTTTGAATGGAATTGTGTTTTATACTTTCTAGTTTCTACGTTGTTTAGAATATTGTTCAAATTAGTATAACTTATTCTTTCAGAAAATAACGGACATTTAATTTAACATATTATCAAATATCGGATCTGATTTAAGAAAAGAGAAAGAATGGAATCTCCAATTACAATTATGTGTCTGTTTTCCTAAACCTTGCAAATTCGAAAAAAAAACGATGTGCATAGATGTTGGAGAGTGCGACACTAAGAGAGAGCAACAAAAAAAGTTGAAAAGTAAGATCATCATTGGCGTTATCGTGAGTAAGTTCTCTATGAGGAAATAAAAAAAAATGTTAAAAGGAGGGTTTACGTGGTACTGACGTTTCCTTAACACTGTTGATTTTTATCAAAAAAAGAGGGTACTGTGTTTCAAGCAATAAACATCTGTGTAACTTATCAATATGTACGTGAGAAGAGAGCTTTATTTGAAAGTATCGCCACAGATTACGGTTAAAATCGGCTAATATCTGAGCGATCTCGATAAAGACCCTTGTGTAGACACTTGTGATATCTTTGCGTCCAAAGTCTCGGTCTGATCAAACGTAATCGTGACTTGGAAATATATTGTTTGTTTGTTTTTTTGTTTTGTTTTTTCGGTGGGATAATATGGCTACTCGAATAGTTGAAATTACCAGTATGCATTTGCTGTTTGTTTTTTTTTTTTTTTTTGTTATAGGTCTCTGATAAACAAGAAGAACACAGTTTCGATCAAGTTGATAGACTTCGATCAATCCCAGGTTAAATTCAAATCAAGTTAGAATATCGTTTTGTTATCCTTTTAAGCCATTTTGTATCTTCCTATTGTTACCTTTTTAATGTAGGTATATATGAATATAGGCTAATGATCATGTTCATGCTACATCTAATAAGCGCAGAAAACAATTGTAACTCTTGCTTAAGAATGTAATACTCGATTAGCTGTAGCTGACAGGGTAAAATTGCAGCCACTTTCTCAAAATGACTGACATAATTTTAGCTTAAAAATTACTTTAGTATGTGAACATGTTGGTGGGTTATTCACTCGGGGCTAAACTGACATGGTTTATGAATATCTAAAAAGGTACCGATGGCGAAGTTTCACGAAATTCCTCCAAACTCAGTAGGAATACACGTTAGAATTTGCTGCAACTCACTAGACAGTTGCATTGTACAAAAACAACAGGTATGGCAGTAAAATAACCCTTCCCAGGCTCACAGTTGGCACACCGCGCCGTGAATGTAAAATTGCGTTTTGTCGTAGAGCTCATTGCGTTTGAGTGAGAAATGACACCTAATTTTCAACTCGAAAGGTACTGATGTAAAATGTTCACAAAACTCTACAGATGAGGTATGTAGAGCAAGTTTGAAATCTAGATTTTCACTAAAAACCAGGTGCATTTAAGCAAAAAAGACATATTCTGGGAGTTATGAGTTCGTAAAGTCGAGAGTCCGTGTAAATGTCCTATACCTGATTGTGCGCTCTGCGCGGTGCATTTAAGAACGCTCGTTTCCAATGGAGGATGTCACCGCACTTTTTGTAATGGAGTGTGCTCTTTCTATCAAGCATCAAGATAGGTTAGGGGATCCATTTGATATGAGTTACATATCAATTTTAGCTTAGAGTTTGTTCTTCAAAAATCTGTCCTGAATTGAAAGTCGATGTCTTGCGTCTTTTGTTTGTTTGCTGTTGTTTCTTGTGTGTGTGTGTGTGTGTGTGTGTGTGTGTGTGTGTGTGCGATGCAGGGTCACAACTGTTAAGGCATGACTTTAGTTACCTTGCTTTATGTGTCATTAATGCATAATTTTATACATAAAACAGTAATACAAGCGTAGAATCTAATAGTCGCATATCGCATTTAGGAAAACCGTTTGTATTTTACTCACCACATAATGCATGGACGTGGTGTAGGTGAAACCTTCAGCCGACGAAGTCTTATTAGATTGCAATCTCATAAACGACTCTTGTGAAGACACTCGTGATATCTTTGCGTCAAAAGTTTTGGTGTGATCGAACGTAATCGTGACTTGGACATATATTGTTTTCTACGTTTGAAAATATGGCTACTCAATTATTTAGAATTGTTAGTATACATTTTTTTTTTTTACTTATAGGTAACTGATAAAGAGAAAGAACACAGTTTCGATCAAGTCTATAGACTTTCATCAATTCAAATTCACATTCAAATCAAGTAAAAATATTGGTTCGTCATACTTTTAAGCCGTTTTGTATCTTCCTGATGCTATTTTTTTTTTTTAATGCAGGAATGCATGGTGGATGTGTTAATGATTACGTTAATGCTAAATATAATAAGCAAGAATTACAAGTGCAACTCTTGCTTAAGAATTAAATACTCGATTAGTTATCGCTGACAGGGTATAATAAAACCACTTCCTCAAAATGATTTATCTGTTACGTCTATCATGAAAACAGTTGTTATTAATTTGTATTTTCAGAATCCGCTTTGAATGGAATTGTGTTTTATACTTTCTAGTTTCTACGTTGTTTAGAATATTGTTCAAATTAGTATAACTTATTCTTTCAGAAAATAACGGACATTTAATTTAACATATTATCAAATATCGGATCTGATTTAAGAAAAGAGAAAGAATGGAATCTCCAATTACAATTATGTGTCTGTTTTCCTAAACCTTGCAAATTCGAAAAAAAAAACGATGTGCATAGATGTTGGAGAGTGCGACACTAAGAGAGAGCAACAAAAAAAGTTGAAAAGTAAGATCATCATTGGCGTTATCGTGAGTAAGTTCTCTATGAGGAAATAAAAAAAAAATGTTAAAAGGAGGGTTTACGTGGTACTGACGTTTCCTTAACACTGTTGATTTTTATCAAAAAAAGAGGGTACTGTGTTTCAAGCAATAAACATCTGTGTAACTTATCAATATGTACGTGAGAAGAGAGCTTTATTTGAAAGTATCGCCACAGATTACGGTTAAAATCGGCTAATATCTGAGCGATCTCGATAAAGACCCTTGTGTAGACACTTGTGATATCTTTGCGTCCAAAGTCTCGGTCTGATCAAACGTAATCGTGACTTGGAAATATATTGTTTGTTTGTTTTTTTGTTTTGTTTTTTCGGTGGGATAATATGGCTACTCGAATAGTTGAAATTACCAGTATGCATTTGCTGTTTGTTTTTTTTTTTTTTTTGTTATAGGTCTCTGATAAACAAGAAGAACACAGTTTCGATCAAGTTGATAGACTTCGATCAATCCCAGGTTAAATTCAAATCAAGTTAGAATATCGTTTTGTTATCCTTTTAAGCCATTTTGTATCTTCCTATTGTTACCTTTTTAATGTAGGTATATATGAATATAGGCTAATGATCATGTTCATGCTACATCTAATAAGCGCAGAAAACAATTGTAACTCTTGCTTAAGAATGTAATACTCGATTAGCTGTAGCTGACAGGGTAAAATTGCAGCCACTTTCTCAAAATGACTGACATAATTTTAGCTTAAAAATTACTTTAGTATGTGAACATGTTGGTGGGTTATTCACTCGGGGCTAAACTGACATGGTTTATGAATATCTAAAAAGGTACCGATGGCGAAGTTTCACGAAATTCCTCCAAACTCAGTAGGAATACACGTTAGAATTTGCTGCAACTCACTAGACAGTTGCATTGTACAAAAACAACAGGTATGGCAGTAAAATAACCCTTCCCAGGCTCACAGTTGGCACACCGCGCCGTGAATGTAAAATTGCGTTTTGTCGTAGAGCTCATTGCGTTTGAGTGAGAAATGACACCTAATTTTCAACTCGAAAGGTACTGATGTAAAATGTTCACAAAACTCTACAGATGAGGTATGTAGAGCAAGTTTGAAATCTAGATTTTCACTAAAAACCAGGTGCATTTAAGCAAAAAAGACATATTCTGGGAGTTATGAGTTCGTAAAGTCGAGAGTCCGTGTAAATGTCCTATACCTGATTGTGCGCTCTGCGCGGTGCATTTAAGAACGCTCGTTTCCAATGGAGGATGTCACCGCACTTTTTGTAATGGAGTGTGCTCTTTCTATCAAGCATCAAGATAGGTTAGGGGATCCATTTGATATGAGTTACATATCAATTTTAGCTTAGAGTTTGTTCTTCAAAAATCTGTCCTGAATTGAAAGTCGATGTCTTGCGTCTTTTGTTTGTTTGCTGTTGTTTCTTGTGTGTGTGTGTGTGTGTGTGTGTGTGTGTGTGTGTGCGATGCAGGGTCACAACTGTTAAGGCATGACTTTAGTTACCTTGCTTTATGTGTCATTAATGCATAATTTTATACATAAAACAGTAATACAAGCGTAGAATCTAATAGTCGCATATCGCATTTAGGAAAACCGTTTGTATTTTACTCACCACATAATGCATGGACGTGGTGTAGGTGAAACCTTCAGCCGACGAAGTCTTATTAGATTGCAATCTCATAAACGACTCTTGTGAAGACACTCGTGATATCTTTGCGTCAAAAGTTTTGGTGTGATCGAACGTAATCGTGACTTGGACATATATTGTTTTCTACGTTTGAAAATATGGCTACTCAATTATTTAGAATTGTTAGTATACATTTTTTTTTTTTACTTATAGGTAACTGATAAAGAGAAAGAACACAGTTTCGATCAAGTCTATAGACTTTCATCAATTCAAATTCACATTCAAATCAAGTAAAAATATTGGTTCGTCATACTTTTAAGCCGTTTTGTATCTTCCTGATGCTATTTTTTTTTTTAATGCAGGAATGCATGGTGGATGTGTTAATGATTACGTTAATGCTAAATATAATAAGCAAGAATTACAAGTGCAACTCTTGCTTAAGAATTAAATACTCGATTAGTTATCGCTGACAGGGTATAATAAAACCACTTCCTCAAAATGATTTATCTGTTACGTCTATCATGAAAACAGTTGTTATTAATTTGTATTTTCAGAATCCGCTTTGAATGGAATTGTGTTTTATATTTTCTAGTTTCTACGTTGTTTAGAATATTGTTCAAATTAGTATAACTTATACTTTCAGTAAATAACGTACATGTAATTTAACATATTATCAAATATCGGATCTGATTTAAGAAAAGAGAAAGAATGGACTCTCCAATTACAATTATGTGTCTGCTTTCCTAGAACTTGCAAATTCGAAAAAAAAAAACCCGATGTGCATAGATGTTGGAGAGTGCGACACTAAGAGAGAGCAAAAAAAAAGTTGGAAAATAAGATCATCATTGGCGTTATCGTGAGTAAGTTCTCTATGAGGAAATAAAAAAAAAAGAAAATGTTAAAAGGAGGGTTTACGTGGTACTGACGTTTCCTTAACACTGTTAATTTTTATCAAAAAAAGAGGGTACTGTGTTTCAAGCAATAAACATCTGTGTAACTTATCAATATGTACGTGATAAGAGAGCTTTATTTGAAAGTATCACCACAGATTACGGTTAAAATCGGCTAATACCTGAGCGATCTCGATAAAGACCCTTGTGTAGACACTTGTGATATCTTTGCGTCCAAAGTCTCGGTCTGATCAAACGTAATCGTGACTTGGAAATATATTGTTGTTTTTTTGTTTGTTTGTTTTTTTTAGGTGAAATAATATGGCTACTCGAATAGTTGAAATTACCAGTATGCATTTGCTGTTTTTTTTTTTTTTGTTATAGGTCTCTGATAAACAAGAAGATCACAGTTTCGATCAAGTTGATAGACTTCGATCAATTCCAGGTTAAATTCAAATCAAGTTAGAATATCGTTTTGTTATCCTTTTAAGCCATTTTGTATGTTCCTAATGTTACCTTTTTAATGTAGGTATATATGAATATAGGCTAATGATCATGTTCATGCTACATCTAATAAGCGGAGAAAACAATTGTAACTCTTGCTTAAGAATGTAATACTCGATTAGCTGTAGCTGACAGGGTAAAATTGCAGCCACTTTCTCAAAATGACTGACATAATTTTAGCTTAAAAATTACTTTAGTATGTGAACATGTTGGTGGGTTATTCACTCGGGGCTAAACTGACATGGTTTATGAATATTTAAAAAGGTACCGATGGCGAAGTTTCACGAAATTCCTCCAAACTCAGTAGGAATACACGTTAGAATTTGCTGCAACTCAATAGACAGGTGCATTGACAAAAACAACAGGTATGGCAGTAAAATAACCCTTCCCAAATGGCCTTCAGGCTCACAGTTGGCACACCGCGCCGTGAATGTAAAATTGCGTTTTGTCGTAGAGCTCATTGCGTTTGAGTGAGAAATGACACCTAATTTTCAACTCGAAAGGTACTGATGTAAAATGTTCACAAAACTCTACAGATGAGGTATGTAGAGCAAGTTTGAAATCTAGATTTTCATTAAAAACCAGGTGCATTTAAGCAAAAAAGACATTTTCTGGGAGTTATGAGTTCGTAAAGTCGAGAGTCCGTGTAAATGTCCTATACCTGATTGTGCGCTCTGCGCGGTGTATTTAAGTACGCTCGTTTCCAATGGAGGATGTCACCGCACTTTTTATAATGGAGTGTGCTCTTTCTATCAAGCATCAAGATAGGTTAGGGGATCCATTTGATATGAGTTACATATCAATTTTAGCTTAGAGTTTGTTCTTCAAAAGTCTGTCCTAAATTGAAAGTCGATGTCTGGCGTCTTTTGTTTGTTTGCTGTTGTTTCTTGTGTGTGTGTATGTGTGTGTGTGTGTGTGTGTGTGTGCGATGCAGGGTCACAACTGTTAAGGCATGACTTTAGTTACCTTCCTTTATGTATTATTATTGCATAATTTTATACATGAAACAGTAATAGAAGCGTAGAATGTAATAGTCGCATATCGCATTTAGGAAAACCGTTTGTATTTTACTCACCACATAATGCATGGAAGTGGTGTAGGTGAAACCTTCAGCCGAAGAAATCTTATTAGATTGCAATCTCGTAAACGACTCTTGTGTAGACACTCGTGATATCTTTGCGTCAAAAGTTTTGGTGTGATCGAACGTAATCGTGACTTGGACATATATTGTTTTCTACGTTTGAAAATATGGCTACTCAATTATTTAGAATTGTTAGTATACATTTTTGTTTTTTTGGTTTTTTTTTTTACTTATAGGTAACTGATAAAGAGAAAGAACACAGTTTCGATCAAGTCTATAGACTTTAATCAATTCAAATCCACATTCAAATCAAGTAAGAATATTGGTTCGTCATACTTTTAAGCCGTTTTGTATCTTCCTGATGCTATTTTTTTTTTTAATGCAGGAATGCATTGTGGAAGGGTTAATGATCACGTTAATGCTAAATATAATAAGCAAGAATTACAAGTGCAACTCTTGCTTAAGAATTAAATACTCGATTAGTTATCGCTGAGAGGGTATAATAAAACCACTTCCTCAAAATGATTTATCTGTTACGTCTATCATGAAAACAGTTGTTATTAATTTGTATTTTCAGAATCCGCTTTGAATGGAATTGTGTTTTATACTTTCTAGTTTCTACGTTGTTTAGAATATTGTTCAAATTAGTATAACTTATTCTTTCAGAAAATAACGGACATTTAATTTAACATATTATCAAATATCGGATCTGATTTAAGAAAAGAGAAAGAATGGAATCTCCAATTACAATTATGTGTCTGTTTTCCTAAAACTTGCAAATTCGAAAAAAAAAACAACGATGTGCATAGATGTTGGAGAGTGCGACACTAAGAGAGAGCAACAAAAAAAAGTTGAAAAGTAAGATCATCATTGGCGTTATCGTGAGTAAGTTCTCTATGAGGAAATAAAAAAAAAGAAAATGTTAAAAGGAGGGTTTACGTGGTACTGACGTTTCCTTAACACTGTTGATTTTTATCAAAAAAGGAGGGTACTGTGTTTCAAGCAATAAACATCTGTGTAACTTATCAATATGTACGTGAGAAGAGAGCTTTATTTGAAAGTATCACCACAGATTACGGTTAAAATCGGCTAATATCTGAGCGATCTCGATAAAGACCCTTGTGTAGACACTTGTGATATCTTTGCGTCCAAAGTCTCGGTCTGATCAAACGTAATCGTGACTTGGAAATATATTGTTTGCTTGTTTTTTTTTTGTTTTTTTTTTTCGGTGGGATAATATGGCTACTCGAATAGTTGAAATTACCAGTATGCATTTGCTGTTTGTTTTTTTTTTTTTTTTTTTTTGTTATAGGTCTCTGATAAACAAGAAGAACACAGTTTCGATCAAGTTGATAGACTTCGATCAATCCCAGGTTAAATTCAAATCAAGTTAGAATATCGTTTTGTTATCCTTTTAAGCCATTTTGTATCTTCCTAATGTTACCTTTTTAATGTAGGTATATATGAATATAGGCTAATGATCATGTTCATGCTACATCTAATAAGCGCAGAAAACAATTGTAACTCTTGCTTAAGAATGTAATACTCGATTAGCTGTAGCTGACACACGTAAAATTGCAGCTACTTTCTCAAAATGACTGACATAATTTTAGCTTAAAAATTACTTTAGTATGTGAACATGTTGGTGGGTTATTCACTCGGGGCTAAACTGACATGGTTTATGAATATCTAAAAAGGTACCGATGGCGAAGTTTCACGAAATTCCTTCAAACTCAGTAGGAATACACGTTAGAATTTGCTGCAACTCACTAGACAGGTGCATTGTACAAAAACAACAGGTATGGCAGTAAAATAACCCTTCCCAAATGGCCTTCAGGCTCACAGTTGGCACACCGCGCCGTGAATGTAAAATTGCGTTTTGTCGTAGAGCTCATTGCGTTTGAGTGAGAAATGACACCTAATTTTCAACTCGAAAGGTACTGATGTAAAATGTTCACAAAACTCTACAGATGAGGTATGTAGAGCAAGTTTGAAATCTAGATTTTCATTAAAAACCAGGTGCATTTAAGCAAAAAAGACATATTCTGGGAGTTATGAGTTCGTAAAGTCGAGAGTCCGTGTAAATGTCCTATACCTGATTGTGCGCTCTGCGCGGTGCATTTAAGAACGCTCGTTTCCAATGGAGGATGTCACCGCACTTTTTATAATGGAGTGTGCTCTTTCTATCAAGCATCAAGATAGGTTAGGGGATCCATTTGATATGAGTTACATATCAATTTTAGCTTAGAGTTTGTTCTTCAAAAGTCTGTCCTAAATTGAAAGTCGATGTCTGGCGTCTTTTGTTTGTTTGCTGTTGTTTCTTGTGTGTGTGTATGTGTGTGTGTGTGTGTGTGTGTGTGTGCGATGCAGGGTCACAACTGTTAAGGCATGACTTTAGTTACCTTCCTTTATGTATTATTATTGCATAATTTTATACATGAAACAGTAATAGAAGCGTAGAATGTAATAGTCGCATATCGCATTTAGGAAAACCGTTTGTATTTTACTCACCACATAATGCATGGAAGTGGTGTAGGTGAAACCTTCAGCCGAAGAAATCTTATTAGATTGCAATCTCGTAAACGACTCTTGTGTAGACACTCGTGATATCTTTGCGTCAAAAGTTTTGGTGTGATCGAACGTAATCGTGACTTGGACATATATTGTTTTCTACGTTTGAAAATATGGCTACTCAATTATTTAGAATTGTTAGTATACATTTTTTTTTTTTTTTTACTTATAGGTAACTGATAAAGAGAAAGAACACAGTTTCGATCAAGTCTATAGACTTTAATCAATTCAAATCCACATTCAAATCAAGTAAGAATATTGGTTCGTCATACTTTTAAGCCGTTTTGTATCTTCCTGATGCTATTTTTTTTTTTAATGCAGGAATGCATTGCGGAAGTGTTAATGATCACGTTAATGCTAAATATAATAAGCAAGAATTACAAGTGCAACTCTTGCTTAAGAATTAAATACTCGATTAGTTATCGCTGAGAGGGTATAATAAAACCACTTCCTCAAAATGATTTATCTGTTACGTCTATCATGAAAACAGTTGTTATTAATTTGTATTTTCAGAATCCGCTTTGAATGGAATTGTGTTTTATACTTTCTAGTTTCTACGTTGTTTAGAATATTGTTCAAATTAGTATAACTTATTCTTTCAAAAAATAACGGACATTTAATTTAACATATGTGACAGTGCACCTCAAAACGAACATAATGTCGCACACACTGATTTTGCGTGAGGACTGAAAATAAGTGAAATGGGTCAACCTAGCCGAACTTGACTTTTTCATATTTTCTGAAAGAGCGGGTTTTCTTTTGCATTATGCTAAAATTCGATAACATAAAACGGGCAGGAAGGTGTGTTTTTTTAACGGTTTATCTCGAACATTTTTGGTAGAATAGTGTGATTAGGTGTGTCTTTAGAATCCCTTTTTCATTTCTGAAAAACATTGTCCACACTCTTCACTTTCAACTCTAATAACTTTTGAAAGGATAGTGCTACTGCTTTGAAAGTTGGCATTAATGACGGACAGAATGTGTTCATGAGGCATGCTTAATTTCAGATTAATTTGATAATCCCTTCATTGTTGTTACTCTGGTGGTTTACTTCCTGTTTTTTGTCCCATTCATCGCACAGCCAGCACGGTTTGGTAAAGATTAAGCGCTTGAATAGACACTGTACTTCAGAGCCTCTTTTCTCAGTTCACACTTTTCCTGAGTTGGTGCTTTCTTTCCAATGTTTAGATAGGTTAAGAGAGTCCATTTGATTTGAGTTATACATCATTTTAAAGCTTAAAGCCTGCTCTTTCAGAATATGGTCTTAACTAAAAATTCATGTCTGGCGACTTTTTGTTTGTTTCGAGGTGCAGGGTCACATATTATCAAATATCGGATCTGATTTAAGAAAAGAGAAAGAATGGAATCTCCAATTAAAATTATGTGTCTGTTTTCCTAAAACTTGCAAATTCGAAAAAAAAAAAAACGATGTGCATAGATGTTGGAGAGTGCGACACTAAGAGAGAGCAACAAAAAAAGTTGAAAAGTAAGATCATCATTGGCGTTATCGTGAGTAAGTTCTCTATGAGGAAATAAAAAAAAAGAAAATGTTAAAAGGAGGGTTTACGTGGTACTGACGTTTCCTTAACACTGTTGATTTTTATCAAAAAAAGAGGGTACTGTGTTTCAAGCAATAAACATCTGTGTAACTTATCAATATGTACGTGATAAGAGAGCTTTATTTGAAAGTATCACCACAGATTACGGTTAAAATCGGCTAATATCTGAGCGATCTCGATAAAGACCCTTGTGTAGACACTTGTGATATCTTTGCGTCCAAAGTCTCGGTCTGATCAAACGTAATCGTGACTTGGAAATATATTGTTTGTTTGTTTTTTTGTTTTGTTTTTTCGGTGGGATAATATGGCTACTCGAATAGTTGAAATTACCAGTATGCATTTGCTGTTTGTTTTTTGTTTGTTTTTTTTTTGTTATAGGTCTCTGATAAACAAGAAGAACACAGTTTCGATCAAGTTGATAGACTTCGATCAATCCCAGGTTAAATTCAAATCAAGTTAGAATATCGTTTTGTTATCCTTTTAAGCCATTTTGTATCTTCCTAATGTTACCTTTTTAATGTAGGTATATATGAATATAGGCTAATGATCATGTTCATGCTACATCTAATAAGCGCAGAAAACAATTGTAACTCTTGCTTAAGAATGTAATACTCGATTAGCTGTAGCTGACAGGGTAAAATTGCAGCCACTTTCTCAAAATGACTGACATAATTCTAGCTTAAAAATTACTTTAGTATGTGAACATGTTGGTGGGTTATTCACTCGGGGCTAAACTGACATGGTTTATGAATATCTAAAAAGGTACCGATGGCGAAGTTTCACGAAATTCCTCCAAACTCAGTAGGAATACACGTTAGAATTTGCTGCAACTCACTAGACAGGTGCATTGTACAAAAACAACAGGTATGGCAGTAAAATAACCCTTCCCAAATGGCCTTCAGGCTCACAGTTGGCACACCGCGCCGTGAATGTAAAATTGCGTTTTGTCGTAGAGCTCATTGCGTTTGAGTGAGAAATGACACCTAATTTTCAACTCGAAAGGTACTGATGTAAAATGTTCACAAAACTCTACAGATGAGGTATGTAGAGCAAGTTTGAAATCTAGATTTTCACTAAAAACCAGGTGCATTTAAGCAAAAAAGACATATTCTGGGAGTTATGAGTTCGTAAAGTCGAGAGTCCGTGTAAATGTCCTATACCTGATTGTGCGCTCTGCGCGGTGCATTTAAGAACGCTCGTTTCCAATGGAGGATGTCACCGCACTTTTTGTAATGGAGTGTGCTCTTTCTATCAAGCATCAAGATAGGTTAGGGGATCCATTTGATATGAGTTACATATCAATTTTAGCTTAGAGTTTGTTCTTCAAAAATCTGTCCTGAATTGAAAGTCGATGTCTTGCGTCTTTTGTTTGTTTGCTGTTGTTTCTTGTGTGTGTGTGTGTGTGTGTGTGTGTGTGTGTGCGATGCAGGGTCACAACTGTTAAGGCATGACTTTAGTTACCTTGCTTTATGTGTCATTAATGCATAATTTTATACATAAAACAGTAATAGAAGCGTAGAATCTAATAGTCGCATATCGCATTTAGGAAAACCGTTTGTATTTTACTCACCACATAATGCATGGACGTGGTGTAGGTGAAACCTTCAGCCGACGAAGTCTTATTAGATTGCAATCTCATAAACGACTCTTGTGAAGACACTCGTGATATCTTTGCGTCAAAAGTTTTGGTGTGATCGAACGTAATCGTGACTTGGACATATATTGTTTTCTACGTTTGAAAATATGGCTACTCAATTATTTAGAATTGTTAGTATACATTTTTTTTTTTTACTTATAGGTAACTGATAAAGAGAAAGAACACAGTTTCGATCAAGTCTATAGACTTTCATCAATTCAAATTCACATTCAAATCAAGTAAGAATATTGGTTCGTCATACTTTTAAGCCGTTTTGTATCTTCCTGATGCTATTTTTTTTTCAATGCAGGAATGCATGGTGGATGTGTTAATGATCACGTTAATGCTAAATATAATAAGCAAGAATTACAAGTGCAACTCTTGCTTAAGAATTAAATACTCGATTAGTTATCGCTGACAGGGTATAATAAAACCACTTCCTCAAAATGATTTATCTGTTACGTCTATCATGAAAACAGTTGTTATTAATTTGTATTTTCAGAATCCGCTTTGAATGGAATTGTGTTTTATATTTTCTAGTTTCTACGTTGTTTAGAATATTGTTCAAATTAGTATAACTTATACTTTCAGTAAATAACGTACATGTAATTTAACATATTATCAAATATCGGATCTGATTTAAGAAAAGAGAAAGAATGGACTCTCCAATTACAATTATGTGTCTGCTTTCCTAGAACTTGCAAATTCGAAAAAAAAAACCCGATGTGCATAGATGTTGGAGAGTGCGACACTAAGAGAGAGCAAAAAAAAAAAGTTGGAAAATAAGATCAGCATTGGCGTTATCGTGAGTAAGTTCTCTATGAGGAAATAAAAAAAAAGAAAATGTTAAAAGGAGGGTTTACGTGGTACTGACGTTTCCTTAACACTGTTAATTTTTATCAAAAAAAGAGGGTACTGTGTTTCAAGCAATAAACATCTGTGTAACTTATCAATATGTACGTGATAAGAGAGCTTTATTTGAAAGTATCACCACAGATTACGGTTAAAATCGGCTAATACCTGAGCGATCTCGATAAAGACCCTTGTGTAGACACTTGTGATATCTTTGCGTCCAAAGTCTCGGTCTGATCAAACGTAATCGTGACTTGGAAATATATTGTTGTTTTTTTGTTTGTTTGTTTTTTTTAGGTGGGATAATATGGCTACTCGAATAGTTGAAATTACCAGTATGCATTTGCTGTTTTTTTTTTTGTTATAGGTCTCTGATAAACAAGAAGAACACAGTTTCGATCAAGTTGATAGACTTCGATCAATTCCAGGTTAAATTCAAATCAAGTTAGAATATCGTTTTGTTATCCTTTTAAGCCATTTTGTATGTTCCTAATGTTACCTTTTTAATGTAGGTATATATGAATATAGGCTAATGATCATGTTCATGCTACATCTAATAAGCGGAGAAAACAATTGTAACTCTTGCTTAAGAATGTAATACTCGATTAGCTGTAGCTGACAGGGTAAAATTGCAGCCACTTTCTCAAAATGACTGACATAATTTTAGCTTAAAAATTACTTTAGTATGTGAACATGTTGGTGGGTTATTCACTCGGGGCTAAACTGACATGGTTTATGAATATCTAAAAAGGTACCGATGGCGAAGTTTCACGAAATTCCTTCAAACTCAGTAGGAATACACGTTAGAATTTGCTGCAACTCAATAGACAGGTGCATTGACAAAAACAACAGGTATGGCAGTAAAATAACCCTTCCCAAATGGCCTTCAGGCTCACAGTTGGCACACCGCGCCGTGAATGTAAAATTGCGTTTTGTCGTAGAGCTCATTGCGTTTGAGTGAGAAATGACACCTAATTTTCAACTCGAAAGGTACTGATGTAAAATGTTCACAAAACTCTACAGATGAGGTATGTAGAGCAAGTTTGAAATCTAGATTTTCATTAAAAACCAGGTGCATTTAAGCAAAAAAGACATATTCTGGGAGTTATGAGTTCGTAAAGTCGAGAGTCCGTGTAAATGTCCTATACCTGATTGTGCGCTCTGCGCGGTGTATTTAAGTACGCTCGTTTCCAATGGAGGATGTCAACGCACTTTTTATAATGGAGTGTGCTCTTTCTATCAAGCATCAAGATAGGTTAGGGGATCCATTTGATATGAGTTACATATCAATTTTAGCTTAGAGTTTGTTCTTCAAAAGTCTGTCCTAAATTGAAAGTCGATGTCTGGCGTCTTTTGTTTGTTTGCTGTTGTTTCTTGTGTGTGTGTATGTGTGTGTGTGTGTGTGTGTGTGTGCGATGCAGGGTCACAACTGTTAAGGCATGACTTTAGTTACCTTCCTTTATGTATTATTATTGCATAATTTTATACATGAAACAGTAATAGAAGCGTAGAATGTAATAGTCGCATATCGCATTTAGGAAAACCGTTTGTATTTTACTCACCACATAATGCATGGAAGTGGTGTAGGTGAAACCTTCAGCCGAAGAAATCTTATTAGATTGCAATCTCGTAAACGACTCTTGTGTAGACACTCGTGATATCTTTGCGTCAAAAGTTTTGGTGTGATCGAACGTAATCGTGACTTGGACATATATTGTTTTCTACGTTTGAAAATATGGCTACTCAATTATTTAGAATTGTTAGTATACATTTTTGTTTTTTTGGTTTTTTTTTACTTATAGGTAACTGATAAAGAGAAAGAACACAGTTTCGATCAAGTCTATAGACTTTAATCAATTCAAATCCACATTCAAATCAAGTAAGAATATTGGTTCGTCATACTTTTAAGCCGTTTTGTATCTTCCTGATGCTATTTTTTTTTAATGCAGGAATGCATGGTGGATGTGTTAATGATCACGTTAATGCTAAATATAATAAGCAAGAATTACAAGTGCAACTCTTGCTTAAGAATTAAATACTCGATTAGTTATCGCTGACAGGGTATAATAAAACCACTTCCTCAAAATGATTTATCTGTTACGTCTATCATGAAAACAGTTGTTATTTATTTGTATTTTCAGAATCCGCTTTGAATGGAATTGTGTTTTATATTTTCTAGTTTCTACGTTGTTTAGAATATTGTTCAAATTAGTATAACTTATACTTTCAGAAAATAACGTACATGTAATTTAACATATTATCAAATATCGGATCTGATTTAAGAAAAGAGAAAGAATGGACTCTCCAATTACAATTATGTGTCTGCTTTCCTAGAACTTGCAAATTCGAAAAAAAAAAACCGATGTGCATAGATGTTGGAGAGTGCGACACTAAGAGAGAGCAAAAAAAAAAGTTGGAAAATAAGATCAGCATTGGCGTTATCGTGAGTAAGTTCTCTATGAGGAAATAAAAAAAAGAAAATGTTAAAAGGAGGGTTTACGTGGTACTGACGTTTCCTTAACACTGTTAATTTTTATCAAAAAAAGAGGGTACTGTGTTTCAAGCAATAAACATCTGTGTAACTTATCAATATGTACGTGATAAGAGAGCTTTATTTGAAAGTATCACCACAGATTACGGTTAAAATCGGCTAATACCTGAGCGATCTCGATAAAGACCCTTGTGTAGACACTTGTGATATCTTTGCGTCCAAAGTCTCGGTCTGATCAAACGTAATCGTGACTTGGAAATATATTATTGTTTTTTTGTTTGTTTGTTTTTTTTAGGTGGGATAATATGGCTACTCGAATAGTTGAAATTACCAGTATGCATTTGCTGTTTGTTTTTTGTTTGTTTTTTTTTTGTTATAGGTCTCTGATAAACAAGAAGAACACAGTTTCGATCAAGTTGATAGACTTCGATCAATTCCAGGTTAAATTCAAATCAAGTTAGAATATCGTTTTGTTATCCTTTTAAGCCATTTTGTATGTTCCTAATGTTACCTTCTGCAACTCAATAGACAGGTGCATTGACAAAAACAACAGGTATGGCAGTAAAATAACCCTTCCCAAATGGCCTTCAGGCTCACAGTTGGCACACCGCGCCGTGAATGTAAAATTGCGTTTTGTCGTAGAGCTCATTGCGTTTGAGTGAGAAATGACACCTAATTTTCAACTCGAAAGGTACTGATGTAAAATGTTCACAAAACTCTACAGATGAGGTATGTAGAGCAAGTTTGAAATCTAGATTTTCATTAAAAACCAGGTGCATTTAAGCAAAAAAGACATATTCTGGGAGTTATGAGTTCGTAAAGTCGAGAGTCCGTGTAAATGTCCTATACCTGATTGTGCGCTCTGCGCGGTGTATTTAAGTACGCTCGTTTCCAATGGAGGATGTCACCGCACTTTTTATAATGGAGTGTGCTCTTTCTATCAAGCATCAAGATAGGTTAGGGGATCCATTTGATATGAGTTACATATCAATTTTAGCTTAGAGTTTGTTCTTCAAAAGTCTGTCCTAAATTGAAAGTCGATGTCTGGCGTCTTTTGTTTGTTTGCTGTTGTTTCTTGTGTGTGTGTATGTGTGTGTGTGTGTGTGTGTGTGTGTGTGCGATGCAGGGTCACAACTGTTAAGGCATGACTTTAGTTACCTTCCTTTATGTATTATTATTGCATAATTTTATACATGAAACAGTAATAGAAGCGTAGAATGTAATAGTCGCATATCGCATTTAGGAAAACCGTTTGTATTTTACTCACCACATAATGCATGGAAGTGGTGTAGGTGAAACCTTCAGCCGAAGAAATCTTATTAGATTGCAATCTCGTAAACGACTCTTGTGTAGACACTCGTGATATCTTTGCGTCAAAAGTTTTGGTGTGATCGAACGTAATCGTGACTTGGACATATATTGTTTTCTACGTTTGAAAATATGGCTACTCAATTATTTAGAATTGTTAGTATACATTTTTGTTTTTTTGGTTTTTTTTTACTTATAGGTAACTGATAAAGAGAAAGAACACAGTTTCGATCAAGTCTATAGACTTTAATCAATTCAAATCCACATTCAAATCAAGTAAGAATATTGGTTCGTCATTCTTTTAAGCCGTTTTGTATCTTCCTGATGCTATTTTTTTTTAATGCAGGAATGCATGGTGGATGTGTTAATGATCACGTTAATGCTAAATATAATAAGCAAGAATTACAAGTGCAACTCTTGCTTAAGAATTAAATACTCGATTAGTTATCGCTGACAGGGTATAATAAAACCACTTCCTCAAAATGATTTATCTGTTACGTCTATCATGAAAACAGTTGTTATTTATTTGTATTTTCAGAATCCGCTTTGAATGGAATTGTGTTTTATATTTTCTAGTTTCTACGTTGTTTAGAATATTGTTCAAATTAGTATAACTTATACTTTCAGAAAATAACGTACATGTAATTTAACATATTATCAAATATCGGATCTGATTTAAGAAAAGAGAAAGAATGGACTCTCCAATTACAATTATGTGTCTGCTTTCCTAGAACTTGCAAATTCGAAAAAAAAAACCGATGTGCATAGATGTTGGAGAGTGCGACACTAAGAGAGAGCAAAAAAAAAGTTGGAAAATAAGATCAGCATTGGCGTTATCGTGAGTAAGTTCTCTATGAGGAAATACAAAAAAGAAAATGTTAAAAGGAGGGTTTACGTGGTACTGACGTTTCCTTAACACTGTTAATTTTTATCAAAAAAAGAGGGTACTGTGTTTCAAGCAATAAACATCTGTGTAACTTATCAATATGTACGTGATAAGAGAGCTTTATTTGAAAGTATCACCACAGATTACGGTTAAAATCGGCTAATACCTGAGCGATCTCGATAAAGACCCTTGTGTAGACACTTGTGATATCTTTGCGTCCAAAGTCTCGGTCTGATCAAACGTAATCGTGACTTGGAAATATATTATTGTTTTTTTGTTTGTTTGTTTTTTTTAGGTGGGATAATATGG
The DNA here is from genome assembly GCF_964275005.1 of Diadema setosum. Classification (NCBI taxonomy): domain Eukaryota; kingdom Metazoa; phylum Echinodermata; class Echinoidea; order Diadematoida; family Diadematidae; genus Diadema; species Diadema setosum. The sequence continues at coordinate 934,444 of NC_092694.1, read as the reverse complement.
CTACTCGAATAGTTGAAATTACCAGTATGCATTTGCTGTTTTTTTTTTTTTTTTTTTTTGTTATAGGTCTCTGATAAACAAGAAGAACACAGTTTCGATCAAGTTGATAGACTTCGATCAATTCCAGGTTAAATTCAAATCAAGTTAGAATATCGTTTTGTTATCCTTTTAAGCCATTTTGTATGTTCCTAATGTTACCTTTTTAATGTAGGTATATATGAATATAGGCTAATGATCATGTTCATGCTACATCTAATAAGCGGAGAAAACAATTGTAACTCTTGCTTAAGAATGTAATACTCGATTAGCTGTAGCTGACAGGGTAAAATTGCAGCCACTTTCTCAAAATGACTGACATAATTTTAGCTTAAAAATTACTTTAGTATGTGAACATGTTGGTGGGTTATTCACTCGGGGCTAAACTGACATGGTTTATGAATATCTAAAAAGGTACCGATGGCGAAGTTTCACGAAATTCCTCCAAACTCAGTAGGAATACACGTTAGAATTTGCTGCAACTCAATAGACAGGTGCATTGACAAAAACAACAGGTATGGCAGTAAAATAACCCTTCCCAAATGGCCTTCAGGCTCACAGTTGGCACACCGCGCCGTGAATGTAAAATTGCGTTTTGTCGTAGAGCTCATTGCGTTTGAGTGAGAAATGACACCTAATTTTCAACTCGAAAGGTACTGATGTAAAATGTTCACAAAACTCTACAGATGAGGTATGTAGAGCAAGTTTGAAATCTAGATTTTCATTAAAAACCAGGTGCATTTAAGCAAAAAAGACATATTCTGGGAGTTATGAGTTCGTAAAGTCGAGAGTCCGTGTAAATGTCCTATACCTGATTGTGCGCTCTGCGCGGTGTATTTAAGTACGCTCGTTTCCAATGGAGGATGTCACCGCACTTTTTATAATGGAGTGTGCTCTTTCTATCAAGCATCAAGATAGGTTAGGGGATCCATTTGATATGAGTTACATATCAATTTTAGCTTAGAGTTTGTTCTTCAAAAGTCTGTCCTAAATTGAAAGTCGATGTCTGGCGTCTTTTGTTTGTTTGCTGTTGTTTCTTGTGTGTGTGTATGTGTGTGTGTGTGTGTGTGTGTGTGTGTGTGTGTGCGATGCAGGGTCACAACTGTTAAGGCATGACTTTAGTTACCTTCCTTTATGTATTATTATTGCATAATTTTATACATGAAGCAGTAATAGAAGCGTAGAATGTAATAGTCGCATATCGCATTTAGGAAAACCGTTTGTATTTTACTCACCACATAATGCATGGAAGTGGTGTAGGTGAAACCTTCAGCCGAAGAAATCTTATTAGATTGCAATCTCGTAAACGACTCTTGTGTAGACACTCGTGATATCTTTGCGTCAAAAGTTTTGGTGTGATCGAACGTAATCGTGACTTGGACATATATTGTTTTCTACGTTTGAAAATATGGCTACTCAATTATTTAGAATTGTTAGTATACATTTTTGTTTTTTGGTTTTTTTTTTACTTATAGGTAACTGATAAAGAGAAAGAACACAGTTTCGATCAAGTCTATAGACTTTAATCAATTCAAATCCACATTCAAATCAAGTAAGAATATTGGTTCGTCATACTTTTAAGCCGTTTTGTATCTTCCTGATGCTATTTTTTTTTTTAATGCAGGAATGCATTGTGGAAGTGTTAATGATCACGTTAATGCTAAATATAATAAGCAAGAATTACAAGTGCAACTCTTGCTTAAGAATTAAATACTCGATTAGTTATCGCTGAGAGGGTATAATAAAACCACTTCCTCAAAATGATTTATCTGTTACGTCTATCATGAAAACAGTTGTTATTAATTTGTATTTTCAGAATCCGCTTTGAATGGAATTGTGTTTTATACTTTCTAGTTTCTACGTTGTTTAGAATATTGTTCAAATTAGTATAACTTATTCTTTCAGAAAATAACGGACATTTAATTTAACATATTATCAAATATCGGATCTGATTTAAGAAAAGAGAAAGAATGGAATCTCCAATTACAATTATGTGTCTGTTTTCCTAAAACTTGCAAATTCGAAAAAAAAAAACGATGTGCATAGATGTTGGAGAGTGCGACACTAAGAGAGAGCAACAAAAAAAAGTTGAAAAGTAAGATCATCATTGGCGTTATCGTGAGTAAGTTCTCTATGAGGAAATAAAAAAAAAGAAAATGTTAAAAGGAGGGTTTACGTGGTACTGACGTTTCCTTAACACTGTTGATTTTTATCAAAAAAAGAGGGTACTGTGTTTCAAGCAATAAACATCTGTGTAACTTATCAATATGTACGTGAGAAGAGAGCTTTATTTGAAAGTATCACCACAGATTACGGTTAAAATCGGCTAATATCTGAGCGATCTCGATAAAGACCCTTGTGTAGACACTTGTGATATCTTTGCGTCCAAAGTCTCGGTCTGATCAAACGTAATCGTGACTTGGAAATATATTGTTTGTTTGTTTTTTTTTGTTTTGTTTTTTCGGTGGGATAATATGGCTACTCGAATAGTTGAAATTACCAGTATGCATTTGCTGTTTGTTTTTTGTTTGTTTTTTTTTTGTTATAGGTCTCTGATAAACAAGAAGAACACAGTTTCGATCAAGTTGATAGACTTCGATCAATCCCAGGTTAAATTCAAATCAAGTTAGAATATCGTTTTGTTATCCTTTTAAGCCATTTTGTATCTTCCTAATGTTACCTTTTTAATGTAGGTATATATGAATATAGGCTAATGATCATGTTCATGCTACATCTAATAAGCGCAGAAAACAATTGTAACTCTTGCTTAAGAATGTAATACTCGATTAGCTGTAGCTGACACACGTAAAATTGCAGCCACTTTCTCAAAATGACTGACATAATTTTAGCTTAAAAATTACTTTAGTATGTGAACATGTTGGTGGGTTATTCACTCGGGGCTAAACTGACATGGTTTATGAATATCTAAAAAGGTACCGTGGCGAAGTTTCACGAAATTCCTTCAAACTCAGTAGGAATACACGTTAGAATTTGCTGCAACTCACTAGACAGGTGCATTGTACAAAAACAACAGGTATGGCAGTAAAATAACCCTTCCCAAATGGCCTTCAGGCTCACAGTTGGCACACCGCGCCGTGAATGTAAAATTGCGTTTTGTCGTAGAGCTCATTGCGTTTGAGTGAGAAATGACACCTAATTTTCAACTCGAAAGGTACTGATGTAAAATGTTCACAAAACTCTACAAATGAGGTATGTAGAGCAAGTTTGAAATCTAGATTTTCATTAAAAACCAGGTGCATTTAAGCAAAAAAGACATATTCTGGGAGTTATGAGTTCGTAAAGTCGAGAGTCCGTGTAAATGTCCTATACCTGATTGTGCGCTCTGCGCGGTGCATTTAAGAACGCTCGTTTCCAATGGAGGATGTCACCGCACTTTTTATAATGGAGTGTGCTCTTTCTATCAAGCATCAAGATAGGTTAGGGGATCCATTTGATATGAGTTACATATCAATTTTAGCTTAGAGTTTGTTCTTCAAAAGTCTGTCCTAAATTGAAAGTCGATGTCTGGCGTCTTTTGTTTGTTTGCTGTTGTTTCTTGTGTGTGTGTATGTGTGTGTGTGTGTGTGTGTGTGTGTGCGATGCAGGGTCACAACTGTTAAGGCATGACTTTAGTTACCTTCCTTTATGTATTATTATTGCATAATTTTATACATGAAACAGTAATAGAAGCGTAGAATGTAATAGTCGCATATCGCATTTAGGAAAACCGTTTGTATTTTACTCACCACATAATGCATGGAAGTGGTGTAGGTGAAACCTTCAGCCGAAGAAATCTTATTAGATTGCAATCTCGTAAACGACTCTTGTGTAGACACTCGTGATATCTTTGCGTCAAAAGCTTTGGTGTGATCGAACGTAATCGTGACTTGGACATATATTGTTTTCTACGTTTGAAAATATGGCTACTCAATTATTTAGAATTGTTAGTATACATTTTTTTTTGTTTTTTTTTTTTACTTATAGGTAACTGATAAAGAGAAAGAACACAGTTTCGATCAAGTCTATAGACTTTAATCAATTCAAATCCACATTCAAATCAAGTAAGAATATTGGTTCGTCATACTTTTAAGCCGTTTTGTATCTTCCTGATGCTATTTTTTTTTTTAATGCAGGAATGCATTGCGGAAGTGTTAATGATCACGTTAATGCTAAATATAATAAGCAAGAATTACAAGTGCAACTCTTGCTTAAGAATTAAATACTCGATTAGTTATCGCTGAGAGGGTATAATAAAACCACTTCCTCAAAATGATTTATCTGTTACGTCTATCATGAAAACAGTTGTTATTAATTTGTATTTTCAGAATCCGCTTTGAATGGAATTGTGTTTTATACTTTCTAGTTTCTACGTTGTTTAGAATATTGTTCAAATTAGTATAACTTATTCTTTCAGAAAATAACGGACATTTAATTTAACATATGTGACAGTGCACCTCAAAACGAACATAATGTCGCACACACTGATTTTGCGTGAGGACTGAAAATAAGTGAAATGGGTCAACCTAGCCGAACTTGACTTTTTCATATTTTCTGAAAGAGCGGGTTTTCTTTTGCATTATGCTAAAATTCGATAACATAAAACGGGCAGGAAGGTGTGTTTTTTTAACGGTTTATCTCGAACATTTTTGGTAGAATAGTGTGATTAGGTGTGTCTTTAGAATCCCTTTTTCATTTCTGAAAAACATTGTCCACACTCTTCACTTTCAACTCTAATAACTTTTGAAAGGATAGTGCTACTGCTTTGAAAGTTGGCATTAATGACGGACAGAATGTGTTCATGAGGCATGCTTAATTTCAGATTAATTTGATAATCCCTTCATTGTTGTTACTCTGGTGGTTTACTTCCTGTTTTTTGTCCCATTCATCGCACAGCCAGCACGGTTTGGTAAAGATTAAGCGCTTGAATAGACACTGTACTTCAGAGCCTCTTTTCTCAGTTCACACTTTTCCTGAGTTGGTGCTTTCTTTCCAATGTTTAGATAGGTTAAGAGAGTCCATTTGATTTGAGTTATACATCATTTTAAAGCTTAAAGCCTGCTCTTTCAGAATATGGTCTTAACTAAAAATTCATGTCTGGCGACTTTTTGTTTGTTTCGAGGTGCAGGGTCACATATTATCAAATATCGGATCTGATTTAAGAAAAGAGAAAGAATGGAATCTCCAATTAAAATTATGTGTCTGTTTTCCTAAAACTTGCAAATTCGAAAAAAAAAAAACGATGTGCATAGATGTTGGAGAGTGCGACACTAAGAGAGAGCAACAAAAAAAGTTGAAAAGTAAGATCATCATTGGCGTTATCGTGAGTAAGTTCTCTATGAGGAAATAAAAAAAAAGAAAATGTTAAAAGGAGGGTTTACGTGGTACTGACGTTTCCTTAACACTGTTGATTTTTATCAAAAAAAGAGGGTACTGTGTTTCAAGCAATAAACATCTGTGTAACTTATCAATATGTACGTGATAAGAGAGCTTTATTTGAAAGTATCACCACAGATTACGGTTAAAATCGGCTAATATCTGAGCGATCTCGATAAAGACCCTTGTGTAGACACTTGTGATATCTTTGCGTCCAAAGTCTCGGTCTGATCAAACGTAATCGTGACTTGGAAATATATTGTTTGTTTGTTTTTTTGTTTTGTTTTTTCGGTGGGATAATATGGCTACTCGAATAGTTGAAATTACCAGTATGCATTTGCTGTTTGTTTTTTGTTTGTTTTTTTTTTGTTATAGGTCTCTGATAAACAAGAAGAACACAGTTTCGATCAAGTTGATAGACTTCGATCAATCCCAGGTTAAATTCAAATCAAGTTAGAATATCGTTTTGTTATCCTTTTAAGCCATTTTGTATCTTCCTAATGTTACCTTTTTAATGTAGGTATATATGAATATAGGCTAATGATCATGTTCATGCTACATCTAATAAGCGCAGAAAACAATTGTAACTCTTGCTTAAGAATGTAATACTCGATTAGCTGTAGCTGACACACGTAAAATTGCAGCCACTTTCTCAAAATGACTGACATAATTTTAGCTTAAAAATTACTTTAGTATGTGAACATGTTGGTGGGTTATTCACTCGGGGCTAAACTGACATGGTTTATGAATATCTAAAAAGGTACCGTGGCGAAGTTTCACGAAATTCCTTCAAACTCAGTAGGAATACACGTTAGAATTTGCTGCAACTCACTAGACAGGTGCATTGTACAAAAACAACAGGTATGGCAGTAAAATAACCCTTCCCAAATGGCCTTCAGGCTCACAGTTGGCACACCGCGCCGTGAATGTAAAATTGCGTTTTGTCGTAGAGCTCATTGCGTTTGAGTGAGAAATGACACCTAATTTTCAACTCGAAAGGTACTGATGTAAAATGTTCACAAAACTCTACAGATGAGGTATGTAGAGCAAGTTTGAAATCTAGATTTTCACTAAAAACCAGGTGCATTTAAGCAAAAAAGACATATTCTGGGAGTTATGAGTTCGTAAAGTCGAGAGTCCGTGTAAATGTCCTATACCTGATTGTGCGCTCTGCGCGGTGCATTTAAGAACGCTCGTTTCCAATGGAGGGTGTCACCGCACTTTTTGTAATGGAGTGTGCTCTTTCTATCAAGCATCAAGATAGGTTAGGGGATCCATTTGATATGAGTTACATATCAATTTTAGCTTAGAGTTTGTTCTTCAAAAATCTGTCCTGAATTGAAAGTCGATGTCTTGCGTCTTTTGTTTGTTTGCTGTTGTTTCTTGTGTGTGTGTGTGTGTGTGTGTGTGTGTGTGTGTGTGCGATGCAGGGTCACAACTGTTAAGGCATGACTTTAGTTACCTTGCTTTATGTGTCATTAATGCATAATTTTATACATAAAACAGTAATAGAAGCGTAGAATCTAATAGTCGCATATCGCATTTAGGAAAACCGTTTGTATTTTACTCACCACATAATGCATGGACGTGGTGTAGGTGAAACCTTCAGCCGACGAAGTCTTATTAGATTGCAATCTCATAAACGACTCTTGTGAAGACACTCGTGATATCTTTGCGTCAAAAGTTTTGGTGTGATCGAACGTAATCGTGACTTGGACATATATTGTTTTCTACGTTTGAAAATATGGCTACTCAATTATTTAGAATTGTTAGTATACATTTTTTTTTTTACTTATAGGTAACTGATAAAGAGAAAGAACACAGTTTCGATCAAGTCTATAGACTTTCATCAATTCAAATTCACATTCAAATCAAGTAAGAATATTGGTTCGTCATACTTTTAAGCCGTTTTGTATCTTCCTGATGCTATTTTTTTTTTAATGCAGGAATGCATGGTGGATGTGTTAATGATCACGTTAATGCTAAATATAATAAGCAAGAATTACAAGTGCAACTCTTGCTTAAGAATTAAATACTCGATTAGTTATCGCTGACAGGGTATAATAAAACCACTTCCTCAAAATGATTTATCTGTTACGTCTATCATGAAAACAGTTGTTATTAATTTGTATTTTCAGAATCCGCTTTGAATGGAATTGTGTTTTATATTTTCTAGTTTCTACGTTGTTTAGAATATTGTTCAAATTAGTATAACTTATACTTTCAGTAAATAACGTACATGTAATTTAACATATTATCAAATATCGGATCTGATTTAAGAAAAGAGAAAGAATGGACTCTCCAATTACAATTATGCGTCTGCTTTCCTAGAACTTGCAAATTCGAAAAAAAAAACCCGATGTGCATAGATGTTGGAGAGTGCGACACTAAGAGAGAGCAAAAAAAAAAGTTGGAAAATAAGATCAGCATTGGCGTTATCGTGAGTAAGTTCTCTATGAGGAAATAAAAAAAAGAAAATGTTAAAAGGAGGGTTTACGTGGTACTGACGTTTCCTTAACACTGTTAATTTTTATCAAAAAAAGAGGGTACTGTGTTTCAAGCAATAAACATCTGTGTAACTTATCAATATGTACGTGATAAGAGAGCTTTATTTGAAAGTATCACCACAGATTACGGTTAAAATCGGCTAATACCTGAGCGATCTCGATAAAGACCCTTGTGTAGACACTTGTGATATCTTTGCGTCCAAAGTCTCGGTCTGATCAAACGTAATCGTGACTTGGAAATATATTGTTGTTTTTTTGTTTGTTTGTTTTTTTTTTTAGGTGGGATAATATGGCTACTCGAATAGTTGAAATTACCAGTATGCATTTGCTGTTTTTTTTTGTTATAGGTCTCTGATAAACAAGAAGAACACAGTTTCGATCAAGTTGATAGACTTCGATCAATTCCAGGTTAAATTCAAATCAAGTTAGAATATCGTTTTGTTATCCTTTTAAGCCATTTTGTATGTTCCTAATGTTACCTTTTTAATGTAGGTATATATGAATATAGGCTAATGATCATGTTCATGCTACATCTAATAAGCGGAGAAAACAATTGTAACTCTTGCTTGAGAATGTAATACTCGATTAGCTGTAGCTGACAGGGTAAAATTGCAGCCACTTTCTCAAAATGACTGACATAATTTTAGCTTAAAAATTACTTTAGTATGTGAACATGTTGGTGGGTTATTCACTCGGGGCTAAACTGACATGGTTTATGAATATCTAAAAAGGTACCGATGGCGAAGTTTCACGAAATTCCTCCAAACTCAGTAGGAATACACGTTAGAATTTGCTGCAACTCAATAGACAGGTGCATTGACAAAAACAACAGGTATGGCAGTAAAATAACCCTTCCCAAATGGCCTTCAGGCTCACAGTTGGCACACCGCGCCGTGAATGTAAAATTGCGTTTTGTCGTAGAGCTCATTGCGTTTGAGTGAGAAATGACACCTAATTTTCAACTCGAAAGGTACTGATGTAAAATGTTCACAAAACTCTACAGATGAGGTATGTAGAGCAAGTTTGAAATCTAGATTTTCATTAAAAACCAGGTGCATTTAAGCAAAAAAGACATATTCTGGGAGTTATGAGTTCGTAAAGTCGAGAGTCCGTGTAAATGTCCTATACCTGATTGTGCGCTCTGCGCGGTGTATTTAAGTACGCTCGTTTCCAATGGAGGATGTCAACGCACTTTTTATAATGGAGTGTGCTCTTTCTATCAAGCATCAAGATAGGTTAGGGGATCCATTTGATATGAGTTACATATCAATTTTAGCTTAGAGTTTGTTCTTCAAAAGTCTGTCCTAAATTGAAAGTCGATGTCTGGCGTCTTTTGTTTGTTTGCTGTTGTTTCTTGTGTGTGTGTATGTGTGTGTGTGTGTGTGTGTGTGTGTGTGCGATGCAGGGTCACAACTGTTAAGGCATGACTTTAGTTACCTTCCTTTATGTATTATTATTGCATAATTTTATACATGAAACAGTAATAGAAGCGTAGAATGTAATAGTCGCATATCGCATTTAGGAAAACCGTTTGTATTTTACTCACCACATAATGCATGGAAGTGGTGTAGGTGAAACCTTCAGCCGAAGAAATCTTATTAGATTGCAATCTCGTAAACGACTCTTGTGTAGACACTCGTGATATCTTTGCGTCAAAAGTTTTGGTGTGATCGAACGTAATCGTGACTTGGACATATATTGTTTTCTACGTTTGAAAATATGGCTACTCAATTATTTAGAATTGTTAGTATACATTTTTGTTTTTTTGGTTTTTTTTTACTTATAGGTAACTGATAAAGAGAAAGAACACAGTTTCGATCAAGTCTATAGACTTTAATCAATTCAAATCCACATTCAAATCAAGTAAGAATATTGGTTCGTCATACTTTTAAGCCGTTTTGTATCTTCCTGATGCTATTTTTTTTTAATGCAGGAATGCATGGTGGATGTGTTAATGATCACGTTAATGCTAAATATAATAAGCAAGAATTACAAGTGCAACTCTTGCTTAAGAATTAAATACTCGATTAGTTATCGCTGACAGGGTATAATAAAACCACTTCCTCAAAATGATTTATCTGTTACGTCTATCATGAAAACAGTTGTTATTTATTTGTATTTTCAGAATCCGCTTTGAATGGAATTGTGTTTTATATTTTCTAGTTTCTACGTTGTTTAGAATATTGTTCAAATTAGTATAACTTATACTTTCAGAAAATAACGTACATGTAATTTAACATATTATCAAATATCGGATCTGATTTAAGAAAAGAGAAAGAATGGACTCTCCAATTACAATTATGTGTCTGCTTTCCTAGAACTTGCAAATTCGAAAAAAAAAACCGATGTGCATAGATGTTGGAGAGTGCGACACTAAGAGAGAGCAAAAAAAAAAGTTGGAAAATAAGATCAGCATTGGCGTTATCGTGAGTAAGTTCTCTATGAGGAAATAAAAAAAAGAAAATGTTAAAAGGAGGGTTTACGTGGTACTGACGTTTCCTTAACACTGTTAATTTTTATCAAAAAAAGAGGGTACTGTGTTTCAAGCAATAAACATCTGTGTAACTTATCAATATGTACGTGATAAGAGAGCTTTATTTGAAAGTATCACCACAGATTACGGTTAAAATCGGCTAATACCTGAGCGATCTCGATAAAGACCCTTGTGTAGACACTTGTGATATCTTTGCGTCCAAAGTCTCGGTCTGATCAAACGTAATCGTGACTTGGAAATATATTATTGTTTTTTTGTTTGTTTGTTTTTTTAGGTGGGATAATATGGCTACTCGAATAGTTGAAATTACCAGTATGCATTTGCTGTTTTTTTTTTTTTTTTGTTATAGGTCTCTGATAAACAAGAAGAACACAGTTTCGATCAAGTTGATAGACTTCGATCAATTCCAGGTTAAATTCAAATCAAGTTAGAATATCGTTTTGTTATCCTTTTAAGCCATTTTGTATGTTCCTAATGTTACCTTTTTAATGTAGGTATATATGAATATAGGCTAATGATCATGTTCATGCTACATCTAATAAGCGGAGAAAACAATTGTAACTCTTGCTTAAGAATGTAATACTCGATTAGCTGTAGCTGACAGGGTAAAATTGCAGCCACTTTCTCAAAATGACTGACATAATTTTAGCTTAAAAATTACTTTAGTATGTGAACATGTTGGTGGGTTATTCACTCGGGGCTAAACTGACATGGTTTATGAATATCTAAAAAGGTACCGATGGCGAAGTTTCACGAAATTCCTCCAAACTCAGTAGGAATACACGTTAGAATTTGCTGCAACTCAATAGACAGGTGCATTGACAAAAACAACAGGTATGGCAGTAAAATAACCCTTCCCAAATGGCCTTCAGGCTCACAGTTGGCACACCGCGCCGTGAATGTAAAATTGCGTTTTGTCGTAGAGCTCATTGCGTTTGAGTGAGAAATGACACCTAATTTTCAACTCGAAAGGTACTGATGTAAAATGTTCACAAAACTCTACAGATGAGGTATGTAGAGCAAGTTTGAAATCTAGATTTTCATTAAAAACCAGGTGCATTTAAGCAAAAAAGACATATTCTGGGAGTAATGAGTTCGTAAAGTCGAGAGTCCGTGTAAATGTCCTATACCTGATTGTGCGCTCTGCGCGGTGTATTTAAGTACGCTCGTTTCCAATGGAGGATGTCAACGCACTTTTTATAATGGAGTGTGCTCTTTCTATCAAGCATCAAGATAGGTTAGGGGATCCATTTGATATGAGTTACATATCAATTTTAGCTTAGAGTTTGTTCTTCAAAAGTCTGTCCTAAATTGAAAGTCGATGTCTGGCGTCTTTTGTTTGTTTGCTGTTGTTTCTTGTGTGTGTGTATGTGTGTGTGTGTGTGTGTGTGTGTGTGTGCGATGCAGGGTCACAACTGTTAAGGCATGACTTTAGTTACCTTCCTTTATGTATTATTATTGCATAATTTTATACATGAAACAGTAATAGAAGCGTAGAATGTAATAGTCGCATATCGCATTTAGGAAAACCGTTTGTATTTTACTCACCACATAATGCATGGAAGTGGTGTAGGTGAAACCTTCAGCCGAAGAAATCTTATTAGATTGCAATCTCGTAAACGACTCTTGTGTAGACACTCGTGATATCTTTGCGTCAAAAGTTTTGGTGTGATCGAACGTAATCGTGACTTGGACATATATTGTTTTCTACGTTTGAAAATATGGCTACTCAATTATTTAGAATTGTTAGTATACATTTTTGTTTTTTTGGTTTTTTTTTTACTTATAGGTAACTGATAAAGAGAAAGAACACAGTTTCGATCAAGTCTATAGACTTTAATCAATTCAAATCCACATTCAAATCAAGTAAGAATATTGGTTCGTCATACTTTTAAGCCGTTTTGTATCTTCCTGATGCTATTTTTTTTTTTAATGCAGGAATGCATTGTGGAAGTGTTAATGATCACGTTAATGCTAAATATAATAAGCAAGAATTACAAGTGCAACTCTTGCTTAAGAATTAAATACTCGATTAGTTATCGCTGAGAGGGTATAATAAAACCACTTCCTCAAAATGATTTATCTGTTACGTCTATCATGAAAACAGTTGTTATTAATTTGTATTTTCAGAATCCGCTTTGAATGGAATTGTGTTTTATACTTTCTAGTTTCTACGTTGTTTAGAATATTGTTCAAATTAGTATAACTTATTCTTTCAGAAAATAACGGACATTTAATTTAACATATTATCAAATATCGGATCTGATTTAAGAAAAGAGAAAGAATGGAATCTCCAATTACAATTATGTGTCTGTTTTCCTAAAACTTGCAAATTCGAAAAAAAAAAAAACGATGTGCATAGATGTTGGAGAGTGCGACACTAAGAGAGAGCAACAAAAAAAAGTTGAAAAGTAAGATCATCATTGGCGTTATCGTGAGTAAGTTCTCTATGAGGAAATAAAAAAAAAGAAAATGTTAAAAGGAGGGTTTACGTGGTACTGACGTTTCCTTAACACTGTTGATTTTTATCAAAAAAAGAGGGTACTGTGTTTCAAGCAATAAACATCTGTGTAACTTATCAATATGTACGTGAGAAGAGAGCTTTATTTGAAAGTATCACCACAGATTACGGTTAAAATCGGCTAATATCTGAGCGATCTCGATAAAGACCCTTGTGTAGACACTTGTGATATCTTTGCGTCCAAAGTCTCGGTCTGATCAAACGTAATCGTGACTTGGAAATATATTGTTTGTTTGTTTTTTTTTGTTTTGTTTTTTCGGTGGGATAATATGGCTACTCGAATAGTTGAAATTACCAGTATGCATTTGCTGTTTGTTTTTTGTTTGTTTTTTTTTTTTGTTATAGGTCTCTGATAAACAAGAAGAACACAGTTTCGATCAAGTTGATAGACTTCGATCAATCCCAGGTTAAATTCAAATCAAGTTAGAATATCGTTTTGTTATCCTTTTAAGCCATTTTGTATCTTCCTAATGTTACCTTTTTAATGTAGGTATATATGAATATAGGCTAATGATCATGTTCATGCTACATCTAATAAGCGCAGAAAACAATTGTAACTCTTGCTTAAGAATGTAATACTCGATTAGCTGTAGCTGACACACGTAAAATTGCAGCCACTTTCTCAAAATGACTGACATAATTTTAGCTTAAAAATTACTTTAGTATGTGAACATGTTGGTGGGTTATTCACTCGGGGCTAAACTGACATGGTTTATGAATATCTAAAAAGGTACCGATGGCGAAGTTTCACGAAATTCCTTCAAACTCAGTAGGAATACACGTTAGAATTTGCTGCAACTCACTAGACAGGTGCATTGTACAAAAACAACAGGTATGGCAGTAAAATAACCCTTCCCAAATGGCCTTCAGGCTCACAGTTGGCACACCGCGCCGTGAATGTAAAATTGCGTTTTGTCGTAGAGCTCATTGCGTTTGAGTGAGAAATGACACCTAATTTTCAACTCGAAAGGTACTGATGTAAAATGTTCACAAAACTCTACAAATGAGGTATGTAGAGCAAGTTTGAAATCTAGATTTTCATTAAAAACCAGGTGCATTTAAGCAAAAAAGACATATTCTGGGAGTTATGAGTTCGTAAAGTCGAGAGTCCGTGTAAATGTCCTATACCTGATTGTGCGCTCTGCGCGGTGCATTTAAGAACGCTCGTTTCCAATGGAGGATGTCACCGCACTTTTTATAATGGAGTGTGCTCTTTCTATCAAGCATCAAGATAGGTTAGGGGATCCATTTGATATGAGTTACATATCAATTTTAGCTTAGAGTTTGTTCTTCAAAAGTCTGTCCTAAATTGAAAGTCGATGTCTGGCGTCTTTTGTTTGTTTGCTGTTGTTTCTTGTGTGTGTGTATGTGTGTGTGTGTGTGTGTGTGTGTGCGATGCAGGGTCACAACTGTTAAGGCATGACTTTAGTTACCTTCCTTTATGTATTATTATTGCATAATTTTATACATGAAACAGTAATAGAAGCGTAGAATGTAATAGTCGCATATCGCATTTAGGAAAACCGTTTGTATTTTACTCACCACATAATGCATGGAAGTGGTGTAGGTGAAACCTTCAGCCGAAGAAATCTTATTAGATTGCAATCTCGTAAACGACTCTTGTGTAGACACTCGTGATATCTTTGCGTCAAAAGTTTTGGTGTGATCGAACGTAATCGTGACTTGGACATATATTGTTTTCTACGTTTGAAAATATGGCTACTCAATTATTTAGAATTGTTAGTATACATTTTTGTTTTTTTTGGTTTTTTTTTACTTATAGGTAACTGATAAAGAGAAAGAACACAGTTTCGATCAAGTCTATAGACTTTAATCAATTCAAATCCACATTCAAATCAAGTAAGAATATTGGTTCGTCATACTTTTAAGCCGTTTTGTATCTTCCTGATGCTATTTTTTTTTAATGCAGGAATGCATGGTGGATGTGTTAATGATCACGTTAATGCTAAATATAATAAGCAAGAATTACAAGTGCAACTCTTGCTTAAGAATTAAATACTCGATTAGTTATCGCTGACAGGGTATAATAAAACCACTTCCTCAAAATGATTTATCTGTTACGTCTATCATGAAAACAGTTGTTATTTATTTGTATTTTCAGAATCCGCTTTGAATGGAATTGTGTTTTATATTTTCTAGTTTCTACGTTGTTTAGAATATTGTTCAAATTAGTATAACTTATACTTTCAGAAAATAACGTACATGTAATTTAACATATTATCAAATATCGGATCTGATTTAAGAAAAGAGAAAGAATGGACTCTCCAATTACAATTATGTGTCTGCTTTCCTAGAACTTGCAAATTCGAAAAAAAACCCCGATGTGCATAGATGTTGGAGAGTGCGACACTAAGAGAGAGCAAAAAAAAAAGTTGGAAAATAAGATCAGCATTGGCGTTATCGTGAGTAAGTTCTCTATAAGGAAATAAAAAAAAAATGTTAAAAGGAGGGTTTACGTGGTACTGACGTTTCCTTAACACTGTTAATTTTTATCAAAAAAAGAGGGTACTGTGTTTCAAGCAATAAACATCTGTGTAACTTATCAATATGTACGTGAGAAGAGAGCTTTATTTGAAAGTATCACCACAGATTACGGTTAAAATCGGCTAATACCTGAGCGATCTCGATAAAGACCCTTGTGTAGACACTTGTGATATCTTTGCGTCCAAAGTCTCGGTCTGATCAAACGTAATCGTGACTTGGAAATATATTATTGTTTTTTTGTTTGTTTGTTTTTTTTAGGTGGGATAATATGGCTACTCGAATAGTTGAAATTACCAGTATGCATTTGCTGTTTTTTTTTTTTTTTTTTTTGTTATAGGTCTCTGATAAACAAGAAGAACACAGTTTCGATCAAGTTGATAGACTTCGATCAATTCCAGGTTAAATTCAAATCAAGTTAGAATATCGTTTTGTTATCCTTTTAAGCCATTTTGTATGTTCCTAATGTTACCTTTTTAATGTAGGTATATATGAATATAGGCTAATGATCATGTTCATGCTACATCTAATAAGCGGAGAAAACAATTGTAACTCTTGCTTAAGAATGTAATACTCGATTAGCTGTAGCTGACAGGGTAAAATTGCAGCCACTTTCTCAAAATGACTGACATAATTTTAGCTTAAAAATTACTTTAGTATGTGAACATGTTGGTGGGTTATTCACTCGGGGCTAAACTGACATGGTTTATGAATATCTAAAAAGGTACCAATGGCGAAGTTTCACGAAATTCCTCCAAACTCAGTAGGAATACACGTTAGAATTTGCTGCAACTCAATAGACAGGTGCATTGACAAAAACAACAGGTATGGCAGTAAAATAACCCTTCCCAAATGGCCTTCAGGCTCACAGTTGGCACACCGCGCCGTGAATGTAAAATTGCGTTTTGTCGTAGAGCTCATTGCGTTTGAGTGAGAAATGACACCTAATTTTCAACTCGAAAGGTACTGATGTAAAATGTTCACAAAACTCTACAGATGAGGTATGTAGAGCAAGTTTGAAATCTAGATTTTCATTAAAAACCAGGTGCATTTAAGCAAAAAAGACATATTCTGGGAGTTATGAGTTCGTAAAGTCGAGAGTCCGTGTAAATGTCCTATACCTGATTGTGCGCTCTGCGCGGTGTATTTAAGTACGCTCGTTTCCAATGGAGGATGTCACCGCACTTTTTATAATGGAGTGTGCTCTTTCTATCAAGCATCAAGATAGGTTAGGGGATCCATTTGATATGAGTTACATATCAATTTTAGCTTAGAGTTTGTTCTTCAAAAGTCTGTCCTAAATTGAAAGTCGATGTCTGGCGTCTTTTGTTTGTTTGCTGTTGTTTCTTGTGTGTGTGTATGTGTGTGTGTGTGTGTGTGTGTGTGTGCGATGCAGGGTCACAACTGTTAAGGCATGACTTTAGTTACCTTCCTTTATGTATTATTATTGCATAATTTTATACATGAAGCAGTAATAGAAGCGTAGAATGTAATAGTCGCATATCGCATTTAGGAAAACCGTTTGTATTTTACTCACCACATAATGCATGGAAGTGGTGTAGGTGAAACCTTCAGCCGAAGAAATCTTATTAGATTGCAATCTCGTAAACGACTCTTGTGTAGACACTCGTGATATCTTTGCGTCAAAAGTTTTGGTGTGATCGAACGTAATCGTGACTTGGACATATATTGTTTTCTACGTTTGAAAATATGGCTACTCAATTATTTAGAATTGTTAGTATACATTTTTGTTTTTTTGGTTTTTTTTTACTTATAGGTAACTGATAAAGAGAAAGAACACAGTTTCGATCAAGTCTATAGACTTTAATCAATTCAAATCCACATTCAAATCAAGTAAGAATATTGGTTCGTCATACTTTTAAGCCGTTTTGTATCTTCCTGATGCTATTTTTTTTTTTTAATGCAGGAATGCATTGTGGAAGTGTTAATGATCACGTTAATGCTAAATATAATAAGCAAGAATTACAAGTGCAACTCTTGCTTAAGAATTAAATACTCGATTAGTTATCGCTGAGAGGGTATAATAAAACCACTTCCTCAAAATGATTTATCTGTTACGTCTATCATGAAAACAGTTGTTATTAATTTGTATTTTCAGAATCCGCTTTGAATGGAATTGTGTTTTATACTTTCTAGTTTCTACGTTGTTTAGAATATTGTTCAAATTAGTATAACTTATTCTTTCAGAAAATAACGGACATTTAATTTAACATATTATCAAATATCGGATCTGATTTAAGAAAAGAGAAAGAATGGAATCTCCAATTACAATTATGTGTCTGTTTTCCTAAAACTTGCAAATTCGAAAAAAAAAAAACGATGTGCATAGATGTTGGAGAGTGCGACACTAAGAGAGAGCAACAAAAAAAAGTTGAAAAGTAAGATCATCATTGGCGTTATCGTGAGTAAGTTCTCTATGAGGAAATAAAAAAAAAGAAAATGTTAAAAGGAGGGTTTACGTGGTACTGACGTTTCCTTAACACTGTTGATTTTTATCAAAAAAAGAGGGTACTGTGTTTCAAGCAATAAACATCTGTGTAACTTATCAATATGTACGTGAGAAGAGAGCTTTATTTGAAAGTATCACCACAGATTACGGTTAAAATCGGCTAATATCTGAGCGATCTCGATAAAGACCCTTGTGTAGACACTTGTGATATCTTTGCGTCCAAAGTCTCGGTCTGATCAAACGTAATCGTGACTTGGAAATATATTGTTTGTTTGTTTTTTTTTTTGTTTTGTTTTTTCGGTGGGATAATATGGCTACTCGAATAGTTGAAATTACCAGTATGCATTTGCTGTTTGTTTTTTGTTTGTTTTTTTTTTGTTATAGGTCTCTGATAAACAAGAAGAACACAGTTTCGATCAAGTTGATAGACTTCGATCAATCCCAGGTTAAATTCAAATCAAGTTAGAATATCGTTTTGTTATCCTTTTAAGCCATTTTGTATCTTCCTAATGTTACCTTTTTAATGTAGGTATATATGAATATAGGCTAATGATCATGTTCATGCTACATCTAATAAGCGCAGAAAACAATTGTAACTCTTGCTTAAGAATGTAATACTCGATTAGCTGTAGCTGACACACGTAAAATTGCAGCCACTTTCTCAAAATGACTGACATAATTTTAGCTTAAAAATTACTTTAGTATGTGAACATGTTGGTGGGTTATTCACTCGGGGCTAAACTGACATGGTTTATGAATATCTAAAAAGGTACCGATGGCGAAGTTTCACGAAATTCCTTCAAACTCAGTAGGAATACACGTTAGAATTTGCTGCAACTCACTAGACAGGTGCATTGTACAAAAACAACAGGTATGGCAGTAAAATAACCCTTCCCAAATGGCCTTCAGGCTCACAGTTGGCACACCGCGCCGTGAATGTAAAATTGCGTTTTGTCGTAGAGCTCATTGCGTTTGAGTGAGAAATGACACCTAATTTTCAACTCGAAAGGTACTGATGTAAAATGTTCACAAAACTCTACAAATGAGGTATGTAGAGCAAGTTTGAAATCTAGATTTTCATTAAAAACCAGGTGCATTTAAGCAAAAAAGACATATTCTGGGAGTTATGAGTTCGTAAAGTCGAGAGTCCGTGTAAATGTCCTATACCTGATTGTGCGCTCTGCGCGGTGCATTTAAGAACGCTCGTTTCCAATGGAGGATGTCACCGCACTTTTTATAATGGAGTGTGCTCTTTCTATCAAGCATCAAGATAGGTTAGGGGATCCATTTGATATGAGTTACATATCAATTTTAGCTTAGAGTTTGTTCTTCAAAAGTCTGTCCTAAATTGAAAGTCGATGTCTGGCGTCTTTTGTTTGTTTGCTGTTGTTTCTTGTGTGTGTGTATGTGTGTGTGTGTGTGTGTGTGTGTGTGTGTGTGCGATGCAGGGTCACAACTGTTAAGGCATGACTTTAGTTACCTTCCTTTATGTATTATTATTGCATAATTTTATACATGAAACAGTAATAGAAGCGTAGAATGTAATAGTCGCATATCGCATTTAGGAAAACCGTTTGTATTTTACTCACCACATAATGCATGGAAGTGGTGTAGGTGAAACCTTCAGCCGAAGAAATCTTATTAGATTGCAATCTCGTAAACGACTCTTGTGTAGACACTCGTGATATCTTTGCGTCAAAAGTTTTGGTGTGATCGAACGTAATCGTGACTTGGACATATATTGTTTTCTACGTTTGAAAATATGGCTACTCAATTATTTAGAATTGTTAGTATACATTTTTGTTTTTTTGGTTTTTTTTTACTTATAGGTAACTGATAAAGAGAAAGAACACAGTTTCGATCAAGTCTATAGACTTTAATCAATTCAAATCCACATTCAAATCAAGTAAGAATATTGGTTCGTCATACTTTTAAGCCGTTTTGTATCTTCCTGATGCTATTTTTTTTTAATGCAGGAATGCATGGTGGATGTGTTAATGATCACGTTAATGCTAAATATAATAAGCAAGAATTACAAGTGCAACTCTTGCTTAAGAATTAAATACTCGATTAGTTATCGCTGACAGGGTATAATAAAACCACTTCCTCAAAATGATTTATCTGTTACGTCTATCATGAAAACAGTTGTTATTTATTTGTATTTTCAGAATCCGCTTTGAATGGAATTGTGTTTTATATTTTCTAGTTTCTACGTTGTTTAGAATATTGTTCAAATTAGTATAACTTATACTTTCAGAAAATAACGTACATGTAATTTAACATATTATCAAATATCGGATCTGATTTAAGAAAAGAGAAAGAATGGACTCTCCAATTACAATTATGTGTCTGCTTTCCTAGAACTTGCAAATTCGAAAAAAAAACCGATGTGCATAGATGTTGGAGAGTGCGACACTAAGAGAGAGCAAAAAAAAAAGTTGGAAAATAAGATCAGCATTGGCGTTATCGTGAGTAAGTTCTCTATGAGGAAATAAAAAAAAGAAAATGTTAAAAGGAGGGTTTACGTGGTACTGACGTTTCCTTAACACTGTTAATTTTTATCAAAAAAAGAGGGTACTGTGTTTCAAGCAATAAACATCTGTGTAACTTATCAATATGTACGTGATAAGAGAGCTTTATTTGAAAGTATCACCACAGATTACGGTTAAAATCGGCTAATACCTGAGCGATCTCGATAAAGACCCTTGTGTAGACACTTGTGATATCTTTGCGTCCAAAGTCTCGGTCTGATCAAACGTAATCGTGACTTGGAAATATATTATTGTTTTTTTGTTTGTTTGTTTTTTTAGGTGGGATAATATGGCTACTCGAATAGTTGAAATTACCAGTATGCATTTGCTGTTTTTTTTTTTTTTTTTTGTTATAGGTCTCTGATAAACAAGAAGAACACAGTTTCGATCAAGTTGATAGACTTCGATCAATTCCAGGTTAAATTCAAATCAAGTTAGAATATCGTTTTGTTATCCTTTTAAGCCATTTTGTATGTTCCTAATGTTACCTTTTTAATGTAGGTATATATGAATATAGGCTAATGATCATGTTCATGCTACATCTAATAAGCGGAGAAAACAATTGTAACTCTTGCTTAAGAATGTAATACTCGATTAGCTGTAGCTGACAGGGTAAAATTGCAGCCACTTTCTCAAAATGACTGACATAATTTTAGCTTAAAAATTACTTTAGTATGTGAACATGTTGGTGGGTTATTCACTCGGGGCTAAACTGACATGGTTTATGAATATCTAAAAAGGTACCGATGGCGAAGTTTCACGAAATTCCTCCAAACTCAGTAGGAATACACGTTAGAATTTGCTGCAACTCAATAGACAGGTGCATTGACAAAAACAACAGGTATGGCAGTAAAATAACCCTTCCCAAATGGCCTTCAGGCTCACAGTTGGCACACCGCGCCGTGAATGTAAAATTGCGTTTTGTCGTAGAGCTCATTGCGTTTGAGTGAGAAATGACACCTAATTTTCAACTCGAAAGGTACTGATGTAAAATGTTCACAAAACTCTACAGATGAGGTATGTAGAGCAAGTTTGAAATCTAGATTTTCATTAAAAACCAGGTGCATTTAAGCAAAAAAGACATATTCTGGGAGTAATGAGTTCGTAAAGTCGAGAGTCCGTGTAAATGTCCTATACCTGATTGTGCGCTCTGCGCGGTGTATTTAAGTACGCTCGTTTCCAATGGAGGATGTCAACGCACTTTTTATAATGGAGTGTGCTCTTTCTATCAAGCATCAAGATAGGTTAGGGGATCCATTTGATATGAGTTACATATCAATTTTAGCTTAGAGTTTGTTCTTCAAAAGTCTGTCCTAAATTGAAAGTCGATGTCTGGCGTCTTTTGTTTGTTTGCTGTTGTTTCTTGTGTGTGTGTATGTGTGTGTGTGTGTGTGTGTGTGTGTGTGCGATGCAGGGTCACAACTGTTAAGGCATGACTTTAGTTACCTTCCTTTATGTATTATTATTGCATAATTTTATACATGAAACAGTAATAGAAGCGTAGAATGTAATAGTCGCATATCGCATTTAGGAAAACCGTTTGTATTTTACTCACCACATAATGCATGGAAGTGGTGTAGGTGAAACCTTCAGCCGAAGAAATCTTATTAGATTGCAATCTCGTAAACGACTCTTGTGTAGACACTCGTGATATCTTTGCGTCAAAAGTTTTGGTGTGATCGAACGTAATCGTGACTTGGACATATATTGTTTTCTACGTTTGAAAATATGGCTACTCAATTATTTAGAATTGTTAGTATACATTTTTGTTTTTTTGGTTTTTTTTTACTTATAGGTAACTGATAAAGAGAAAGAACACAGTTTCGATCAAGTCTATAGACTTTAATCAATTCAAATCCACATTCAAATCAAGTAAGAATATTGGTTCGTCATACTTTTAAGCCGTTTTGTATCTTCCTGATGCTATTTTTTTTTTTTAATGCAGGAATGCATTGTGGAAGTGTTAATGATCACGTTAATGCTAAATATAATAAGCAAGAATTACAAGTGCAACTCTTGCTTAAGAATTAAATACTCGATTAGTTATCGCTGAGAGGGTATAATAAAACCACTTCCTCAAAATGATTTATCTGTTACGTCTATCATGAAAACAGTTGTTATTAATTTGTATTTTCAGAATCCGCTTTGAATGGAATTGTGTTTTATACTTTCTAGTTTCTACGTTGTTTAGAATATTGTTCAAATTAGTATAACTTATTCTTTCAGAAAATAACGGACATTTAATTTAACATATTATCAAATATCGGATCTGATTTAAGAAAAGAGAAAGAATGGAATCTCCAATTACAATTATGTGTCTGTTTTCCTAAAACTTGCAAATTCGAAAAAAAAAAAACGATGTGCATAGATGTTGGAGAGTGCGACACTAAGAGAGAGCAACAAAAAAAAGTTGAAAAGTAAGATCATCATTGGCGTTATCGTGAGTAAGTTCTCTATGAGGAAATAAAAAAAAAGAAAATGTTAAAAGGAGGGTTTACGTGGTACTGACGTTTCCTTAACACTGTTGATTTTTATCAAAAAAAGAGGGTACTGTGTTTCAAGCAATAAACATCTGTGTAACTTATCAATATGTACGTGAGAAGAGAGCTTTATTTGAAAGTATCACCACAGATTACGGTTAAAATCGGCTAATATCTGAGCGATCTCGATAAAGACCCTTGTGTAGACACTTGTGATATCTTTGCGTCCAAAGTCTCGGTCTGATCAAACGTAATCGTGACTTGGAAATATATTGTTTGTTTGTTTTTTTTTTGTTTTGTTTTTTCGGTGGGATAATATGGCTACTCGAATAGTTGAAATTACCAGTATGCATTTGCTGTTTGTTTTTTGTTTGTTTTTTTTTTGTTATAGGTCTCTGATAAACAAGAAGAACACAGTTTCGATCAAGTTGATAGACTTCGATCAATCCCAGGTTAAATTCAAATCAAGTTAGAATATCGTTTTGTTATCCTTTTAAGCCATTTTGTATCTTCCTAATGTTACCTTTTTAATGTAGGTATATATGAATATAGGCTAATGATCATGTTCATGCTACATCTAATAAGCGCAGAAAACAATTGTAACTCTTGCTTAAGAATGTAATACTCGATTAGCTGTAGCTGACACACGTAAAATTGCAGCCACTTTCTCAAAATGACTGACATAATTTTAGCTTAAAAATTACTTTAGTATGTGAACATGTTGGTGGGTTATTCACTCGGGGCTAAACTGACATGGTTTATGAATATCTAAAAAGGTACCGATGGCGAAGTTTCACGAAATTCCTTCAAACTCAGTAGGAATACACGTTAGAATTTGCTGCAACTCACTAGACAGGTGCATTGTACAAAAACAACAGGTATGGCAGTAAAATAACCCTTCCCAAATGGCCTTCAGGCTCACAGTTGGCACACCGCGCCGTGAATGTAAAATTGCGTTTTGTCGTAGAGCTCATTGCGTTTGAGTGAGAAATGACACCTAATTTTCAACTCGAAAGGTACTGATGTAAAATGTTCACAAAACTCTACAAATGAGGTATGTAGAGCAAGTTTGAAATCTAGATTTTCATTAAAAACCAGGTGCATTTAAGCAAAAAAGACATATTCTGGGAGTTATGAGTTCGTAAAGTCGAGAGTCCGTGTAAATGTCCTATACCTGATTGTGCGCTCTGCGCGGTGCATTTAAGAACGCTCGTTTCCAATGGAGGATGTCACCGCACTTTTTATAATGGAGTGTGCTCTTTCTATCAAGCATCAAGATAGGTTAGGGGATCCATTTGATATGAGTTACATATCAATTTTAGCTTAGAGTTTGTTCTTCAAAAGTCTGTCCTAAATTGAAAGTCGATGTCTGGCGTCTTTTGTTTGTTTGCTGTTGTTTCTTGTGTGTGTGTATGTGTGTGTGTGTGTGTGTGTGTGTGCGATGCAGGGTCACAACTGTTAAGGCATGACTTTAGTTACCTTCCTTTATGTATTATTATTGCATAATTTTATACATGAAACAGTAATAGAAGCGTAGAATGTAATAGTCGCATATCGCATTTAGGAAAACCGTTTGTATTTTACTCACCACATAATGCATGGAAGTGGTGTAGGTGAAACCTTCAGCCGAAGAAATCTTATTAGATTGCAATCTCGTAAACGACTCTTGTGTAGACACTCGTGATATCTTTGCGTCAAAAGTTTTGGTGTGATCGAACGTAATCGTGACTTGGACATATATTGTTTTCTACGTTTGAAAATATGGCTACTCAATTATTTAGAATTGTTAGTATACATTTTTGTTTTTTTGGTTTTTTTTTACTTATAGGTAACTGATAAAGAGAAAGAACACAGTTTCGATCAAGTCTATAGACTTTAATCAATTCAAATCCACATTCAAATCAAGTAAGAATATTGGTTCGTCATACTTTTAAGCCGTTTTGTATCTTCCTGATGCTATTTTTTTTTAATGCAGGAATGCATGGTGGATGTGTTAATGATCACGTTAATGCTAAATATAATAAGCAAGAATTACAAGTGCAACTCTTGCTTAAGAATTAAATACTCGATTAGTTATCGCTGACAGGGTATAATAAAACCACTTCCTCAAAATGATTTATCTGTTACGTCTATCATGAAAACAGTTGTTATTTATTTGTATTTTCAGAATCCGCTTTGAATGGAATTGTGTTTTATATTTTCTAGTTTCTACGTTGTTTAGAATATTGTTCAAATTAGTATAACTTATACTTTCAGAAAATAACGTACATGTAATTTAACATATTATCAAATATCGGATCTGATTTAAGAAAAGAGAAAGAATGGACTCTCCAATTACAATTATGTGTCTGCTTTCCTAGAACTTGCAAATTGGAAAAAAAACCCCGATGTGCATAGATGTTGGAGAGTGCGACACTAAGAGAGAGCAAAAAAAAAAGTTGGAAAATAAGATCAGCATTGGCGTTATCGTGAGTAAGTTCTCTATAAGGAAATAAAAAAAAAAATGTTAAAAGGAGGGTTTACGTGGTACTGACGTTTCCTTAACACTGTTAATTTTTATCAAAAAAAGAGGGTACTGTGTTTCAAGCAATAAACATCTGTGTAACTTATCAATATGTACGTGAGAAGAGAGCTTTATTTGAAAGTATCACCACAGATTACGGTTAAAATCGGCTAATACCTGAGCGATCTCGATAAAGACCCTTGTGTAGACACTTGTGATATCTTTGCGTCCAAAGTCTCGGTCTGATCAAACGTAATCGTGACTTGGAAATATATTATTGTTTTTTTGTTTGTTTGTTTTTTTTAGGTGGGATAATATGGCTACTCGAATAGTTGAAATTACCAGTATGCATTTGCTGTTTTTTTTTTTTTTTTTGTTATAGGTCTCTGATAAACAAGAAGAACACAGTTTCGATCAAGTTGATAGACTTCGATCAATTCCAGGTTAAATTCAAATCAAGTTAGAATATCGTTTTGTTATCCTTTTAAGCCATTTTGTATGTTCCTAATGTTACCTTTTTAATGTAGGTATATATGAATATAGGCTAATGATCATGTTCATGCTACATCTAATAAGCGGAGAAAACAATTGTAACTCTTGCTTAAGAATGTAATACTCGATTAGCTGTAGCTGACAGGGTAAAATTGCAGCCACTTTCTCAAAATGACTGACATAATTTTAGCTTAAAAATTACTTTAGTATGTGAACATGTTGGTGGGTTATTCACTCGGGGCTAAACTGACATGGTTTATGAATATCTAAAAAGGTACCAATGGCGAAGTTTCACGAAATTCCTCCAAACTCAGTAGGAATACACGTTAGAATTTGCTGCAACTCAATAGACAGGTGCATTGACAAAAACAACAGGTATGGCAGTAAAATAACCCTTCCCAAATGGCCTTCAGGCTCACAGTTGGCACACCGCGCCGTGAATGTAAAATTGCGTTTTGTCGTAGAGCTCATTGCGTTTGAGTGAGAAATGACACCTAATTTTCAACTCGAAAGGTACTGATGTAAAATGTTCACAAAACTCTACAGATGAGGTATGTAGAGCAAGTTTGAAATCTAGATTTTCATTAAAAACCAGGTGCATTTAAGCAAAAAAGACATATTCTGGGAGTTATGAGTTCGTAAAGTCGAGAGTCCGTGTAAATGTCCTATACCTGATTGTGCGCTCTGCGCGGTGTATTTAAGTACGCTCGTTTCCAATGGAGGATGTCACCGCACTTTTTATAATGGAGTGTGCTCTTTCTATCAAGCATCAAGATAGGTTAGGGGATCCATTTGATATGAGTTACATATCAATTTTAGCTTAGAGTTTGTTCTTCAAAAGTCTGTCCTAAATTGAAAGTCGATGTCTGGCGTCTTTTGTTTGTTTGCTGTTGTTTCTTGTGTGTGTGTATGTGTGTGTGTGTGTGTGTGTGTGTGTGTGCGATGCAGGGTCACAACTGTTAAGGCATGACTTTAGTTACCTTCCTTTATGTATTATTATTGCATAATTTTATACATGAAGCAGTAATAGAAGCGTAGAATGTAATAGTCGCATATCGCATTTAGGAAAACCGTTTGTATTTTACTCACCACATAATGCATGGAAGTGGTGTAGGTGAAACCTTCAGCCGAAGAAATCTTATTAGATTGCAATCTCGTAAACGACTCTTGTGTAGACACTCGTGATATCTTTGCGTCAAAAGTTTTGGTGTGATCGAACGTAATCGTGACTTGGACATATATTGTTTTCTACGTTTGAAAATATGGCTACTCAATTATTTAGAATTGTTAGTATACATTTTTGTTTTTTTGGTTTTTTTTTACTTATAGGTAACTGATAAAGAGAAAGAACACAGTTTCGATCAAGTCTATAGACTTTAATCAATTCAAATCCACATTCAAATCAAGTAAGAATATTGGTTCGTCATACTTTTAAGCCGTTTTGTATCTTCCTGATGCTATTTTTTTTTTTTAATGCAGGAATGCATTGTGGAAGTGTTAATGATCACGTTAATGCTAAATATAATAAGCAAGAATTACAAGTGCAACTCTTGCTTAAGAATTAAATACTCGATTAGTTATCGCTGAGAGGGTATAATAAAACCACTTCCTCAAAATGATTTATCTGTTACGTCTATCATGAAAACAGTTGTTATTAATTTGTATTTTCAGAATCCGCTTTGAATGGAATTGTGTTTTATACTTTCTAGTTTCTACGTTGTTTAGAATATTGTTCAAATTAGTATAACTTATTCTTTCAGAAAATAACGGACATTTAATTTAACATATTATCAAATATCGGATCTGATTTAAGAAAAGAGAAAGAATGGAATCTCCAATTACAATTATGTGTCTGTTTTCCTAAAACTTGCAAATTCGAAAAAAAAAAAACGATGTGCATAGATGTTGGAGAGTGCGACACTAAGAGAGAGCAACAAAAAAAAGTTGAAAAGTAAGATCATCATTGGCGTTATCGTGAGTAAGTTCTCTATGAGGAAATAAAAAAAAAGAAAATGTTAAAAGGAGGGTTTACGTGGTACTGACGTTTCCTTAACACTGTTGATTTTTATCAAAAAAAGAGGGTACTGTGTTTCAAGCAATAAACATCTGTGTAACTTATCAATATGTACGTGAGAAGAGAGCTTTATTTGAAAGTATCACCACAGATTACGGTTAAAATCGGCTAATATCTGAGCGATCTCGATAAAGACCCTTGTGTAGACACTTGTGATATCTTTGCGTCCAAAGTCTCGGTCTGATCAAACGTAATCGTGACTTGGAAATATATTGTTTGTTTGTTTTTTTTTTTTTGTTTTTTTTTTTCGGTGGGATAATATGGCTACTCGAATAGTTGAAATTACCAGTATGCATTTGCTGTTTGTTTTTTGTTTGTTTTTTTTTTGTTATAGGTCTCTGATAAACAAGAAGAACACAGTTTCGATCAAGTTGATAGACTTCGATCAATCCCAGGTTAAATTCAAATCAAGTTAGAATATCGTTTTGTTATCCTTTTAAGCCATTTTGTATCTTCCTAATGTTACCTTTTTAATGTAGGTATATATGAATATAGGCTAATGATCATGTTCATGCTACATCTAATAAGCGCAGAAAACAATTGTAACTCTTGCTTAAGAATGTAATACTCGATTAGCTGTAGCTGACACACGTAAAATTGCAGCCACTTTCTCAAAATGACTGACATAATTTTAGCTTAAAAATTACTTTAGTATGTGAACATGTTGGTGGGTTATTCACTCGGGGCTAAACTGACATGGTTTATGAATATCTAAAAAGGTACCGATGGCGAAGTTTCACGAAATTCCTTCAAACTCAGTAGGAATACACGTTAGAATTTGCTGCAACTCACTAGACAGGTGCATTGTACAAAAACAACAGGTATGGCAGTAAAATAACCCTTCCCAAATGGCCTTCAGGCTCACAGTTGGCACACCGCGCCGTGAATGTAAAATTGCGTTTTGTCGTAGAGCTCATTGCGTTTGAGTGAGAAATGACACCTAATTTTCAACTCGAAAGGTACTGATGTAAAATGTTCACAAAACTCTACAAATGAGGTATGTAGAGCAAGTTTGAAATCTAGATTTTCATTAAAAACCAGGTGCATTTAAGCAAAAAAGACATATTCTGGGAGTTATGAGTTCGTAAAGTCGAGAGTCCGTGTAAATGTCCTATACCTGATTGTGCGCTCTGCGCGGTGCATTTAAGAACGCTCGTTTCCAATGGAGGATGTCACCGCACTTTTTATAATGGAGTGTGCTCTTTCTATCAAGCATCAAGATAGGTTAGGGGATCCATTTGATATGAGTTACATATCAATTTTAGCTTAGAGTTTGTTCTTCAAAAGTCTGTCCTAAATTGAAAGTCGATGTCTGGCGTCTTTTGTTTGTTTGCTGTTGTTTCTTGTGTGTGTGTATGTGTGTGTGTGTGTGTGTGTGTGTGTGTGTGCGATGCAGGGTCACAACTGTTAAGGCATGACTTTAGTTACCTTCCTTTATGTATTATTATTGCATAATTTTATACATGAAACAGTAATAGAAGCGTAGAATGTAATAGTCGCATATCGCATTTAGGAAAACCGTTTGTATTTTACTCACCACATAATGCATGGAAGTGGTGTAGGTGAAACCTTCAGCCGAAGAAATCTTATTAGATTGCAATCTCGTAAACGACTCTTGTGTAGACACTCGTGATATCTTTGCGTCAAAAGCTTTGGTGTGATCGAACGTAATCGTGACTTGGACATATATTGTTTTCTACGTTTGAAAATATGGCTACTCAATTATTTAGAATTGTTAGTATACATTTTTTTTTGTTTTTTTTTTTTTACTTATAGGTAACTGATAAAGAGAAAGAACACAGTTTCGATCAAGTCTATAGACTTTAATCAATTCAAATCCACATTCAAATCAAGTAAGAATATTGGTTCGTCATACTTTTAAGCCGTTTTGTATCTTCCTGATGCTATTTTTTTTTTAATGCAGGAATGCATTGCGGAAGTGTTAATGATCACGTTAATGCTAAATATAATAAGCAAGAATTACAAGTGCAACTCTTGCTTAAGAATTAAATACTCGATTAGTTATCGCTGAGAGGGTATAATAAAACCACTTCCTCAAAATGATTTATCTGTTACGTCTATCATGAAAACAGTTGTTATTAATTTGTATTTTCAGAATCCGCTTTGAATGGAATTGTGTTTTATACTTTCTAGTTTCTACGTTGTTTAGAATATTGTTCAAATTAGTATAACTTATTCTTTCAGAAAATAACGGACATTTAATTTAACATATGTGACAGTGCACCTCAAAACGAACATAATGTCGCACACACTGATTTTGCGTGAGGACTGAAAATAAGTGAAATGGGTCAACCTAGCCGAACTTGACTTTTTCATATTTTCTGAAAGAGCGGGTTTTCTTTTGCATTATGCTAAAATTCGATAACATAAAACGGGCAGGAAGGTGTGTTTTTTTAACGGTTTATCTCGAACATTTTTGGTAGAATAGTGTGATTAGGTGTGTCTTTAGAATCCCTTTTTCATTTCTGAAAAACATTGTCCACACTCTTCACTTTCAACTCTAATAACTTTTGAAAGGATAGTGCTACTGCTTTGAAAGTTGGCATTAATGACGGACAGAATGTGTTCATGAGGCATGCTTAATTTCAGATTAATTTGATAATCCCTTCATTGTTGTTACTCTGGTGGTTTACTTCCTGTTTTTTGTCCCATTCATCGCACAGCCAGCACGGTTTGGTAAAGATTAAGCGCTTGAATAGACACTGTACTTCAGAGCCTCTTTTCTCAGTTCACACTTTTCCTGAGTTGGTGCTTTCTTTCCAATGTTTAGATAGGTTAAGAGAGTCCATTTGATTTGAGTTATACATCATTTTAAAGCTTAAAGCCTGCTCTTTCAGAATATGGTCTTAACTAAAAATTCATGTCTGGCGACTTTTTGTTTGTTTCGAGGTGCAGGGTCACATATTATCAAATATCGGATCTGATTTAAGAAAAGAGAAAGAATGGAATCTCCAATTAAAATTATGTGTCTGTTTTCCTAAAACTTGCAAATTCGAAAAAAAAAAACGATGTGCATAGATGTTGGAGAGTGCGACACTAAGAGAGAGCAACAAAAAAAGTTGAAAAGTAAGATCATCATTGGCGTTATCGTGAGTAAGTTCTCTATGAGGAAATAAAAAAAAAGAAAATGTTAAAAGGAGGGTTTACGTGGTACTGACGTTTCCTTAACACTGTTGATTTTTATCAAAAAAAGAGGGTACTGTGTTTCAAGCAATAAACATCTGTGTAACTTATCAATATGTACGTGATAAGAGAGCTTTATTTGAAAGTATCACCACAGATTACGGTTAAAATCGGCTAATATCTGAGCGATCTCGATAAAGACCCTTGTGTAGACACTTGTGATATCTTTGCGTCCAAAGTCTCGGTCTGATCAAACGTAATCGTGACTTGGAAATATATTGTTTGTTTGTTTTTTTGTTTTGTTTTTTCGGTGGGATAATATGGCTACTCGAATAGTTGAAATTACCAGTATGCATTTGCTGTTTGTTTTTTGTTTGTTTTTTTTTTTGTTATAGGTCTCTGATAAACAAGAAGAACACAGTTTCGATCAAGTTGATAGACTTCGATCAATCCCAGGTTAAATTCAAATCAAGTTAGAATATCGTTTTGTTATCCTTTTAAGCCATTTTGTATCTTCCTAATGTTACCTTTTTAATGTAGGTATATATGAATATAGGCTAATGATCATGTCCATGCTACATCTAATAAGCGCAGAAAACAATTGTAACTCTTGCTTAAGAATGTAATACTCGATTAGCTGTAGCTGACACACGTAAAATTGCAGCCACTTTCTCAAAATGACTGACATAATTTTAGCTTAAAAATTACTTTAGTATGTGAACATGTTGGTGGGTTATTCACTCGGGGCTAAACTGACATGGTTTATGAATATCTAAAAAGGTACCGATGGCGAAGTTTCACGAAATTCCTTCAAACTCAGTAGGAATACACGTTAGAATTTGCTGCAACTCACTAGACAGGTGCATTGTACAAAAACAACAGGTATGGCAGTAAAATAACCCTTCCCAAATGGCCTTCAGGCTCACAGTTGGCACACCGCGCCGTGAATGTAAAATTGCGTTTTGTCGTAGAGCTCATTGCGTTTGAGTGAGAAATGACACCTAATTTTCAACTCGAAAGGTACTGATGTAAAATGTTCACAAAACTCTACAGATGAGGTATGTAGAGCAAGTTTGAAATCTAGATTTTCATTAAAAACCAGGTGCATTTAAGCAAAAAAGACATATTCTGGGAGTTATGAGTTCGTAAAGTCGAGAGTCCGTGTAAATGTCCTATACCTGATTGTGCGCTCTGCGCGGTGCATTTAAGAACGCTCGTTTCCAATGGAGGATGTCACCGCACTTTTTGTAATGGAGTGTGCTCTTTCTATCAAGCATCAAGATAGGTTAGGGGATCCATTTGATATGAGTTACATATCAATTTTAGCTTAGAGTTTGTTCTTCAAAAATCTGTCCTGAATTGAAAGTCGATGTCTTGCGTCTTTTGTTTGTTTGCTGTTGTTTCTTGTGTGTGTGTGTGTGTGTGTGTGTGTGTGTGTGTGTGTGTGTGCGATGCAGGGTCACAACTGTTAAGGCATGACTTTAGTTACCTTGCTTTATGTGTCATTAATGCATAATTTTATACATAAAACAGTAATAGAAGCGTAGAATCTAATAGTCGCATATCGCATTTAGGAAAACCGTTTGTATTTTACTCACCACATAATGCATGGACGTGGTGTAGGTGAAACCTTCAGCCGACGAAGTCTTATTAGATTGCAATCTCATAAACGACTCTTGTGAAGACACTCGTGATATCTTTGCGTCAAAAGTTTTGGTGTGATCGAACGTAATCGTGACTTGGACATATATTGTTTTCTACGTTTGAAAATATGGCTACTCAATTATTTAGAATTGTTAGTATACATTTTTTTTTTTTACTTATAGGTAACTGATAAAGAGAAAGAACACAGTTTCGATCAAGTCTATAGACTTTCATCAATTCAAATTCACATTCAAATCAAGTAAGAATATTGGTTCGTCATACTTTTAAGCCGTTTTGTATCTTCCTGATGCTATTTTTTTTTTAATGCAGGAATGCATGGTGGATGTGTTAATGATCACGTTAATGCTAAATATAATAAGCAAGAATTACAAGTGCAACTCTTGCTTAAGAATTAAATACTCGATTAGTTATCGCTGACAGGGTATAATAAAACCACTTCCTCAAAATGATTTATCTGTTACGTCTATCATGAAAACAGTTGTTATTAATTTGTATTTTCAGAATCCGCTTTGAATGGAATTGTGTTTTATATTTTCTAGTTTCTACGTTGTTTAGAATATTGTTCAAATTAGTATAACTTATACTTTCAGTAAATAACGTACATGTAATTTAACATATTATCAAATATCGGATCTGATTTAAGAAAAGAGAAAGAATGGACTCTCCAATTACAATTATGTGTCTGCTTTCCTAGAACTTGCAAATTCGAAAAAAAAAACCCGATGTGCATAGATGTTGGAGAGTGCGACACTAAGAGAGAGCAAAAAAAAAGTTGGAAAATAAGATCAGCATTGGCGTTATCGTGAGTAAGTTCTCTATGAGGAAATAAAAAAAAAGAAAATGTTAAAAGGAGGGTTTACGTGGTACTGACGTTTCCTTAACACTGTTAATTTTTATCAAAAAAAGAGGGTACTGTGTTTCAAGCAATAAACATCTGTGTAACTTATCAATATGTACGTGATAAGAGAGCTTTATTTGAAAGTATCACCACAGATTACGGTTAAAATCGGCTAATACCTGAGCGATCTCGATAAAGACCCTTGTGTACACACTTGTGATATCTTTGCGTCCAAAGTCTCGGTCTGATCAAACGTAATCGTGACTTGGAAATATATTGTTGTTTTTTTGTTTGTTTGTTTTTTTTTTAGGTGGGATAATATGGCTACTCGAATAGTTGAAATTACCAGTATGCATTTGCTGTTTTTTTTTTGTTATAGGTCTCTGATAAACAAGAAGAACACAGTTTCGATCAAGTTGATAGACTTCGATCAATTCCAGGTTAAATTCAAATCAAGTTAGAATATCGTTTTGTTATCCTTTTAAGCCATTTTGTATGTTCCTAATGTTACCTTTTTAATGTAGGTATATATGAATATAGGCTAATGATCATGTTCATGCTACATCTAATAAGCGGAGAAAACAATTGTAACTCTTGCTTGAGAATGTAATACTCGATTAGCTGTAGCTGACAGGGTAAAATTGCAGCCACTTTCTCAAAATGACTGACACAATTTTAGCTTAAAAATTACTTTAGTATGTGAACATGTTGGTGGGTTATTCACTCGGGGCTAAACTGACATGGTTTATGAATATCTAAAAAGGTACCGATGGCGAAGTTTCACGAAATTCCTCCAAACTCAGTAGGAATACACGTTAGAATTTGCTGCAACTCAATAGACAGGTGCATTGACAAAAACAACAGGTATGGCAGTAAAATAACCCTTCCCAAATGGCCTTCAGGCTCACAGTTGGCACACCGCGCCGTGAATGTAAAATTGCGTTTTGTCGTAGAGCTCATTGCGTTTGAGTGAGAAATGACACCTAATTTTCAACTCGAAAGGTACTGATGTAAAATGTTCACAAAACTCTACAGATGAGGTATGTAGAGCAAGTTTGAAATCTAGATTTTCATTAAAAACCAGGTGCATTTAAGCAAAAAAGACATATTCTGGGAGTTATGAGTTCGTAAAGTCGAGAGTCCGTGTAAATGTCCTATACCTGATTGTGCGCTCTGCGCGGTGTATTTAAGTACGCTCGTTTCCAATGGAGGATGTCAACGCACTTTTTATAATGGAGTGTGCTCTTTCTATCAAGCATCAAGATAGGTTAGGGGATCCATTTGATATGAGTTACATATCAATTTTAGCTTAGAGTTTGTTCTTCAAAAGTCTGTCCTAAATTGAAAGTCGATGTCTGGCGTCTTTTGTTTGTTTGCTGTTGTTTCTTGTGTGTGTGTATGTGTGTGTGTGTGTGTGTGTGTGTGTGCGATGCAGGGTCACAACTGTTAAGGCATGACTTTAGTTACCTTCCTTTATGTATTATTATTGCATAATTTTATACATGAAACAGTAATAGAAGCGTAGAATGTAATAGTCGCATATCGCATTTAGGAAAACCGTTTGTATTTTACTCACCACATAATGCATGGAAGTGGTGTAGGTGAAACCTTCAGCCGAAGAAATCTTATTAGATTGCAATCTCGTAAACGACTCTTGTGTAGACACTCGTGATATCTTTGCGTCAAAAGTTTTGGTGTGATCGAACGTAATCGTGACTTGGACATATATTGTTTTCTACGTTTGAAAATATGGCTACTCAATTATTTAGAATTGTTAGTATACATTTTTGTTTTTTTGGTTTTTTTTTACTTATAGGTAACTGATAAAGAGAAAGAACACAGTTTCGATCAAGTCTATAGACTTTAATCAATTCAAATCCACATTCAAATCAAGTAAGAATATTGGTTCGTCATACTTTTAAGCCGTTTTGTATCTTCCTGATGCTATTTTTTTTTTAATGCAGGAATGCATGGTGGATGTGTTAATGATCACGTTAATGCTAAATATAATAAGCAAGAATTACAAGTGCAACTCTTGCTTAAGAATTAAATACTCGATTAGTTATCGCTGACAGGGTATAATAAAACCACTTCCTCAAAATGATTTATCTGTTACGTCTATCATGAAAACAGTTGTTATTTATTTGTATTTTCAGAATCCGCTTTGAATGGAATTGTGTTTTATATTTTCTAGTTTCTACGTTGTTTAGAATATTGTTCAAATTAGTATAACTTATACTTTCAGAAAATAACGTACATGTAATTTAACATATTATCAAATATCGGATCTGATTTAAGAAAAGAGAAAGAATGGACTCTCCAATTACAATTATGTGTCTGCTTTCCTAGAACTTGCAAATTCGAAAAAAAAAACCGATGTGCATAGATGTTGGAGAGTGCGACACTAAGAGAGAGCAAAAAAAAAAGTTGGAAAATAAGATCAGCATTGGCGTTATCGTGAGTAAGTTCTCTATGAGGAAATAAAAAAAAGAAAATGTTAAAAGGAGGGTTTACGTGGTACTGACGTTTCCTTAACACTGTTAATTTTTATCAAAAAAAGAGGGTACTGTGTTTCAAGCAATAAACATCTGTGTAACTTATCAATATGTACGTGATAAGAGAGCTTTATTTGAAAGTATCACCACAGATTACGGTTAAAATCGGCTAATACCTGAGCGATCTCGATAAAGACCCTTGTGTAGACACTTGTGATATCTTTGCGTCCAAAGTCTCGGTCTGATCAAACGTAATCGTGACTTGGAAATATATTATTGTTTTTTTGTTTGTTTGTTTTTTTTAGGTGGGATAATATGGCTACTCGAATAGTTGAAATTACCAGTATGCATTTGCTGTTTTTTTTTTTTTTTTGTTATAGGTCTCTGATAAACAAGAAGAACACAGTTTCGATCAAGTTGATAGACTTCGATCAATTCCAGGTTAAATTCAAATCAAGTTAGAATATCGTTTTGTTATCCTTTTAAGCCATTTTGTATGTTCCTAATGTTACCTTTTTAATGTAGGTATATATGAATATAGGCTAATGATCATGTTCATGCTACATCTAATAAGCGGAGAAAACAATTGTAACTCTTGCTTAAGAATGTAATACTCGATTAGCTGTAGCTGACAGGGTAAAATTGCAGCCACTTTCTCAAAATGACTGACATAATTTTAGCTTAAAAATTACTTTAGTATGTGAACATGTTGGTGGGTTATTCACTCGGGGCTAAACTGACATGGTTTATGAATATCTAAAAAGGTACCGATGGCGAAGTTTCACGAAATTCCTCCAAACTCAGTAGGAATACACGTTAGAATTTGCTGCAACTCAATAGACAGGTGCATTGACAAAAACAACAGGTATGGCAGTAAAATAACCCTTCCCAAATGGCCTTCAGGCTCACAGTTGGCACACCGCGCCGTGAATGTAAAATTGCGTTTTGTCGTAGAGCTCATTGCGTTTGAGTGAGAAATGACACCTAATTTTCAACTCGAAAGGTACTGATGTAAAATGTTCTAGTACGTTTTAGGCCTGCAGCGTAGAGAGTAGAACACTACTACCCTGGTACCGTAGTACTGTAAGTGTAGGAGTGATGGCTAGTAGTACAGTCGGCACAAACGGGACCTAGGGTCTATTTCTATTTTTAATATCAAAAGCTGTAAATAAACTGTTAGTCAGGCCTAGCTCCTAGTATTCTTTAGTTTAAATAGAGTTTAGGCCTTCAGCCAAAAGGGTCCAGGCATACTCTTACTTTGGGCATAGAGTAGGAATGATGAGATCAGTAGACCTATCGTATGCAGATCCCTATACCGCTCTACTAGTCTCTAGATGTCTAGTGTATCGTTGGCCTGAATAGACTACAGTCTAGACGGTCTACAATGTATTAACTGTAGTCTTGATGAACATACAGCTTAACATCTAACAGTTAGTCTAATATTATTTTTAATCCAAATGTAATGCTTCATGAGATCTACAATGACCCAAGAATTAGAAGCAGCCAGGCTTTTAGCGGTATTTCTCTTGCCGCTAAATAAGACTGAAACATGAACACAGACGGACAATATTTGGGGGAAGCAAGTTATTTTCACATGAGAATGGTGTGTGAAATAAATTAAATTGAATTGAATTGAATTCACATACGAATGAATGGATAAAATGAAATTGAATGTGAATCAATAATGATGACTTTATACAATGTGAACAAATATTTCAAAAAAAATGTACTCGATCTAAAATATTCATTGTTTTGACACTGCATCCGCTGAATAGTAAGGGAGATGGATGGTAAAATCCGATAGACAATCCGCAGAAAATAGACTGAGATACGTAGTTCTGGCTGATAAACCACGTGTTTAATCAGCTAAAATTGCGTATCTCTAGGAGATACGCAGTTCGGGCCGATAAGCACGTGGTTAACGACGAAAAGAGATACGTAGTTCTGCCTGATGAAACACGTGCTTATCGGGCAGAACTGCGTATCTCCTAGAGATACGCAGTTCTGCTTGAACCCCCCCCCCCCCCCCCCGCATGGCCAAAGACATACGCAGTTCTGGCTGATCAAACCGGGCACGTGACCAGAGATACGCAGTTCTGTCAGATTACGATCGCAAAAATTTGGCGACGATTAATCTGGCAGAACTTCGCAAGGTAATAATTACTACTTTAAAAGGTAAAATTGTCATTTTTTTTTTTTTTGCTGGAAAATTCTTTAGGCCAATTATGACCAAGAAAAGAAGAAAAATGCAACTCATCGTATCCCAGTTTAGAAAGGTGTAACATTGAATCTTTAAACCCGATTTCTGGCGTAATGGGTCAAAGGAGATACGCAGTTCTGCCAGATTACGGCCGTATTGTGGAGATTCAGATAGTGATAAAAAGCATGGATGATAAGTGCAGCGATAATTGCTCCCCCCCCCCCCAAGGAAAAACGCAGTATCTAACATTTTTGGCGATTTTCACTTTTTTGCATAAATATAGTCAGTGGGCAATCCTTCTTCATATGACATATGTGACCGGCGACAACGGTTTCAGGCAAAAGTCGGGAATTTTGAAAATTCATTTTTTCACTGAATCACATTGCCCATTTCCTAAGCTTTGCATTGATATAAAACACTTGTATTCTTCGGCACCATAAGTGGGCATAAGAAAGAGAAATAAAATGCACTTTTTAAGTTGTTAGCCTGACAAAATTGCGAGAAAACAGGCTTTGAAGATTCACCTCTTTCTCAAGACCATGTCCGAGCGGCGATGCGAGGGGAGAATCAGCCATCCGTACGATGGTGCCAATCGATGTTAAGCTCCGCCTCTAGCAACCACATCGCTTTCTGATTGGCTCACTGAGAGAGTCAAATTTCCCGGGCACCTTCCTCGGAGCTCAGCGTATGGAGCCGAAAAACAATGCGTTTCGCTCGGGTTTGTTTACCAGTACTGTACGTCTTTCACGATGGCGAATACGATAATTGCACGTATGGTGTACATGTACATGTGTACGGTGCACGCATTATGCAATGACCTTGTGCGTGTGACAGGAGCGATGGCGAATCCACACATTTACAAATCGCGTTTTCATTGTGGTTGATTTGTCTCCAGTGTCATTGGCGACCCTTTTGAAGGCAGAAAATTGGAAGTGCTGGCAAGGGTCACGCTTTCTGTTTGTTTTGCTATTACAAGACACGTATATGTTGCTTTGTTCGATGGTGCTAATTGAATTAAAACAAACAAACAATCAAACACGATTCGTTAGTTTGGTGCGATCTTGACGTGTAGTATTTGGATATAGTTAGTCACATGTGACCGCTCCTTTCCTCTCATCTACCTTTCATTGAGTCGGTCTGCTGTCATAATTTTTACTACATGTACAAGTAGACAAATTTGAGAATATCTAGTTTTCTTTTCTCACGATTATGTCATGCTACATGATTTTTGTTTCACTTCCGTTGCCGAACATTGCGGTAGAATAATTTACACGAAGAGCACGCACTACAGAGCGAGCGTATATAGAGCACTATAGCAAGAACAATGGAGCATGTAATCACATGCACGCGTGGACAAAGCATTCCCCAAACGCTGCAACTGGTGTCTCCGAAAACCGAATTATGTAAATGTATGCGACGCACCAGCCAATCGCATGCGAGACCCTGCGCCGTAGCAACACTGGGGATATTGGCGCGGCGTTCGAAAGAAGCTCGAAACTGACGAGTGCGATCCAACATAAGGTGCTTAAAATTCCATTTTCGATAGGAAAAAAGTAAAAACTTAGTCTTATGCTATGAAATTTAGTGTAGATGTAGAAAACATATCAACGATTTGATTTCTGCAAAAAAACAAAATCGACAAAAATAATGGTCAAAATCTTTGAACGCCGCCTAGGAGGGAATCTGCTCTTGCGACTTTTGCCTGAAACCGTTGTCGCGGGTCACATATTCAGATTTTTGAAAAAAAAAAATGTTTGGAAAGCTACTTTTCTGTAACTGCCAAACGCAGTATCTACACTTAACTTGAACTTTCCCCAAGGAAAAACGCAATATCTACAAAGCTAGTCTTAATTACCAGACACTGTTATTTATATATGTGAATACTTTGCCGGTTGTTCTGTAATGTGAACGTAAATTACTTTCTTTAGATATACTTGCTCAATAATAAGACATAATGTTCAAAATATCTAACCGAAACAATACTGATTAGTAAATATTTTTATGAGATCGTGATCCTAATATAAAACACAGTGTGTGATTAAGACTAACCGAGTGCACATTAAACAATACAGCACAACACTGACAGCTTGCATATTAGCTGCACTGAGCATGCAGTCAGCTGCACAGGGCCCGGCCGGCTAGTCAGCATACAACATACAGTGTGAGTGTGAACTTGTCTTGGATTAAAACAAAATGTTGTCGCGGGGAAAATTACTCATGAGCCTAACGTTAGCCCTCAAGAAAAATGTATCTGCAGCTAATGAGTAAGTAATTCAAAACTATTTCAATATTGAAAGAATAAAGCTGATCGTTTGTCACACGAAACGAGGTACAAACACAAATGCATGTTTGTCACACGAAGCAAGGTAACGTTAGAGTTCTAATCTAAACACAAATGCATGGTTACCTCGCTTCGTGTGATTAACGATCAGCTTTTCTTTCATATTCTACCTCGATGATGAACATCTTCCGTACTATTTCAATATTAACTTGTTGTGAAGTAACTTTGATAGGCCTAGACCCTTGTCAAAA
The DNA here is from genome assembly GCF_964275005.1 of Diadema setosum. Taxonomy (NCBI): domain Eukaryota; kingdom Metazoa; phylum Echinodermata; class Echinoidea; order Diadematoida; family Diadematidae; genus Diadema; species Diadema setosum. The sequence goes on along the minus strand of NC_092694.1, from coordinate 893,587 downwards.
TTGATCAGGCTCCAAATCTGAAAGTTTCGTCGAAAGGCAATAGACCTAGGACCTAAATATTTTTGTGTTGTATCGGATAAACGTCGCGTTATATTATTACTAACATGTTAGACCTTATATTTAGATCTAAGTCCAAGTCTAAGACTTGTCTAGACAGTAACGTTTGAGTCTTGCGTCTCTTTTCTAACGTTAGACTTAAGGTTAATCAGAACTTTCAGGGTCCGTATTCCGAAAGTCTAAAGAAAGATGTAGTGTAGGACTAGAATAGGCCTACTCTAGGGCAGGCCTGTTTATAAAACTAAGAAAGAAGTCTAAGACTAAAACTTAACCACTCAGAATCCTATTCCTAGAAAGTCTAACACCGCTAGTGAAGTGTCAATGTTCAATTATCTACTCCATACCATACTGTCTTAAAATTACATAGACAGCGATCTAGTTGAAAATAGATTACGTGAAAACAACAAAATAGAGACAGTTAAGAATAAGTTGTATTTTAATTCTTATCGGATCTAGACAGTGTCTAGTTACTCTAGACCCTAGTGAGACTGGGTTACGTAAAATGCATGCATGATTCCATGCTGCATGCTACAACTTAGCGTTTCAAGTAAAAAAAGTTACATTACAAATTTAGGCCTAACCGGTTACATGACATAACAAACTTAGGTTCAATCCGGAAGGAATAGGCCTAAAGAGCGGATATCACTTCGATCTAGACCGGTTCTAGATTTATTTTTTTTTCTAATTAAAGAGTCCTGTCTCGTGTAGGGCTTAGACTAAACCTTCTGCAGTTCTAAACGTTAGGCTATTTTTTTTTTCTGTGAGTATCGTGCATAGCCTGAGGCTGTAGACTCGTGTAGCCTGCTACGTAGCCAGCCTAGAATAAACGATATAAAAACTAGACCTAGTCTAGATCGATCTAGGTCCAGACATCCGATTTAGATTTATTTTGGTCTAGACAGACTCTAGCCTAGACTGCACAGATCTAGATCTAGTTTTCTGGATGCTAGTTAGCAGCTAGGCCATGTAGCATCACATTACAGCCCTGGCAAGCTTCATATTTATAAACGCGTAACGTTACAGCAAGATTGGTCTGGGAATGTAAGCAAAACGTTCCAAGAACGATCTGTTATTTGTTAATGCTATTGTTATGAAGCCTGCTCTGCAATCAAGGCATAAATGGGGGATGGAGGATGCATCCCCCAGGGCCAGAGGTTGAGGATGGTGCATCATGAATACTCGTACAATGATGTGATACATGCATACATAATTATGGCAGAAGATTAATCCTAGTTATTCCGCTGTAGATAGTGCGTTTTTCCTTGGGAAAATTCGTTCCATTGTAGGTTCAAAACCACTAAATATGTACAATTTAGTGAAATACTTGTCGCAATAGTTTTACCAAAGAAAAAATAAAGGAACGACCGATTGTCGTAAGTTTCGGGTAATAGTTATCGTTAGTACATTGTTAACTAGAACTGCCGAGAATTTGAACATCCAGTTATGATTCTTTCGGAAGTTATGCATTCATAAAGATGGTAAACCCGCCAAAAACAGCATGTCGCAAAGTAATAATTTTGCCGATACGTTACTGTTATGCAAATGAAAGCATGATCTTTTCTCATTATAACTTGTTCTAAAGCAAATTAAGCCATTTGCCTACACGTTAGAATAAAAAGAAATATAATTGAAAACTATTCAACTGAATTATTTTACAAGTCAAATTTGTCGCAAAGGCCTGTGAAACATACGTTACCATGATTTCAAGTTTTCCTTTAAAACATTTCCTGGGGTTGAAATTGTGAATTATCCGTCCTAAAAACTTAGAAAATGTCTCGTCCAATGCTGTAAACAATAGTTTTGCCACCTGGTTATCTGGTGCAGAGAAAAAGCTTCACGTACTAACACGTTTCAGACCGTATGGTTAAGAAATGAAACATACGTTACCACCGCTATGGAAAATTACAAATGAAAATGTTACAAGGAAATTACCAAACATAGGCATACGGTACCCCAATCTCTCCACTGAGTTTTCAATTATGAACGATTTCTAATCGCTTGAAAAAGTCACATCAAAGGTCAGATGAAACATACGTTACCCCCGAAAAAATAATCTTAATTAGATTCACTAACATTGCAACCATTCATCGATGACAAGTGCTATCTAGAGTCATCTATACTCCATAGTTGCTTAGAAACAGTCATTGCGACAAAATGGCGCATCACGTTGACGACTCACAGGGAATGGACTGCACGAGACTTTTCTCAGTATCTGAGCGAACGGTATTTATATTTTCAAAGTCATGTTTAGCGTAATTACATTCAAATATTGGTACTTTTTTTACTATAAGCAAGTACTTTGGTGTTTGTTTTGTCGAGGAGAATAACAAGTTTACATCTCACTCAGATATCTATACCACATTAGGGTACCTAAACATATGTGACCCTGCACCTCAAAACAAACAAAAAGTCGCCAGACATGAATTTTTAGTTAAGACCATATTCTGAAAGAGCAGACTTTAAGCTTTAAAATGATATGTAACTCAAATCAAATGGACTCTCCTAACCTATCTAAATATTGGAAAGAAAGCACAAACGCAGGAAAAGTGTGAACTGAGAAAAGAGGCTCTGAAGTACAGTGTCTATTCAAGCGCATAATCTTTACCAAACCGTGCTGGCTGTGCGATGAATGGGACAAAAAACAGGAAGTAAACCACCAGAGTAACAACAATGAAGAGATTATCAGATTAAACTGAAATTAAGCATGCCTCATTAAAACATTCTGTCCATAATTAATGTCAACTTTCAAAGCAGTAGCACTATCCTTTCAAAAGTTGTTACGAGTTGAAAGTGAAGAGTGTGGACAAGGTTTTTCAGAAATGAAAAAGGGATTCTAAAGACACACCTAGTCACACTATTCTACCAAAAATGTTCCAGATAAACTGCTAAAAAAACACACTTTCCTGCCCGTTTTGTGATACCAAATTTTAGCATAATGTAAAAGAAGACCCGCTCTTTCAGAAAATATGAAAAAGTCAAGTTCGGCTAGGTTGACCCATTTCACTCATTTTCAGTCCTCACGCAAAATCAGAGTGTGCGACTTTATGTTCGTTTTGAGGTGCACGGTCACATATGGTCAATATTGTAACGTAGGTTTCACTTAAGGTAACGTAAGTTTCAATTTTACATCTGCATGTTCACTGTCGTACTTTTCACCAAAGCTTTATCCTAAAAAAGACTAATAACCATAAATAAACAGATGAAAAACATAATTCAATTTTAGGCTTGCACTAACCATTCTTTTTGGCGATAATCATTGTCAATGAGGCCCTGAATACCCTGGTAACGTAGGTTTCAATCACTCTAAATCAAACCAATATGTATGTTAATGATTACATAAATCATGAAAAAAAATGGTTTTCATTTTAATTATCATATCATTTACTTCAAAGTTATAGTTATTGTAGCGTGCCAAATTCATTATGTGATACTTCATTCCGTGTAATTAGAGGTAACGTAGGTTACGTAATTATGTAAGAATATCTTATTACGGATTTGCAGTATGGATGTTCTTATTTCTCTGTTAAGGGAATTTCATCATTACTCCTTAGGTTCCAAGGGGTCAAAATGGGAAAATCAAGAGCCAAGATTCAGGCCGATTACTGAAGAAGGAAATAGGAAGAGATTGGAGAAGAAGCTTTCCTCACTCTCTAAAAAAAAAATTGAGTGAAAATATTCACTCTTAAAGGAGTGATTACAAAAACAGGAATTTAGAGCAAAATTGGAATGAATTTTGAGTGAAAAATTCATTTTCACTCATTTTGGGGTGAGCTCAGGGATCACTCGAAGAGTTAGGAGTGGTCCCTGAGGTAAAGAGTGAAAATGAACATTTTCACTTTAAATTCACTCTTCTTTTTTTTTTTTTGTATTCATCCCATCAAGAGTGAATATTTTCACTCGATTTTTTTTTTAGAGAGTAAATCCGAGAAACAACGTGTAAAAAAGTATTACGTTCCTGTGGAAAATCTTAAGAGTTGGGAAAAACAAGAGCGCAGAAAAAAAATGAAAGAGTAAAAAAGCACAGAGCCTTCGGCAAGAAAATAAAAGAAGGCTTAAACCGATCTCAGCAAAGGGAGGATGAAGGTGATAATGTCGACTTGATTGACAAGGATTGACATGGAAATTGATTCACAAATTTAACAATTTGCTAATGATGTATACTTAAATATGCTTTACAATGAAAGGTACTGGATAAAAGTGTTGGCTTGTAGATATCAAATTGAAAGTATGAAATGTATGTAAATTTCCTTGTTTATGCACCGAAAATCATCCATAAGAATTTCTACCCAATCTAACTCTTCCGAGATATTAATGAAAATATGAAGTTTAGCCAAGAAAATAGAAGAAAGCGTTATACTAACGCTCTTATACTAACTGACTAACTTTTATATCATTTCACTTTAATACAACTCGCCACTTTTGCATTTTTCTCTCCTACATTGGCTCTTACTCAGTACCTTTTATTAAAAGTTGCCTTTTGCAGAAAAATACCAGATTGTGAGTCTACAGTTGTCTTTTACAATGATGTAATATACATTAAAGACATTTTATATGTCACCGAACTTTTCTATGTAATGGAAATAGAAGAATTGCAATTTGTTCTTCTAACATTTCCATGCCTTTTCCATTGCCTTTTTCCAAAAAAGAAAAGAAAAGAGGGGGGCATCCAAATTATGAAAGGTGCGCCTTTTTGTGTTTATCATTGTTGTGTTTATAGACTAGTGTGTCATTGGTCAGTTATACTCTCAATCTAAAACCGTGAGAAAGCTGTCTATTTACGTGACCACTCTTGAATTGTTCTTAATTCTGTATTTTTTGTGACTATTACCCAAACCATGCATTGTTGTTGCTTCAAACTTACTGATTTCTTGGCAAATTATGGAACAATGTGCCAAGAAATCTGTACGTTTTAAGCAACAATAATGCATGGTTTGCTCATTAATGAAACTCGTGATAATCATGCATTATTAATCATAAAGCAGTGGTGGTGTTTGCATTTTAAACTTCATAGGCTCGCTGTGATTTATTTCACATTTTTCACTCTTATGCCTGATGTACCTTATTGATGTAAATTTTAATATGCTAAACAGTTAAGTGCTGACCAGTTTGTGCACTTACACTGTGCAATGTTGTTTAGCGATGTATCATTCCTTTTTAATGCACTTTCCAATGCATCTCCACTTTCGAATGATTAATATTTCAATCTGGAAACATTTGAAACATACGTTACAATTTTTATAGTACACACTGATACATTTTAGGGCTTCTTGACAATGTCTTTTGTGACTCTTATATAAATATATTCCTTGGGTTTTGAACACGGCACTTCAACAAGTAATTTTGCGTGAAACTCATAATATTCAGACAAAATAAACTCTTGAAATTTAGATATCTTATTCCAATTTTTCATTTAAGGCCAAATGTATATATTATACGGACGATAACATCAGACGACAATTAAATAAATCTGCTTCCAGAAGTACTGAAGGTCTTGCAACGCTGGTACTCTTGATATTTATTAGAACTCTTAATATTTATCTTCTTTTTTAGTGTTTAGTATATTTATGTAACATACGTGACTCATATGCGTAACAAACGTTACCAAGGTTTAAACCGTCACATTTTCATTTGTCATATGGTGACTGAGATTGTTTGAGAATATGTGTAGGACAAATCCATCTAGAATAATTTGGCAGTTATCTGCAAGTTCTATGTGTCCGAATAGAAAAAATATAGGAAACAATCTAACTTTACATGGTTAACAACCTCCATCATATCTATCAATATCTTAATTCACGGTTACAGTGACTTATCAAATGAATGAAAAAATAAAGAAGGCACATTGAAATAAGAATGGTCATATCTTCGAAACTATCCACCAATAGAAGGATAGTTGCATTGTCCATCCCTAAACAGAATGAATATGGTCAAACAAAAATAAGCGCAGTAACGTAAGTTACAGTGGTGAAATTTTCATGTTCAGCTTCAAATATCAGAACATAAAAAGTTTGCAACATTTGTTGCTCATTTTTGTTTGAGTTGAAATTCAGTGTATCCTCTTGCATTTTTTGGTTGTATGAATGTTTTTGAGAAAACTTTATTTTTTCAAAATTTCAAAACCTGAATTGTACATTTTTAATGGTTTTGGCCCTGTAGATACTGCGTTTTTCCTTGAGGAAATCAGTCAATTGCATGGGGTTTCCCCAAAGTACCGGTATCTACATTTTCATTAATAATTTAAAAACAAAACAAAATCACAAAATGATATTTTCCAGGAGAATTGGTAGCTAGATAGACTAAAATTCCACAATGAAGGAATTTTTCAAAAGAGTATATTTTCCAGGGGCTTTGGCAAAAACATAAAATGGTGAATATCTCGGTTGTTGAGAAATGGAGCTGGATGTAGATACTGCGTTTTTCCTTGGGGGGGGGGGGGGCAGTGCTACAGTTAGTTCAAAGATGTGTTACAGAGGTTTGACACATACATTTAGCATTGTGTGTGTATACGTGTGTATACAGGTTGGCCATATGACACATTTTAGACAATTAACGTTGATTAATGAGTAAACATGATCAGTTATTGGACTGAAAATGGTGTTGATGCTTCATTTAAATGATTTCAATCAAATTGTGAAGAGTTTAGAGGGATAGCTAAACTCTGTGTAAAAATAAAGAAAGAATAAAGGAAATTTTAGGGGAATTTGATAACCACATTTATAATAATTCCACACGGGTACTATAAGCTACCTTATGCTCACATTGGAGGGATCCTTGTGCTTATGATGTACTTGCACGCTACTCTGCTCATATGTTCTGTGCTAGGCAGTGGAGAAGAGAGGCTGATTCTCGGGATAGCATTGTCTTTCTGTCTTGTGCTCGGCACGAGTTGTGAACGTGAGTACGTACACACTGTACTTGCAAGTAAACAAGTTGGTGTTACGGTACATCGCCTCTGAAGATATGATGCATTCGTGTTCAGTATAACCATAAGTATTGGTTGGAATGAATGCTGGTGGGACTAGGATGGCAACCGGTAGTTCTGCAGTAGAAAACAACTCGTCCAGCAGCCTTTGCGAGCGTTCTCGAGCGGACTTTTCCGCACCGTGGGATAACTGAGTACCTGGACGGACGTCGGAGAACGAGGTTCAGTACTTTGGAAAGGACAAGTACGTCCGACGTACTTCCAGAACTGACGTCGGAGAACGAAGTGCAGTACTTTGGAAATGAAAAGTACAAACGACGTACTTCCAGGGCGAACGTCGGAGGACGACGTACTCTAGAAACGACGTCGGGAGCGAGAGTGAAAATTTACTTGTCAGTGTGTTGGGTGAATTAGATATGAAAGTGAGAATGTGCCTTTGAATCAGATGGTGTGAAGTGCAAGGTGTAGACTGGTGGCGTACAAATGGTGGGAAACTTAAGGTTTTATCCTCTTCATAGAGTGATCGTATATTTCGATCAAACGGACGGCCGGCTCGCGGCCGTAATAAGGCAAAACAACGTAACTCAGAATACCATGTTCTGAGAAAAACGAGTTTGAAAATTAAATTGGTTCCCATTTTTCCGTCATAGGAGTAAAACACTTTTGAAGCAGCGAAGTTTCTTAGGCATTAATAAGTAATATCTCGATAAAATTTCAGTAAAATAGGACTTCCCGTTTTAGAGTAATTGCCATGTTTAGAATAGATACGGCATTTTACTGAATCACAGCACTGTGCTGATGAGTAATTCTAGTTTGCCAAAAGAGCGTATCCTTACTTACGTTGTGCGAGAATCCACACGCGGCAACATATCAATTAGGCAAAAGTACGTATCCTGACTTACGGCGCGTAAGCATTCTCCCGCGAAGCCACTTCAGTGTGCCAAAAGAACGTATCTTGACTTACAAATATCTGCGCCCTAACCCTTTCATCAATGTAATTAGGCAGAATGACGTATCCCGACTCAATGGCAACAACCTCTATCATTTATTTATTTGATAATTTTTCTTAACTGGATAATAAAAGTCCCGTTATATGTTTTTAAATATATATTAAGAATAGTAAAACACAGTAGCTTGCAAAATTATCGATGCAAGTGAACATTTGTGACCGGCGACAACGGTTTCAGGCAAAAGTCGGGAATTTTGAAAATCCATTTTTGGACTGAATCACATTGTCCATTTGCTAAGCTTTGCATTGATATAAAGCACTTGTATTCTTCGGCACCATAAGAGGGCATAGAAAGAGAAATAAACTGCACTTTTTAAGTTGTTAGCCTGTCAAAATTGCGAGAAAACAGGCTTTGAAGATTCACCTCTTTCTCAAAGACAATGTCCGAGCGGCGATACGAGGGGAGAATCACCCATCCGTACGATGGTGCCAATCGATGTTAAGCTCCGCCTCTAGCAACCACATCTCCTTCTGATTGGCTCACTGAGAGAGTCAAATTTCCCGGGCACCTTCTTCGGAGCTCAGCGTAAAATGGAGCCGAAAAACAATGCGTTTCGCTCGGGTTTGACAGTACGTCTTTCAAGATGGCGAATACGATGATTGCACGTAAAGCTGTATGGTGTACATGTACATGTGTATTTGGTGCATGCATTACGCAATAGCATCCACACGCCATGACCGTGTGCATGTAACAGGAGCGATGGCGAATCTACACATTTACAAATCGCGTTTTCATTGTGGTTGATTTGTCTTTATCACTGGCGACCCTTTTGAAGGCAGATAATTGCTAGTGCTGGCAAGGGTCACGCTTCCTGTTTGTTTTGCTTTTACAAGACATGCATATGTTGCTTTGTTCGGTGGTGCTAATTAAATTGAAACAAACAAACAAACACGACTGGTTAGTTTGGTGCGATCTTGACGTGTAGTATTTGAATAAAATTAGTCACATGTGACCGCTCCTTTCCTCTCATCTACATGTACCTTCCAATGAGTCAGTCTGCTGTCATAATTTTTACTACATGCACAAGTAGACAAATTTGAGAATATTTAGTTTTCTTTTCACACTGTTATGTCATGCTACATGATTTTTGTTTCACTTCCGTTGTCGAACATTGCGGTAGAGTAGTTTGGATAGAAAGCCAAACGAAGAGCACGCACTACAGAACGAACGTATATAAACCACTATAGCAAGAACAATGGAGCGTGTAATCGTGCACGCGTGGACAAAGCATTCCCCAAACACTGCAACTGCTGTCTCCGAAAGCCGAATTATGTAAATGTATGCGACGCACCAGCCAATCGCATGCGAGTCCCTGCGCCGTAGCAACGCTGGGGATATTGGCGCGGCGTTCGAAAGAAGCTCGAAAATGACGAGTGCGATCCAACATAGGGTGCTTAAAATTCCATTTTTGATAGGAGAAAGTTAGTCTTATGGTATGAAATTTAGTGTAGATGTAGAAAAAATATCAAAGATTCAATTTCTGCAAAAAACCTAAATCGACAAAAATAATGGTCAAAATATTTGTACCCTGCCTAGGAGGGAATTTGCTCTTGCGACTTTTGCCTAAAACCGTTGTCGCGAGTCACATTTGTTTTTTTTTTTTCTGAAAACTTACCGAGTATGTGCTAAATTGTAATTAGTTGTTATCTACCAATCACCGTAAATTTTTGTTTTTCTTTATTTGCATATACAGTTTATAGTTTATTGAGATGTCCATTCTTTTTTTATTATCTTTAAGCGTATGCTTTTTATCCCTTGATGTAAGATTTTTCATTGGGAACATAATTATACATTGTATTTGGTTTATCATTCATGTTGTTTTAACAAAAACATGGACTTGGATTAATATTGACAACTAAAGTACGAGTTGGGTAAAGTCTGTAAAATGGATTTCATGACACTTCTTATGCCATGTGCTACAATTAAGATGAACTTGAAATATGTATAATTCTTAATATGACAATGCATGAGTGGCAAATATTATGACTGTATGAGAACTGGCAAAAAAATAAAATCAAATGGGTATTGACAAAATTGTATAGACATCTGCACATACACTTGGTTTCAAAGACACATACACGTAATTTTGTTGCTGTTGCTATTGAGACTCCTATTTTAATTTCTATCTTTTCTTTGATTTATTTAACGGTTTCCATTGAGATGAAAGGATTTGAACAGAAAGAATGATATTTTGTACTCTGTTTATCGTTATAAGTTGTTAATGTTTGGTTGATTGCATGAATTGTATCCGTAAGGTTAAAACTTCTAATGATAATAATATATATGCCTGAATTCTTTGAACAGCAACAATAAAAACAATGATTTATCAGGTAATCATGAATCCATTTTTTTATGTTTTCAGGTGTAACTTGACCACTCACACATACACGCACACACGCACACACACACAAGCAAGCAAGTACAAAAACACACAGAATACACACACACACACACACACACATTCACAACACCTCAGACTTGTCAGAGTTGCAAACATTCTCTCAGTATGTAATCATGAATCCAGGTTTTAATGTTTTTAGGTGTAACTTGACAACTCACACATACACACACACGCACACACACACAAGCAAGCAAGTACAAAAACACACAAAAACACACACACACATACACACCTCAGACTTGTCAGAGTTGCAAACATTCTCTCAGGAGAATAACCTTGAGAAAGACATGACAGAAATGTAGATGCAGAGACTGATTTACATCTTCTAAAAGGTTTATAGGGAAACAATGTGTGTACATCTGTTTCTCAAAGACAACAGCATTACAAAAACCATTCGATTATTTGCAAGTCTTAGAAATATGACATAGATATCTACGCTTTCTTATTAAAATTTAAGAGAGAGTTTGACATGCCATTATGCCTTTATCACATTGAAAGCAAATCAGCAGTAACTAAACGTTATCATGATGGTTAATAAGAAATGAAAAAAAAATAAATAATGTAATTTACTTCCCGAGTAAAGTAGCTTACATACGTACCACAGTTGAACAAAATTCTGGGAACAAAATTTTCGACAGAAAATATTTTTTTTTTTTTTTCTGGAGATTAGTTATACTATTACCATATCAGACCTTCGCATCAATTTTTACCTTGGAAGATCAGAACATCTACAAATTAAAAATTATAAATAGCACACATAACAATTTTAATCCTTACTGTTGTTGAAGATCAAGTGTAGTAAGAAGTAAATACTTGGGTAAAGAACAATTATTAGGCAGCTTAAACGAAGGGAACATTTGCAACAGTATTCACTTTAAACACATTTCAATAAACGTCTTATCACAACAGCGATTTGCTGTGCTGCAATACATCTGCGTTGTCTGAGAGCTCCCGGAGGGATTAGGCTCAAAATAAAATATGAAAATTTTGCAGGAAATAAGGTTACCATTTCCCTGGTTTTCTGAAATATGTTGACATGTTTCAATCGACATGAAATTGATTTTGAGGGCAAGCATTTACAACAATATTTGATATGAACAAGTGATAGTTTTGCCTAAAGTTGATAGTCATCATTTCAAAGGGCAATAAGCCCTCATCATATTTTTTTTCGAAATAGAACCTTTAGGTTCATATTGATATAACAACAAAATCTTTCTTGTGCCTTCATAACGTGAGAATAGTCATTAACACTTCACAGTTGAGTTTTCCGAGTTTTTAATTTAACTGTGAAAGATTTACCTGATCCTATAATATATATAAACAATCCGAGTGTTATTATTTTTCTTCTAGAGTTGACTGATCTAGTGCACAATCCACTCCATCTTTCATGAGATTCTAACGGGCGTGCACAGCTGTTCTGAAATTTGTATAGTTGCTCTTTTCTCTGCTTCCGAACTGCTCGGTAAACCACTGCAGGAAAATGTAAAAGAAACGGAAAAGAATATTCAACACAAAATAAGGCACTCTGTATTTTCCATAAAAGATAGCTAGTGAATTTCAACTCTGCTTTAGTTATATTATGTGATTAAATTCTTCATTAGACATGGTTGTGTGTAACAAATCCTCTCTCACAGACCCCCTCCCACAGCCAAAAAAAAAAAAAAGCAAAGGAAATGAGAATGAGTATTTAATATCGAAATACACTCACAATATCTATTATCCAACATCATACAAATACCCCTTGAGGATATACAAGGCTGTGTGTTTGTTTTTGAGAGAGAATGGTGACTATTTCGTCAGTTTTCATTTAATATGTTTTTTTTTGTCGCTAAGGAATGAACTGTGAAATGTGGTATTCTCAAATTATCAAAGAGTCATCATCATGGATTCTGCCTTCTTTTTTTTTTCTTTTATAATTCTTCCAAATGTCGGCTTGTGTCGCCAGTGATAATGACAAAGGTGGGATTCATTTCTTCCCCTTCTTCTACTTTTGTTGTATGAATTAATAGGTGATTATTCAACTTGTACCTTTTATTGTACTTGATACACTGCATTCCTGTTCTGTGCTGGTCTAGGCTGGCGGTTGGTGTGGACACTGAAAAGAGAGACATGGAAATATGTATTTCAACACGAATGTTAATATCATCTAAAGTACACGATTGGGTCTGAATATTTGAACTTTCCATAGTATTTAAAACCACCTAACTTAAGAATAGATATTTGAATTCTATGAGCTTTTGCCCTCAACATTTTTATGGGGAGGGGTGGAACGTATAACATGTATAGGATCTACCATGGCTACAATGCATTTTTTTTTTTGTATCGAAATGAAAAAAAAAAATGTTTTAAATTATATGTACAGCTGCCTAAAACTGCACAAAGAATACCCCCCCCCCAAAAAAAAAAATGAAAAGATAAATCAGGCTTCCATAGTTAGCAGGTACATAATACCATGAAATATGACTTTATTTTTGTAGGCTAATTTTAAGTGGATAGTATTCCTGTATGTATGAAAACACCACAATCATATTCTTCATCCTTTCAAGAAATAACAAACAAGACCTAAGAATACTTGTGTTTAACCAAAGATGTAGACCAAACATTATTTGTTGTCCTTGCTTTTCTTGCCAAAGTAATGATGTTAATGTCATTATTAGAACATATGTGACCCGCTACAACAAAATGGTCCTAAAGTCGCGCACGGTCGAAGCCGTGAAAATCGAGTTTGAAGTTACAGCATCAAAATTGGTCAAAACTTATGATTTTCTGAATATGAAATATTATTAGAGTCTGACATGTCTTCTATCATCTGTCGAAATTTTGAAGCAAAATGATGAAAGGAAAGACCAAGAAATAGCGTTCTTCTGGGCCATGTTTTTTTGGCATTTCAACGAAGCAGAAACTGGTTCGAACATTTGGATTGAGCGCCACACATAGGCTCCGCCCCTAACAACGACCAGAGTGATCTCATTGGTCAGTTTGCTGCTTGCCGCTAACCGAAGCGTGAAGCTCGCACACTGCCCAGTCGACTGGTGCGTGCGGGTGGGTTGCGCTATGCCTAGCCGCTTCTCCTGACATCCTGGTCGCTGATTGGTCGGTGAGGAGACCGCCGATGCTGTGTTTGAATGAGCATTTCGGGGGTTGCTAGGGCTTAACTTCTATTGTCCGGAGGTGAATACTGACTTGCGTGTCTCTTGATTGTGATTGCGTCGCAAGGAGAACTTTTAGGGCGCTTTTTTCGAAACAGTGATTTCCCAGACGTCTTGACATGCTCTCTTTTAAACATCGATATCTCCGCAGCCGATTATTTTTATGAGACGTGTTATATATCAATTTAAAGCAGAAAGATTAGGGAATTATGTCATGCAATTTTCAAATAATCGACCTCGCCCGACTTTAGGATCATTTTGTTGTAGCGGGTCACATATCGTCTTCCATCAGTTCATGTTGCCACTGAAGACTAAATGGAATTCATCAGTATCAAGCTTTATTGTCATTAGCTTGAAGTCGAGTCTACTGTTTACTATAAAGCTGTTACTTTTTTAGACTTTTAGACCAAAACTGAATTTGAGGTAGAAGACGTCAAGTCGATGATCATTACAGTATATTGGGGTCCACTTGATTTATTTGCGCATAGGTAAATTTCTTTTGAGAGTCATTACTTGATCTACTAGACCACTAGTAGTAGAACAAGTATCCTACATTTACATAGTCCTTGTTACATTAGTAGAACCACAACCACATCCATACCAATGAGCCACGTTTTGCCAAGCTCACCGAAAGAAAAAGCTGTCATACTCATAGCTGTAAGTTTGCTCTTTATTTTCATAGCTTGCTGAGTTTTTTGTTTATTTTATTTTTTTTACTCATCGATTTCTTAAATCTAAGTGAAAACTATTACCGAAAGTACTGGACCCTACTAGCAAAGCGTACTGTCGTCCAGTCTGTACAGCCCAATCGACGTACTTCGCACGGCTTCTGGTCGGGCTAGATCAAACTTAGACCTGACAAAAAAACGTAAAACTTACCGGTGTTACCGCTGATTTTCTTTGTGGTAGCATTAACTGGTCAGGAGAATATCCATTCCATGACTGCAAAACAGAACAATGGGCATGACTTCATGGTTCACACTGCAGCAAAGCTTGCCTGCCAGTCAACCAGTCGGTGTAACTCTGCTTTTTCAAAATCTGTTTTCGCAGCAGCGGCGGCACTACATACACTCACTGCCGCGGCTGAAATGGATCCGCAGCACGTAGCCGTAGGTCTAATACACATAGAGTTATGCAGTGTAGCGTGTGTTGTGATGGCCACGATGTTGATACGTTGTTTTGCCGTGCTGACTGTAGCGCGCATGGCCCTGATTTTATACAGCAAAGCGCTGTATGATGACATACGTTCGTTTGGCGTCGCAATTTCCTTCTTTTTTCTTGAGAAACCACCATGAAAAAAAAAAAAGTGTATATAAAGATACGTTCATTTGCCGTAACAGCGAAAATGCTTTCTTTGTCATTTCTATACGTATCTCAGGTTACGTTGTTTTGCCTATTTGGAAACGGCAAAGTTGTGAAAAAGGTGTGTAAGATACGCTCTTTATCTCTGAAATGGTAAACATTTCAGAATTGAGACATTCATCATTAAAAAGAGCGCATTTTATTTAGGAGCCATATGCTCATAACTCAAAATGCCCAAATTTTGAGTTACGTTCCTTTGCCTTATCACGGCCGAGGAGTGGTCGGCCGTGATAAGGCAAAGGAACGTAACACAAAATTTGGGCATTTTGAGTTATGAGCATATGGCTCCTAAATGAAATGCGCTCTTTTTAACTCTTTATGTGCCACGTTCGCATGTCCGACCCAGTCGACGGCGTGCCAACTTCGCATATTCTGCTCAACAAACAAAGCCGCCAAGACCGATCGATAAACCGCTAATTACTGCTAATCCCGCGGCACAATGAAAACGTCTCTCGTGCTTTTGTTCCTCTCATATACGGCTTGCATTCTATGTGGTGATTGACTATCGAGCGATGTTCCCAAATAAAATAGATTTGCTCGTACATTCTAAGTTTCTGTCACGGTTTTATGTGCAAAAGTCATGCTTTTACAGTAATGTAGCATTTGGTTATTCAAAAGAAAAATGGAGAATAGGGTTGTCATACAATTTGTATGGAAACAAAGCTTGACATTCCTCTTTAAATCTGCCTACCGTTATGCCCATCTTAACAGAAATTTGTAGAAGTTATACAAACTGGAAAAACAGAATTCTTTCTCAAAGCATGACTACCTTCGTGTCTCAGAATAACGTGGCACACAGGGGATTTCCACCATGGCACATAAAGAGTTAATGGTGAATGTCTCAATTCTCAAATGTTTACCATTTCAGAGATAAAAAGCGTATCTCACACACTTTTTTCACAACTTTGCCGTTTCCTGCTAAGCAAAACAACGTAACCTGATATACGTATAGAAATGACAAAGAACGCATTTTCGCTGTCACAGCAAATGAACGTATCTTTACATACTCTGTTTTTTCATGGTGGTTTCTCAAGAAAAAAGAAAGAAATTGCGACGCCAAAAGAACGTATGTCATCATATAGCGCTTTGCTGTATAAAATCAGGGCCAGGCGCGCTACAGTCAGCACGGCAAAACAACGCATCAACATCGTGGTCATCACAACACACGCTACGCTGCATAACTCTATGTGTAATACCTACGGCTACGTGCTGCAGATCCATTTCAGAATTTAGTGCCGCCGCTGCTGCAGCGCCGGTTGCGACAACAGCTGCAGAAGCAGTGCAGTAGGCAGCAGCTGGGTGCAGCAGAGTACAGGTTGACTGGCAGGCAAGCTTTGCTGCAATGTGAAACATGAAGTCATGCCCATTGTTCTGTTTTGCAGCCATGGAACGGACATTCTCCTGACCAGTTAATGCCACCACAAAGAAAATCAAGTAATGTGCAGATTAATGCTCCGTCACTGACCAGGGACGCTAACCTGGAAGCATTAAACTGCACATTACCTAAATATGAGACCATTCTGAAGCAAATCATTTTCACACAACAATAGATATACAATGAACTCTTGAATGAATCCCATAAGGATTGGAACAATCATCTCCCAGCATTTCCACCGATTCCCACTGATCAGTTACTAGCCTTCCCCTTTAAGTTTGATTTTTTTTTTTTTGGATGTCCCATGTCAGTGTGAAGTTTGCGCGTTTGTCTTTCAGGCTCCAGATGTATTTTGAGAGTTGGGTTTCGTTTTTGTATTTCTCGTTCTTGATGGATTTCACATGGTTCTTATATCTGTCCTTGAAGGTACCCCCCGCCAGTCCGTAGTGGCACTTTTCCTCATTGTCATGCTTGACGGTTGCTTTATACACAAGAGACGTTTCCATGCATTTTCCTCTCAACGGGCATTGATCTTTTTGGCGGCAGTTGCATTTGGGTTTGGGATCGGTGTCATGTGGCTTGGATTTTCGGATAACTCTTTGGTTGTGGGATTTTATGACTGCATCCATGTTTTTCATGCAGCTGTAGCTCACTTTTACCGTGTTCTTATTGAATATTGGGTTCAGCTTGTGCCCTTTGGGAAAGTGTTTGTAGATGAGCTTTAGGAATCTACCCCCCACATTTGTCTTATTCGCTGCGTTGTAGGGTGGGTTGAACCACGTGATATTCCTGCTCCTGTTTTTCCTTTTTCTTCTCTTTCCCTCTTCACTCGGTTTGGAGTACTTGATGTTTTTCTCGTAACCGCTTTTTTTCAGGGCTTCGTCGTACAGTGGCGCTGCGTTGTGGAATATGTCTTCGTTTGAAGATAATGTCGATATGCGTTCTTCAACTGCTAAGTGTATTTTGTGTTAGTGTAGAGGACGGGTGGTTGGAGTCCCTATTGACGTAGACGGGGATGTTGTTTGGTTTCCTGTACGGCTGGAAGGTGCCAGTGTCTAGGTTGGGTGTGACATCTAGGTAGTCCACTACCTTGAGGTTGGTTTGGACATTGATGCGCAGACCGATCTCATCAAAAACTTTAATGAGTTCTTTTCGCCCCTTATCGGCTCTACTCCCAGAGGCTCTCCTGAGCACTGCCAGCTCATCGTCTCGGTATAATCCTACGCTGTATGTGTTCAGGAGCAGGAATATCACGTGGTTCAACCCACCCTACAATGCAGCGACCAAAGGGCACAAGCTGAACCCAATATTCAATAAGAACACGGTAAAAGTGAGCTACAGCTGCATGAAAAACATGGATGCAGTCATAAAATCCCACAACCAAAGAGTTATCCGAAAATCCAAGCCACATGACACCGATCCCAAACCCAAATGCAAGTGCCGCCAAAAAGATCAATGCCCGTTGAGAGGAAAATGCATGGAAACGTCTCTTGTGTATAAAGTAACCGTCAAGCATGACAATGAGGAAAAGTGCTACTACGGACTGGCGGGGGGTACCTTCAAGGACAGATATAGGAACCATGTGAAATCCATCAAGAACGAGAAATACAAAAACGAAACCCAACTCTCAAAATACATCTGGAGCCTGAAAGACAAACGCGCAAACTTCACACTGACATGGGACATCCAAAAAAAAAGTCAAACTTAACTTTAAGAAGGAGTGGCATGTGCAACCTCTGCCTCGATGAGAAGGCCATCATCATCAGAAACAAAAAAGCACTCAACAAAAGGTCCGAACTTATATCCAAATGCAGACACCGAAAAAGAAAAACCATCCATGCGTCAAACCGATCCACCGCGCCACATGAGCACAGAGACACACCACTTTGTCAGTCTGCCTGAAGATCGCGACAGCGTGAAACCGCCGGTAGCAGACAAGGCACCAAAACACAGGTACGCCTAATATGCTCTGCTTTACAGCATTGAGCACTTTTCGACCCTCAACAAACCATATATTCTCGACGGATATATACCCAACGGATATTTTCGCTCCCCTGTCCGGTCGAGCACTCTTCTGCTGAGGATTCACCTAGTGTTCTGTTTGGCGCAATGGATCGGTTTCATGTGGATTATTCCGGAAAAAAAAACATACCAATTCCGCCGAGGACAGATTACATCAAATGCCTAATCGAGAAAATTGAAAGTGTCATTAAAAGGATGAGATGGAGAGCTCATTTCTTCCTCGGAGCGAGTGATTGCGCGGGCCAAAGTGAAAGTGAAAATGATCAATTTGAAACCATGGAGAAATTTGGATTCAAATCCAAACGCTCACCACCACAAATAGAAGAGATGACAGTTTTTGAAAATGACCTGCTGGCCATTGTAGACGACTTGGAATTCAGGCAGGTAAACAACCAATTCCAAAGAAAACTCCACGAGGACGTGAAACGCATAAACAAATCGGAAAAAGTGTTTGTCCACGCCGATAAAACCAGGAATGTGTATTCGATGAACCCCAAGAGTTATGAGAAGCTTCTGAATGAGAATATAACCGGAAAATACAAGGTTGCACAGAAAGAAGTAATTGCAGACATTGAAAAAGAATCTGAGCTAATCGCAAACAAGTTACGCATCAGTGACAGGTTGGACGGCACGATGGAAAAACCCACCTTTGTTACACTAAAAGACCACAAGGATAACTTCAACAACAAACCCCAGGCCAGACTGATTAACCCCACAAATCCAGAATTAGGCCGCGTTAGTAAAATAATGCTCGATCGCATTAACAAACAAATAAGAGACAAAATCAACCCAAACCAGTGGACCAACACAGCCGATGTGCTCAATTGGTTCAACAAACTCCGGACAAAGAGTCCCTGACCTCCATTGTATTTGACATAGTGGACTTCTACCCCTCCATCTAAATCGAACTGTTGTCCACCTGTCTCAACTGGGCCAAGAAATACACCACCATAGAAGAGGATGAGATAGAAACCATAATGCACGCGAGGAGGACACTCCTGTTTGACAACAACAACAAAGCATGGGAAAAGCAAAATGGACTGAAACAGTTCGATGTTTCTATGGGGGCCTTTGACGGAGCCGAGATATGCGAACTAGTTGGATTATATGCACTCTCACTCTTGAACAAAAAACTGAACACATACAGCGTATGATTGTACCGAGACGATGGGCTGGCAGTGCTCAGGAGAGCCTCTGGGAGTAGAGCCGATAGGGCGCGAAAAGAACTCATTAAAGTTTTTGATGAGCTCGGTCTGCGCATCAATGTCCAAACCAACCTCAAGGTAGTGGACTACCTAGATGTCACACTCAACCTAGACACTGGCACCTTCCAGCCGTACAGGAAACCAAACAACACCCCCCTCTACGTCAATAGGGACTCCAACCACCCGCCCTCTACACTAACACAAATATCCTTAGCAGCTGAGGAACGCATATCGACATTATCTTCAAACGAAGACATTATTCCACAACGCAGCGCCACTGTACGACGAAGCCCTGAAAAAAGCGGTTACGAGAAAAACATCAAGTACTCCAAACCGAGTGAAGAGGGAAAGAGAAGAAAAAGGAAAAACAGGAGCAGGAATATCACGTGGTTCAACCCACCCCACAATGCAGCGACTAAGACAAATGTGGGGGTAGATTCCTAAAGCTCATCAACAAACACTTTCCCAAAGGGAAAAAGCTGAACCAAATATTCAATAAGAACACGGTAAAAGTGAGCTACAGCTGCATGAAAAACATGGATGCAGTCATAAAATCCCACAACCGAAGAGTTATCCGAAAATCCAAACCACATGACACCAACGGCGTAAATCCATTCTGAGGAGTGGGGGAGATGGTCACCATCACCACGATTACAAGCCCATAACCGGACCGGCGCAGCCTTTTTTTTTTTTTTTTTTTTTTTTTTTGGGGGGGGGGAAGCTTTGTGCCCCCCCCCCCCCCACACACACACACACTTTACAGGGATCGGATGCCCCACTCTTTTGCATGAAATATAAAGTGGGAGAAAAGTGGCAGCAACAACATAAAGACTTTTTTGTTCTTGTTGCTTTTTTTTTTTTTTTTTTTTTTTGCTTGTCAGACGACTTTCGGCGGAAAATCAGACCTTAAAAGTATGAAAACATTTTTTTTTTGAAATATCTGTGAGAGGGAGCGGAACGACCGAACGGGGGAAGGGTGTGTATGGGGGGGGGGTATCCCTCTCCCACACGAGGAAGATTTTGCATTTTCAGACCTGAAATTCAGCGATCTGGTGCTCACTTGTGGTGAAAATTTTCTTTTCTTTTCTTTAAAAAAACAATAAGGAAATGAAATATTTACAATATATTATGACAAAATCGTGGTATTTCAGCTCTTGCTGTGCGACATCACTGTGAAGGCCTACTAAATAATGGGACCTATCATCGGCGTAGACAGGATTTGATCTTAGGAGGAGCGGTTATGTGAGGGAACGAATCAAGCGAGGGGGGAGGGTATGGTAGGGGGGTTTCCCCCTCCTACGGTGAAATCTCTTTGCGTTGAAAATTTTGACATTTTTCAGTCCAAAAACTGCCGTTTGTAGCTATATTCTTCGCTTTGGAAATTAAGGGGGTACACCAGGCGCAACTGCTGTCAATCACTGGCAGCAACATCAGGAGAATGGCATAGCGATTAAATGCGAGCGAGCGGAGCGAGCGAGCATGAAGATTTTAACATTTTACAGTCTAAAAACTGCTGTTTGTAGCTATACATTTTCGCTTTGGAAATTAACCCGTTTAGGACGGTTTGCTTTGGCGAGCGAACACCCCCACAGACGGACAGGTTTTCCAAAATCGAGCCCTAACCGAGGGTTACTAAGGGGGTGTGACTTACGGTCCCGCTTTACCCAATCATCAAATTGCCGTGTATGCGGTGTAGGAATCCGCTTTCTGGTTGGATGAATAACGACCGCTCATGAATAATAATGTCGCTTCCCTTCGCTATCTGGGTTCGCGCGCGCGGTTTGAACTTCACGTACTGTACGATCGTCAATTTACGTTCCCTCGTCAACTCAAATGAATAGCGTCTTTTATTATTGGGCACCAGGCTATGTCGAGGGTGTCGCAAATTTCTACTACATGATTGTCTTGAATTTCCTGATTCATGGAGGCAATCTTTTATGAAAACTGTAATCCGTTGATCACAAGCCTTCAAAGTCTTTCAATGAAAAGCGATCGATCGGAGAATTGTGTACAGGCTTGCGTATTTCCATTTACACGACTGTAAGACACGCCAAGTAAATCTCGTATTGTGGCGATATCAAAGGCACACGAACCCACTCTTGACTTCCTGTTGTTCACAAAATTCCTTACCATAGGTAGTCAATGAATTTTGGAAACAGAAAAAAGTTTATTCATTGTATACAACATTTGAAAATCTGTTACACCTTGTTTGTCCCCGCTACTTGTATCCAAATACAAAGCTCGCGTGTCCGTAACAGAAGCAGGTGGCTTTATTTCAACACTAGGCAAACCATCAACGATGTAATATTACAAGTAGAATTGGTGATACTGATTTACCAAAGTCGAATTTCGTAATAGAATAACGTCCACTTGAGTTTATTTCTTGGTTCTGTTTCAGTAATTCCCAAAAAAAATGACAAGAGCCTGGAATATGTTCAATATTCAAACAAATCTTTGCATCTTTCTAACTTTCTTTTAGACGAATAAAAATGCATAATTCACGCTTCCGCGATACCTGCCATCCCCTGAAGAAGTCTGTATAAAGAAGTTTGCTTCCTGAAATTATCAATCGTGGCTACCTACAAATTTCGATCATGCGACATATAATAGGTTTTCATTGGATGCATACAAGATATCACCGAGTGGATTTGTGAGTTTATTATCGGGGTTTGATGCTGATATTTTTCTGTGCGATCTTACAATTCCTTTACAACTTCGTCGTAATGTCGGGAAGATAATGATTATTCACTATGTATCAAGTGAAATGAGATTTCACACAGTGATACAAGACATATATTTAATTATGATAAAAAGTAATCACCAACCTAAATGAGTATCATTATTTCTTACATAGAAAAAACACAAACTAAGAATAAAACACCGGTCCTTTTTAAGCCAGTTGACAGAACATGTATGAGCTCTTCAGATGCAACAGGGGAGTCTATACCATGAGAAGAAAAAAAGGAGAGAAAAATAGGCTGGTCATCTAAATTTTGTTTGATTGACGGTAGATAATCTGAAAAGATTATCTACTGTGTTTTGGTAATATTTTTCTACGTTTTATATAATACATACATATATATATATATATATATATATATATATATATATATATATATATACATACATTTTATGGGCAGAGTATCTTGGAGAAGAGATCATCACCATCAATGATAATATTCAATCTACACGTTTGTATATGGGAATGAAGAAGGGGATAGCTGGAAAGGAAAGTGATGAGATGTAATGAGATAAAATTTAGGAGCACTAATTGAGACAAATGTATTACAAAAGAAGAGCAAAACGGTAAAAAATGGCAAAAGAGTACAACATTATGCAAAGATTTTGCAGTCATTTTTTTTTTGTGTACGTTTACCTTTCAATTTCGTAGTTACGTAATTCAAAATAGCCAACAAAAAAAAGAAAAAAAGATAGCGCCATGAAGATGTTCATTCAACCTCGTTTGCTTTTCACTATGTCCTATCACTTCAAAAAATGTAGCATTAGCACAATTCAAATTAGAATTCCCATCGAGAATTCAGATTCGCATCAATGTGAGAGAGTGTCTTTTCAGACAGGGTCGCAGGTGAGCATTTCCGAGTTCATCGGAGAAGTTCATTCATATTAGAAACAAAAAGGTTGACCACCCGGCAGCTGATAGAAGAAGACGACACGACCATGGGAGAACGGCGAGCACATGTCACACAAGCTTTAAGGTCTAAAATCATTACATCACTTCAGAAAATAAGGAAAAGATGATATGTTTGTTGAAATAAACGACATTTCTCCCGACATTCTTCGATCTGTCATAACAGACGGTTAATTTGCTGAAATGATCTTCTCTTATGTCATGAGTGTAAATCAATATTATTTTGTTTTATTGTGTATACCAGTCATCGCCCGATAAAAGACAGAAAATGAAGTACTATTCTCATTCAATAAGCATAATGTATAAAGGAAACGAGCATTTGCTGCAATCGTTTATGAATATGAAAATGCTTCAATGCGATTTCACGAAGTCTAAAGGAATGAATGCAAGTAGGTCTACTTAAATACAAAGATGTATAATGCAATTATTATAAAAAATACGCAGCCACGATAAGTGCATAAACCACTCCAATAGCAGCATGAAAACATTTGATCACATCAATATATGAGATGGACAAGAACATTTCATGCTTTCATTGCTCGAAATTCTTTGCTCCTAAACAAAGTAGAGTGTTCAATTGAAGCAACGGGTTATCACATCTCCGTCTCTCGCAAAACTGAATCATCACCTCGCAAATTTGGAGTGCTTTCTACAAATTTACATAAAAAAATTTATTTCTTTTTTTAGGCATGAGTTACCATATTCTACTGATTATAAATCGATTGAGCTACAAAACGGTAGTGTGTTGCTAAAACCATTATAACTCAATGATCGCGGAATCATTTGACTTGCGAGCTTCCGAAAGAGATGGACTGAAAAACCCAGACTTCTAAACGTATAAATAATTGACAGAGCGACTATAGCCGAAAATTAGCATATTATGAAGAATTCATACAAAACTAGAACCAAAAAAGACATCACCATTGTCGGTATCGTCGTAATATGGGATGTAATTTTATTTTGACTGCCTCTTTGAAATGCTGCAAACATCAAATACTGAACATCATAATTTTTATTTGTGAATTCTAAGCGTATGAGAGAGAGAGAGAAAAAAAGACAACTTCTGCCGTATGTCTTGTTTCTCGCTTTATTGCAGCGTATGTCATTGTCGCAGTTTAAATTCTGTATTACATGTTCGTAACAAGTACATGAGAACTTGCCCATTGGATTCCCAACAACCATAAAATCATTGGGGTCCGTAAAAGCGGTTACGTAATACATACGAAGCACATCATTATAAGGCATTCTGTGGACCGGTGCAGAATAAAGAGACTGTCTGTAATCGGCCTTTGAACTTCTCTGTTATGCTCATAATCCCCGACTTTTCAGATGGCGTCTACGAGTGCGTCTTAGGAATGTTTTTGTATCAACATCCTGTCTATTCAAGGAGGTACAACGTAACCTGATACTCTGGCCACCTAGTCTATTCAAAGTGTTCTTGCCTATAACACGCGCACATGTTACTCTGTGTTTCACCATGATGAGTATAATTGTAAGACCCCATAGTGGCAATATCGGCTCTTGCATTGTATGAAAATGATGACAATTATACAGTATATCCTCTATTTGGTTCGTTGGCCGAGTAGATTTTTGAACGATCTTATAACATAATCACGCTGTCATTCATAAGTATGAGAGAGAGAGAGAGAAAAAAAAAAGCTTCAAGCAACATCGAAGTTGAGTTTCTCAAACCAATCTTCCATTTGAGTTTGTTTCTTGGTTTTGTTTCAACAATTTTCATAATGTTGACAAGAGCCTGATGGGATGTTCAATATTCAGATAAATCGTTGCATCTTTCTTGCAATCTTTGACAGCTAATGGTGACTAAACATGCGAACTCCATGCATTTTTGTATAAAGACGTTTGCTTTGTGAAATTATCCATCATGACTGCCACCAGATTTCGACCATAATTATATGACTTAGGTTTCCATGAGATGAATAAAGGAGATCAACGAGCGCATTTGTAAGATTACTGTCGGGTTTTATGTTGCAAATTTTATGTGCAGTCATGATTCCCTTACAACTCTACCGTAATGGCGGGAAGGTATTGTTCACTGCACATCACTTGAAATTAAATGTCACACAGTGATATGATAATCATCAGCAAACGGGATAGATTATTGTTATATATATATATATATATATATATATATATATATATATATATATATATAACACCTATTCAAGTCAGTTGATGGAGCATTTATGAGCTCTTCCGGTCTGCAAACGAAACATCGGAGTCTATGCGATAAGAAGAAAGATTGAGAGATAAAGAGATAAAAAAATAGGCTGGTATTATAAATTTAGTTCCATGGACGGTAATCTGAACACACTTTGCAAACGAAATGAAATATTACACACGGCTAGGTTTGCCTGTAATCTGTGTTATGGTGATATCTTATGAGATTATATATGATAATACGGGCAAAGTATCTTGGAAAGGTGATCGCCACCATCAATGGGGATATAATCTAAACGATTAATTATAGATGATGGGAATGAAGAAGTGGATAGCTGGAAAGGAAAGTAATGAGATGCAATGAGATAAATCGAAGCAGCACTTATCGAGGCAAATGTATTACAAAGGAAGAGCAAAACGGCATATTCGAGTGTTCAAAATGGTTCAACATTATGCAAAGATTTTGCAGTCATTTGTGTGTGTGTGTGTGTGTGTACGTTTGTCTTCTAATTTCACAGTTACGTAATTCAAAATCGCCTAAAAAAAAGATCGCGCAATGAAGATGTTCATTCAATCTCAGTTTCCTTTCACTATATCCTATCACTTCAAATTACGTAGCCTCAACACAATTCAAATTAGAATGTCCATTGAGAATTCAAATTCGTCTCAATATGAGAGAGCGTCTTTTCAAACAGGGTCGCAGGTGAGCATTCCTAGTTCGACGGAGAAATTCATTCAATTTAGCAACAAAAAAGGTTGGCCATCCGGCAGCTGTAGAAGAAGCCGACATGATCATGGAAGTATGGCAAGCACAAGCCACACAGGCTTGAAGGCTTAACATTGTTACATTACTTCAGAAAATAAGGAAAAGACGATATTTTTGTTGAAATAAACGACATTTCTCCCGGCATTCTTTGATATCTCATAACAGACGGCTAATTTTGCTGAAATGATCTTCTCTTATGTCATGAGTGTAAATCAATATTTTTTTATTGTGTATACCAGTCATCCCCCGATAAAAGACAAAAACAAAAATGAAGTACTAACAATCTCATTCAATAAGCATAATGTATGAAGGAAACGAGCATTTGCTGCAATCGTTTATGAATATGAAAATGCTTCAATGCGATTTCACGAAGTCTAATGGAATGAATGAATGAATGCATACCTAAATGCAGAGATATACGTAGACATAAAAAATACACAGGCACGATAAGTGCATAAATTACTTCAATAGCAACATGAAAAAATTTTGATTACATCGATAAACATGAGATAAGACAAGAACATTAACTTCATGTTTTTATTGCCCGAAATACCTTGCTCCTAAACAAAGTGTTCAATTGAAGCGATGTGGTTATCACATCTCCGTCTCTCGCAAAATTGAATCACCACTTCGCAAATTTGGAGCGCTTTCTACAAAGGAAAAAAAAAAGAAAAATCGTTTTTTTTTCGATATAAGTTGTCATATTTGACTGATTATAAATGGATTGAACTCAATGATTGAAAAAAAAAAGAATTGACTCGTGAACTTACGAAAGCAGTGGACTGAAAACACCTCAGACTTCTAAATGTATAAGTAATTGACAGAGCGACTATAGCCGAATATTAGCATAAATGAGGAATTCATACAGAACTAGAACAAAAATGACTAAACAGTCGACATCACCATCGTCGGTATCATCAAAATATGGGAGATTATTTTATTTTGACTGCTTCTTTGAAATGCTGCAAACATCAAATACCGAACATCACAATTATATCTACAATTTTTTTGGCGAATGCTAAGCGTATGAGAGAAAAAAAATGCCATATGTCTTGTTTACTCGCTTTATTGCAGCGTATTTCGTTGTCGAAGTTTAAATTATATACATATATGTTGGTTACAACCACATGAGAACTTGTACATTCGCTTCCCAACAACCATAAAATCATTGGGGTCCGTAAAAGTGGTTACGTATACATACGAAGCACATCATTATAATGCATTCTATGGACCGGTGCAGAAAAAAGAGACTGTCTGTAATCGGCCTTTGAACTTCTCTATTATGCTCATAATCCCCGACTTTTCAGATGGCGTCTACGAGTGCGTCTTAGGAATGTTTTTGTATCAACATCCTGTCTATTCAAGAGGTACAATGTAACCTCATACTCTGGCCACCTGGTCTATTCAAAGTATTCTTGCCAAAAACACGCACATATATTGTTAGGCTGTGTTTTACCATGATGAATATATAGGACCCCATAGTGACAATATCGGCTCTTGCGTTGTATGAATATTATACAGTAAATCCTCTATTTGGTTCGTTGGCCATGTAGATTTTTTGAACGATCTTATAGCATAATCAGGCTGTCATTCATAAGTATGACAGAAAAAAAAAAAACTTCAAGCATCATCAAAGTTGAGTTTTGCAGACCAATTTTTCATTTGAGTTTGTTTCTTGGTTTTGTTTCAGCAATTATTTTTTTCATAATATTGACAATAGCCTGATGGGATTTTCAATATTCAAATAAATCACTGCATCTTACTGGCTGTTTTTGACAACTAATGATGACTAAATCTGAAAAATTCATGGTCTTGCGGTACCTGCCATCCACACTGAAGTTTGTGTGTATAAAGAAGTTTGCTTTCTGAAATTATCCATCATGACTGCCTACAGATATAACTTCGGTTTCCCTGGGATAAATAAAAGATATCAACGAGCGCATTTGTGAATTTTACTGTTGGGGTTTAAATGCTGCCAATTTTACTAGTGCAATCTTACGATTGACTTATAACTCTATCGTACTGCGGGGAAGATGTTGCTCATTACGAATCACATGAAATAAGATTTCACAAAGTGATAAGACATAAGTTATTCATCATATGATAAAAAGTAATCACTAACAGGAAAGTTGATTGTTTTGATGAACATGTATATTTGATATAACATTTATGAGGTCTTCCGGTCTTCAGGCAAAACATTGGAGTCTATGCGATAAGAAGAAAGATTGAGAGATAGAGAGAAAAAAAAAAATAGGCTGGTGTTCTAAATTATGTTTGATGGATGTAATCCGAACACTCTTTTGCAAACGAAATGTAATATTATACACAGCTTGGTTTGCCTATAAAATATGTGTTATCAACATCTTTTTAGATTGTATATATATATATATATATATATATATATATATATATATATATATCGTCGCCGGTCACACGAACCAACGAATCACTCGATTTTGGGTCAAATTTTCGATTTTGAGATTTTCAATCATTTCGATAGTAGACATTCCATACTACATATTCTGAAATTCTCAGTGTGTAATTCGGTGTATTTTTTACGTAGTTATCACTTTTGTAGAAGTATGTAATTCCATTTGTGAAAATTATTTGTTTTCCCCATAGACGCGTGTGTTAAACAATCAGGCGATTCGACAGTTCGGTGACCGCGCGTACTAGTACGCGCGGTCACCGAACCGACGAATCAGTGCGCATTGACTTGCGTGTTGTTTTTGAGATTCAACAGTTCATTGACCGCGCGCATAGTGCGCGTACTATGTAATACATGTGTTGACAATGACAACGCTCAATGTACATGTACATATGGACACACATGGAAAATGACAACGTTCTTTGCAGACCGAAAATACATGCATGCAGCTCTTCGACGATTTCCCGCTTATTTGTTAACAATACAATTCGATAAAAACTTCACAAGTTAGAGCAAGAATTGAAGTCTGGTGTACTACAAAAATAATTGGAAATTATAGACATGAAAGTGTAGCAACCATAAGTCAAAAATGGGCTAACTTCAAACGCGTTTTTCTCGAATTGTCATTCTTACGCAAACCTGAGGGATTCGTCGGTTCGTGTGACCGGCGACGATATATATATATATATATATATATATATATATATATATATATATATATATATATATATATTCATAATACAGGCAAATATCTTCGAGAAGTGATCGTCACCATCAATTATAATATTCAATCCACACATTTGTAGATGATAATGAAGAATTGGATTACGAAAAAGAGAGGAAGAGAGATGGAAAGGGGGGGGGGAGAAATATGGTGGTCTTCTAAATTTTGTTTGGTGGATGGTAATCCGATCACACTTTTGTAATCGAAATGTTATGTTACACACGGCTAGGTTTGCCTGTCTGTGTTATGGTAATATCTTTTTATTATATATATATATATAATTGGGCCGTGACGCGAGAAAAGGGCCCTTAGGGCATTGAATACCGAAAATGAGTTTTCACCTCCACATTGTAGAAGGAACTCTGAAGTATTTAGACATGCAAACCTTTTTCTGAAATTCCAATCCTAAATGACCCCTTTACGACATTAAAAAAAAGCATGTTTTGTCCAAATCCTGTCAATTTTTGATGCGTCTGTATGCATGTGCGCGCATTTAGCTAGTTGATCTTTTTTTGCGCGTATTGCTTTGTCAGACTTCCGCGCCGTTTTCTGGCGTTTGCG
This sequence comes from Diadema setosum, assembly GCF_964275005.1. Taxonomy (NCBI): domain Eukaryota; kingdom Metazoa; phylum Echinodermata; class Echinoidea; order Diadematoida; family Diadematidae; genus Diadema; species Diadema setosum. Next base: position 863,775 of record NC_092694.1, on the reverse strand, counting down.
CGCAGCAGCGCTAAGGGCCCTTTTCTCGCGTCACGGCCCATATATATATATATATATATATATATAACGGGCAAAATATATTGGAGAAGTGACCGCCACCATCTATGATAATAACCAATCTATACGTTTGTAGACGGGAATGTAATGGATAGCTGGAAAGGAAAGTGATGAAATGTAATGAGATAGAATGAAGGAGCACTAATCGAAGCAAATAATGTATCATAAAGGAAAAGCAAAATGGCAAAGTTGGGTTTACAAAATGGTGCATTATGCGAAGATTTTGCAGTCGTTTTTTGAGTATGTTTGTCTTTCAATTCGTAGTTAGGTATAAATTCATAATCGGTAACAAAAAATATAGTTCCATGAAGATGATCATTCAGCTTTGTTTTCCTTTCGCTATATCCTATCACTTCAAAAATGTAGCATGAACACACTTCAATTTAGAATGCCAATCGAGAACTCACATTCGTCTCTATGTGAGAGAGTTTTTTTTTTTTTCAAACAGAGTCGTAGATAGCATATCCGAGTTCGTCGGAAAAGTTCATTCAATTTAGCAACAAAAGGTTGGCCACCTGGAAGCTGAAGAAGTCGTCATGACCATGGAAGAATGGCGAGCACATGCCACACAGGCTTGAAGGCCTAACATCGTTACATCACTTCAAAAAATAAGGAAAAGCAACATGTTTGTTGAAATTTCACCATTTCTCCCGACATTCTTCGATCTCTCATAGCAGAGGGCTAATTCCCCTAAAATGATCTTCTCTTTTGTCAAGAGTGTAAATTGATATTTATTTCATTGTGTATACCAATCATCCCCCGATAAAAGACGGAAAATAAAGTACTTTTCTCATTCAATGTGCATAATGCATAAAGCAAACGAGCATTTGCTGCAATCGTTTATGAATATGAAAATGCTGCAACGCGATCTCATAAAGTCTTTAATTCGATTGAAAGTATGTACCTAAATGCAGAGGTAGATAGAGAGAAGACACATGCACAATAAGAGGCTTAAACCACTTTGGTGATAGCATTAAAACATTAATTACATCAAGTAAAGAGAAGAGCATTTCGTACTTTTGTTGCTCGAAATACCTTATTCTCAAAAAGTTGAGTGCTACAATTGAAGCGCTCCATAATCACATCTCCGTCTTTCGCAGAATTGAATGACCGCTTCGCAAATTTGTAGCGTTTTCTACTACAGTGTAATTTGAATGAAAAAAAAAAATCGGCATGAGTTGTCATATCCGATTGACTGAAAATGGATTGGACAACCAGTGGCGTTTGGCTGAAATCCTTGCAACTCAATGATAGCAAAATCATTTTGACTTATGAACTTTATACGAAAGAAATGGACTAAAAATCTAGATTTCTAAACGTTTAAATAATTTATATAGCGACTGCATCCGAAAATAAGCATATTATACAGAATAAATTATTCATACAAAAAATAGAAATATAGACTGAACAGTCGAAATCACCATTGTCACTATGAACGTAATATTATTTGTGTGGCGCTCCGACAAAATGAGTCATAAGTCGCACGGGGACTTTTCCCGTAATGAGCCGAAAATGAAGGGGAAGCACTGCTCGGGTCGAAATTTTTTTATGACGGATTTTGATTCCTTGACGTTTTATCTATTTGTACAGAAAATTTCAGCGTGTAAAAATGAGGACAAGGGTTCCAAATCACAGTTTTTCTGCGACAATTTTTTTCGGTTTCATTTTTTCGAATGCTCGCCTTTGCGTTGCGTTTCGCACCTATTGTTCTTGCCCGATTGAAACTCCTCCTCCGTTGCTAGGGCGTATGCTAATGAAGCATTGCTCTTGACCCCATTGAAGACAAAACAAAGCATGGTGCGCGCGGCGGCGTCGGCGGCTGCGAGGGCTTAATTACGTAATAACAGTGAGCTGACCAAGGCTATCGATTGCATGACCAGCGAGTTGCGTTTGATACATGCACCACATTTCACGAAGTGGTGATTGATGTGACGCACAAATGGCGCTGAAAAAAAAAAATAATTCCAACGAATGATCACGAAAAATTTATGATACTTTATCAATGAGCTAATACATGATCACATATCGAACTTGAAACCTCTCTATGTGTGTGTGTACTTTTACAACTTTTATTGGCCTCATTAATGAATTCATTCAAATAATTATAACTTGCGTTCCCTGGTATGTGACTTGCTGTTTAAACTTCATCTTTGGAGATATAGCATGGCCTAAGTTGTCAATTATTCTCGTCTTTATAAAGTCGACAATTCGTATGATAATTTAAGCCAAATGTATGTAATGCGTAATTTTATTTCCCCGGTTAATAAAACTTATTGCCCTATTTTCTTATGATGGTTTGGACAGCGACGACATGGAGAGAAATCGGACGACAAACATTATCAATGCCCAAATAGCTCGTGTTCCCTTTGGAGGATATTCTGACTCTTGTCATTTGTGTATTTTTTAGAAGTAGGACCTATTTGAGAAAGTGACAGAAAGCTGTGTCGCTACTCAAAAGTGTGTTTCCTTATTTTTCTAAAATCAGAATGTGTGTAATGATAGCTGTTTGTCGTGTCTTACGTGTAGCTGCCATGTGAGAGGACAAGTCTGCAAAGAATTTGGCTAACAGCTTTGCGAAGTAGCAGCGCTAATTGCCTATTGAATTGTGTATTCTGAGGAATTCCGAATGAAAGAACTCGGACGACACTGTTCACGCCTTGTATCCGAGTAAACCCCGCATCAACGAAGCCTTGAACAATGAAAGGTAAACTTCCTGCTATCAAAGGGTGGATAATCACGCAACCAGTATTCTTTTTTCGTCATTGATAGCAGAATTAGTGACGTAATGGAGCGACAGTGTTGGAGGATCGGCATTATGTCTGCTAATTTGTAAAAGATTTTTTCAGTCCCCTTTTTTGTTCAGAACCACAGCCAGGGACGCTAACTTACTTTATCTCCTACATGCTATCGTTACTATCTTAAAACGTGAATTTTATGAAAGGTTAAAGGGATCGCGGAATCAGTTCTTCTGCGTGACACAAGGCTTTTATAATAGCATGCCAAGCTTAAATCTTTTACCTGTATAGAAAGGGCGGGAATACACACTTATCGCAATCATTCGGATTTGAGAGTGATACACTCTACTATTTTTCTTCATCTTTCCCCTGACATAGACCATGGTAATTCAAAACAAACAAGCAAACAAACAAACAAACAAGCAGTTGCATTATATCAGAACGTACAGAATTATTGTAGTTCATGTAAAGGTCATCTCTTGATGTATAGTAGTCATTTGTTGTCGTTTTTATAGCGTGTCCTAATAAATGCCTATAGCGAAAACCCAACACAACTTTTATCAAGGAGGGAAGGGAACTGAAATTTAAATATAACATGGTTTATAGAAATCAGACATGTAAATAAGGCAATCATATACATCCGCATGGCCGATTGTAATCTCATACTTTGACTATTAAACATGATCGCCTGCATTTACGTGCTTTTTCTAATTTTTTGAACTCTGCCTCATTTTCTCTCTCTTTTTTTTTAAAGAATTGCTCGCAACATTTCAAAATCGTAACACAGTCCGCTTTCCCACAATATAATGTTCCATTTGTGACCCGCGACAACGGTTTCAGGCAAAAGTCGCAAGAGAAAATTCCCTCCTAGGCGGGGTACAAAGATTTTTACCATTATTTTTGTCGATTTAGGTTTTTTGCAGAAATCGAATCCTTGATATGTTTTCTACATCTACACTAAATTTCATGGCATAAGATTAAGTTTTTCCTATCGAAAATGGAATTTTAAGCACCCTATGTTGGATCGCACTCGTCAGTTTCGAGCTTCTTTCGAACGCCGCGCCAATATCCCCAGTGTTGCTACGGCGCAGGGTCTCGCATGCGATTGGCTGGTGCGTCGCACACATTTACATAATTCGGCTTTCGGAGACACCAGTTGCAGCGTTTAGGGAATGCTTTGTCCACGCGTGCACGATTACATATTCCATTGTTCCTGCTATAGTGATCTACATCTATATACGCTCGCTCTGTATAGTGCGTGCTCTTCGTTTGGCTTTCTATCTAAACTATTCTACCGCAATGTTCGACAACGGAAGTGAAACAAAAATCATGTAGCATGACATAATCGTGATGTGAAAAGAAAACTACCGGTAGATATTCTCAAATTTGTCTACTTGTACATGTAGTAAAAATTATGACAGCAGACTGACTCAATGGAAGGTATATGAGAGGAAAGGAGCGGTCATATGTGACTATCAAATATTACACGTCAAGATCGCACGAAACTAACGAGTCGTGTTTGTTTGTTTGTTTGTTTTAATTAAATTAGCACCACCGAACAAAGCAACACATGCATGTCTTGTAAAAGCAAAACAAACAGGATGCGTGACTCTTGCCAGCACTAGCCAGCAAAAGGGTCGCAATGACAAAAACAAATCAACCACAATGAAAACGCGATGATTTGTAAATGTGTGGATTCGCCACCGCTCCTGTTACATGCACACGGTCATGGCGTGTGGATGCCATTGCGTAATGCGTGCACCATACACATGTACATGTACACCATACGTGCAATTATCGTATTCGCCATCTTGAAAGACGTACTGTAGACAAACCCGAGCGAAAAGCATTGTTTTTCGGCTTCATACGCTGAGCTCCGAGGAAGGTGCCCGGGAAATTTGACTCTCTCAATGAGCCAATCAGAAGGCGATGTGGTTGCTAGAGGCGGAGCTTAACATCGATTGGCACCATCGTACGGATGGGTGATTCTCCCCTCGCATCGCCGCTCGGACATTGTCTTTGAGAAAGAGGTGAAGCTTCAAAGCCTGTTTTCTCGCAATTTTGCCAGGCTAACAACTTAAAAAGTGCATTTTATTTCTCTTTCTATGCCCACTTATGGTGCCGAAGAATACAAGTGTTTTATATCAATGCAAAGCTTAGGAAATGGGCAATGTGATTCAGTGAAAAAATGAATTTTCAAAATTCCCGACTTTTGCCTGAAACCGTTGTCGCCGGTCACATTTGATTCGTCACTTATTGTTGGTCGGGTGACGCCAAATGTTGGAAACTCGAGGGATGATACATGGCATTTTCTTTGTTGGTTTTCGTCTCATCGCTCAACAGAATTTTGACTACGATTACAAAGGTATCATCTACGAGACTTATCTGATGGTTTTTAATACAGAAATGATCATCAATCAGCAAAGATTAGTCAACAAGTCATGAATTCACTTTACCCATCATGTCTATACATCGAACTACGACATTGTTGGGGTAACCACGCATTTTTATTCTCATAGTTCAAACTAATTCTTGGCATAATCCAAACAAATAATTCTTTATATAATTTCTCAAAATACTCAACAGATGGCCATAGTCAAAACATTTTACAAGGATTGCATACGGTAATCTTTATTGGGCTAAACAAGTTTTCTAGAGCTATCAGTTCCCCCTATGACGATGATTTCGTTTGCGTTTCGAACTTGTACCGAACTACCGTTTCAAAACAGCTACCTTTATAGTTCGATTAATGAACCAGTCTTTTGAATTCATAACCAACATTCGTAATCGTAACCATACAGTACCATAATACTGTCAATAACAGTTGGAAAATGCAAATGCTATAATAATAGCGTGAAATAAATGCGTAACCATTATCTTCATACATTCTAATTCCTAAGTGATGTCGCTACGATAATGACACATGGTTTGACTACTGCTTCAAGCAAATAATAAAAGTAAAATGGAAAGGGATATACTTATAATAATACCACCCCGTACAATGGATTCCACTGTATTTGGTAACATTTGGTTTCGTTTCTGTGCACTTTACGCGCGGAAAATAAAAGGCAGATTGATTCCATTAACATGCTAACACACAACGCATTCAAAATGTTTTTTTTTTTTTTTTTTTTGAAATACACCGTGTTCAATATAATGGTTTAGTATACGGTTTGAAACTTTGAATTTGCGAGTCCTTTTTAAAGTTATAACCATTGTTATTACATTATCAAGCAAAAATTAAAGTATATCGGGATTCGGATTTGCTCAGAAGACTAAAAATGCTTTGTATGGCAATGGTTGGAAAAAAAGACAATCCGCTTCAATAGTGTAATTCTGTTTTCATAAACTGAAAGAGAAACGCAAAGAAGTCAACTTTTTAACATCATTTAGCTTTCTCACCTATATTGAACTTGATTTGATCTGCCATGCATGATATCGCTGAGGGTTCTATTAATTCTATCAAATTATTTGTTTGGCGTGCTTGTTTTTTTATGCGGACTATTACAGGTAGGTATGGACGTGTGTATCTGATTCTGACCACGAAAATATGGCGACTGTTTAAATGCGGAGTATGTACTGGAAAACTAGTGTCTCCTGTCAGTGTAGACAAACTAATTCCTATAGTCTATCCCCGCTTGAAATGGAAATGAAATATAAAAAAAAAAAAAAAACGAAGTTCGACTTTCAGCAGATTTCAACCGTTTTGTATAGTGCCCGATACATTATAATGGACACAATTCTTTAGCGGATAAGCAATCACACAACTTTCGGGAATAAATGTACTGTGTGTCTTAATGATTGTATCTCATGGAAAAAAAAAAAAAAAACTCGTCTCCTTGCCTGAATTTTAGCTGCTTCCTTTTCAAGCTTGCGGGAAAGAAATAGCTCAACATCAATCGCAATCATAAGGAGAGTTACATCCTTAAAAAGAAACACAGGAGTACTGAGACATGCACACTACTAAATAAAAACGGGCCTTTTATCACTATTGACAACGCATGACATTGAATTGTCTGTTTGTTTGTTTGTTTTTGGGGGGAATTCAATTGATTATTCTGATGGTTCGTTAATCACACAATGGAATATGGTTCGCTATTAGCTTAGGTTCGTTTAAAAAACAACAACAAACAAACACACACACATTAAATGCGGTTCCTTTTCCGGTGTTTCCTTTAGCCGAAAGTAATCAAGCAATCATTTATTTTAGTAAGGTTTGTGAATACAAAACGAAATGAGTAAGGCCTCCGTAAAGTATTAATTCAGAATATATGTCAGTATAATTATCTATACTCAACTTCACAAATGCAGAAAGATTGTAACTGTAAATGTGAGGGGAAAAAAAAAACTTAAGCTACAAGTTAACGCTTCTTTATATGCTATGGTATTACAAAAGTGACCGAGAATAAGAAGTATATTCATGATACAGTCATTGTTATAAACCCAACGTGAAGCTGTCAGGCCTACATCAACCTTTGCTTCTGATACGTATAGTATGTGCAGCATTGGCAAGCTTGATAAGCGATAATTACTGAGGACGCAACGCCTATAAAGGAAATGTGCCTAATATGGCGGGAATTCAGAATGTTACGGAGGTTTACAGCTGCAGCAGAACAGACGCGAAAGCAGTCTCTGATGTTCTGCAACATTACGACCATGTGCGTAATTTGAGGGTTTTTAGTACACGCAAAGAATACGATTTCAAAAGACGACTATCGTTAATTAACTTCATTTTGAACCCCCGCCTACAATGGGTTCTCAGGTTCTATCTAGGTATTGATACTTGCTAAACGCATCCTCTTTAGTTTCCATTGACAACAACTACATGGAAGGAGAATGGAAGCGATCAACGCCCTCGCTAAAAGACGCTTCTCGTAAGACGCATTGCGTGCCCGCCTACAACAGGTTCTCAGGTTCGATTTAGGTATTGGTACATTGTACTTGCTAAACGCATCCTGTTTAGTTGCCATTGACAACAACATGGGAGGAGAATGGAAGTGATCAACGCTCTCGCTATAGATGCTTTTCGTAATACGCATTGCCTGCCTTTTTCTTTCTACTGTTTCCTATTGTTTGTGAGTTAAAAACTTGGGGCAAACTACACCGCAGCCGACACACAACGCGTACCGACTCATTCATGCGGCGGCAGCGGCACGGACACAAACGCCCCGAAGTTTACATTCGGACTACCGTATTGGTCAGAATCGTTAATGATAGACCTGTCCTGCCATTGGTTAATTATCTTACACACCCAAGCTATCGCCTTATATGGTTGTGCGTGCGATGGAGCGTAAACGCCGTCGCTAAGCAGGACTGTTGTATTGTTTCGTCCCGTGAAAGAAACAGGTTGTGAGCTTGAACGTAACCTGAACTTTGAGAGCGATTTTCTCCGTTATTTAGAAAATGGACTGACATCATAAGTGTAGTTAATATTCGTTTTTATGATCTATAGGGATGTCGAAATGAGTTGTATTACATATCAGTGTAAAGCTTAGAGTCTGTAGAATTCACATATGGGCATAACTACGATTTCATTTTTTGCGACTTTTGACTCATTCCGACGGAGCGCCACACATTTTATCTAATATACTTTTTTGAACTGCTGCAAATCCCAAATACCGATCGTTTTTTTTTTTCATAGACATTTTCTCGCAAATGCTATAAACGTATGAGAGAAAACTTGTGCCATGTGTCTTCTTTATTCGCTTTATTGCAGCGCATTTCGTTGTTGCACTTTAATTTCTATAATAAATTAATGTTTGGAACATGCACATGAGAACTTGCACATTCAATTCCCAACAACCATAAAGTTATGGTTACATATACATACGAAGCACATCGCTAACATCCATTCTATATGGACCGGTACAGAAACGAAAAGACTGTCAGTAATCGACCTTTGACCTTCTCTATTATGCTCATAATCCCCTGCCCATTTAGGTTGCGTCTACATGCAGCGAGAGGGTCTATCTAGGAGTGTTTTTGTATCTGCATCCTGTCTATTCATAAATATATAATGTAACCTGATACTCTTGCCAGCTGGTTTATTTAAAATATTCTCGCCCATAACACGTGCACATGTGACGCTGTGTTACGCCATGATGAATTTACGACTTCGATGAAGTAGCGCAATCGACTGCGTTGTTTGTATGCAGTACATCCCCTACTCGGTTTGTTCTTGGCCAAGTGGTTTCTTTTTTTTAACGATTTTATAACATAATCAGAATATTATTCATGACGGTAAAACTCTTCAAACAAGTACAAGTAACATCGCTGTCATGATAACAAACAGACACAAAAACATTCACACACATCACACGCATGCAGGGACACGCAAAAGATTTACTTTTGAATTTATTCAATTCGCCGAGTCTTGGTAAATCCAAGGACTCGGCAGCGGAAGAAGAAGGCCAACATTTCATGCCAATAATGGTAAGCAGGTTGCCATGCCGAGATGGCTTTCATAGAAAATCCGTAAGTACGACATTGCATTACTGATATAACACGAAGTAGTATGCTACAATACTTTATCATGTAAATGTGTGCTAATAAGGTAGGTGCGTGCACGCAACGGTCTTGACCGCCGCACGCACGCTTTTCACTTGAGTGTGACAATTTGCATACCGATGCAAATGAGATCGCCAGAGCGTGCGGCTGGTCGCTCGTCATTGGTCAGTTTGCCGCCCGTTGCGAAGGTCTGAATGTCGTGAAAATTATACTCATGTTTGTCAATATTTTGCTTGTTTATAGACATAAGATATGACCAATCATCACAAAATGTTCACAGATGGCAACTTTGATGTATGTAGTCCCACAAAATATAAATCATTTTCAACATAGGCATCGTATTGTTGGTGAAATTCTAAGTTTAAAATTGCGTGTTCATTTCACTCTCCCAGCCCGAGTATACTCGGGACCAGTCCACAGCCTGGAAAACGTCAGCCCGAGTATACTCGGGACACGTCCTAAACGGGTTAAGGGGGCCGCATCAGGCGCAACTGCTGGCAATTACTGGTAGCAACATCAGGAGAATGGCATAGCGGTTAAATGCGAGCGAGCGGGGCGAGCGAGCTTGAAAATTTTGACATTTTACGGTCCAAAGACTGCCGTTTGTGGCTGTATTTTTTTCGCTTTGGAAATTATGGGGGCACACCGGGCGCAACTGCCGGCAATCGGGCAGCAACATCAGAATGGCATAACGATTAAATGCGAGCGAGCGAAGCGAGTGAGCTTGAAAATTTTGGTATTTTACAGTCCCACATGTCCTTTTTTGCATGTACTAGTATTTTTTCGCTTTGGAAATTAAGGGGGGGGGGGATGCACCGGGCGAAAACTGCTGACAATTACTGGCAGCAACATCAGGAGAATGGCATAATGATTAAATGCGAGCGAGCGAAGCGAATGAGCTTGAAAATTTTGACATTTTCCAGTCCCAAAAACTGTCGTTTGTGGCTGTATTTTTTCGCTTGGAAATTAAGGGGGCGCACCGGGCAAAAACTGTTGGCAATTACTGGCAGCAACATCAGGAGAATGGCATAATGATTAAATGCGAGCGAGCGAAGCGAGCGAGCTTCAAAATTTTGACATTTGGCAGTCCAAAAACTGCCGTTTGTAGCTATATTTTACGCTTTGGAAATTAAGGGGGCGCACCGGGCGAAAACTGCTGGCAATTACTGGCAGCAACATCAAGAAAATGGAATAATAATTAAATGCGAGCGAGCTTCAAAAATTTGACATTTTACAGTCCCCAAACTGCCGTTTGTAGCTATATTTTTCGCTTTGGAAATCAATAGGGGCGCACCTGCTCACAATCACTGGCAGCAACATCAGGAGAATGGCATAGCGACTAAATGCGAGCGAGCGGAGCGAGCGAGCTTGAAAAATTTGACATTTTACAGTCCAAAGACTGCCGTTTGTGGCTGTATTTTTTCGCTTTGGAAATCATGGGGGCACACCGGGCGCAACTGCCGGCAATCGGGCAGCAACATTAGAATATCATAACGATTAAATGCGAGTGAGCGAAGCGAGTGAGCTTGAAAATTTGGATATTTTACAGTCCCACATGTCCTTTGTGGCTGTACTAGTATTTTTTCGCTTTGGAAATTAAGGGGGGAAGGGGCGCACCGGGCGAAAACTGCTGGCAATTACTGGCAGCAACATCAGGAGAATGGCATAATGATTAAATGCGAGCGAGCGAAGCGAATGAGCTTGAAAATTTTGCCATTTCCAGTCCCAAAAACTGTCGTTTGTGGCTGTATTTTTTCGCTTTGGAAATTAAGGGGGCGCACCGGGCAAAAACTGTTGGCAATTACTGGCAGCAACATCAGGAGAATGGCATAATGATTAAATGCGAGCGAGCGAAGCGAGCGAGCTTCAAAATTTTGACATTTGGCAGTCCAAAAACTGCCGTTTGTAGCTATATTTTACGCTTTGGAAATTAAGGGGGCGCACCGGGCGAAAACTGCTGGCACTTACTGGCAGCAACATCAGGAGAATGGAATAATAATCAAATGCGAGCGAGCTTCAAAAATTTGACATTTTACAGTCCCCAAACTGCCGTTTGTAGCTATATTTTTCGCTATGGAAATTAAGGGGGCGCACCTGCTCACAATCACTGGCAGCAACATCAGGAGAATGGCATAGCGATTAAATGCGAGCGAGCGGAGCGAGCGAGCTTGAAAATTTTGACATTTTACAGTCTAAAACCTGCCGTTTGTAGCTATACTTTTTCGCTTTGGAAACTTAGGGGGCACACCGAGTGCAACTGCCGGCAATTACTGGCAGCAACATCAGGAGAATGGCATAGCAGTTAAATGCGAGCGAGCGGAGCGAGCGAGCTTGAAAATTTTGACATTTTACAGTCCAAAGACTGCCGTTTGTGGCTGTATTTTTTTGCTTTGGAAATTAAGGGGGCACACCGGGCGCAACTGCCGGCAATTACTGGCAGCAACATCAGGAGAATGGCATACTGATTAAATGCTAGCGAGCGAAGCGAGTGAGCTTGAAAATTTTGACGTTTTCCAGTCCTAAAAACTGTCGTTTGTAGCTATATTTTCGCTTTGGAAATTAAGGGGGGCGCAGCGGGTGCACCTGCTGTCAATCACTGGCAGCAACATCAGGAGAATGGCATAGCGGTTAAATGAGAGAGAGCGGAGCGAGCGAGCTTTAAAATTTTAACATTTTACACTCCAAAAACTGCCGTTTGTAGCTATATTTTTCGCTTCTGTTTGTCCCACTTTTATTTAAGAACCATCCCCCCCCCGTGATCTGCTGCACACTCTTTGATAAATTAGGGAATATACGTCTATGTCAAAAGTGTACAAAGTTTATCCCTTATCCTGTATAGCGGACCTTTTGCATGTTCATGATTGCAATACAACGATCTGGTGCATAGTTCTGGCGATATTTGGACAATTTTCCATTAAGAAAGTTCGAGATTTGTCCTCATCTCGGGAAATGCTTGGGGGATAAATGATTTGTCTGTCTAAACACTTCCTCTGGGCGGGGCAAATGCCCCTTTGCCCCCCCCCCCCCCTAGATTCAACGTCCCTGATCTTCCCTTGGTATGCCCATAGATGTATCCTGACTGAGTCATCAGTCACTGTCGTTTCTCAGGAATGATTCAGGAAATGGAGGGGATTCAATTATGGCGATAAAGTTGTTGTTATTGTTTGTTTGTATGTTTTCGTACATATTTTGCAGATGGTCCCCAGTTACTCGCGTCATAGCATGTTTACATGTAGACCTATACTATTTGACGTTGTCAACACCTGAGCCTTAACTTACAGTGTATGTCGATGTTACTTTCTTCGCGAGCGAGCGAAGCGAGCGAGCGCTTGAGAAAATTATACATTTTCCTACAAGATAGAATACTGTTCAGCTCTGTTACCTGTCTGTAGGCCGGCGTACAAACGTCATGCAATATGCCAAAATTGATACAATCACATTTCTGCTTCCTCCATTTTTCCCCCTCAAAATTCAGGGGGGGATGATTAAACAGGCCATCCCCCCTCCTCCATTTCAGGGGGGGGGGGGATATATCCCCCCCACCCCCCGGGATTTATGCCCATGCATGACACCGTTCCCAAACCCAAATGCAACTGCCGCCAAAAAGATCAATGCCCGTTGAGAGGAAAATGCATGGAAACGGCTCTTGTGTATAAAGCAACCGTCAAGCATGACAATGAGGAAAAGTGCTACTACGGACTGGCGGGGGGTACCTTCAAGGACAGATATAAGAACCATGTGAAATCCATCAAGAACGAGAAATACAAAAACGAAACCCAACTCTCAAAATACATCTGGAGCCTGAAAGACAAACGCGCAAACTTCACACTGACATGGGACATCCAAAAAAAGTCAAACTTAACTTTAAAGGGGAAGGCTAGTAACTGATCAGTGGGAATTAGTGGAAATGCTGGGAGATGATTGTTCCAATCCTTATGGGATTCATTCAAGAGTTCATTGTATATCTATTGTTGTGTGAAAATGATTTGCTTGAGAACGGTCTCATATTCAAGTAATGTGCAGATTAATGCTCCGTCACTGACCAGGGACGCTAACCTGGAAGCATTAAACTGCACATTACCTAAATATGAGACCATTCTGAAGCAAATCATTTTCACACAACAATAGATATACAATGAACTCTTGAATGAATCCCGTAAGGATTGGAACAATCATCTCCCAGCATTTTGAATTCCACTGATTCCCACTGATCATTTACTAGCCTTCCTCTTTAAGAAGGAGTGGCATGTGCAACCTCTGCCTCGATGAGAAGGCCATCATCATCACAAAAAAAAAACACTCAACAAAAGGTCCGAACTTATATCCAAATGCAGACACCGAAAAAGAAAAACCATGCATGCGTCAAACCGATCCACCGCGCCACATGAGCACAGAGACACACCACTTTGTCAGTCTGCCTGAAGATCGCGACAGCGTGAAACCGCCGGTAGCAGACAAGGCACCAAAACACAGGTACGCCTATATATATATATATATATATATATATATATATATATATATATATATACATATATATATATATATATATATATATATATATATATGTTGTTGTTATTGTTCTTAGATGAAGAAGAAAGGACTGCAGGCTCATCAATAAGAATGTCTCAAGGGATTTTTTTTTTTTTGAAAAGTTGAGAAGGCTATTATGGGGCAGTGAAGCAAGGGGAGGATGTGTCCCCCTCCCACAGTTGGGAACTTTTGCACTTTGTAGCTTAAATTGGTGCAGTTTGGTGTATTCTGTAATGAATGTTATAACATTCATATTTTTAACATTTACACCTGTCAGAGAACTTTATATAATTCCCCTTCTTCACATTTAACCCCTTTCATACTAATTAATGTTCTATTCCTCACACATTAATTAAAAGTAGTTACTATTATAATTATTGTTATCATTATTACTTAGGTGGAACATTAAGAGGAATCTTTTGTTTTCTCTCATTGTTCTCTCATTGTTCGAGAGAGCAAATGTTTCCCCTTATAGTACCGGTAGTCTCGATCCCCCTTAACGTCAACTCTCTATTGTGACGGCATAAACCTCATTGTTCGAGTTCCCCCTAAGTCACACATAGTGTTATTATCATCATATCATATATGTGACCGTGCACCTCAAAATGAACATAAAGTCGCACACACTGATTTTGCGTGAGGACTGAAAATAAAGTGAAATGCGTCAACCTAGCCGAACTTGACTTTTCCATGTTTTCTGAAAGAGCGGGTCTTCTTTTACATTATGCTAAAATTTGGTATCATAAAACGGGTAGAAAAGTGTGTTTTTTAGCAGTTTATCTCGAACATTTTTGGTAGAATAGTGTGATTAGGTGTGTCTCTAGAATCCCTTTTTCATTTCTGAAAAACCTTGTCCACACTCTTCACTTTCAACTCTATTAACTTTTGAAAGGATAGTGCTACTGCTTTGAAAGTTGGCATTAAGTATGGACAGATTGTGTTAATGAGGCATGCCTAATTTCAGTTTAACCTGATAATCCCTTCATTGTTGTTACTCTGGTGGTTTACTTCCTGTTTTTTGTCCCATTCGTCGCACAGCCAGCACGGTTTGGTAAAGATTAAGCGCTTGAATAGACATTGTACTTCAGAGCCTCTTTTCTCAGTTCACACTTTTCCTGAGTTTGTGCTTTCTTTCCAATATTTAGATAGGTTAGGAGAGTCCATTTGATTTGAGTTATACATCATTTTAAAGCTTAAAGTCTGCTCTTTCAGAATATGGTCTTAACTAAAAATTCATGTCTGGCGACTTTTTGTTTGTTTTGAGGTGCAGGGTCACATATATTATCATTATTGTGGCCGTCAGTGACCGTAACTCTACTTTGTTAATATTAACAACACTCTCTTAATAATGACGTATTTCATTTTATGCTATGCACTGTTAATATCCCGAGCGCATGAAATAATAAACATGTCCAGAATGCCCCTGATACACACTCATCATTTGTGGTTGATACACTCACAATTACCAGACATACTTCATTCAGCATTTGCTGCTGAATTGAAAGGCAGATCTCACACATTTTACAAGACCTGGAATAAAATTATTACATTTAACCACGAGATGTATAAAACCATGGTAAAAGATTTTAATCAATAAACGTTCGTATACATGTAGGTCATGTAACAAAAAGTCTCTTTTAGCTTTGTTATAGCACACACAACTACATTGCAACAGTATTTCTTATGACATACCTAAACTATGTTATTTCTTTGGCATAAAGTATCTTTTTTCTCTTCTTAACATATCCCATTATATGTGGAGAACACTTTTGATATAAAAAAGGCAAGAAATTTGAAAGACCTTTGAGTCATAGGCTAGCTAGCTGAAAAAGTAACCTAATGAAACCCACTGGAACTTGTTCGTTACACTTACCGGATAAATGAATGACCATTGCCAGACGTTTTAAGAGGTGGGGGGTAGCCGCCAGACGCCCTTAAAGACCCATTTTTTTTCCAGCTAGGCTAGCCTAGCTGAAAAAGTAACCTAATGAAACCCACTGGAACTTGTTCGTTTCACATACGGTATAAATGAATGACCATTGCCAGACGTTTTAAGTGGTGGGGGGTAGCCGCCAGACGCCCTCAAAGACCCAACTTTTTCCAGCTAGGCTAGCCTAGCTGAAAAAGTAACCTCATGAAACCCACAGGAACTTGTTCGTTATACTTACAGGATAAATGCATTACCATTGCCTGACGTTTTAAGTGGTGGGGGTAGCCGCCAGACGTCCTTAAAGACCCAACTTTTTTCCAGCCAGGATAGCCTAGCTGAAAATATAACCTAATGAAACCCACTGGAACTTGTTATTTACACTTACAGGATATAATTATATGCATGGCCGTTGCCATACGTTTTAAGAAGTGTGGGGGGGGGGTAGCCGCCAGATGCCCTCAAAGACCCAATTTTACCAGGTAGACTATAGCCCTGGCTGGAAAAGTAACCTCCTGAAACCCACTGGAACTTGTTCTATGTTTGTATCTCACCTGATAAACAATGTCGATATAGTATTCTGGTGTTCTTTCAATAACTTTCCACACTTTTGAGCTATATGACCATTAAATTCACTCCTCAGATCATCTAATGATTGCTGTCAAGTGTCAATATTGGTGAAGTCCGACTACGTCAACAGTCAAAAAGTCAATGAACTAGGCCAATGCCATTTGAAAATCTCTGTAATCACAAAGTCGATACGTGGATGAGACATCACTTCGCTTTTGCCTTGTTAGATGGTGAATATTAATTGTAAGCTTCCGTTTCTAATTCATACAGCACCAGCATACATGTCTGAGAATAGTGGTAAAGAAGATTAGAGTCTTTGGCAACAAGTGCAAAATTAAATTCTGTGCCTTATTTGCTAAACAAACGTGGTAGGAGGACAACGACCTGTTAGGCAATATGGCGGACCAATAGCTCTATATTATTAGTGTTATAGTTAATGACAATGATGTAGTTCTGAAGCATACTTTTCATTAGATGCTTTTGCAATGACTCAATGTATACTTTTAATCGAACTAAGTATATATCCATGACTTGCTCATGAATTACGGCAGAACGATTCGGTGAGGAAAGTTTTCTGTCATGTCATTACGGAAGAATTGAACGTGTCAATATTTTGCTATTTGTTCCATAATTATTTCTGAAGTGGTTAAATGTATTTTCCTAAAATATTTTTAATCTTATATAATACCTACGTTGCATCCAAATGCCTATTCGTTGAAAAAAATGCGGGCCATATATTCAAAGGTCAAAGATCATAGGTTATGGAAGTAGGGCATACATTGTACAACATTTCACTAAGCTGTTGGTTTTGTTTTGTTTTTGTTTTTGTTTGTTTGTTTGTTTGTTTGTTTGTTTGTTTGTTTTTTTTTTTGGGGGGGGGGGCATGATTCAAAGTGTCCTAAAACCTTGTATAATACATGTATTTAGTTTTGTAGTCACGACTCTTGCTATGTATGATGCCAAACTCTTCCCGCTCATACAAATGCAGCCGTTTCAGGGAAATAATTATGATAATGACTGGTATTGCTGAAGTGGTTCATAACATTCCATTGATACTATGTATACAACAGAAAGTAAATTTGACAATGGTATATGATATCCGAAATTTACTCTTTGACAGGTTCTATCATCCGATCAATAATGTATAAATTGAATATACAGTAGTCCCTATTCAGTAACTACAGGTTAAGTTAGATAAGCTGCATTCATTTTGCACGCGACCATGGTGTTATAGCCAAAGATGATTGAATTCTGTAAATCTCTGTGTGCCTGGACAGGATTGGAAAACGAAACAACTTTCTGTGTATAGAACAACGAAACAGAAACTGGTGCATGCATTATGCTCAGTCACTTTGTTATGCACAATGATGGTTTGCTCATTGCAGTTCCTAAATCTCAGCTCGAGGGACTCGAATTGCGATCCCAAATCAGTCGGCATGCGTGTATCACCCAAAACAATATCTGAACACAATTATAACTTCAATCCTCCATAGTCTGTATTGGTTGCCGATAAGGGCTGGTATCAAGTTTGATTTTCATATTATTTATAACAGCACCTTGTATTTAAATGTTTTCATCGAAATGCCCGTATACGGTATGCGTATCTCAGTTAACTCTTTAAACCATAGTTGTAATCTACGTGCCAAGAATTTCATGTTTTCAATAAGCGTGAACTCCAAGGCATGTCGTGATAAGGACTTTAAGACAATTGGCATCGTCATTATAATACGAATTCCCCTTTTACAAGACACGTTCTAGATTTTAAATAGAAATATGGATTCGTTTGAATGCATACAAACAGCTTCTTAAATCCTCTTACATTTTGTTTTAAGATATAGTGTATACTTTAGAAGTGTAAGAAGCATGCTCTTGTTTTAGAGGCTTTGAGTACTTGTAAGAAGCATATGTTATTCTTAAATAGATAATGTGAATAAGTACATTGTACGCATTAAAGAACGTTTTGAATAAAACGTATCCAGACAACTGCATATCATATTTTCACATCTTCCTTCATGCAGAAGTATACTCTTGCCGAGAAGGTTAAGTGTTTGATAAATATAGTGCTCACCTTATTGAAAAGGTAATTGGGTAAATTTTTGGTTTCAGTATGTTATTCAAACACAACTAAGTTAACTTTTACATTTACATTTTCACAACTCACAAATTCCACACGCACACACATTTCATGATTCACAAGATCCAAGTTACACTAATCCTATTTACTTTGCAGAGTGCAACAACAACATAAGTTATATACTGAGCATCAAATAGGCTTACATCAGTTCGCACTATTCAAGGTTTAGAGTAGTTAAGGAACTAAATCGTACCGATTATGTGATGCTAAGTTGCACCTTGAGATGATGGGCAATATTGCCCCTATAAAGGAACAGGCAGTGACACTGACTTGCTCCTTTAAAGGAGCAATTTTGCAGCAGTCATGGAGCAAATAAGCACCACATAGGTGCAACATCATACCAATAAGGCACAAGACTGCGCCATCAAGAGAGGGTACATTCTTGCATCCTTCGGGCATAAAGTTGCACCTAAAGATACGAGGTTGCGCCTTTTTCAAGGGGGCAAAGTTGCTCCCGAGGGTGTAACTTTCACCCTTTCTTGCTGGTACAAAGTAGCACCCAAAGTTCCAAGATTGCACCCTCAAAACAAGGCACAATCTTGGAACTTTGGGTGTTTCTTTGCACCCTCACGAAAGGATGAAAAGTTGCACCAAGATGTAAAGGCTACACGGGGTGCAAAGGTGCGCCGAAAGGTAAAGGGTGCAAGATCGCACCCTCAAGAAAGGTGCAACTTAGCACCACTTAGTGTGGGCGGAAAGATGCATCCTCAAGAAGAGGTGCAATCTAGCACCACTTAGTGTGGGTGGAAAGATGTACCCAAGGGAACATTTTCGCACCCTCAATAAAGGGTTCAACTTTGCACCCTCTCTGCAGTATTATTTTATACACACGTGAATTCCTTGTTCCTGTGAGCTACGTTTAATATGAGCGTGACCCAGTATTAGACACGTGTCAAGCATTTGCAGACACAGAATGTTTTTCTTCATATTGTTTAAAGGCCATTAAAAAAAATTAAATATATTATATTTATTTCTTTTAAAGATAATATAAAGTTTTGGTATTACCTCAAAAGTTTCCCTGAATTTCCTTGTCTTAGTTTGTGTTTCAGGTTAAAGTACCTTTCATATAACTAACACTGTGAGACTTACTCGCCCCAAAGTGCTCTCATGTCTTAGTAATCATGCAATAATGGTTTCGTACCAGAGCCGCCGCCGTACGGCGGCGGCGAGGTAGTACACGTATTGTGCGAATATCACTGCGACCAGCAGCGTGCAGCCCCATACGCATACTGTGTAGCTAACTGCGACCAGCAGCCCCATACGCATAGCTAAATGGGGCTTCGCATTGTAACTTACAGGGTCATGACAGATTTATTATCGCGGGTAAATATCAACTTAAAATCCAAAAATTTCTTCAATTTAAAGACTTACCAGTTAAGTTGAAGTATTGAAAACAGGCTTTGGGCAACGTTTGGCTTTGCCAATAGTCCCTTTCTGTTCGAATTGATGACTGAATGTGACTCGGTCGAGAGGACCTTGGGAGAGCTACACTGAATTGACGGCCAGCGCATGCGCACACAAACATCTTATCCGTTCATGGATTTGAAATTTGTTCGCATGTGATGTGTGCGTATGCGCTGGCCGAAGTAATCAGTGTATGTAGCTCTCCCAAGGTCCTCTCGACAGAGTCACATTCAGTCATCAATTCGAACAGGAAGGGACTATTGGCAGAACCAAACGTTGCCCGAAGCCTGTTTTCAAGACTTCAACTTAATTAGTAAGTCTTCAAATTGAAGAATTTTGTGGATTTTAAGTTGATATTTGCCCGCGATACTAAATCTGTCATGATCCTGGATGCTACAATGCGAAGCCCCATTACGCTATGCGTATGGGGCTGCTGGTCGCTATGCGTATGGGGCTGCTGGTCGCAGTTAATTGCATGATTACTAAGAAATGAGAGCACTTTGGGGCGAGTAAGTCTCACAGTGTTAGTTATATGATAGATACTTTAACCTGAAACACGGAAATTCAGGGAGACTTTTGAGGTACCAAAACTTTTTATTATCTTTAAGTTAAGAGGAGCATATGTGGAGATCATGACCTGTGATACATGTTACGGGAAGTCTATATTTTTATGTGTACTCGGTTTTTTTTTTTTCAACTACAAGGAATTACCTATGAGCTAATTGGATAAAGAAGCTGAGCATTCCTTTTTTTTTCATCAGTTAATGTCAGTGCTGGTGTATTATTCTTGAAAAGTTGGCATCTAAATGTCCTCCAAACCAAGTACTTACTGTATAAAATTATATTCATGTGAGTCACGTTTTTTATGAGCATGACAGATCTGTAGACACGTGTCATATCAGTGGTTACAAACACTAAGTTTCCTTTGCTTTCATTGTTATCAAGAAGCGATTTTGAACAATTTCAGATGTTCTGTTTTTTTTCAATTTCGTTACGAGAAGGCAATAATGATTTCATGTAAAACATGCTAAGGAAAGTTGATAGTTTGGTTATTTTATCATTACTCCTCTTCGTCTTCTCAACAAGAAGATGATACACATGAGCTCATTTGCTAAAGAAGTTGAAGGATGTTTAATTGCTGGTAGCCACGTAGGGGCTTTTGTCATAACATTTTGCATCTTAATACCTCGAAACTAAGTACATGCAGTATTAGTTTATAGATAACATAATATTTTTGTTGTTGCTGTTAGCTTGTTCATATGAATTTTAGACATGTTTCTCATATGTTTCTGTCATATGCTTTACTGAAGAAAAGCAAATGTTGAGTTTATTGGCAAGAGAGGTTGATCATTACTTTACATTTAAGTTCATTGAAGTGCCGGAGCATAAACTTGTCTTGAAACATTAGCATCCAAAACCCACCAAACCAAAAACGTGCAATATTAGACACGACAGGAATTCCTTGATGTTGTGAGTTATGTATGTTTCTTAAAAACACTGATTTTTTTTTCTACTTTTGCAATGTACTATGTTCAAAAACACTCTTGAACAATTTCCAGATTTCGCATCTTTCTTAAGAGAAGAAAACGGTGAGGTCATGTGAAGCATGTTCCTATAAGTTTTATTTCGTTAATAATTTTTCTTTACCCATCTCCTCAACCGTAAGGTGATACGGTACCTAAAAAGTCATAGGCCAAAGGTGTTGAGCTTAACTTCCCCTTTTTAAAGTATATTTAAGAGCTGGGGCATTATCTTAAAAAAAAAAATAGCATTTTAAGCTATGTACACCGAGGACAAGTCTTACTGAATGGGTTTCTTGTTGCAGTAGAATTGTATTTTTTATGAGCTTGATGGAGTATTAGACAATTGTATAAAGTGTTTGCAAAAACTGTTAATGTATTCCCTTTTGCTAATGTCCAAAGAGTTCATTTGCCAAGTTTCGATTGTCTTTTGTTTTAATCATCAGGGGTTTGTTTTATCATGGTCATAGAGGAAAGAAACTTACTCTCTAAAAACAATCGAGTGAAAAAATTCACTCTTAAAAGAGTGAAGACAAAAAAGAGTGAATTTAAAGTGGAATTGGAGTGAATTTTGAGTGAAAATGTTCTTTTTCACTCAGTTTGGAGTGACCTCAGGGATCACTCGAAGATTTTGGAGTGATCCCTGAGGTCACTCTAAAACGAGTGAAAATTAACATTTTCACTCAAAAATCAATCCAATTTCACTCTAAATTCACTCTTTTTTTATATTCACTCTTTTAAGAGTGAATATTTTCACTCGATTTTTTTTTTTTAGGGAGTAATTATTTTAAAAAGCCTTCATATAAGAAGAGATACTGTAGGACACAATTTCATCAAAAGTTGTGATTTTCAACATTTCCAAAATGCAATTGATGAATATTTCTTCCCAGGGCACAGAAAGAAAGTACATGTAGTTTTTGTTTTTTGTTGTTTTGTTTTTCACGTAAGTTTGCTATAATACCCGCGGGTTTACGCCCATCCCACCAATTTCCATCCGGATACTGTACCCGGCCATTTTTTTTTTTTTTTTTGTTTTACACTGCAAAGAAAATGAGAACACTGATGTTTGAGAAAAATCCCGACATGTTTGATTGGGCAATTCTTTTTTTATGTCTATTATTCTTTCCAAATAAGTTTTTTGGTTATCACTAGTACTGAGGACGAATACAGATACCCTATTTCTTCTACCAAAACCACAGCACTGTATATTCTCATATTTCTACAGCATTTCGTCTTAACACTTGCCCTATTGATATTTCAAAGCATGTTTCCCTGTGCGCTCAAGAAACTCCCCCATTAAAGGAGACCTCCGGGTGATTCTCAGATTTTTACATTATTTGTACAACTATGAATTAGTTATACTGAGGACAGAGTTTCAGAATTTGTGATAATTGGGATGAAGAATAAGAATATTTTCAACAAAAAAAAATAGAACAAATTGCAATGAACAAGGATGATGACATGGGAGAGTTGTTGTTGTTCATTTTCCATCTGTGAAGATGGCTGGATAGCCCATATTCAGCTACACTATAAGCTGGTCTTCCATGGGGTCCAGTTGGATGTGGGGTGGGACCACTTCACCGGGTTAGACACCCTGCTCTTTGCGATGAATGAATGAAGCGGGATCTTTTACGTGCATGAGCTGTGACTCTCTCATACACGGGACCTCCATTTTATGTCCTATCCGAGGGACAGAGTGTTTTGCCTCTTACTAGAGGGGACGGTATGTTTACACACAACATTGCTCAGTCCAGACTCGGGTTCCAACCCGGGCCGCGTGATCGTGAGACAGACGCGCTACCGACTGAGCCAACTCATCGCCAAGTCACCATAAGAATGCATGAGTTGGGGCTCAAGGAAGCAGAACAAAAGAATAAGGCATGCATATAGAATATAGACAGGTGAACTCGCAAGCAAGCGGTATTGTTATGGAATTACACTGCTATCATTTCTGAAATATGTGAACCTTACAGCTGGTAAAATTGGGTCTTTGAGAGCGTCTGGGGGCTACGCCCCACCACTTAAAGCGTCTGACAACGGTCATGCATTTATTCTGTAAGTGTAAGAACAAGTTCCAGTGGGTTTCATGGGGTTACTTTCCTAATTTTCAGCTAGGCTAGCCTAGCTGGAAAAATTTGGGTCTTTAAGGGCGTCTGGCGGCTACCCCCCACCACTTAAAACATCTGGCAATGGTTATTCATTTATCCTGTAAGTGTAATGAACAAGTTCCAGTGGGTTTCATGAGGTTCCTTTTTTCAGCTAGGCTAGCCTAGCTGGAAAAATTTGGGCCTTTAAGAGCGTCTGGCGGCTACCCCCCACCACTTAAAACGTCTGGCAATGGTCACTCATTTATCCTGTAAGTGTAAGAACAAGTTCCAGTGGGTTTCATGGGGTTACTTTCCTAATTTTCAGCTAGGCTAGCCTAGCTGGAAAAATTTGGGTCTTTAAGGGCGTCTGGCGGCTACCCCCTACCACTTAAAACATCTGGCAATGGTTATTCATTTATCCTATAAGTGTAATGAACAAGTTCCAGTGGGTTTCATGAGGTTACTTTTTTCAGCTAGGCTAGCCTAGCTGGAAAAATTTGGGCCTTTAAGAGCGTCTGGCGGCTACCCCCCACCACTTAAAACGTCTGGCAATGGTCACTCATTTATCCTGTAAGTGTAACGAACAAGTTCCAGTGGTTTTCATGGGGTTACTTTTCCAGCTAGGCTAGCCTAATTTTGGGGGGTCTTTTCAGCTAGGCTAGCCTAGCTGGAATGACCGATGACCAGCCAGACGTGCATTTACATACTCAGGGGCATATGTACTAAATTGCTATACACATACAAATTGGTAACCTTTTCAGCTAGGCTGACCCCCGCTGGCTCCCGGACTAGAAGTTGCCAGCCATCCGTGTTCCTTATAAAAGAGAACAAAGTATGTCATAAGTCATATCAAAGTCATAAGTCATTTACATAGCACTTTTTTCTCATCGTTACAAAGCGCATTACAACAATTACAAAGAGAGAGACAGAGAAACAAAAACAATTATTTTGGACTTAAAATACATATACAATACATTAGAATTAAAGTAAGCAATAGAAACATCTTCTTTGACAAAAACAAAAGTGACCGACCAGAATAAATGAGATATTTAACGATTTCTTAAAAGTATTTATGGATTGACATTGATCGAGTCGGCGTGGAAGTTTATTTCCTAGTTTGGGGCATATGAAGAGAATGCACGATCACCAACAGATTTGCATGTTCTAGGGACGTGGAGTGGTAGATGCTGTGAAGATCTTATGTCGATACTAGACTGATGGGGGCAAGGAGGTCAGATAGGTACATGGGGGCTTGATTGTTGAGACATTTGTATGTTAATGTAAGTGATTTGAACTGGATCCGTTTTCTGATGGGTAACCAATGCAATTCTTTGATCAAGGATGACGTATGAGTGTGTTTAGGTTTACAATAAAGGGTAAATGCTACTTTGTTTTGAAGTTTTTTTGCAAACGATCAACATTTTTACCAAAAGTGCCATTACACATGGAATTACAGTAGTATAACCTAGAAGTAATCAATGTTCTAACAATGGTGTGACATGTTTCCTTATCCACACATTTCCTAATCCTACCTACCGCGGTATGTTCCTAAGATGATAGTTTACAGATTTTAATTAATACAGATGTAATTTAATCATTCATATTCATTTGCTTATCAAATACATAACCTAGTATTTTGACAGAGTTCAAAGGGGACATAGTATGATCATCAAGGCATAGTGTGATGTCTTGCATCAATAAAAGTTTATAATATATATATATATATATATATATATATATATATATATATATATATATATATAATATGTAAATACTGATATTATGAGAAAATTAACCCTTAATGTGACACGTTCATGTACACAAGCATCCGATGGGCGGCCATGTGCATGTATACATGTACTTGCATACAGCAGACTGCCACACATACTCACAATCATCAAACATTCATTGTTATGCCCATTGTGTAGTATGGATTGCTTTGTACGCATGAGTGATTCCATTGTTCAATGCATGCACCACTCCTTCACTGCTCAAAGCAAGTTTGTGTTTTGAGAAATTTTGGTGTAACTCACCAGATTATATATTACAATAGCTTCAGAATAAATCTAGCACTGGTAGATTAACTCCGTGGCACTGGATTTTAAACTCAATGGGCACATTATGGGTTAATTTCTCAGAATGGAAAATTAGAAATACATGTAAATGAAAACACAATGTAAAGCAAGCCTAAAAAAAAAATGTATACTTAAATATTTTCATGATACAAAACAGAATTAGTTTCAGTGAAAATGCGCATACAGATTTGTGGAGAACTGTTTTTTTTTTTTTTTTTTTTTTTTTTTTTTTTAATACCATGATAGCTGTCCCTCCAAAAAATATAAAGTTCAAATACATGAATACAAGTAAAATGCGGACAAGAAATGCACATGGGGCACACCGGGCACATCTGACATGATACCAAAAGTTGTTGGTAGGTACAATTTCAATCTAAACAAAGGATGAATTCCATATCTTTATTGAGGTTTGTGCATGTAAACAATTCTTTACCTATATGTTGCACTAAATGTATCAAAAGGAGTCACTGCTTGCAAAAATTGTTTCAACCAAAAGAAAAAGCTCAAGCAAATTTGAAAATCTATTTGCCTAACCTTCTTGAAGGGCCAGTGAGGGGGGAGGGGGAGGAGGGAATCTGCCTTTGCACAATTTTAGATGCAATTATTTTTTTTTTAAGAAGAAAAAAGTAGTTCCCATTTCCAAGCAACATCACAAAGGTGTTTATTAGCTATCACAGTATGAACTCCAACGCTCCAACACATAATACTTGCGCACCCTATGGGAAGCAGAAAAAAAGATACAAAATATAAGGTTGCCATAGCAATACACCACTTACCCTACACAAAATATCTTTATATTTCCATATCTCATGTCGATCAATTGTACTAACTTTGATGGGAATCCCTTCAAACATGTGGAAGTTCTTAATCCTTTAAATTTAAAGGATTAAATAACAAAATCTATGGAGTTGCCACCATGGCAATGTAACACTCAAAATTCATAAAAATGTCTTAAACCTTTCTGTACATCTATTTGATTAATTGTATCAATTGAATGGGAATTGAATTGCTTCAAAACTGGACGTTATCATAAAGCCTCCTGTAGACTTAAAGTAAAAAACTAATATTGGGTTGCCATGGCAACTTACCAATCAACGATTATATTCCACCCCTGCTGTACACTCTGCCTACCTTCTCTATAACATTCATATCAAGTTTTCTAAAATTGGTCTTTCCTACTTGGAAGAAATAGGCAAAAACATTACTTTTAGACAAAGTTTATTTACTTTTAACCTTTGATGAATTCAGTCCAGGTTTTGTGAACTTATTTCACATGTTCTCAATATTCTTCCTGCCAAGTTTCATTCAGATTGGATTTTTTATGACTGGAAATAAAATCGAAAAGACATTTTTTTCACTCATAGTGTATTGACCTTTGGCAGATCTGGTCCAAAATCTAATCAGATCATCATGGAGTATCCCTGAGCCAGATTTGATAAAAATCCATCAAGGCGTTCTTTAGATATCATGGTAACATGAAATAGGACAGACGGAGGGTAAGCCGGATGCACAGACTCAAGGAGATATACTTGTGTGGCTACCCCTTTGTTCTCTCTTTTGTTAAACTAGACACACAAGCAGCAAAAACAGCCACACAAGCCCGACAGAATAAAGGGCATCTATTGCGTGTCATTGTGCTAAATAGCCACACTAGTATAGTCTTGTTAGTACGGACTGACAGCCGGACAACCCAAAAACATAATGCCTCCGGCACCCTTCGGGACAGATCCACATAAAAAACGTGAAGATATGCATAAATAAGAGTTGGAATATACTTCAATTAAAGTATCAAAGTTTCTTCAGTATTTTTGTCTGTACTTCATATCGTCGGTGTTTTCACGAACCGACGCTATTTCGTTTTTGAGCGAAAATGATTTTCTGAGAAAATCGCGTTTAAAGATCTCACAAGTTTTAGACAACGTTTTCAATGACTTTTCCTGTCTTGTGTGTGAAAATTTTGACAGGGTGATGAGAGTGGAAGTTGTTCTTTCTATCCATAGTGTAATTTTAGTGTGAATCCAAAAAATATACGATATTTCTGTCTTCAAACTCACTGCGTCGGTTCGTAAATCCATCGTTTCTTGCGCGCACCATAGGTTATGTACTTAAGCGCGGGTCTCACGAACCGACGTAAGTTGTATTACGCCGGTTCGTGAGACCCGCGCTGTAGGGCCTGCACAACAGGTAACGTGCAATACGCGTGTATTTACGAACCGTCGCTATTTCATTTTCGTATGTGTTTACATACAAATACTATTAGGGCTATACCTGCTTATCAACAATAACCTTATTAATTGAAATTAATTGTCATGTAATGATTGTTGTGATGATTACAATACATTTAGTGATAATTAAGATGATAATATAAGCCAGTTTCTCTTAATTGTTCAAAAAAGCGTGTTGTCATTGTTTTTTTTTATCTTCATTTAGTATTGTTATTAGAGCTGTGGTTGATCGTTCCAAAGATTTCTTTGCCCCTCTTTTTTGTGGATATATTATTTAACCCTTTTGCATGTGGACATCTATCATTTGGAAATACATGTACTCGGTATACTGTGTTTCATATTTGTTACTTTTTACTGTTTTTTTAAACTTTTTTAACTTACTTTTTATTTTTTCACATTATTTTTAATTCAAATTCAGTTCACTTCTTTCATAATAATCATGAATGTTTGTTCTAAGATGAAGGATACCGCTAAAAATTGGGGAAAAAGACGTGCCAGTCAGTAATAATTACTTGCATTTACTCATCTTTCACACTCATGCGCTCTGTTATTTGTGACATTTACTTTGTCACAATTTTTATCGGTGTCATTATTGTCATTTGGCTCGCATGCAAATTCACTCATAATTCCTCATTTTCCATCTTTCTCTATCCTGCTCAACAGATTCTATGATAGCTGCACTTGATATGAAAACATAAAACTCATCCTGCATGCACTCTTCGAAACTGATAAACTCCTAAAAATACAAAAATATCAACGCTATGAGAATGTCAAGCTTCATTTTAAATATATAATAATGGTCATGTTTTATTATGCCTTTTGCAGCAATATATTGAAGAGGTACATTATGTAATCGAAGAAACATAGGTCCTCAATAAAATATAAAATTTGAATTATTCAGAGATGAGCAATGACAATGGGAAGGATAACAATTGTGGAAGAGCTCCATAAATCAATAAATATCTAATGGCAAATGGAGATGGAATCAAGATTCAAGAATATGTGTAATTCAATTTCATTACTATATCAGTTCTTGTGTGTTCACAAAAAGAGGAACACAGTTCGAACATGCACACCAAATCTTACATCGTACATTTACATCTATAGAGTGCGGACGGAACATATACAAGAGAAAGAATAACATTCTCAAATTAACATATCAAGCATAACTATGTATATGAACACACAAAGATGTTGCTGCATATGCATGAAGCTTGAGAGTGCTGCAACACCCATATGCTCAGATAAAAACTTGATGTATATCATACAAAAGAGAAGATGTACTGCATGTACATGTAGTTACACTATTCACAGGACAGTAGAGAAAAAGCAAGAGAGAAGGAAATGGGTGTCTAAAATAGGTCGATGTAAGGAGTGCCAAGCCAATTACGTCTCTAATAGAAGTCATACATATATAAGGAAACGAATTAATCACAACATAAATGATCGTGGTCCTGTTAACCAATAATTAGCATCTAAAAATGTGTGTAGAAAGCCCATAATATCAGCCTTTCGCCCCGTAGGCTTGTTACATATGAGAAAAGAGGAATTTTGGCCGACCTCCCCCTCCCCCCCCCCTGTGAATCCTTAATCCACCAGTACTATAAACACATTCTGAGAATGTGTCTTAGTACATGTACTAGCAAATTCACAAGAGGGGTGGGGAAATTCGGCCAAAATGTGTGTGGCTAAAATAATTAAAAAGAAAGGTCATCAGCAAAACTACGGGGTGGATGCAGACGAATTTTCATGTGATGACTAAAAAAATGCTGCTAAAGGAAAAAAAAAAGACGGTGGAGAGTGGCCAAGGCTAATTTGACTCCCCTCCCCCCCCCCACCAAAAACAAACAAGCAAACAAACCCACTGTTTTACAGCACCTTTAAAGGACTTAATTTTTTTGTTTTTTAAAAACAAGTAAAGTAAAGAATTCCATATTGTAGGCGAAATGTAGACCGATACAGTGTATAAAGTGTCCATCCCAAGCTATTAAAGAAAAAAAAAACAGATTATGACTATCATTTAAAGCAAGAATTTCAGTGTTTTTAATCATCTTTAGTTGAGTTGCAAATGACATGTACATATGTGTGGCGCTCCGACAAAATGAGTCATAAGTCGCACGGGGAGTTTTCCCGTAATGAGCCGAAAATGAAGGGGAAGCACTACTCGGGTCGAAATTTTTTTATGACGGATTTTGATTCCTTTATGTTTTATCTGTTTGCACAGAAAATTTCAGCGTGTGAAAATGAGTACAAGTGTCCCAAATCACCGTTTTTCTGAGACAATTTTTTTCGGTTACATTTTTTTCGAACGCTCGCCTTTGCGTTGCGTTTCGCACCTATTGTTCTTGCCAGATCGAGACTCCGCCTCCGTTGCTAGGGTGTATGCTAATGAGGCATTGCTCTTGACCCCTTTGAAGACAAAACAAAGCATGGTGCGCGCGGCGGCGTCGGCGGCCAAGCGGCGAGGGCTATAGAATTACGCAATAATAGTGAGCTGACCAAGGCTATTGATTGCATGACCAGCGAGTTTCGTTTGATACATGCACTCCATTTCAATGAGTGGTGATTGACATGACGCACAAATCGCACTGAAAAAAATAATTCCAACGAACGATCACGCAAAATTTATGATACTTTATCTATGAGCTAATACAATGATCACATATCGAACTCGAAACCTTTTTATGCGTGTGTGTACTTTTACAACGATTATTAATTGGCCTCATTAATGAATTTGTTCAAATAATCATAACTTTCGTTCCCTGGTATGTGACTTGCTGTTTAAAGTTCATCTCTTGAGATATAGTAGGGCCTAAGTTGTCAATTATTCTCGTTTTTATAAAGTCGACAATTTGTGTGATAATTCGCCAAATGTATGTAATGCGTACTATTATTTCCCTGGTTAATGAAACTTATTGCCTTATTACTTATGATGGTTTGGGCCGTGACGGCATGGAGAGAAATCGGAAGACAAACATTATTAATGCCCAGATAGCTCGTGTTCCCTTTGGAGGATATTCTGACTCTAGTCATCTGTGTATTTTTTTAGAAGTAGGACCTATTTGAGAAAGGGACAGAAAGCTGTGTCGCTACTCAAAAGTGTGCTTCTTCATTTTGTTTTGTTTTTTAATCAGAATGTTTGTAATAATAGCTGTTTGCCGTGTATTGCGTGTAGCTGACATGTGAGAGGTCAAGTCTGCAAAGAATTGGGTTGGCTAACAGCTTTGCCAAGTAGCAGCGCTAATTGCCCATTGAATTGCGTATTCTGAGGAATTTCGAATGAAAGAACTCGGACGGCAATGTTCACGCCTTGTATCCGAGTAAACCCCGCATCAACGAAGCCTTAAACAATGAAAGGTAAACATCCTGCTTTCAAGGGGTGGATAATCACGCAACCAGTATTCTTTCTTCGCCATTGATAGCAGAATCAATGACGGAATGGAGTAACAGTGTTGGAGGATCGGCATTATGTCTGCTAATTTGTAAAGGAATTTTTCAGTCTCCTTTTGTGTTCAGAACCACAGTCAGTGACGCTAACTTACTCTATCTCCTACAAGCTATCGTTACCATCTTAAAACGTGAATTTTATGAAAGGCTAACAGTGATCACGGAATCAGTTCTTCCGCGTGACACATGCAGGCTTTTATAATAGCATACCAAGCTTAAATCGTTTACCTGTATAAAGGGCGGGGATACACACTTATCGCAATCATCCGGATTTGAGAGTGATACACTCTACTACTTTTCTTCATCTTTCCCCCGACAAAGACCATGGTAATTCAAAACAAACAAACAAACAAACAAACAAGCAGTTGATTTATATCAGAACGTAGAGATTTTTTGTGTTTCATGTGTAGGTCATCTCTTGATGTATAGTAGGCATTTGTTGTCGTTTTTACAGCGTTTCCTAATAAATGCCTATAGCGAAAACCCAACAAAACTTCTATCAAGGAGGGAAGGGAACTTAAATTTAAATATCACATAGTTTACAGAAATCAGACATGTAAATAAGGCAATCATATACATCCGCACGGCCGATTATAATCTCTTACTTTGATTATCAAACATGATCGCCTGCATTTACGTGCTTTTTTCTAATTTCTTGAACTTTGCCTCATTTTGTCTCTTTTTTTTTAAACAATTGCTCGAAACATTTAAAAATCGTAACACAGTCTGCTATCCCACAACATAATATACCATTTGATTTGTCACTTATTGTTGGTCGGGTGACGCCAAATGTTGGAATCTCGAGCGATGATACACGGCATTTTGTTTGTTGGTTTTCGTCTCATCGCTCAAAAGAATTTTGACTACGATTACAAGACATAACTGATGGTTTACAGAAGTGATCATCAATTCAGTAAGGATTAGTCAAGTCATGAATTCACTTTACCCATCATGACTGTCTAATCGAACTACGACATTGTTTGGGTAACCGCGCCTTTTTATTCTCATAGTTCAAACTATTTCTTGACATAATCAAAACAAATAATTCTTTATTAAAATTTCTCAAAATACTCAATAGACGGTCTAAGTCAAAACTTTCTACAAAGATTGCCTATACGGCAATCTTTACTAGCCTAAACAAGTTTTCTAGAGCTATCAGTTCCCCCTATGACAATGACTTCGATCGCGTTTTGAACTTGTATCGAACTACTTTCAAAAACAGCTATTACCTTTGTGGTTCGATTAATAAACCAGTCTTTTGAATTCATAACCAACATTCGTAATCGTAACAATACAGTAACATAGTACTGCATGTCAATAAAAGTTGGAAAATGTAAATGCTATAATAGTAGCGCAAAAAAAAAATGAGTAACGATTATCTTCATACATTCTAATTCCTAGTGATGTCGCTACGAAAATGACACATGGTTTGGTTCAAGCAAATAAAAATAAAAAGGAATGGGATATACTTCTAATGATAGTACCACGCCGTACAATGCATTTCACTGTATTTTGTAGCATTTGTTTACGTTTCTGTGCGCTTTACGTACGGAAAATAAAAGGCAGATTGGTGCTATTAACATACTAACACGCAACGCATTCAAAATGTTTTTTGAAATACACCGTATACAATATAATGTTTTAGTATACGGTTTGAAACTTTGAATTTGCGAGTCCTTTATGAAATTATGAGCAGGGTTATTACATTATCAAGCAAAAATTAAAGTATTTAGGGATTCGGATTTGCGCAGGAGACTAACAGTGCTATATATGGCGATCGTTTGCAACAGAGACAATTCCCTTCAATAGATATACAATGTAATTCTGTTTTCATGAATTGAAAGAGAAACGAAAAGAAGTCAACTTTTTAACTTCATTTAGCTTTCTCACCAATTGAACTTGATTTGATCTGCCATGCATGATATCGCTGTGTGCTCTATTAATTATATTAAATCATTTAATCGGCGTGCTTGTTTTTTATGCAGAATATCACAGGTAAGTTTAATTCATTGAAGTTCATAATGTTTGTACATATGGCGTGTTCGTTGTTTTCTATTTTCATTTTTATAATATATCACGTGTCCATTATCTGATTCTGACCACGAAAATATGGCGACTGTTTAAATGCGGAGCATGTACTGGAAAACTGTAATGTCTCCTGCCAGTATAGACAAACTAATTTCTAGTCTATCCCCGCTTAAAATTGAAATGAAATTGAACAAAAAACAAAAAAAAAAACAAAACGAAGTTCGACTTTCAGTAGATTTCAACCGTTTTGTATAGTGCCTGATTCATGTAATGGACACAATTCTTTAGCACATAAGCAATCACACAACTTTCGTGAATAGATGTGTCTTAATGATTGCATCTCATGGAAGAAAACTCGTCTCCTTGCCTGAATTTTAGCTTCTTCCTGTTCAAGCTCGCGTGAAAGAAATAGTTGAACATCAATCGCAATCATTAAGAGAGGCACATCCTTAGAAATAAGCACAGGAGTACTGAGACACACTACAAAATAAAAACGGGCCTTTTATCGCTATTGACAACGCATGACATTGAAATGCTTTTTTTTTCCTTGGGGGAGGGGGGTAATACAATTGATTATTCTGAAGGTTCGTTAATCACACAATGAAATATGGCTTGCTATTAGCTTAGGTTCGTTAACAAGAAAATTAAATGCGGTTCCTTTCCGGTAGTTCCTTTACCCGAAAGTAATCAAGCAATCATTTTTTCTTTCTGATAAGGTTTGTGAATACAAAACGAAGTGAAGAAGGCCTAAGTATTAATTTCGAATATTTTTCAGCATTATTATTTATGATCCACTTCTCAAACGCAGAAAGAAGGTAACTGCACATGTGATGTAAAAAAAAAAAATAATTCCGCTTAAGCTACAAGTTGTTTTTTATATGCTATGCTATTAGAAAAGTGACTGAGAATCATTGTAAACCCAACGTGAAGCTGTCAAGCCTACATCAACCTTTGCTTCTGATACGTATAATATGTGCAGCATTGGCAAGCGTGATAAGCGATAATTACTGTGCACGCAACGCCTATAAAGGAAATTTGCCTTTAATATGGCGGGAATTCATAATGTTACGGCTGTATACAGCTGCAGCAGAAAAGACGCGAAAGCAGTTTTTGATGTTCTGCAACATTACGACCATGTGCGTAATTTGAGGGTTTTAAGTACACGCAAAGAACACGATCTCAAAAGACGACTATCGTTAATCAACTTCATTGACTTTTTCTACCGATGCTGTCTTTTGAACCCCCACCTAGAATAGGTTCTCAGGTTCTATTTAATAGGTATTGGTACTTGCTAAACGCATCCTCTTTAGTTTCCATTGACAACAACATGGGAGGAGAATGGAAGCGATGAACGCCCTCGCTAAAAGACGCTTCTCGTAAGACGCATTGCGTGCCCGCCTACAATAGGTTGTCAGGTTCTATTTAGGTATTGGTACTTGCTAAACGCGTCCTCTTTAGTTTCCATTGACAACAACATGGGAGGAGAATGGAAGCGATAAACGCCCTCGCTAGAAGACGCTTCTCGTAAGACGCAATGCGTGCCTTCTTTTCTTTCTACTGTTTCCTATTGTTCGTGAGTTAAAAATTGCGGCAAACCACAACGCAGCCGACACACAACGCGTACCGACTCATTCATGCGGCGGCAGCGGCACGGACACAAACGCGCCGAAGTTTACATTCGGGCTGCCGTATTGGTCAGAATCGTTAATGATAGACCTGTCCTGCGATTGGTTGATTATCTTACATACCCAAGCTATCGCCTTATACGGTAGTGCGTGCGATGGAGCGTAAACGCCGTCGCTAAGCAGGAAAGTTGTATTGTTTCGTCCTGTGAAAGAAACAGGTTGTGAGCATGAACACAGCCTGAACTTTGAGAGCGATTTTCTCCGTTATTTAGAAAATCAACTGACATAACAAACGTGGTTAATATTCGTTTTTATGATCTATAGGGATGTCGAAATGAGTTGTATTACATATCAGTGTAAAGCTTAGAGTCTGTAGAATTCACTTATAGGCATAACTACGATTTCATTTTTTGCGACTTTTGACTCATTCCGACGGAGCGCCACACATATGTTCAGAGATTTTCAGTACCGTAATAAAAATTTACCACCCTTGAACATTAATAAAATTATCTCTCTCAAAAAATTTGCTTCAAACAAACAAACAAACAATTTTGTGTTAATCCGTCACAAGATAACTAACCTGTGAGTTTATAACTTCAAAAGAATCAGCTTTTATTCAGACCCTATCGTAACTCATAATTCCAATTTGCTGAAATACACTTGAAAATTTGTGATTTCACCACAACCAGTCATTTTAAACAACCACAAATTTCTTTAACCATCTTATAACACACAAATGTTCACTAAAATCATGTTTCATATCTCTTCTTAAGTTTGTTGTTATTAACTGAACTCTTGATACTTCAGAATATATCAAAACAAAGAAAACGTGTTACTACAATGTACATCCTTGGTTAACAATGACATCCTAACTGAACATTCTTATTTATAACTACTTTCTTCAATGACCGTATCAACAACTACAATCTACATGATACCCTTATTTTTACGTTCCTTTAAATATACTTACATAAGTTTATCGTACCATCCTGTCCAATTTTTTTTTCCAAAAAGATTTGTGCTATCTTTATTCCTCAATACTAATAAATGATGCCAAAATATTACATATTGAAGAATACTTATCAAAAATAACAAGGCAAAACTCAAAATATAACCATAGCAAAATATAATGTTGTCAGCATGACCTAATCCAACAAATGGTCATATACCTGGACACAGAAATGCAACCGTTCTCTGGACACCATACACCCTGTAACGCACGCAACACCCTTAAGACAATTATACTCACTTTTCTGAGTACATGTACACAGTATAGTGTGAAATACTAAAACCATAACACATTCAATGAGTATGAATACAGGTATAACGTAAATGATAAACAGGGATAGTCACTTGTCCCTTAAACTGCAGTCTGCTGTTCAATGAATTAGTGTTTGTTCATCTGGTAACTTATAATTAACACTTTTCTCTTTATGGTTAAAACTTTTTACCATGTTACTCCTTCGCGACTATGAGGGGAGAGGTTCCAGAACATACCCCTCTGCCTGGATCTTTACCATCCAGGTTCCCTACAAGTGGTGCATCTCCATCTCAAGGTGACTATGGTTGGAAATACTGTCGTCTGTTGAATTCCGCCATGTGTAGATAACGCATCGTTGGTGAACAAAATGAATCCTCCGTGTTATGAATTCTCCAAAAGATCAAACATCTTGCATGGAATCCAACTAATGCATTTTTTTTTTCATCTTCGCGAAACACATCAATTGATTTATTCGCAATGCAATGATCCATTTTCACCTCCGGAAAATCACATCAATTAATATCATTAACTTTAGCTTTATCTCAATGATGGTATCACATCCGTGCAATTTTTTCAACTGCTATATCACAACTGGGCTCCGATATATACAATTTGTAATCACATCTCGTAATCGCGGAATCTGCTTGGCAGCCAGAGCTGGCGCTGAGGACGGCTAGGGGCTGATTTCTGCTGCTGGGCATCAGGTGTGCCAGGTCTGCCCCCCCCCCCCCCCCCCCAAGGAAAAACGCAGTATCTAACATTTCTGGCGATTTTCACTTTTTTTGCATAAATATAGTCAGTGGGCAATCCTTCTTCATATGACATATTCAGATTTTTCAAAAAATGTTTAGAAAACCACTTTTCCGTAACTGCCAAACGCAGTATCTACACTTAACTTGCACTTTCCCCAAGGAAAAATGCAGTATCTACATGATGAATATTTCCCCAAGGAAAAACGCAGTATCTACAAAGCTAGTCTTAATTACCAGACACTGTTATTTATATATGTGAATACTTTGCCGGTTGTTCTGTAATTTGAACGTAAATTACTTTCTTTAGGTATACTTGCTCAATAATAAGACATAATGTTCAAAATATCTAACCGAAACAATACTGATTAGTAAATATTTTTATGAGATCGTGATCCTAATATAAAACACAGAGTGTGATTAAGACTAACCGAGTGCACATTAAACAATACAACACAACACTGACAGCTTGCAGCTAGCTGCACTGATTCTGTGCAGCAGTCAGCACAGGGTCCGGCTAGTCAGCATACAGTGGGAGTGTGTACTTGGAATAAAACAACATGTTGTAGTGGGAAAATTACTCGTGAGCCTAGCCCTCAAGAAAAAAATTATCTGCAGATAATGAGTAAGTTATTCAAAACTATTTCAATCTTGAAAGAATAAAGCTGATTGTTTGTCACACGAAGCGAAGTAAACACAAATGCATGTTTGTCACACGAAGCGAGGTAAACACAAATGCATACACGTACATTTGTGTTTACTTCGCTTCGTGTGATAAACGATCAGCTTTATTCTTTCATATTCTACCTCAATGCTGAACATTATCCGTACTATAACTTGTTGTGAAGTAACTTTGTTAGGCCTAGACCCTTGTCAAAATTCCTCAGGCTCCGAATCCGAAAGTTTCTTCGAAAGGCAATAGATCTATTTGTGTTGTATCGGATAAACGTCAGGTTATGTAACATGTTACAACCTCCCTTAGATCTAAGTCTAAGTCTTTTAGACTTGTCTAGACAGTAACGTTTGAGTCTTGCGTCTCTTTTCTAATGTTAGACTTAACGTTAATCAGAACTTTCAGGGTTCGTATTCCGAAAGTCTAAAGAAAGATCTAGTGTAGGACTTGAATAGGCCTACTCTAGGGCAGGCCTGTAGTAAGAAGTCTAAAACTTAACCACTTTTTAGAATCACATTTTAAGAAGTCTAGTGAAGTGTCAATGTTTCAATTATCTACTCCATACCATACTGTCTTAAAATTACAGAGTTGACAATACTATAGATTAGGGTCCATGTGAAAAATAGGTACCCACGGTAAATGGACGAAATAGAGACAGTTAAGAATAAGTTGTATTTTAATTCTTATCGGATCTAGACAGTGTCTAGACTCTAGACCCTAGTGAGACTGGGTTGCGTAAAATGCATGCATGATCCCATGCTGCATGCTACATAACTTACAAGTAAAAAAGTAACATTACAAATTTACATGACGTTAAACTTAGGTTCAATCCAGAAGGAATAGGCCTAGAGAGCGGATGTCACTTCATGCTAGACCGGTTCTAGATGTATTTTTTTTTTCTAATCAAAGAGTCCAGGCTCGTGTTAGGCTTAAACCTTCTGCAGTTCTAAAGTTAGGCTATTTTTTTTTTTTTCTGTGAGCATCGTGCATGTATAGCCTGAGGCGCGACGGTAGACTCGTGTAGCCTGCTACGTAGCCAGCCTAGAATAAACGATATAAAAACTAGACCTAGTCTAGATCGATCTAGGTCCAGACATCCGATTTAGATTTATTCTGGTCTAGACAGACTGTAACCTAGACTGTACAGATCTAGATCTAGTATTCTAGATGCTAGTTAGCGGCTAGGCCATGTATGATGTGGCATCACATTACAGCCCTGGCAAGCTTCATATTAAACACGTAACGTTAGGCCTACAGCAAGATCGGTCTGGGATACACTTTAAGCAAAACGTTCCAGGAACAATCTGTTATTTAATAATCTTATGAAGCCTGCTCTGTAATCAGGGCATAAATGGGGGGGGGGGGGGGTATAGAGGATGCATCCCCCAGGGCCAGAGAATACTTGAACAATTATGTATACATGCATACATAATTATGGCAGAAGATTAATCCTAGTCATTCCGCTGTAGATACTGCGTTTTTCCTTGGGGAAATCAGTCAATTGCGTGGGGTTTCCCCAAAGTATCTTCATTTTCATCAATAACTGAAAAACAAAACAAAAACGCAAAATGATATTTTCCAGGAAAATTGGTAGCTAGATAGACTAAAATTCCACAATGAAGGAATTTTTCAAAAGAGTATATTTTCCAGGGACTTTGGCAAAAAGATAAAATGGTGAATATCTCGGTTGTTTAGAAATGGAGCTGGATGTAGATACTGCGTTTTTCCTTGGGGGGGGGGGGCAGAGGTGTCCCAGCTCTGGAGTCGGCGTCAGAAGAACAGGGTTCCCCGTGGTCCGAGACACAGGGGGATGTTTCGTTGGACTGGATGGTGCCTTGTTGCTAGGAGACCTGGTACTTGCTTCATCGCAGATATGAGGGCTGGTGGGTGTGATCTGCTTGCCAGCCTGGCCAGTGTGGTCTGCTCTGATGTGCTGCCTGTTGCGCCGGTACAACTTGCCATTATGGCTCTGGACAACATAAGAGCGTGGTTCTGCAGCCTTAGAGTACACTGTGGCTGGCTGCCAGCATTTTGTAGTTGGGTGCTGTTTTCTTACTTGCTGGCCTGTGTACAGTGGAGGAAGCTCGGCCGGCCTGGCGTGCTGGTCGAACTGCTGCTTTTGCATCTCCTGCCTTTGTTGAAGGCGCTGATGTATGGTATCAGCGTTTGGATTGCTGTTCGTGATCCTGATTGGTAGGTCGCATTTGAGCTTACGACCCATTAGGATCCCTGCTGGGCTGGGCAGGTTATTATCAACTGGTGTCATCCTCCAGTGTAGAAGGGCGAGAGGTAAATTTGTTGCTTTTTTCAAGATGTTCTTGATTGTTCTTATTTGCCTCTCGACAAATCCGTTTCCCTGTGGGCGTCGTGGAGATGACGTGCTGTGATTGAAATTCCATGCGGCAGCAAATTCTCTAAACTGCAGGCTGGAGTAGTGAGGTCCGTTGTCACTAATAACTGTACGTGGAATGCCATGTTCTGCAAAAATTTGCTTCATGGCTGCGATCACTGCACTGCTGGTGGCTGGATCAGGAAGTTTCCTCACAAAAGGGTACTTGCTATAGTAGTCCACGATGATCAGCCACTGGTTGACATTTATCTCGAAAAGGTCTGTTGCCACAACTTCCCATGGTCTGGAAGGTGTGTCTGGCTGCATGAGTGGTTCAGACGCTTGAGATGGCTGGTGGTACTGGCATTTGTCGCAAGACTGCACCATTTTGTCAATGTCTTTGTTTATGCTGGTCCAGTACACGCTATTTCTGGCAAGGAGCTTCGTCTTTTCCTGACCGAGGTGGCTAGTGTGTAGTCTCTGGAGAATGTCATGCTGCATGTTTATTGGGATGATCACCCTACTCCCTTTCATGATGATTCCATCGTGTACTGACAACTCGTCCCTGAAACTCCAATAGGGTCTCAGTTCAGTCGGAAGTTCCTTGATTTCTTCGGGCCAACCTGTGCTTATGATTTCGGTGAGGTGGTTTAGGACTGGGTCCTTCCTGGTGGCTTCCTGTAGTTGCTGTGTTTTCTCTGCGGAGAACTGCA
Organism: Diadema setosum; assembly: GCF_964275005.1. Taxonomy (NCBI): domain Eukaryota; kingdom Metazoa; phylum Echinodermata; class Echinoidea; order Diadematoida; family Diadematidae; genus Diadema; species Diadema setosum. Next base: position 823,179 of record NC_092694.1, on the reverse strand, counting down.
CCAGGTCCACTCTGATGTCTAGGTCTACTGTGGCCCTGTTGTGACCGCTTGGTAGTCGTGACAGGCCGTCTGCCAGGATATTGTCTTTTCCTGCTTGATGTGACATCTTGAAGTTGTATCCTTGCAGCCTAATCAACATACGCTGGAGCCTCGGGGGCGCTGCGATCAAGGGTTTGTCCGCAATCATTACCAGTGGTTTGTGATCAGTAATGATGTTGAACGCTCTACCATACAAGTATGTATGGAATCTCTCTACCCCGTATACCACGGCCAAGAGTTCTCTCTCGATGCATGAGTACCTCTTGGCCGTCAGATGGTAAAACGGTCTATCTCGAAAATTGCTGTTCTGAGAAAAATGACTTTAAAGTTTAGAGGTTTGAGCTTTTTTACGAGATGGGTATAATGCATTTTTAGCAATGGGACAAGAAGAAGCATATCAAACACTGATAACTGAAGAATTTTGTGCGTATTTGGGGTTTTAATTATAAACTAAATGAGATTTTTGTGCAGATAGACTGTTTAACCACAGCACATGTATACACTCCGCTACACATCATAAGATGGTAAAATGGTCTATCTTCTAGATAGACCACAAACACTATTGCCATACTATGGTAAAATGGTCTATCTTTTAGTTAGACCATTTTACCGTTTTATCTTGTGGTTTTAAAGTGGTCTTTCTTCCCAGATGAAAGTTTTGCAAAAATACTGAAGTTTAGCGTACGGCCGGATGTCAAACGCGTTTTTGCAGAAAAATGCCTTTTTCAGCCAAAAATTTGAAAGAATATAAAAAAATCAAGATTTTTACTTTTTTATCGAAAAAAATAATAGTTTATAAGTACCTTTTAAACTGGAAATGTGTTATCTTCCATTTCAAGTGTAGAACCTAACTAATATACATTTGAAAGTAGAATATTACACGCACATATATGGCGCAATGAAACATAAAACCGTGATTTACTTAAAATTTTACTTTGCAGAATCTACCAATATTTCAAAGTTGTTTTTTTTTTTTAACTACCGAAATCAGTCTATTCAAACGTTTTTATTTGTTCGAAATATAATATATGTTCTGATATCTTATGCAGCAAAGAAATTATAAGATAAGGCGAAAGATAACTCGTTTTATGTTATCCTAAATGGGACGATGTATTTTTTACTGGACGCACATTTTGAATGGAAAATCGAATGTATAGCGTAGGCCCATATATATTGTACATGGTATAGTGCGTGTAGGTATACTTATCTTACATAATCAGCGAAGTCAATGGACAGGTTGGATAGCTGACTGCAAAAACCCTTTCTGACACCTTGATATGACTGAAATGTGTTTATTTGCCAGGAAAAAAAATACAAAGAGGGCTGGTCAGTAATGTTACCATGGCAACTGATCATTTAGGTCACTCCCAGAAAATTTCAAATATTCATGATTTTAAAACGTAGAAGTGTTGAAACATGTTTTTGTATGTGTGTGTGAGAAATGTATTAATCTATCTAATCTGTTTAACAATTAAACCTGCTTATACCAGTTATATATAGATTGCTTACTATGTTTGGAAATGGTTGTCATGGAAACCGTGATAACAAATCATGTTTTACTTTGCAAAATTACGGTACCAAATCTCCCATCCTGCATACTCAACCCCCCCCCCCCCCCCCCGAGAAGCTTTGGAATTCATGGTTATCAATACAATGCTATATAGTTTGCATTCTCGGGCCCTGAAACGCGGCCCTGCAAGGGATAGGCACGAAAGCACTTTTACATTTGTAATGTTCTAAGGCGAGATGTTTGCATTTTATTTTGATCTATCCTCCCGCAGAAGACTTACTTAATGTTTCTTTTATGATGATTGATTGTTTACATGAGCGTTGTTTGGAACGCACAATTATTCGGCGACATAAGAATATCATATATGTACCCTAGATATTTGTGTGAAATAATAAGGCAAATATCACCCTCAAAAAAAAAAGAAGAAAACAACAAGTAAAAAGGAAGTAGAAATAAAATGCGAACAATGCAATAACAGCCTCATTTCCCCTTCCCATCATTAAGTCGGTTAAATCATCGAGTCTATAATATTTATCCTTGGCCAAGTTCTATGACCTTGGAGCAGACAGTCATGTAACAAATGGTTTGTTTGCAATTCGATTGTTGTTGTTGTTTTTTTTGCGTGTGTGTTCTATATTATCACATCTTTGTGATTAAAAAAAAAATCATTTCAGTTATCATAAACACTCTAAATTCCCAGTCAACCAATAAAACGTATTACACAATGTGCACACGCTCGCAACCATCGTCTCAAACTGCGTTTACGGACTATATCAACACACAATGAAATACAGTAAACAGTAAACGAAGCAATTTCTCTCTTTTTTTAATGATTTGCCATCAGCGCACATTTACTAGAAAAGCAGCACTTGACATCTATGTTGTTGGTTATCAAAATGCTTATCTATTTCGTTTTGGAAGGTAAAGAACCTCAGTCTCGATTTGTGGACATCTAAAAACAAAAACAAAAATTCCATCTGAAAGCAATCTTCTTAAATGAAAGAATGAGTCCTCAGTGATTTTTTTTTTATCATGAACAAATGTCTGTGACATACATCCAAAGACTTTGAAAATCAACAACACAAATTGCACTGACTACATTAACTGCATTGATAAACTCTATTTGTTTAATGTGACGTATGCTATGTGTCCACCATCACAAACGTTACACCAGTTAGAAAAACAAAATTTTCTCTTTAGGCGATATTTCAATATCTCTATCTTTTTCACAGTTTCTGGTTACATATCTAGCTAATTATGACTGTACGCTGTTGCATTGAACTTTCGTCACTGTTATAACTGAATTAGAATGGTGACTGCCAAAATTTTAAAATTCTACCTTTATTCTGAATATTATTTTTGTCTTCTGCAGACCAGTGCGATAAGATATCTGTACTGAGAATTCTTCTCTCAGTGAAGAAAAAAAAAATCACCTCTCCAAAACATGTGGGTAATGCTTCCTCTAATACTTTCCCTTATCCCAAGTACCAGAATACATTGCTGGGGTCCTGAATAGCTAACATAAATTATATTATAGTATTACTAACATCATGACAATTATGGCACTTGTGAAAAAAGAAAAAAAAAACAACTGGAAAAGCATACATCTTGACCAGATCATATTCTTTTCACTACTTCTTGTATTTGGTGTTGGGTTGGAACCTTTTACTGATGTCTTTTATATCTTAAACTAGAAAAAAAAACATGCTCTGTGCTATTTCCTTTCAGATTCAGCAACTGTTCCTTTGTGAAGTTTTCTCTTTTAAGCACTTTAATGTGCAGGGGTTTTTTTTCTGACCAACATGTCATATATTTTCCTCCATCTGATGAAGAAAGGCAAAGTTCACTTCCCTTTTGTTGACCCCCCCCCCCAAAAAAAAAAGACATTCCAATCTGTCAGACCTCTATTCTAGAGACTAGTATTAATTAGTGCTAACGTTCAGAGCTAATGTTAGGATATTCTATTCAGATCAAGATCTAGAAATGTTAGATTTAACGTGAACTCTTACTTTTATGGAGCAAAGTTAGCCTAACGTTAGATGTATAATATGTATCATTTATGCATAGATTTTAGAACCTCAAGAGGGTCTAGATGTCTAAACTTAGGTCTATCTAACGGTAGGCTGGGTCTTACAATAAAAACTGCCATTATATACTAGCGTAAGGTTACTAGAAACCCTCTAACGTTAGGTAGAATCAGTGGCCCAGATTTTGACTAGACGCCAGATATTTCTACTTAAGACTCGTTAGATTTTATAATAATTATACATTTCTAACTAGGGTTAGTACTGTATTTGATTAGACTCTAAACGTTAGTAATAGTAGATCTAGCGTTAGAGCACTACGCTATACGGTACCTTCTGTATAGACTATGCACAGTCTCTTGCCCTGGACCTGGCCCTACAAATACAGTATACATCTAAACGTTAATAGTAGGCCTAATAGGGTGGACCTGTACTGTCTACGGTATACAACTGCTAATGTGCTAACGTTAGGTGTTAAGTTCATTGTGATTAAGGCCTAACGGTTAGCTCGATTGAATAATTGTTTTGGCATATTAAACACTTAACACCAACAGGCGTAGAGCCCTAATTTTACCTAGTAAGAGTTAACACATTCTAACCCCTATAAACGATAGCTAATGTCCAGAGTTAAAGAGAGTGTAATCGTTAGATCCCATAGACCTAACGTTAGACGAGGATTCAGTCTAACTGCATGTGATGAAGCCATAGATTAGAAACTTAGATCGAACAAGACACCTAAATCTAGACGTAAACCTCAAGCAAGGCCTCTTTTCGCACCGTGTCAAGACGTGCCTTACGGAATTAATCGGTGTTCCACACCGCCGGCACGGTCGGGTGGCGGCCCGGGGGTTGGTAGGCATGCCCGCTGGATCGGTGCGAAATGCAGTCATAAGGCATACGGCCTAATACGTTAGATTCTACTAGTGCTTGAAATTTGATATTTTATACCAAATCTCAAATCAAAGTTATATATCTAACTGTTAGATCAAAACAAATTTAAAGTTCCCTTATGCAGTGCAGTAGAGAACTATGTATTTATTTACTAATTTACTTACATTCGAAGGAAATAGTCCCCTTTTCAGTCACCACGTCTCCAACTCAACGACTGTTCCAACATTTTACTAGTCCCGCGAGGGATTTTACCTGTAGATCAGACATACGCACACGTATACAACTTACAAGCAGCGCGCGCGTGAGGTGGTAAATTGGTCTAACTCGAAGATAGATCATTTTACCATCTGACAGCGATGATCAAAAAATCTCACTTAAGAAGGTTAAAGGTTTATGTAAAAGATAGCTCGTTTTACCTCCAAACGATATTACCGACAATGGGCTAACTCAAAGATAGACCGTTTACCATCAAATCTGAAGGAAAAATACAAAAAGTACCAAGATAGCGGAAATTATCTCTAAAACAAGACATGATGGGATTTTCTCGATAGCACCATTGGAAAGAGCACCCTCACATATCCCGGAAAGTGAACTTAACTCAAAAAGTCAAATTTTCGAGTTAGACCGTTTTACCATCTGACGGCCGTTCTGTTCTGTTGGCGACAAGATCTTGCTTGCGAATGCAATGGGTTGAAGCTTCTGGTGTTCATCATGTTGAAGGAGAGCTACCCCAGTCCACGGAGGCTGGCATCGCACTGGAGGTACACACGGGCTTGAGTGTCGTAATATCTCAAGACTGGTGTTGTGGTGACTTCCTGCTTCAATCTGTCGAAAACTTCCTGGTGATGTGCCTCCCATCTGAATTCTGAGTCCTTGCGGAGGAGATCCCGTAGTTCTGCGGCCTTCGAACTGAAGTCGTTGATGAAGCAGGACAGGTATGTTATCATTCCGAGGAAATGTTGGAGATCTGTGATGTTTTGTGGGGTGGAACTGCCTGCAGATCGGCCACCTTCTGTGGGTCCGGCTTGATCCCCTCGCAAGTGTACACGTTCCCGAAGAAGGTGATACTTCTTTGCTTTATGTGACATTTCGAGGAGTTGAAGGTCAGACCTCGTTCCTTTGCTGTTTGCATCAGTTTGAGCAGGTTTCTGTCATGCTCTTCTGCTGTCATTCCATAGACAACGATGTCATCTGCTATGCACACAGTTCCTGTGCAACCCTCCAGGATACGATCTATTTCCAGCTGGAAAATGTCCTGACTGACGTTCAACCCGAATGGAAGGCGGCAGAAGGCATATCTTCCAAAGGGAGTTTGAAACGTGGTCAGCTTCTGGCTCTCCTGATCAGGCTTGATGGACCAATAGCCCGCCTTGGCGTCTAACTTTGAGAAGAATTGAGCATTGTGAAACTTGTAATTCAACTCCTCAAGTGTTTGTTGTTTGTAGTGCGGGCGAATGAGTGCTTGATTGGGGCGTCTTGGGTCGAGGCAGATGCGAATGCTGCCGTCCTTCTTGGTTGCGTACGTTATGGAGTTCACCCACTCTGTTGGCTCTTCCATCTTTTTGATGACGCCTTGTGCTTCCATTCGGTTTAGTTCCTGCCGTACACAGTCTTTCAGAGCAATTGGCATCTTCCTTGGCGCATCCCTGCGGCTGGGGACATTCGGGTCTGTTTTTAGGTGCTGCTCACCTTGGAAGTTCCCGATGGTATCGAACTGGTCTGGAAATGCATTGAGAAGTGTGTTTACATCCTCTATTGGCACGTCATTGATTGGGCAATGTAGGGTTATTAGATTGAACGCCATTGAAGACTGGAGACCCATGATCACCGGCCCTTCTGAATTGACTACATAAAAGCTAGTGTCGATCCACGGGCTGTCGTTCCATTGGCATGGGATTGTTACTTTCCCATGTTGCTGGATTTGCGTGCCATTGTATGCTGTAAGCATAGATGAGTCTTGAGAAAGGTATAGATCATTGGGAGTTCCATCAGGAAGTATTCTTTCTGGAAACATCCTCCTATAAGTGCGTACTGGAAGAGTGTTGGCCTGGGCCCGTGTGTCGACCTTGGCAGTGAGGTTGTGCGTACCTTTGCGGTTATCTAGTTTGATCTTGAATGAAGTTGTAACTGACTCTCTACGGCCACTGTCGATTGTGTCGAAAGCTAGCTCTTCGAACTCTGGCTGGTCTTCAACGTCGTGATCAATGTCGTGCATTTGTTTTGTGTTCCCAGTTTTTGCACTTTGTTTTTGACCCCGATAGGTTTTGGGCTTTCCTTTAGATTGGGCTTTGGCCTTGTGGTGCCCTTGTCCCTTGCTTAGTTTTGTGGTCAGACAAACTCTGGTGTGATGCCCTTGCTTCTTGCATAAATGACATTGCACGCCAGCGGCGGGGCAGTGCTGTTTACCGTACGGGTGGCGACCACCACAATTTTTGCAAGTTGATTGTGTTTGCGAACTCTGCATTGCGTCGACATGTGCCTCGTTGTATAGCGATTGTAATGCTTGTACGTGTGCATCAGAGGCTTCATGCGTCGTTCCCAACTGGAGTGCTTCATAGAGCGTAAAACCCGCTTTCTTTGTGAGGAGATCTTTCTGGAAGTCAGGTATTGGTGTGCTGGCTATGATCTGCTCAATCAGGCGCTCATCCAGCTCTTCCTTTGAGAATGCGCACTGGATGGCTATCTGGCGGCACCTGTTCACGAAATCATCTAGTTTCTCTTTGGGTTGTTGCATGGTTTTCGCTAATTTGAGACGGCACACTCTAAAGTTTTCCTGGGGCTCTAACTGCTCTGTAAATTTCTCAAAGATTGTCTTCACATCTCTTTGTTGAACGCTAGTCAGTTCCCAACAGTTGTACCTGCGGAGCCCTTCTTCCCCTACGGCAAGGAGAACAGTAGGAACCTGGTCATCAGCCACAGTATGTTTGACTTTGAAATAAATTTCCATCCTCTGTTTGAACATTCTGAAAGACTCGGCGAGATTGGGTGCCCCCAATCCATCTTGGGCATAATGTTATTATCTCCCATTTTGATGTGAAATGTGTTCCAAAATTGAGCAGTTTGGTGATAACTTACTCTGTTACAGCAGGTAAACAGGGTAGATCATGACATAACTAAGGCTAGGCATGTGTGTGTGTGTCCCGTATGCAGTACTGTTGTGGGCATGCAGAGCTGACACAAGTTGCACTGCTGAAGCTTGAAGTTGAAGGTGTAACTTACTGGTATGGGAATGGCTAGATCCGGTTCCCGCTGCCACCATGTAGTGATATGTCCTGATGATTCAATGTTGTGCAAGTGAGCTTAGAGTACTTCTTGTGAAGACTAATGAATCACTTAGGTTCAATTCACTTTTGAAGTAAGAGTAACAAAGCTTTATTTTGCTCCAGCCAACTCAGCTGTGTTATGCACACTGCATAATGTAGTGAAAGTGTGTACATACATTGTAGTGCCATAGGCATGCATTGGCATGGGGAATACACAGTGAACTAACTGTGCATGCATAGAAACACATAGTATAACAAGATGTGCTACATACAAACTGAAGTGAACAATGCCTACAATGGTGAATGTTTACATTCCCTATGATAATGTACTAATTCACTGAGTGCTAATTGCCTGATAATGATACAGTGCATCATATCATTACAGCAGCTGAACTTCAGAATGCCTTGAATCCTCAGAAGATCATGACAGATTTTGAATCTGGACTGAGGAGGGCTGTCATGGCAGAATTCCCTCAGGTACAGCTGTGTTTAATTTTCAGCAGTTACTCCATGCTGTATTTTTGTGTTCATTGTTTTTCATGTATTCATATTTGATGTAATTGTTGTAATTTATCATTACAATTGTCACTGTCTTTTTTTTTTTTTTGGGGGGGGGGGGGAAAGGGCGGAAGCAGGAATTAAATCATTGTTTTTTTAACCCCTTCGCCTCATTAAAATTACTGCTATATATCATAAGAATAACTAATGGTAACATTGTTATTAATATGAAATGTATTTCATTTGTGTGTCTGTGTGTGTGTCCATATATGTTCATAAATTCCAACTTTGAACAAGATACCAACTTCTACTTAGGCATTCAGACATGGGATTCAAAGGTCACACAAGTCACTGTAGATCAAAATTCAGTCATGCAATTGTTTATAATTGATATCTAATGTACACTGGACGTATACTACATATATATATATATATATATATATATATATATGAAGGGTTTCTTTGCAAAAACCGATAAGTCCATTTTTGAAGATTTTGAAGTACGTTCTCTGTCATAAAGTACAAAATAATACCTTTTAAATGACATATTGGTCACTACATATAAAGGTATATTTTTGAAGCTATGGTCAAAAGAAGCAGAAATTTTCTTATTATTCTCTTTATTTTTCTTAACCTTTAATCGCAAATATCTCCATTAGGCAAATATGGACTTATCGGTTTTTGCAAACAAACTCTTCATATATATATATATATATATATATATATATATTTATTTTTTTTTGGGGGGGGGGGGTAGCAAGGGCATGTCTCGTTGGCTCTCATCGATGCATCAATAAACAAATAATGCACAAGTTTGAGTGGGTCAGGAGGAATTGTGTACACGAATTACAGTCTCTGAATTGGCTGAACCCATGAGGCGCAGCTGAGTGGGGGTGCTGGCAAAATTCCAAGGTAATGCATGTACACTATTTCTACTGACCCACAAAATAAACTTGTGCATTATCGGTTTTATAGAATGGGCCCCAAAATCTATTAAAACAACAAGATCTCCATTTACATCAGTTTAGATCTGTTTCAAGAAAAAAAAATCAGGCATAAAAAAAGCTATTTTTTTACCAGACGCAATATTTTTTTTTTCAGCTTGGTGCAATTCATTCGAATGTAAAAGAAAGCAATGCTCAAGACTCAGAAGTACATGTAACTTGATACTTTGAAAGGATGTCATCTTCAATTTACCAATCAGATTGCAGAGATTCTCATATCCATATATAAAAAAAAACTAATTTCCATTGAAGCAGTCTGCTAGCTAGACTACTAACAAGGTATCGTCAGTATCGATTCTCACCATCGCGATATTGCCTAGCTATCGTGTGTATATTGCGTGTGGCCAGTAAGAATTCTAACATGGTAAGTGACCAATCAGATTGCAAGGATTCTGCGACCAATTCTATAATAAGACATAGCACAGATTTTGGCCTTGAGTTAAATGCAAGACGCTTTGTACTTTTGGCTGTGGTGCAAAGTTTTGTTTTTTGTTTTTTTTTTCTTTATGGCATAATTGATGGCATAATTATCATTGCAAAAAAAAAAAAAACACTGATAACTATACTTTTTTTGTGGCAGAGAGTAAGAAAGAATGAACCCAAGATGGTTAATTTTAGTTGATTTTAAAAATGTGTTACATTTCAGTTTTAATCTACCTAAATCATCATAGAGTGTTGGGTATTGACATTACTCACAAGCATTAATCCAGGCATGCTATTTATTCAAAACACATAGGTGATCCAATATTATGCATTTGCTTGATAGTGACTTGCCTGTGTTAGAGAAGTATACGATCTTGGTGTCATTCCCCCTCCCCCCCCCAAAAAAAAAAAAAAATATGTAATAATAATAAATAAATAAATAACTGTATGCAAGGCCATTTCAAAGAATTTCTGGTGTGCCAAGATATGAAAGGTGAATGGTTCTGCTTGTTTCTGTGCCACCCTCAGAATTATGTGCAGTACATTTGATACAATTCTGCTCTTTTTTGTTTTGAATCCTGTGTCCCTTTAGGAAGAACACAAGGGCTGTTTTTTGTCAGGTAGTGCATCGCAACATCAAGGCAGTTGGACTGCAGGGACTATACAATGATGTGGGGCAACCTGAGGTCCGGAATTACGCCAGGAACCTCATGGCAACGACATTCTTACCTCCTGCGGAGGTCGTTGGAGCAGTCAACGTATTGCAAATGCAGGCACCAGTCGTTGCACGCATGGACGATTTCACTGATTACTTTAATCGTAAGATCTCACTTTCAGTCAATTCTCAATCAATCATTTTACCAAGGGGGTATAAAGACTAAACATTTGTATCTTTAGCCTAGCTTTTGCTTAAGATGCTTGAATAGTGGCCTTTTTCTGATATCAAAAACTATTTTTTGGTTGATTTGAATGAAGATTTTTTCCTTTTCATTTATTTTTTTCTGTATTGTTTTTATGACTCTAAAATACAATCATTTGCGCCATTTACAATCAAACAATCATTTTCACTTGTAACCATATATTTAGCATTTTATCCCCCCCTTTTTTTTTTTGCCGTGGAGTGACCACAAAGTATAAAATTCAGCACATATCGTCGGTGTTTTCACGAACCGACGCTATTTCGATTTTGGTCAAAATTTTCAAAATCGAGATATTGGTACCAAATGAAAGTGTTTTCAAAACTCTACCAAATCCCCAAATTTTAGATCACAAAATTAGTTATTCTTAATTTTATCAAAGAAAGAAAAAAACGACGGTACTCGCAATATCGAGAAATTGAGAAACCCGAATTGCTAGGGTGAAGAGCAATGCGGGTTTTACGAACCGTCGCAGTTGCATTATTTTGAGCTTTGTTCAACTTACTGGCCTAGAATTAGGTTTTGGCCCGAATCCAGATCTCAGAGTGAGAACCAAACCTTCTGAAAGATGAATGACGGCCTAAGCCAGCCCACTGTCCACGAGTGAAGTGGATGGTAAGCTATAATCCTATTAAAATCATGCTCAAAATAACAGTTTTAGCTGGACTACCATAACCATTAATTGCGGTAGAGTGTAGTCCCATCCATTCAATCGCGTGATGCTTATGAAGCCTAGTCTGTAAACGCCATCCAATTTCAAACTAGATCCCAAATCATATTATTTATAGTTTCTTTTCAACTTATGTCGTTACTTCTGAGACTACTGAGTACTGTAGTCGTAACGTCTGTGTGCAAGACATGCAAAATATCAATGTCTCGAAGACACTCATGGCTAAGCTAAGCCTTGACTTGAGTTGAAAATGAAATCATGAGATTGACAAAATAGGCCTACTTAACTAAAAAAAAAAAAGAGTAAAACGTCTTTAAGTAAAACTCAAAGGAAGAGTAAAGAATAAAGATAGACATGTTAGACTTTAACTTTCAAGTCTAACTATTAAGTCTAACTTAAGACTTTACTTGTAATACCAGTTACTAAAACTAAGATCAGCTGAAGTCTAAGACCAAGTCAAATTAACACAGAGTCTATAGTCTAGCTCTAGATCTACATCAGTCAACCGGCAGGCCTCCGAAAAGACGCTTACTTTATTTTCAGCGCGGTCGCGGTGACCTTCACATGACCTCTCAAACCGAAGAAAACATCCCCTTTTCAAACTGCGATATCTCCATGACTAATCAATGCTTTTCAACGATTTCTTTTGCATCTTTATGTTTAAGGACAAAAATGTACTAGACATGTAAAAATAAAAATTTTCCTCACTCAGAAAAATACAGTAAATGGAGGATAAAAGTGAGATTAAAATCACAAGATCAAAAATTGAGAAAGGACTGTATATTTCAATATCATTTGCTTCTGAGCCCACTAAAATCATACATCATTCGAAGCGAAATTTATCTAGGTTTTCAGAAATACCTCTATTTTTTAACCATTGCTTGTAGAAGGGTCAGGATCCAGCAAAATAGCATCCATGTACACATCCAAAAATGCTCAAAACTTGGCGAAGTCGCAGACGACCTTAGTTAGCCAATCACAACCCCGCGCTGTGACATCATTGGCATGGCGATTCTGCTGAATGAACGAGGGCAACTCGAAGCACTACAAAAACGCTAGAATCGCTTCAAATTCTGTTCATTGTTGCTTTTTTGTGTAACAATTATCAGAATGATATTTTCTGTCTTTTTTCCCTTATATCACTGTCGTAAATGAGAGAAAATGACTCACGTCCACAAAAACTTACATCAGTCCCACATATTGAAAATTGTGCTGTTCAGTTGCACTACCAGGGGGCCATACCTACTGTATAGCTCGGCCTTGGTCGTGTGATCGTGTACATCACGACTTGTTGACAAGATACAAGTGTTGCCATGTAATTGTTGTTTTGATATATCTAGTTAAAATGGGTATCTGATTCTACACAAAAATTAACAGTGGCCAAGATAAAACTTACAGGTTATAAACCCTGTCAGACTTTTATACTTTTTGTGAATGAATCGTTTGTTATGAGTTATATGGTACCGGTATGCAGAGTCGGTGGGGGAATGGTTAGCATCTTCAGGGCATTTACCGACACATCTGCACAAGAAACATACAACATATCAAATTCGGTAGAAGCATGCATATCACACACACACACACACACACACACACACACACACACACACACACAAGGGTAACTAATTGTCCTGTAATCGAGTTAATGACGACTATATACCGTAGTTGAGAAAATACTGAACAAGCATAGCTGTGCTATTCAATGTGTTGATTAAACAAGTTTTCTTCAAATTACACATGTATATAGGAACTGTATTCTGGTTATAATTATTTGTTTGTCTTGAATTTTGACAAGCTTCTTTTTTTTTTGATAGTTGTGATTCTTTGTTATATTGCGTGTTGAATTGTTATTTATTAATAGGCTTCTAAATTTCAACCGCTGATTAGAAAAAAAAAAAACTATGTAGATCATTTCATTGACATTATACTTAAATAAAAATGTGTGACTGTAAATAAACACAGCTTTAAATGGGCAAAATATAATCACATCCTTGTCACACTTTATACAATGTACATTTGTGAATAATAACATTTGATGGTACATGTACAGTTTATAAAGGGATAAGCCTATACCAGGTAGTGCTGGCGGTGGAGGTGGTCGAAGTCTTCAGGGAATTTATCAACATACAAACTGATATTCTCATTCTGCATTGAAGACATGCAACACACTTTTTTCCCCCAAAAGAAACATGCTGATATAAAACACAAGAAGCAAGTCCTTCCAATCATCACAAAATAACATAGAGACAGCACACATGAATCCCAACATAACTTATGTTTAATAATATATGTGAAAACAAAATCACATACATTGTGCCAATAACTGCTTCTCTTTCAGAAAAAAAAAAATCAAATGCAAATACAATGCACCAAAATACTGTATGCACTTATCATTTTGCTTAATCATGCAACACTTAGAAAACTAACAGTTTTTCAAAATCGGTAAACTTTTGTAATGAAATCTTGATAATGTTAATTGCATTTTTAGGAAGCTCAATGTGCATTGTACATGTACATACATGTATTATATCTAACTTTACTGAAACGGACTTCCGGCTTATATTTTGTACATTATACAGGCATACCTGTGGGTGCCTATAGAATCTTCTCGAACATAGCAAATGATTAAAAGCAAGAATGTTTATTTTTACAATGGCTTAAACAGGAAAAGTGTAACAAACACATACTTTCTTTCAAAAAGTGTAACAAACACGTACTTTCTTTCACTGTCTCACATTCCGTTACTGTGTCAGCATCCGTCTCCAGATGAAATGTACAGTTGTACTTACGGGATGTAAACCCCTTGAAGGGGTTGGGTGGCTGAGTTGGAAATCGGGAGGCTTTAGAAGAGGGGCCATCCTTCTTCACCGGCCACTCTTACGTTTTTTCCATTTTTGTTTGTTTGTTAGTTTGCAATTTTTTTTTTAAGTTTCTTCTTTCACGCTTCCTAAAGGTTGCCTTTTCATGAACAGCCTTTGTATTTGCTGTAATGAACAAAGTAAAATTTTTCACAACTTGATGCAAGAGCCGTTGAACAATTTAGTTGCAACGTATTATCATATGTACCGGTAAACCCGGGTATCTATCGTGCAAACAATCACAGCCCAACCTGGCAAGAATTCCACTCACAAGGATTTTTGTTGTTGGGTACTTTTCACGTGCTAAGTTATATAACTTCTGAGAAGAATGTCTATCAATATTCCGCACACTTGACGAAAGGCTGTTTGTACCTACATACGTGTAAAAGTGCTGCATCACCTCCACTAGTGTCAATGTCACACAGTTCAATCTTTTCCACTAAATAAGAGATTTTTTTTTTTTTTGCTCCAGGGTAACAAATACTTGTGCATCATTCCGATCCAGATCCAGATTCTGTACCATTGAAACACCATAGATGTGAACCTTCAGCCATCTATAAAAGAAATGCAGAAAAGGAAAGAAAATAAACATCATGACTGCACTGTTAAACATCAAAGAAACTCAAGAAAAAATATTTTCAAAAAATGTTTCAATGAATCTATAAATGCTATACAAGCAAAGATAAAGAACAAATGTTATATTTCAGGAAAAGATTTTAATGAATTTCATAGTTTTAAATTCCAGTGCAAATGATTGGACCCCTCCCCCCCCGAAAAAAAAAAACAAAAAGCTAAAGCAAAAACAAAAACAAAAACAGAAAAGACAGAAAGAGAGAGATAAATTCTCACAGGATTTTGCTCAATACCCGCCAACACACACACACAACAAATGTCAGAATTATTACCCTTTTGTTTAGTGAGTATCATTCAGGAAAATGATGGGGGGGGGGGTTGACACCCCCTTTCCCCACTGTTATGCTAATGGTACCAGCCATCTTCAAGTGCTATGGACATTAATGTTGACATGCAAAAACAAACAAAACCCTACAAAAGTATAATTATTTTATTTCATTATTTAAGGACATCTCCTTACAGTACTATAGACTTTCTTTTACATACAGTGTGCGTACAAATTGTACACAGGACATTAAAAGATGAACAACACTACTTGTGAAGATCAGGGTGAAAACCCCAGGTTTAGTAGTACACTATACAGCGTTATACATATTATATCTTCATATGACAACCCAGACTACTGCAAGAATCTTCAGAACTGCAGTCTGAAGGAGGGACTTAAATCTGCAGAAGAAAAAAAGGAGGAAAAAAAAAATGATCAGAACATGAATTTACTTACTCAGTCATTTTGCTTGAAGGAGCTATCCCACAGTGGAGTTTCTGCATTTCTGGGAACCGACTCAGTAAGTGGCATGTGCTACATGATGAAGTTCGAAGCCAGGAACTTTCCTTGAATGTCCAGTATTTTGACTGCAAGGAATTCAGAAAGAAGATGTTAAACAATCAAAATACAATGTATGATAGATTCCAGTTGCCATGGTTACTGATCTATTCTCTAATAGTTATATAAATGTACAATGATAGCCTAAAGCTTCGAATTGACGGGTAAATATAGACACCCTAAAAATTTTTAACGTGGACATACTTGTAGTTAGCCTAATTGAAAACCAAGGTCTACATGTACACATTAGCCTGAATAGATGCAATGCGACAACAGTGTACAGCTGTTTGTATATCACAACCTGTGTACAGCCAGGAAAATAAAACAAAAATTAATTTGATGAAAAATAAACTCTGAAACAGTCAATCAATGTGCTACATTTGTACATGTAGGCCCAGCCGTGTGCCTTTACTACAGTTGTACATTCAGTTCTTCTTCTTCTTCTTCTTCTTCTTCTTCTTCTTCTATATGTGGTATATATCACTTTGTAAAAGTTAACGTAAAGCAATGTTTGTTTGTTGCGATTGGGATGAAACTATCATTTGGTGAGGTACCAAAAAAAGTTAGACCGACAGTATCTGTCTCTTCACGACAGACTTCTTATGTTACATTGGGACATGTATGGTCAGCTGTACGTGTCCCAATGACAGTGATGAATGTCAGTAATTTATTAAGAATCCCACAGTGAAGAGACGGATACCGATGGTCTAACTCTAAGAAAATGTTACGCCAAGGACCGTACAATTTTTATGATTGAACCACGTGTAATTCACGATTAATAACTCTTGGTACTAGTACTACTGGGCAATTCCATGGTAACTCGCGTTACAAATAATGGGTACATTTATGGGATAATGTGCCAATATCTTTGTAATTGGTAGGATCTACAAGTTACTTTTTTCATCAAGGGTTAAGTAGACATACACCAACCAAATGAATCCAAATAGAAAAATACAGGACAAACATGTTGGGATTCTTGAATCATTTAACTTTGGTAACTCGCGTTACACAAAAAGGACATGGTCAATTCTATAAAGACCTCTTTTTGGAAAGTCTCCTCATACTAGACAATCTTGATAAAAGTTTTCCTACCTTGAATTGATAGTGGGTTAGGACTCATAAACTAACACTATCAAAGTTGAGTAACAATGACCTGGTAAAATGTAGGGAGCCTTTATGTCGGTAACTCGCGTTACGGTAACTCGCGTTACATTATGTCCACTAACACAGGGTGACACAAATTGACGACATTCCACCATTCTGATGGCACTGAATCTTGTGCTTAATATTTTGAGAGATGCCTAGTTTTGTAGATAGTAAAATGAATAAATGTTAAACAAACATTTTACTAATAAACCCAATTGATAGAGAAGAATGCATTTAAGACTAATAAGAGTTTCACTCCTCATAGAGACCTTGAATATGTTTGAATATATACCCAGATGATTTAGGTGTATATCAAAGTACATTGTAATTTTTCAGAGTGTAAAGATGAAAAATGTTGAATGTCTTTTTAAAACAAAACATAAAAGTATCAAACCCTATCTACAAGTTTACAAAAAAGCTTACAATCTTTCAAAAATTAAAATCCTATCTTTGTGAGGGGTGAAAACTAGTACATTTCTTTGCAACTGATTGACAAATAGACCAATTCGTAATTCCACTTTGAGCATGAGCAGAAAAAGGTCATTTGTACCAATAGGCATTTTGGTTTTTAAATTCACTGAGATAAGCATCTGTGATGCGATGATTATTCATGTGATCCTTTTCTAAATGATGCTTGCCAGCACATCCACCTGACAGCAAGAATGGTATTTTGCTATATAAAAGGAGATAAGCTGTTACTACATTCAATACAAAACAATGAAATGGATGGCTGCTAAATTATAAACTGATGGGAGTATTCTGATCCCCTGATCTAAATGCAAGTTCATTCTTTTTTTGAACACGAATTCCATAAATTGTTATATCGGGCAAGCGTATGCATTATGCCACTTTGAAAATGAGTGAAGTGCCGAACCAACTGAGAAAAAAAAGAAAAGTTACTATTTGTACCAATGTATACATGAGCTAAATTACGAACTGGCTTATTACCCTTCATCGACGTAAATAAGCACTGAACTGATCAGTGTTTTAGTAGTAGCCATGATAAAAAAGTCATGGGCGTACATACTCGAGCAGAATTCGAACCCACAACCTCCTGATCTCCCCAGACAGGCGTCATCTCCACTAGACCACCGAACTTCCGCCTAACAGGAAGCGTTGGTTCTAATCCTTATATCATGCAGCGGGTACTGCATATTTTATTATTCAAATTCATGAAATTTTTCATTGAGACGTTTTCATTGCAACTGATTGACAAATTGCCCTACATCAGCGTAAATAAGCACTGAATTGATCAGTGTTTTAGTAAGAGCCATGATAAAAAAATCATGGGCATACATACAATGTACTCGAGCAGGATTCGAACCAAAACCTCCTGATCTCCAGACAGGCGTTATCTTCACTGGTACACAGAATAAGGATTAGAACCAACACTTGCTGCTTTATAGCATTCTGTAATAAAAATTCTGTAATACTGATGCAGGAAATTCAGATGATAAATTTTATGTTCTCATTTACTGCTGGATGTACATGTACACATTGGAAGAAAGCCTGGCTAGACTCTTCAATGTGGCATGTGGTCAGTGGCCTTGATGCTAGTATTATACAATCACAGTTTGTTAGGCTGCCTTCCTTTGTTTCAGTCTAGCATGGTGTGTATAACACTGCATTTGATTGTTTTTACCACAATCTAGCTCAATTAAGTGTTAAAATTTGCTTATGTTGGTGGAATCTTGTGTTTATAGTCGGTAACTCGAGTTACATGCCGGTAACTCGCGTTACATGGTAACTCGTGTTACACTTTTCATTGACATTTTTTAATGTGATGACAGTGTTTATTCAAGTCAACATCCTGTGTACAGTATCAGGGTATGATGAATTTAGAAAATTATGATTCCCAACAAATTACCTCCACTGCTTCCTTCAGAATGAAAAATATTTCTTGTTTCGGTAACTCGCGTTACATGGCTAAAGGGCTGAACTTTCATGTGGTGATTAAATTGTTTTTGAATGTGGCATAAAAATTTCCTCATGGGAGACTGAAGTAGAACCAATTTGCTTCTTTAAAATAAATTAATTGAAGTGCTAGCAGAATTGTTCTATTAAAAAAACGTATATTACGTTAAGCATGCATTTTAGCAATTTGGATGACTGAAAAATTGTCATCAACATTTGTAGCTGTTTCTCGAGAAATATTTGACCGACTGATATAATTCTTTGAGTTTCTTTAACTTCAATATATGGGTAATACATAATGAGTAATTCTTTTACAATATGATAAACTTGAAATTTTAGTGCCATGTCCACATTCCCATGGAATTGCCCTACTACTTTATTTTGCTTGATCATGATTCATGGATAATTATAGCACTGTAAGAAATATCACATGTGGGTGGGTAGATCTTGTACAACTGTAGATCAAACTTCAAAGAAAGGCATGCGCGATGCGCAGATTAATAGTATGAAATAAACAGACAGACCAAAAACTTTTTTAAAAGTTACCATTTGCATTATTTTTCTTACCAGACTTCCACAAATTTAAACATTTAACTAGGCCCCCTAGCCCTACATAAACTTGATGGGTTTTATAATGAGACTCAAGAGTATCGGCTACAACCTACTAAATTTACAACTTTTTTTATAAGATCTATGTAAAGGTTACTGACTGTATTCAACAAGCCTTAGATCTGTATTATTCATGCAAGTCAGAAACAAACATGAACGAATTACGAGTGCAACCTACAAATTGTAGGTTACTGTTACCAGTTATACTTACAGCTAATCTACAAGTGTGTAGAACTTCCGTTATACGGTGTTTAGACTTTTAATAGACAACTGACAGTGTGTTATCTAAATTTACACTGACTTTAAGCTAAGATATTTACAGCTGTATTAGATTTAATAATCCCCCATGGTTCTTTATGTACGGGACTACAGTCGCACAGAATGCACTGCGTCGCACAACTAAAAATAACGATAAAGTGATGTAATACGGACACGTACCGTAGAGTAACAGTGGAAGCCGGCTTCGGAGTCCGCGTCGTTTCACAAAATTTCCGTCACTTTGAAGACAAATAGCGAAAATGTTTTATTTTTGAGCCCAAACGAGACTGCTATCAAAATGTTTGCTAGAGTTTTGGCTTTCCAACGATGCAATTGGTGTTACCGTCCAATTTGTAGAAGGGTCAGGATCCAGCAAAGTCTGACACCTTACAAAATGCAGAAAAAAAAAGAAAGCCAGTTTTCTTCCTCACATAAATTGTTTTGGTTTTGATAATATTTTTTTTTTAAAGATGTGCATATTCTGTAAGGTATTATTTCAATATTTGTCTAAAAATAATGCGAGCAGTGTACTTCTAGAAGACATCAGCAATTGATCTCGCAAAGCCTGTTGCCTTCTCTCATAATCTCGTGCACCGAAATCTGCACGCGAGACTTCGCGAGACGAAAAATAAAATATTCACGTTTTGCATAGTGCGAGCGAACGCTGCCGGTAGACTGACATCTAGACTAGTGGTAATAGTAGGTAGAGTCCACCCATTTTCCCCCCAATTTTTACTGGTCCATTCCTGAAAAAGTTACTGGTCAGTGTCCAACAGTGATTTTTCCTGGTCAGGGACCGTCGGACCAGTGCCAGTGTGCAGCGTTGGTGTAGATAACCTCTAGATGTCATCTATGACAGTATGTGGTCTAGTGATACTACCTAAACACTACGAGTACTCTACATGTTAGGTGGCTTTCCTGTACAGTGCAGTGTTATAGTATACTTGTGAATGCAGCCCTAGTGCCGTACTGTGTGTAGATATGTGACATTATGTCTAACGTTAGTTCGAGTGGAGTACCTTTGAAGCACAGCGGTGGGTTTTTTTCCCCTAAAACTTGTGAATGCGGCCCAACCAAATGGCGTTTACATATTTACGCGTGATTGATAGTGATACAGTAGCGCTGTCGATTTCCACAGCAGCCATACATAATCTTTTGTCCTTTCTTCTTTCCTTTTTTCCCTTTGTTCTTTCACCCTTTTTATTCTTGGAATCGAAGGACTTCTAAGAAATGTCCCTCGACTGGTAAACCTAACCTAACCGAGTAACCGTTAACGTTTGTTAGGCCTAACATAACAGTAACACTGACTTAGCCCTGTATTGACTTTGTCTTTGGCCGACTTACCGAGATGGCGAGTCTAACTCTTTAACGTTAGTCCAAACGTAGTCGTTACATCTGTCAGTGTCAGTGTCACCGGTTATTGTATATGGTGCCATCTCTAATGTACGTTAACAAGTTGATGTTAGTTATCTATGTCAACTTACTGATTTAGTAATAGTGGTACTGTCATCCTGTTGGATATCGCTGCAATATCATCCGTGACGTGTTAATTTCCTGTCACAAAGACAAAAGTTGCCAAGATCTAATAGTATTAGATGTCTAGATCTAGATGTAGTCTAGATCTAACTAATATAAATTCTGTGTTACTTAAAAGTGAAAGGTCTAGACTTCACTTAATCTATAATTAGACCAGACATTCATGAGGCAAAGGCCTATTTAGTAGATCTATTCTTATTCTATTTTAACGTCAATTCCTACTAACTCGCCACGTGTTATTCCTAAGGCCAAGGACTTCCGGCTTAGTGATTTTTTTTCTTCATAAATACCAAACAGCAGACGTGTTTCATTTGCATTCTTGCACAGACTTCATGAAAATATGTGATGCGCTCCGTCGGAATGAGTCAAAAGTCGCAAAAAATGAAATCGTAGTTATGCCTATATGCGAATTCTACAGACTCTAAGCTTTACACTGATATGTAATACAACTCATTTCGACATCCCTATAGATCATAAAAACGAATATTAACTACGCTTATGATGTCAGTCCATTTTCTAAATAACGGAGAAAATCGCTCTCAAACTTCAGGCTATGTTCAAGCTCACAACCAGTTCCTTTCACGGGACGAAACAATACAACAGTCCTGCTTAGCGACGGCGTTTACGCTCCATCGCACGCACTACCGTATAAGGCGATAGCTTGGGTGTGTAAGATAATTAACCAATCGCAGGACAGGTCTATCATTAACGATTCTGACCAATACGGCAGCCCGAATGTAAACTTCGGTGCGTTTGTGTCCGTGCCGCTGCCGCCGCATGAATGAGTCGGTACGCGTTGTGTGTCGGCTGCGGTGTAGTTTGCCGCAAGTTTTTAACTCACAAACAATAGGAAACAGTAGAAAGAAAAAGAGGCACGCAATGCGTATTACGAGAAGCGTCTTTTGGCGAGGGCGTTGATCGCTTCCATTCTCCTCCCACGTTGTTGTCAATGGAAACTAAAGAGGATGCGTTTAGCAAGTACCAATACCTAAATAGAACCTGAGAACCAATGCAATTGTAGGCGGGGGTTCAAAAGAGAGCATCGGTAGAAAAAGTCAATGAAGTTAATTAACGATAGTCGTCTTCTGAGATCGTGTTCTTTGCGTGTACTAAAAGCCCTCAAATTACGCACATGGTCGTAATGTTGCAGAGCATCAAAGACTGCTTTCGCGTCTGTTCTACTGCAGCTGTATACAGCCGTAACATTCTGAATTCCCGCCATATTAGGCACATTTCCTTTATTGGCGTTGCGTGCACAGTAATTA
Organism: Diadema setosum; assembly: GCF_964275005.1. Classification (NCBI taxonomy): domain Eukaryota; kingdom Metazoa; phylum Echinodermata; class Echinoidea; order Diadematoida; family Diadematidae; genus Diadema; species Diadema setosum. Next base: position 800,898 of record NC_092694.1, on the reverse strand, counting down.
TCGCTTATCACGCTTGCCAATGCTGCACATACTATACGTATCAGAAGCAAAGGTTGATGTAGGCTTGATAGCTTCACGTTGGGTTTATATAATTGTATCATAAATATACTTCTTATTCTCAGTCACTTTTGTAATACCACAGCATAATCAAAGAACCATTAACTTGTAGCTTAAGCTTAATGTTTGTTTGTTTGTTTGTTTTTTTACATCACATTTGCAGTTACAATCTCTCTGCATTTGAGAAGTGGAGTATAGATAATTATACTGACAAATAATCGGAATTAATACTTAGGCCTTCCTCACTTCGTTTTGTATTCACAAACCTTATTAGAATAAATGATTGCTTGATTACTTTCGGATAAAGGAATCACCGGAAAAGGAACAGCATTTAATTTTCTTGTTAACGAACCTAAGCTAATAGCGAACCATATTTCATTGTGTGATTAACGAACCTTCAGAATTAGCAATTGTTCTACTCCCCCCCCCCCCCCCCCGGGGAAAAAAAAAAAACATTTCAATGCCATGCCTTGTCAATAGTGATAAAAAGCCCGTTTTTATTTCGTAATGTGTCTCAGTACTCCTGTGCTTATTTTTAAGGATGTGCCTCTCTTTATGATTGCGATTGATGTTCAACTATTTCTTTCCCGCAAGCTTGAAAAGGAAGAAGCTAAAATTAATGCAAGGAGACGAGTTTTCTTCCATGAGATACAATCATTAAGACATACATTTATTCCCGAAAGTTATGTGATTGCTTATTTGCTAAAGAATTGTATCCATTACATGTATCAGGCACTATACAAAACGGTTGAAATCTGCTGAAAGTCGAACTTCGGTTTGTTTGTTTTTTAAATTTTATTTCCATTTCAAGCGGGGATAGACTAGAAATTAGTTTGTCTTTACTGGCAGGAGACATTAGTTTTCCAGTACATACTCCGCATTTAAACAGTTGCCATATTTTCGTGGTGAGAATCAGATAATGGACACGTGATATATTATAAAAATGAAAATACAAAATAACGAACACGCCATATGTACAAACATTATGATCTTCATTGAATTATACTTACCTGTAATATTCTGCATAAAAAACAACCACGCCAATTAAATAATTTAATAGAATTAATAGAACACACAGCGATATCATGCATGACAGATCAAATCAAGTTCAATTGGTGAGAAAGCTAAATGAAGTTAAAAAGTTGACTTCTTTTCGTTTCTCTTTCAATTTATGAAAACAGAATTACATTGTATATCTATTGAAGCGGATTGTCTCTGTTGCGAACGATCGCCATATATAGCATTGTTAGTCTTCTCCGCAAATCCGAATCCCTAAATACTTTAATTTTTGCTTGATAATGTAATAACCCTTATAACTCTATAAAGGACTCGCAAATTCAAAGTTTCAAACCATATACTAAAACATACATTGTACACGGTTTATTTAAAAAAAAAAAAACATTTTGAATGCGTTGTGTGTTAGCATGTTAATAGCATCAATCTGCGTTTTATTTTCCGTACGTAGAGCGCACAGAAACGTAACCAAACGTTACCAAATACAGAGAAATGCATTGTACGGCGTGGTACTATCATTAGAAGTATATCCCATTCCTTTTTACTTTTATTTGCTTGAAGCAGCAGTCAAACCTGATCATGTGTCATTTTCGTTGCGACATCACTTAGGAATTAGAATGTATGAAGATAATCGTTATTCATTTATTTTGCGCTATTGTTATAGCATTTACATTTTCCAACTGTTATTGACAGTATTATGTTTCTGTATGGTTACGATTACGAATGTTGGTTATGAATTCAAAAGACTGGTTCATTAATAGAACTATAAAGGTAACAGCTGTTTTTAAAGTGGTTCGAGATTCCAACATTTGGCGTCACCCGACCAACAATAAGTGACGAATCAAATGGAACATTATGTTGTGGGATAGCAGACTGTGTTACGATTTTTAAATGTTGCAGGTAATTGTTTAAAAAAAAGAAGAAAATATGAGGCAAAGTTCAAGAAATTAGAAAAAACACGTAAATGCAGGCGATCATGTTTGATTATCAAAGTAAGAGATTACAATCGGCCATGCGGATGTATATGATATCCTTATTTACATGTCTGATTTCTGGAAACTATATTATATTTAAATTTAAGTTCCCTTCCCTCCTTGATAAAAGTTGTGTTGGGTTTTCGCTATAGGCATTTATTAGGAAACGCTGTAAAAACGACAAAAATGCCTACTATACATCAAGAGATGGTTTACATGAAACACAAAAATTCTGTACGTTCTGATATAATGCAACTGCTTGTTTGTTTGTTTATTTGTTTGTTTGTTTGTTTGTTTGTTTTGAATTACCATGGTCTTTGTCGGGGGAAAGATGAAGAAAGATAGTAGAGTGTATCACTCTCAAATCCGGATGATTGCGATAAGTGTGTATCCCCGCCCTTTCTATACAGGTAAACGATTTAAGCTTGGTATGCTATTATAAAAGCCTGGTGTCACGCAGAAGAACTGATTCCGCGATCACTAATCTTAACCTTTCATAAAATTCACGTTTTAAGATAGTAACGAAAGCTTGTAGGAGATAAAGTAAGTTAGCGTCCCTGACTGTAGTTCTGAACACAAAAGGGGACTGAAAAATTCTTTTACAAATTAGCAGACATAATGCCGATCGATCCTCCAACACTGTTGCTCCATTACGTCACTGATTCTGCTATCAATGGCGAAGAAAGAATACTGGTTGCCTGATTATCCACCCCTTGATAGCAGGAAGTTTACATTTCATTGTTTAAGGCTTCGTTGATGCGGGGTTTACTCGGATACAAGGCGTGAACAGTGTCGTCCGAGTTCTTTCATTCGGAAATCCTCAGAATACGCAATTCAATGGGCAATTAGGGCTGCTACTTCGCAAAGCTGTTAGCCAAATTCTTTGCAGACTTGACCTCTCACATGTCAGCTATACGCAAAACACGACAAACAGCTATCATTACAAACATTTTGATTAAAAAACAAAACAGAATGAAGAAGCACACTTTTGAGTGGCGACACAGCTTTCTGTCACTTTCTCAAATAGGTCCTACTTCTAAAAAAATACACAGATGACAAGAGTCAGAATATCCTCCAAAGGGAACACGAGCTATTTGGGCATTGATAATGTTTGTCTTCCGATTTCTCTCCATACCGTCACGGCCCAAACCACCATAAGAAATAGGGCAATAAGTTTTATTAAACAGGGAAATAATAGTACGCATTACATACATTTGGCGAATTATCACACGAATTGTCGAGTTTATAAAAACGAGAATAATTGACAACTTAGTCCCTACTTTATCTCCAAAGATGAACTTTAAACAGCAAGTCACATACCAGGGAACGAAAGTTATGATCATTTGAATGAATTCATTAATGAGGTCAATAACCGTTGTAAAAGTACACACACGCATAAAGAGGTTTCAAGTTCGATATGTTATCATGTATTAGCTCATTGATAAAGTATCATAAATTTTGCGTTATCGTTCGTTGGAATTATTATTTTTTTTTTCAGCGCGATTTTTGCGTCACATCAATCACCACTTCATGAAATGTGGTGCATGTATCAAACGAAACTCGCTGGTCATGCAATCGATAGCCTTGGTCAGCTCACTATTATTGCGTAATTCTAAAGTCCTCGCCGCTTGGCCGCCGACGCCGCCGCGCGCACCATGCTTTGTTTTGTCTTCAATGGGGTCAAGAGCAATGCTTCATTAGCATACGCCCTAGCAACGGAGGCGGAGTCTCGATCGGGCAAGAACAATAGGTGTGAAACGCAACGCAAAGGTGAGCGTTCGAAAAAAATGTAACCGAAAAAAAATTGTCTCAGAAAAACTGTGATTTGGGACACTTGTACTCATTTTTACACGCTGAAATTTTCTGTACAAATAAATAAAACATCAAGGAATCAAAATCCGTCATAAAAAAATTTTGACCCGAGCAGTGCTTCCCCTTCATTTTCGGCTCATTACAGGAAAACTCCCCGTGCGACTTATGACTCATTTTGTCGGAGCGCCACACATATGTGCAGTATCAAAGAAATATGATGCACATGACAATGCCAGTGTGTTATAGTTGAATGGTTAATACCTTTAAAAGCTGAATGATAATGTAGAGTCTAGGTCTAATCAAGATGTTACAGTCTCTGATAAGAAACAGGTTTGATTGTCATAGACTGTTTCCCAAATGCAGGTACATGTAGTAATATTCAGCTATTTCAATGCAATGCCTTGTTTACAAGTACATGTAGATTTATATTCATGTGAATGATAATTCAATTTCTACATGAGACTTACTAAGTGCTAAACATAATATCTTGCATCAGTAAAACGTGTAAATGAAGAGACAATTTAAATATGCATCAAAGACGAAGAGCAGCATTTTTTTGACATTCTTTGATCCTGCATAGGCCTACCATTTTGTTTTATGATTAATATAAATAGAGCAAAATAATTTCAACTTCAGTTTTGTTGGCTGATTTTTGTTCTTCTCAAAATTAAAGTTGTATCTTGTACCATGATGTTTGATTTTAATCAAAAGTTCTTAATTTCTTTCTTTTCTTTCAGATGACTGGTGCCATGTAGTAGCGAAGAACTGGACCGTCTCAGAAAAGAAAAGGAAAAGTACAAGGTCGTGTACATCATCAACGGATGTGAATACAATGGTAATGTAGAGTGTAGGTCTAATTAAGATGTTAAAGTCTCTGATAATAACCAAGTTTGATTGTCGTAGACTGTTTCCCAAATGCAGTTAGTAATATTCAGCTTTTTCAAAGCAATGCCTTGTTTACAAGGACATGAAGATTTATTCATGTGAATAATAATTTAATTTCTACATGAGACTTACGAAGTGCTAGACATAAGATCTTGTATCATTAAAATATGTAAAAGGCGAGACATTTTGAATATGCATCAAAGACGAAAAGCAGTATTTTTTTTGACATGCTGTGATCCTGTATACCATTTTGTTTTATGTTTAATATAAATAGAGCAAAATAATTACAACTACAGTTTAGTTGGCTGATTTCTTTTTCTCAAAATGAAAGCTGTATCTTGTATCATGATGTTTGATTTCAATCGAAAGTTCTTAATTTCTGTCTTTTCTTTCAGATGACTGATGCCATGCAGTAGCGAAGAGCTGGACTGTTTCAGGGAAGAAAAAAAGTACAGCATCGTACTGATCATCAAGGAATGTGAATGCAATGGCTTTAATAGGAAAGAGGACAATCTACAGATAGGATAGAAGGGAGAAATTGGGATGAAGGGCGACAACATAAGGACGGTATATCTATAGTGAAATGTGATTGTAAAGTGGAAACATGAAATGAGATTCTAAGATTGAAGGTGAAAACAATGCATTCCATTCTGTGATGTCGTAATTACAATTTTGCTACACTTTAATAACACTACAGAGAGACATTTATATTAAGGAAAGCTTCATGTGGATATGGAATGTTAGATTTTTTAAAGTGTTCATTGGTATGTATTTCATGATAATAAATCTTGAAGGTTTTGTGTGGTAATCATAACCTTGTGATAAATCTTGATAGATTTCTAAGTGCACATTGGCAATATTAGATGATGCTGTAATCAGATTAAGTTCTATTCTCCTTTATTCTTTTATTCATTATTTTGTTGTCTTCAACCCACTCTGAATGTGTCACGTATAATTCTTATAAACATGGGAACATGCACTCCATGTAACTGAAAGGACTTATAACAAATTGACATAATTATTCAACCATCACTAGACAGTTCTGTTATAAGATGTTCTTTATTTAACTAAAACTGTAAATTATGATACGTGTATGTTCCCATGCAAACTCACAACAAAGTACAGAAATATGATTTCTTTTAATAATAATTCATTATGTCTCTAAATTTACAATTACAGAAAATGATTGCAAAAAGGATGTCAAACATTGTATATTAAAATAATAGATTATTAATTTGTCTCCATCCGTAGTAACGCACGCAACTGCAGTGTGCAGTTTGTAGGCTGCTGTGAAAAAAAAAAAATCACAGGCAGCCCTAGCAGGATTCGAACCCACGACCTCTGGATTACTAGACCAGCGTCATAACCACTAGACCACCGGAGTGCCCTGGCACTACCTTTACACATGAATAATTAAATATAGAAGGGCTTGGGAGCGTTTCGAAGCTTACTGCTCTTATTAAATATGTGTGGCGCTCCGTCGGAATGAGTCAAAAGTCGCAAAAAATGAAATCGTAGTTATGCCTATAAGTGAATTCTACAGACTCTAAGCTTTACACTGATATGTAATACAACTCATTTCGACATCCCTATAGATCATAAAAACGAATATTAACCACGTTTGTTATGTCAGTTGATTTTCTAAATAACGGAGAAAATCGCTCTCAAAGTTCAGGCTGTGTTCATGCTCACAACCTGTTTCTTTCACAGGACGAAACAATACAACTTTCCTGCTTAGCGACGGCGTTTACGCTCCATCGCACGCACTACCGTATAAGGCGATAGCTTGGGTATGTAAGATAATCAACCAATCGCAGGACAGGTCTATCATTAACGATTCTGACCAATACGGCAGCCCGAATGTAAACTTCGGCGCGTTTGTGTCCGTGCCGCTGCCGCCGCATGAATGAGTCGGTACGCGTTGTGTGTCGGCTGCGTTGTGGTTTGCCGCAATTTTTAACTCACGAACAATAGGAAACAGTAGAAAGAAAAGAAGGCACGCATTGCGTCTTACGAGAAGCGTCTTCTAGCGAGGGCGTTTATCGCTTCCATTCTCCTCCCATGTTGTTGTCAATGGAAACTAAAGAGGACGCGTTTAGCAAGTACCAATACCTAAATAGAACCTGACAACCTATTGTAGGCGGGCACGCAATGCGTCTTACGAGAAGCGTCTTTTAGCGAGGGCGTTCATCGCTTCCATTCTCCTCCCATGTTGTTGTCAATGGAAACTAAAGAGGATGCGTTTAGCAAGTACCAATACCTATTAAATAGAACCTGAGAACCTATTCTAGGTGGGGGTTCAAAAGACAGCATCGGTAGAAAAAGTCAATGAAGTTGATTAACGATAGTCGTCTTTTGAGATCGTGTTCTTTGCGTGTACTTAAAACCCTCAAATTACGCACATGGTCGTAATGTTGCAGAACATCAAAAACTGCTTTCGCGTCTTTTCTGCTGCAGCTGTATACAGCCGTAACATTATGAATTCCCGCCATATTAAAGGCAAATTTCCTTTATAGGCGTTGCGTGCACAGTAATTATCGCTTATCACGCTTGCCAATGCTGCACATATTATACGTATCAGAAGCAAAGGTTGATGTAGGCTTGACAGCTTCACGTTGGGTTTACAATGATTCTCAGTCACTTTTCTAATAGCATAGCATATAAAAAACAACTTGTAGCTTAAGCGGAATTATTTTTTTTTTTTACATCACATGTGCAGTTACCTTCTTTCTGCGTTTGAGAAGTGGATCATAAATAATAATGCTGAAAAATATTCGAAATTAATACTTAGGCCTTCTTCACTTCGTTTTGTATTCACAAACCTTATCAGAAAGAAAAAATGATTGCTTGATTACTTTCGGGTAAAGGAACTACCGGAAAGGAACCGCATTTAATTTTCTTGTTAACGAACCTAAGCTAATAGCAAGCCATATTTCATTGTGTGATTAACGAACCTTCAGAATAATCAATTGTATTACCCCCCTCCCCCAAGGAAAAAAAAAGCATTTCAATGTCATGCGTTGTCAATAGCGATAAAAGGCCCGTTTTTATTTTGTAGTGTGTCTCAGTACTCCTGTGCTTATTTCTAAGGATGTGCCTCTCTTAATGATTGCGATTGATGTTCAACTATTTCTTTCACGCGAGCTTGAACAGGAAGAAGCTAAAATTCAGGCAAGGAGACGAGTTTTCTTCCATGAGATGCAATCATTAAGACACATCTATTCACGAAAGTTGTGTGATTGCTTATGTGCTAAAGAATTGTGTCCATTACATGAATCAGGCACTATACAAAACGGTTGAAATCTACTGAAAGTCGAACTTCGTTTTGTTTTTTTTTTTGTTTTTTGTTCAATTTCATTTCAATTTTAAGCGGGGATAGACTAGAAATTAGTTTGTCTATACTGGCAGGAGACATTACAGTTTTCCAGTACATGCTCCGCATTTAAACAGTCGCCATATTTTCGTGGTCAGAATCAGATAATGGACACGTGATATATTATAAAAATGAAAATAGAAAACAACGAACACGCCATATGTACAAACATTATGAACTTCAATGAATTAAACTTACCTGTGATATTCTGCATAAAAAACAAGCACGCCGATTAAATGATTTAATATAATTAATAGAGCACACAGCGATATCATGCATGGCAGATCAAATCAAGTTCAATTGGTGAGAAAGCTAAATGAAGTTAAAAAGTTGACTTCTTTTCGTTTCTCTTTCAATTCATGAAAACAGAATTACATTGTATATCTATTGAAGGGAATTGTCTCTGTTGCAAACGATCGCCATATATAGCACTGTTAGTCTCCTGCGCAAATCCGAATCCCTAAATACTTTAATTTTTGCTTGATAATGTAATAACCCTGCTCATAATTTCATAAAGGACTCGCAAATTCAAAGTTTCAAACCGTATACTAAAACATTATATTGTATACGGTGTATTTCAAAAAACATTTTGAATGCGTTGCGTGTTAGTATGTTAATAGCACCAATCTGCCTTTTATTTTCCGTACGTAAAGCGCACAGAAACGTAAACAAATGCTACAAAATACAGTGAAATGCATTGTACGGCGTGGTACTATCATTAGAAGTATATCCCATTCCTTTTTATTTTTATTTGCTTGAACCAAACCATGTGTCATTTTCGTAGCGACATCACTAGGAATTAGAATGTATGAAGATAATCGTTACTCATTTTTTTTTTGCGCTACTATTATAGCATTTACATTTTCCAACTTTTATTGACATGCAGTACTATGTTACTGTATTGTTACGATTACGAATGTTGGTTATGAATTCAAAAGACTGGTTTATTAATCGAACCACAAAGGTAATAGCTGTTTTTGAAAGTAGTTCGATACAAGTTCAAAACGCGATCGAAGTCATTGTCATAGGGGGAACTGATAGCTCTAGAAAACTTGTTTAGGCTAGTAAAGATTGCCGTATAGGCAATCTTTGTAGAAAGTTTTGACTTAGACCGTCTATTGAGTATTTTGAGAAATTTTAATAAAGAATTATTTGTTTTGATTATGTCAAGAAATAGTTTGAACTATGAGAATAAAAAGGCGCGGTTACCCAAACAATGTCGTAGTTCGATTAGACAGTCATGATGGGTAAAGTGAATTCATGACTTGACTAATCCTTACTGAATTGATGATCACTTCTGTAAACCATCAGTTATGTCTTGTAATCGTAGTCAAAATTCTTTTGAGCGATGAGACGAAAACCAACAAACAAAATGCCGTGTATCATCGCTCGAGATTCCAACATTTGGCGTCACCCGACCAACAATAAGTGACAAATCAAATGGTATATTATGTTGTGGGATAGCAGACTGTGTTACGATTTTTAAATGTTTCGAGCAATTGTTTAAAAAAAAAGAGACAAAATGAGGCAAAGTTCAAGAAATTAGAAAAAAGCACGTAAATGCAGGCGATCATGTTTGATAATCAAAGTAAGAGATTATAATCGGCCGTGCGGATGTATATGATTGCCTTATTTACATGTCTGATTTCTGTAAACTATGTGATATTTAAATTTAAGTTCCCTTCCCTCCTTGATAGAAGTTTTGTTGGGTTTTCGCTATAGGCATTTATTAGGAAACGCTGTAAAAACGACAACAAATGCCTACTATACATCAAGAGATGACCTACACATGAAACACAAAAAATCTCTACGTTCTGATATAAATCAACTGCTTGTTTGTTTGTTTGTTTGTTTGTTTTGAATTACCATGGTCTTTGTCGGGGGAAAGATGAAGAAAAGTAGTAGAGTGTATCACTCTCAAATCCGGATGATTGCGATAAGTGTGTATCCCCGCCCTTTATACAGGTAAACGATTTAAGCTTGGTATGCTATTATAAAAGCCTGCATGTGTCACGCGGAAGAACTGATTCCGTGATCACTGTTAGCCTTTCATAAAATTCACGTTTTAAGATGGTAACGATAGCTTGTAGGAGATAGAGTAAGTTAGCGTCACTGACTGTGGTTCTGAACACAAAAGGAGACTGAAAAATTCCTTTACAAATTAGCAGACATAATGCCGATCCTCCAACACTGTTACTCCATTCCGTCATTGATTCTGCTATCAATGGCGAAGAAAGAATACTGGTTGCGTGATTATCCACCCCTTGAAAGCAGGATGTTTACCTTTCATTGTTTAAGGCTTCGTTGATGCGGGGTTTACTCGGATACAAGGCGTGAACATTGCCGTCCGAGTTCTTTCATTCGAAATTCCTCAGAATACGCAATTCAATGGGCAATTAGCGCTGCTACTTGGCAAAGCTGTTAGCCAACCCAATTCTTTGCAGACTTGACCTCTCACATGTCAGCTACACGCAATACACGGCAAACAGCTATTATTACAAACATTCTGATTAAAAAACAAAACAAAATGAAGAAGCACACTTTTGAGTAGCGACACAGCTTTCTGTCCCTTTCTCAAATAGGTCCTACTTCTAAAAAAATACACAGATGACTAGAGTCAGAATATCCTCCAAAGGGAACACGAGCTATCTGGGCATTAATAATGTTTGTCTTCCGATTTCTCTCCATGCCGTCACGGCCCAAACCATCATAAGTAATAAGGCAATAAGTTTCATTAACCAGGGAAATAATAGTACGCATTACATACATTTGGCGAATTATCACACAAATTGTCGACTTTATAAAAACGAGAATAATTGACAACTTAGGCCCTACTATATCTCAAGAGATGAACTTTAAACAGCAAGTCACATACCAGGGAACGAAAGTTATGATTATTTGAACAAATTCATTAATGAGGCCAATTAATAATCGTTGTAAAAGTACACACACGCATAAAAAGGTTTCGAGTTCGATATGTGATCATTGTATTAGCTCATAGATAAAGTATCATAAATTTTGCGTGATCGTTCGTTGGAATTATTTTTTTCAGTGCGATTTGTGCGTCATGTCAATCACCACTCATTGAAATGGAGTGCATGTATCAAACGAAACTCGCTGGTCATGCAATCAATAGCCTTGGTCAGCTCACTATTATTGCGTAATTCTATAGCCCTCGCCGCTTGGCCGCCGACGCCGCCGCGCGCACCATGCTTTGTTTTGTCTTCAAAGGGGTCAAGAGCAATGCCTCATTAGCATACACCCTAGCAACGGAGGCGGAGTCTCGATCTGGCAAGAACAATAGGTGCGAAACGCAACGCAAAGGCGAGCGTTCGAAAAAAATGTAACCGAAAAAAATTGTCTCAGAAAAACGGTGATTTGGGACACTTGTACTCATTTTCACACGCTGAAATTTTCTGTGCAAACAGATAAAACATAAAGGAATCAAAATCCGTCATAAAAAAATTTCGACCCGAGTAGTGCTTCCCCTTCATTTTCGGCTCATTACGGGAAAACTCCCCGTGCGACTTATGACTCATTTTGTCGGAGCGCCACACATATGTACATGTCATTTGCAACTCAACTAAAGATGATTAAAAACACTGAAATTCTTGCTTTAAATGATAGTCATAATCTGTTTTTTTTTTCTTTAATAGCTTGGGATGGACACTTTATACACTGTATCGGTCTACATTTCGCCTACAATATGGAATTCTTTACTTTACTTGTTTTTAAAAAACAAAAAAATTAAGTCCTTTAAAGGTGCTGTAAAACAGTGGGTTTGTTTGCTTGTTTGTTTTTGGTGGGGGGGGGGAGGGGAGTCAAATTAGCCTTGGCCACTCTCCACCGTCTTTTTTTTTTCCTTTAGCAGCATTTTTTTAGTCATCACATGAAAATTCGTCTGCATCCACCCCGTAGTTTTGCTGATGACCTTTCTTTTTAATTATTTTAGCCACACACATTTTGGCCGAATTTCCCCACCCCTCTTGTGAATTTGCTAGTACATGTACTAAGACACATTCTCAGAATGTGTTTATAGTACTGGTGGATTAAGGATTCACAGGGGGGGGGGAGGGGGAGGTCGGCCAAAATTCCTCTTTTCTCATATGTAACAAGCCTACGGGGCGAAAGGCTGATATTATGGGCTTTCTACACACATTTTTAGATGCTAATTATTGGTTAACAGGACCACGATCATTTATGTTGTGATTAATTCGTTTCCTTATATATGTATGACTTCTATTAGAGACGTAATTGGCTTGGCACTCCTTACATCGACCTATTTTAGACACCCATTTCCTTCTCTCTTGCTTTTTCTCTACTGTCCTGTGAATAGTGTAACTACATGTACATGCAGTACATCTTCTCTTTTGTATGATATACATCAAGTTTTTATCTGAGCATATGGGTGTTGCAGCACTCTCAAGCTTCATGCATATGCAGCAACATCTTTGTGTGTTCATATACATAGTTATGCTTGATATGTTAATTTGAGAATGTTATTCTTTCTCTTGTATATGTTCCGTCCGCACTCTATAGATGTAAATGTACGATGTAAGATTTGGTGTGCATGTTCGAACTGTGTTCCTCTTTTTGTGAACACACAAGAACTGATATAGTAATGAAATTGAATTACACATATTCTTGAATCTTGATTCCATCTCCATTTGCCATTAGATATTTATTGATTTATGGAGCTCTTCCACAATTGTTATCCTTCCCATTGTCATTGCTCATCTCTGAATAATTCAAATTTTATATTTTATTGAGGACCTATGTTTCTTCGATTACATAATGTACCTCTTCAATATATTGCTGCAAAAGGCATAATAAAACATGACCATTATTATATATTTAAAATGAAGCTTGACATTCTCATAGCGTTGATATTTTTGTATTTTTAGGAGTTTATCAGTTTCGAAGAGTGCATGCAGGATGAGTTTTATGTTTTCATATCAAGTGCAGCTATCATAGAATCTGTTGAGCAGGATAGAGAAAGATGGAAAATGAGGAATTATGAGTGAATTTGCATGCGAGCCAAATGACAATAATGACACCGATAAAAATTGTGACAAAGTAAATGTCACAAATAACAGAGCGCATGAGTGTGAAAGATGAGTAAATGCAAGTAATTATTACTGACTGGCACGTCTTTTTCCCCAATTTTTAGCGGTATCCTTCATCTTAGAACAAACATTCATGATTATTATGAAAGAAGTGAACTGAATTTGAATTAAAAATAATGTGAAAAAATAAAAAGTAAGTTAAAAAAGTTTAAAAAAACAGTAAAAAGTAACAAATATGAAACACAGTATACCGAGTACATGTATTTCCAAATGATAGATGTCCACATGCAAAAGGGTTAAATAATATATCCACAAAAAAGAGGGGCAAAGAAATCTTTGGAACGATCAACCACAGCTCTAATAACAATACTAAATGAAGATAAAAAAAAACAATGACAACACGCTTTTTTGAACAATTAAGAGAAACTGGCTTATATTATCATCTTAATTATCACTAAATGTATTGTAATCATCACAACAATCATTACATGACAATTAATTTCAATTAATAAGGTTATTGTTGATAAGCAGGTATAGCCCTAATAGTATTTGTATGTAAACACATACGAAAATGAAATAGCGACGGTTCGTAAATACACGCGTATTGCACGTTACCTGTTGTGCAGGCCCTACAGCGCGGGTCTCACGAACCGGCGTAATACAACTTACGTCGGTTCGTGAGACCCGCGCTTAAGTACATAACCTATGGTGCGCGCAAGAAACGATGGATTTACGAACCGACGCAGTGAGTTTGAAGACAGAAATATCGTATATTTTTTGGATTCACACTAAAATTACACTATGGATAGAAAGAACAACTTCCACTCTCATCACCCTGTCAAAATTTTCACACACAAGACAGGAAAAGTCATTGAAAACGTTGTCTAAAACTTGTGAGATCTTTAAACGCGATTTTCTCAGAAAATCATTTTCGCTCAAAAACGAAATAGCGTCGGTTCGTGAAAACACCGACGATATGAAGTACAGACAAAAATACTGAAGAAACTTTGATACTTTAATTGAAGTATATTCCAACTCTTATTTATGCATATCTTCACGTTTTTTATGTGGATCTGTCCCGAAGGGTGCCGGAGGCATTATGTTTTTGGGTTGTCCGGCTGTCAGTCCGTACTAACAAGACTATACTAGTGTGGCTATTTAGCACAATGACACGCAATAGATGCCCTTTATTCTGTCGGGCTTGTGTGGCTGTTTTTGCTGCTTGTGTGTCTAGTTTAACAAAAGAGAGAACAAAGGGGTAGCCACACAAGTATATCTCCTTGAGTCTGTGCATCCGGCTTACCCTCCGTCTGTCCTATTTCATGTTACCATGATATCTAAAGAACGCCTTGATGGATTTTTATCAAATCTGGCTCAGGGATACTCCATGATGATCTGATTAGATTTTGGACCAGATCTGCCAAAGGTCAATACACTATGAGTGAAAAAAATGTCTTTTCGATTTTATTTCCAGTCATAAAAAATCCAATCTGAATGAAACTTGGCAGGAAGAATATTGAGAACATGTGAAATAAGTTCACAAAACCTGGACTGAATTCATCAAAGGTTAAAAGTAAATAAACTTTGTCTAAAAGTAATGTTTTTGCCTATTTCTTCCAAGTAGGAAAGACCAATTTTAGAAAACTTGATATGAATGTTATAGAGAAGGTAGGCAGAGTGTACAGCAGGGGTGGAATATAATCGTTGATTGGTAAGTTGCCATGGCAACCCAATATTAGTTTTTTACTTTAAGTCTACAGGAGGCTTTATGATAACGTCCAGTTTTGAAGCAATTCAATTCCCATTCAATTGATACAATTAATCAAATAGATGTACAGAAAGGTTTAAGACATTTTTATGAATTTTGAGTGTTACATTGCCATGGTGGCAACTCCATAGATTTTGTTATTTAATCCTTTAAATTTAAAGGATTAAGAACTTCCACATGTTTGAAGGGATTCCCATCAAAGTTAGTACAATTGATCGACATGAGATATGGAAATATAAAGATATTTTGTGTAGGGTAAGTGGTGTATTGCTATGGCAACCTTATATTTTGTATCTTTTTTTCTGCTTCCCATAGGGTGCGCAAGTATTATGTGTTGGAGCGTTGGAGTTCATACTGTGATAGCTAATAAACACCTTTGTGATGTTGCTTGGAAATGGGAACTACTTTTTTCTTCTTAAAAAAAAAATAATTGCATCTAAAATTGTGCAAAGGCAGATTCCCTCCTCCCCCTCCCCCCTCACTGGCCCTTCAAGAAGGTTAGGCAAATAGATTTTCAAATTTGCTTGAGCTTTTTCTTTTGGTTGAAACAATTTTTGCAAGCAGTGACTCCTTTTGATACATTTAGTGCAACATATAGGTAAAGAATTGTTTACATGCACAAACCTCAATAAAGATATGGAATTCATCCTTTGTTTAGATTGAAATTGTACCTACCAACAACTTTTGGTATCATGTCAGATGTGCCCGGTGTGCCCCATGTGCATTTCTTGTCCGCATTTTACTTGTATTCATGTATTTGAACTTTATATTTTTTGGAGGGACAGCTATCATGGTATTAAAAAAAAAAAAAAAAAAAAAAAAAAAAAAAACAGTTCTCCACAAATCTGTATGCGCATTTTCACTGAAACTAATTCTGTTTTGTATCATGAAAATATTTAAGTATACATTTTTTTTTTAGGCTTGCTTTACATTGTGTTTTCATTTACATGTATTTCTAATTTTCCATTCTGAGAAATTAACCCATAATGTGCCCATTGAGTTTAAAATCCAGTGCCACGGAGTTAATCTACCAGTGCTAGATTTATTCTGAAGCTATTGTAATATATAATCTGGTGAGTTACACCAAAATTTCTCAAAACACAAACTTGCTTTGAGCAGTGAAGGAGTGGTGCATGCATTGAACAATGGAATCACTCATGCGTACAAAGCAATCCATACTACACAATGGGCATAACAATGAATGTTTGATGATTGTGAGTATGTGTGGCAGTCTGCTGTATGCAAGTACATGTATACATGCACATGGCCGCCCATCGGATGCTTGTGTACATGAACGTGTCACATTAAGGGTTAATTTTCTCATAATATCAGTATTTACATATTATATATATATATATATATATATATATATATATATATATATATATATATATATTATAAACTTTTATTGATGCAAGACATCACACTATGCCTTGATGATCATACTATGTCCCCTTTGAACTCTGTCAAAATACTAGGTTATGTATTTGATAAGCAAATGAATATGAATGATTAAATTACATCTGTATTAATTAAAATCTGTAAACTATCATCTTAGGAACATACCGCGGTAGGTAGGATTAGGAAATGTGTGGATAAGGAAACATGTCACACCATTGTTAGAACATTGATTACTTCTAGGTTATACTACTGTAATTCCATGTGTAATGGCACTTTTGGTAAAAATGTTGATCGTTTGCAAAAAAACTTCAAAACAAAGTAGCATTTACCCTTTATTGTAAACCTAAACACACTCATACGTCATCCTTGATCAAAGAATTGCATTGGTTACCCATCAGAAAACGGATCCAGTTCAAATCACTTACATTAACATACAAATGTCTCAACAATCAAGCCCCCATGTACCTATCTGACCTCCTTGCCCCCATCAGTCTAGTATCGACATAAGATCTTCACAGCATCTACCACTCCACGTCCCTAGAACATGCAAATCTGTTGGTGATCGTGCATTCTCTTCATATGCCCCAAACTAGGAAATAAACTTCCACGCCGACTCGATCAATGTCAATCCATAAATACTTTTAAGAAATCGTTAAATATCTCATTTATTCTGGTCGGTCACTTTTGTTTTTGTCAAAGAAGATGTTTCTATTGCTTACTTTAATTCTAATGTATTGTATATGTATTTTAAGTCCAAAATAATTGTTTTTGTTTCTCTGTCTCTCTCTTTGTAATTGTTGTAATGCGCTTTGTAACGATGAGAAAAAAGTGCTATGTAAATGACTTATGACTTTGATATGACTTATGACATACTTTGTTCTCTTTTATAAGGAACACGGATGGCTGGCAACTTCTAGTCCGGGAGCCAGCGGGGGTCAGCCTAGCTGAAAAGGTTACCAATTTGTATGTGTATAGCAATTTAGTACATATGCCCCTGAGTATGTAAATGCACGTCTGGCTGGTCATCGGTCATTCCAGCTAGGCTAGCCTAGCTGAAAAGACCCCCCAAAATTAGGCTAGCCTAGCTGGAAAAGTAACCCCATGAAAACCACTGGAACTTGTTCGTTACACTTACAGGATAAATGAGTGACCATTGCCAGACGTTTTAAGTGGTGGGGGGTAGCCGCCAGACGCTCTTAAAGGCCCAAATTTTTCCAGCTAGGCTAGCCTAGCTGAAAAAAGTAACCTCATGAAACCCACTGGAACTTGTTCATTACACTTATAGGATAAATGAATAACCATTGCCAGATGTTTTAAGTGGTAGGGGGTAGCCGCCAGACGCCCTTAAAGACCCAAATTTTTCCAGCTAGGCTAGCCTAGCTGAAAATTAGGAAAGTAACCCCATGAAACCCACTGGAACTTGTTCTTACACTTACAGGATAAATGAGTGACCATTGCCAGACGTTTTAAGTGGTGGGGGGTAGCCGCCAGACGCTCTTAAAGGCCCAAATTTTTCCAGCTAGGCTAGCCTAGCTGAAAAAAGGAACCTCATGAAACCCACTGGAACTTGTTCATTACACTTACAGGATAAATGAATAACCATTGCCAGATGTTTTAAGTGGTGGGGGGTAGCCGCCAGACGCCCTTAAAGACCCAAATTTTTCCAGCTAGGCTAGCCTAGCTGAAAATTAGGAAAGTAACCCCATGAAACCCACTGGAACTTGTTCTTACACTTACAGAATAAATGCATGACCGTTGTCAGACGCTTTAAGTGGTGGGGCGTAGCCCCCAGACGCTCTCAAAGACCCAATTTTACCAGCTGTAAGGTTCACATATTTCAGAAATGATAGCAGTGTAATTCCATAACAATACCGCTTGCTTGCGAGTTCACCTGTCTATATTCTATATGCATGCCTTATTCTTTTGTTCTGCTTCCTTGAGCCCCAACTCATGCATTCTTATGGTGACTTGGCGATGAGTTGGCTCAGTCGGTAGCGCGTCTGTCTCACGATCACGCGGCCCGGGTTGGAACCCGAGTCTGGACTGAGCAATGTTGTGTGTAAACATACCGTCCCCTCTAGTAAGAGGCAAAACACTCTGTCCCTCGGATAGGACATAAAATGGAGGTCCCGTGTATGAGAGAGTCACAGCTCATGCACGTAAAAGATCCCGCTTCATTCATTCATCGCAAAGAGCAGGGTGTCTAACCCGGTGAAGTGGTCCCACCCCACATCCAACTGGACCCCATGGAAGACCAGCTTATAGTGTAGCTGAATATGGGCTATCCAGCCATCTTCACAGATGGAAAATGAACAACAACAACTCTCCCATGTCATCATCCTTGTTCATTGCAATTTGTTCTATTTTTTTTTGTTGAAAATATTCTTATTCTTCATCCCAATTATCACAAATTCTGAAACTCTGTCCTCAGTATAACTAATTCATAGTTGTACAAATAATGTAAAAATCTGAGAATCACCCGGAGGTCTCCTTTAATGGGGGAGTTTCTTGAGCGCACAGGGAAACATGCTTTGAAATATCAATAGGGCAAGTGTTAAGACGAAATGCTGTAGAAATATGAGAATATACAGTGCTGTGGTTTTGGTAGAAGAAATAGGGTATCTGTATTCGTCCTCAGTACTAGTGATAACCAAAAAACTTATTTGGAAAGAATAATAGACATAAAAAAAGAATTGCCCAATCAAACATGTCGGGATTTTTCTCAAACATCAGTGTTCTCATTTTCTTTGCAGTGTAAAACAAAAAAAAAAAAAAAAATGGCCGGGTACAGTATCCGGATGGAAATTGGTGGGATGGGCGTAAACCCGCGGGTATTATAGCAAACTTACGTGAAAAACAAAACAACAAAAAACAAAAACTACATGTACTTTCTTTCTGTGCCCTGGGAAGAAATATTCATCAATTGCATTTTGGAAATGTTGAAAATCACAACTTTTGATGAAATTGTGTCCTACAGTATCTCTTCTTATATGAAGGCTTTTTAAAATAATTACTCCCTAAAAAAAAAAAATCGAGTGAAAATATTCACTCTTAAAAGAGTGAATATAAAAAAAGAGTGAATTTAGAGTGAAATTGGATTGATTTTTGAGTGAAAATGTTAATTTTCACTCGTTTTAGAGTGACCTCAGGGATCACTCCAAAATCTTCGAGTGATCCCTGAGGTCACTCCAAACTGAGTGAAAAAGAACATTTTCACTCAAAATTCACTCCAATTCCACTTTAAATTCACTCTTTTTTGTCTTCACTCTTTTAAGAGTGAATTTTTTCACTCGATTGTTTTTAGAGAGTAAGTTTCTTTCCTCTATGACCATGATAAAACAAACCCCTGATGATTAAAACAAAAGACAATCGAAACTTGGCAAATGAACTCTTTGGACATTAGCAAAAGGGAATACATTAACAGTTTTTGCAAACACTTTATACAATTGTCTAATACTCCATCAAGCTCATAAAAAATACAATTCTACTGCAACAAGAAACCCATTCAGTAAGACTTGTCCTCGGTGTACATAGCTTAAAATGCTATTTTTTTTTTTAAGATAATGCCCCAGCTCTTAAATATACTTTAAAAAGGGGAAGTTAAGCTCAACACCTTTGGCCTATGACTTTTTAGGTACCGTATCACCTTACGGTTGAGGAGATGGGTAAAGAAAAATTATTAACGAAATAAAACTTATAGGAACATGCTTCACATGACCTCACCGTTTTCTTCTCTTAAGAAAGATGCGAAATCTGGAAATTGTTCAAGAGTGTTTTTGAACATAGTACATTGCAAAAGTAGAAAAAAAAATCAGTGTTTTTAAGAAACATACATAACTCACAACATCAAGGAATTCCTGTCGTGTCTAATATTGCACGTTTTTGGTTTGGTGGGTTTTGGATGCTAATGTTTCAAGACAAGTTTATGCTCCGGCACTTCAATGAACTTAAATGTAAAGTAATGATCAACCTCTCTTGCCAATAAACTCAACATTTGCTTTTCTTCAGTAAAGCATATGACAGAAACATATGAGAAACATGTCTAAAATTCATATGAACAAGCTAACAGCAACAACAAAAATATTATGTTATCTATAAACTAATACTGCATGTACTTAGTTTCGAGGTATTAAGATGCAAAATGTTATGACAAAAGCCCCTACGTGGCTACCAGCAATTAAACATCCTTCAACTTCTTTAGCAAATGAGCTCATGTGTATCATCTTCTTGTTGAGAAGACGAAGAGGAGTAATGATAAAATAACCAAACTATCAACTTTCCTTAGCATGTTTTACATGAAATCATTATTGCCTTCTCGTAACGAAATTGAAAAAAAACAGAACATCTGAAATTGTTCAAAATCGCTTCTTGATAACAATGAAAGCAAAGGAAACTTAGTGTTTGTAACCACTGATATGACACGTGTCTACAGATCTGTCATGCTCATAAAAAACGTGACTCACATGAATATAATTTTATACAGTAAGTACTTGGTTTGGAGGACATTTAGATGCCAACTTTTCAAGAATAATACACCAGCACTGACATTAACTGATGAAAAAAAAAGGAATGCTCAGCTTCTTTATCCAATTAGCTCATAGGTAATTCCTTGTAGTTGAAAAAAAAAAAACCGAGTACACATAAAAATATAGACTTCCCGTAACATGTATCACAGGTCATGATCTCCACATATGCTCCTCTTAACTTAAAGATAATAAAAAGTTTTGGTACCTCAAAAGTCTCCCTGAATTTCCGTGTTTCAGGTTAAAGTATCTATCATATAACTAACACTGTGAGACTTACTCGCCCCAAAGTGCTCTCATTTCTTAGTAATCATGCAATTAACTGCGACCAGCAGCCCCATACGCATAGCGACCAGCAGCCCCATACGCATAGCGTAATGGGGCTTCGCATTGTAGCATCCAGGATCATGACAGATTTAGTATCGCGGGCAAATATCAACTTAAAATCCACAAAATTCTTCAATTTGAAGACTTACTAATTAAGTTGAAGTCTTGAAAACAGGCTTCGGGCAACGTTTGGTTCTGCCAATAGTCCCTTCCTGTTCGAATTGATGACTGAATGTGACTCTGTCGAGAGGACCTTGGGAGAGCTACATACACTGATTACTTCGGCCAGCGCATACGCACACATCACATGCGAACAAATTTCAAATCCATGAACGGATAAGATGTTTGTGTGCGCATGCGCTGGCCGTCAATTCAGTGTAGCTCTCCCAAGGTCCTCTCGACCGAGTCACATTCAGTCATCAATTCGAACAGAAAGGGACTATTGGCAAAGCCAAACGTTGCCCAAAGCCTGTTTTCAATACTTCAACTTAACTGGTAAGTCTTTAAATTGAAGAAATTTTTGGATTTTAAGTTGATATTTACCCGCGATAATAAATCTGTCATGACCCTGTAAGTTACAATGCGAAGCCCCATTTAGCTATGCGTATGGGGCTGCTGGTCGCAGTTAGCTACACAGTATGCGTATGGGGCTGCACGCTGCTGGTCGCAGTGATATTCGCACAATACGTGTACTACCTCGCCGCCGCCGTACGGCGGCGGCTCTGGTACGAAACCATTATTGCATGATTACTAAGACATGAGAGCACTTTGGGGCGAGTAAGTCTCACAGTGTTAGTTATATGAAAGGTACTTTAACCTGAAACACAAACTAAGACAAGGAAATTCAGGGAAACTTTTGAGGTAATACCAAAACTTTATATTATCTTTAAAAGAAATAAATATAATATATTTAATTTTTTTTAATGGCCTTTAAACAATATGAAGAAAAACATTCTGTGTCTGCAAATGCTTGACACGTGTCTAATACTGGGTCACGCTCATATTAAACGTAGCTCACAGGAACAAGGAATTCACGTGTGTATAAAATAATACTGCAGAGAGGGTGCAAAGTTGAACCCTTTATTGAGGGTGCGAAAATGTTCCCTTGGGTACATCTTTCCACCCACACTAAGTGGTGCTAGATTGCACCTCTTCTTGAGGATGCATCTTTCCGCCCACACTAAGTGGTGCTAAGTTGCACCTTTCTTGAGGGTGCGATCTTGCACCCTTTACCTTTCGGCGCACCTTTGCACCCCGTGTAGCCTTTACATCTTGGTGCAACTTTTCATCCTTTCGTGAGGGTGCAAAGAAACACCCAAAGTTCCAAGATTGTGCCTTGTTTTGAGGGTGCAATCTTGGAACTTTGGGTGCTACTTTGTACCAGCAAGAAAGGGTGAAAGTTACACCCTCGGGAGCAACTTTGCCCCCTTGAAAAAGGCGCAACCTCGTATCTTTAGGTGCAACTTTATGCCCGAAGGATGCAAGAATGTACCCTCTCTTGATGGCGCAGTCTTGTGCCTTATTGGTATGATGTTGCACCTATGTGGTGCTTATTTGCTCCATGACTGCTGCAAAATTGCTCCTTTAAAGGAGCAAGTCAGTGTCACTGCCTGTTCCTTTATAGGGGCAATATTGCCCATCATCTCAAGGTGCAACTTAGCATCACATAATCGGTACGATTTAGTTCCTTAACTACTCTAAACCTTGAATAGTGCGAACTGATGTAAGCCTATTTGATGCTCAGTATATAACTTATGTTGTTGTTGCACTCTGCAAAGTAAATAGGATTAGTGTAACTTGGATCTTGTGAATCATGAAATGTGTGTGCGTGTGGAATTTGTGAGTTGTGAAAATGTAAATGTAAAAGTTAACTTAGTTGTGTTTGAATAACATACTGAAACCAAAAATTTACCCAATTACCTTTTCAATAAGGTGAGCACTATATTTATCAAACACTTAACCTTCTCGGCAAGAGTATACTTCTGCATGAAGGAAGATGTGAAAATATGATATGCAGTTGTCTGGATACGTTTTATTCAAAACGTTCTTTAATGCGTACAATGTACTTATTCACATTATCTATTTAAGAATAACATATGCTTCTTACAAGTACTCAAAGCCTCTAAAACAAGAGCATGCTTCTTACACTTCTAAAGTATACACTATATCTTAAAACAAAATGTAAGAGGATTTAAGAAGCTGTTTGTATGCATTCAAACGAATCCATATTTCTATTTAAAATCTAGAACGTGTCTTGTAAAAGGGGAATTCGTATTATAATGACGATGCCAATTGTCTTAAAGTCCTTATCACGACATGCCTTGGAGTTCACGCTTATTGAAAACATGAAATTCTTGGCACGTAGATTACAACTATGGTTTAAAGAGTTAACTGAGATACGCATACCGTATACGGGCATTTCGATGAAAACATTTAAATACAAGGTGCTGTTATAAATAATATGAAAATCAAACTTGATACCAGCCCTTATCGGCAACCAATACAGACTATGGAGGATTGAAGTTATAATTGTGTTCAGATATTGTTTTGGGTGATACACGCATGCCGACTGATTTGGGATCGCAATTCGAGTCCCTCGAGCTGAGATTTAGGAACTGCAATGAGCAAACCATCATTGTGCATAACAAAGTGACTGAGCATAATGCATGCACCAGTTTCTGTTTCGTTGTTCTATACACAGAAAGTTGTTTCGTTTTCCAATCCTGTCCAGGCACACAGAGATTTACAGAATTCAATCATCTTTGGCTATAACACCATGGTCGCGTGCAAAATGAATGCAGCTTATCTAACTTAACCTGTAGTTACTGAATAGGGACTACTGTATATTCAATTTATACATTATTGATCGGATGATAGAACCTGTCAAAGAGTAAATTTCGGATATCATATACCATTGTCAAATTTACTTTCTGTTGTATACATAGTATCAATGGAATGTTATGAACCACTTCAGCAATACCAGTCATTATCATAATTATTTCCCTGAAACGGCTGCATTTGTATGAGCGGGAAGAGTTTGGCATCATACATAGCAAGAGTCGTGACTACAAAACTAAATACATGTATTATACAAGGTTTTAGGACACTTTGAATCATGCCCCCCCCCCCAAAAAAAAAAACAAACAAACAAACAAACAAACAAACAAACAAACAAAAACAAAAACAAAACAAAACCAACAGCTTAGTGAAATGTTGTACAATGTATGCCCTACTTCCATAACCTATGATCTTTGACCTTTGAATATATGGCCCGCATTTTTTTCAACGAATAGGCATTTGGATGCAACGTAGGTATTATATAAGATTAAAAATATTTTAGGAAAATACATTTAACCACTTCAGAAATAATTATGGAACAAATAGCAAAATATTGACACGTTCAATTCTTCCGTAATGACATGACAGAAAACTTTCCTCACCGAATCGTTCTGCCGTAATTCATGAGCAAGTCATGGATATATACTTAGTTCGATTAAAAGTATACATTGAGTCATTGCAAAAGCATCTAATGAAAAGTATGCTTCAGAACTACATCATTGTCATTAACTATAACACTAATAATATAGAGCTATTGGTCCGCCATATTGCCTAACAGGTCGTTGTCCTCCTACCACGTTTGTTTAGCAAATAAGGCACAGAATTTAATTTTGCACTTGTTGCCAAAGACTCTAATCTTCTTTACCACTATTCTCAGACATGTATGCTGGTGCTGTATGAATTAGAAACGGAAGCTTACAATTAATATTCACCATCTAACAAGGCAAAAGCGAAGTGATGTCTCATCCACGTATCGACTTTGTGATTACAGAGATTTTCAAATGGCATTGGCCTAGTTCATTGACTTTTTGACTGTTGACGTAGTCGGACTTCACCAATATTGACACTTGACAGCAATCATTAGATGATCTGAGGAGTGAATTTAATGGTCATATAGCTCAAAAGTGTGGAAAGTTATTGAAAGAACACCAGAATACTATATCGACATTGTTTATCAGGTGAGATACAAACATAGAACAAGTTCCAGTGGGTTTCAGGAGGTTACTTTTCCAGCCAGGGCTATAGTCTACCTGGTAAAATTGGGTCTTTGAGGGCATCTGGCGGCTACCCCCCCCCCACACTTCTTAAAACGTATGGCAACGGCCATGCATATAATTATATCCTGTAAGTGTAAATAACAAGTTCCAGTGGGTTTCATTAGGTTATATTTTCAGCTAGGCTATCCTGGCTGGAAAAAAGTTGGGTCTTTAAGGACGTCTGGCGGCTACCCCCACCACTTAAAACGTCAGGCAATGGTAATGCATTTATCCTGTAAGTATAACGAACAAGTTCCTGTGGGTTTCATGAGGTTACTTTTTCAGCTAGGCTAGCCTAGCTGGAAAAAGTTGGGTCTTTGAGGGCGTCTGGCGGCTACCCCCCACCACTTAAAACGTCTGGCAATGGTCATTCATTTATACCGTATGTGAAACGAACAAGTTCCAGTGGGTTTCATTAGGTTACTTTTTCAGCTAGGCTAGCCTAGCTGGAAAAAAAATGGGTCTTTAAGGGCGTCTGGCGGCTACCCCCCACCTCTTAAAACGTCTGGCAATGGTCATTCATTTATCCGGTAAGTGTAACGAACAAGTTCCAGTGGGTTTCATTAGGTTACTTTTTCAGCTAGCTAGCCTATGACTCAAAGGTCTTTCAAATTTCTTGCCTTTTTTATATCAAAAGTGTTCTCCACATATAATGGGATATGTTAAGAAGAGAAAAAAGATACTTTATGCCAAAGAAATAACATAGTTTAGGTATGTCATAAGAAATACTGTTGCAATGTAGTTGTGTGTGCTATAACAAAGCTAAAAGAGACTTTTTGTTACATGACCTACATGTATACGAACGTTTATTGATTAAAATCTTTTACCATGGTTTTATACATCTCGTGGTTAAATGTAATAATTTTATTCCAGGTCTTGTAAAATGTGTGAGATCTGCCTTTCAATTCAGCAGCAAATGCTGAATGAAGTATGTCTGGTAATTGTGAGTGTATCAACCACAAATGATGAGTGTGTATCAGGGGCATTCTGGACATGTTTATTATTTCATGCGCTCGGGATATTAACAGTGCATAGCATAAAATGAAATACGTCATTATTAAGAGAGTGTTGTTAATATTAACAAAGTAGAGTTACGGTCACTGACGGCCACAATAATGATAATATATGTGACCCTGCACCTCAAAACAAACAAAAAGTCGCCAGACATGAATTTTTAGTTAAGACCATATTCTGAAAGAGCAGACTTTAAGCTTTAAAATGATGTATAACTCAAATCAAATGGACTCTCCTAACCTATCTAAATATTGGAAAGAAAGCACAAACTCAGGAAAAGTGTGAACTGAGAAAAGAGGCTCTGAAGTACAATGTCTATTCAAGCGCTTAATCTTTACCAAACCGTGCTGGCTGTGCGACGAATGGGACAAAAAACAGGAAGTAAACCACCAGAGTAACAACAATGAAGGGATTATCAGGTTAAACTGAAATTAGGCATGCCTCATTAACACAATCTGTCCATACTTAATGCCAACTTTCAAAGCAGTAGCACTATCCTTTCAAAAGTTAATAGAGTTGAAAGTGAAGAGTGTGGACAAGGTTTTTCAGAAATGAAAAAGGGATTCTAGAGACACACCTAATCACACTATTCTACCAAAAATGTTCGAGATAAACTGCTAAAAAACACACTTTTCTACCCGTTTTATGATACCAAATTTTAGCATAATGTAAAAGAAGACCCGCTCTTTCAGAAAACATGGAAAAGTCAAGTTCGGCTAGGTTGACGCATTTCACTTTATTTTCAGTCCTCACGCAAAATCAGTGTGTGCGACTTTATGTTCATTTTGAGGTGCACGGTCACATATATGATATGATGATAATAACACTATGTGTGACTTAGGGGGAACTCGAACAATGAGGTTTATGCCGTCACAATAGAGAGTTGACGTTAAGGGGGATCGAGACTACCGGTACTATAAGGGGAAACATTTGCTCTCTCGAACAATGAGAGAACAATGAGAGAAAACAAAAGATTCCTCTTAATGTTCCACCTAAGTAATAATGATAACAATAATTATAATAGTAACTACTTTTAATTAATGTGTGAGGAATAGAACATTAATTAGTATGAAAGGGGTTAAATGTGAAGAAGGGGAATTATATAAAGTTCTCTGACAGGTGTAAATGTTAAAAATATGAATGTTATAACATTCATTACAGAATACACCAAACTGCACCAATTTAAGCTACAAAGTGCAAAAGTTCCCAACTGTGGGAGGGGGACACATCCTCCCCTTGCTTCACTGCCCCATAATAGCCTTCTCAACTTTTCAAAAAAAAAAAAATCCCTTGAGACATTCTTATTGATGAGCCTGCAGTCCTTTCTTCTTCATCTAAGAACAATAACAACAACATATATATATATATATATATATATATATATATATATGTATATATATATATATATATATATATATATATATATATATATATATATAGGCGTACCTGTGTTTTGGTGCCTTGTCTGCTACCGGCGGTTTCACGCTGTCGCGATCTTCAGGCAGACTGACAAAGTGGTGTGTCTCTGTGCTCATGTGGCGCGGTGGATCGGTTTGACGCATGCATGGTTTTTCTTTTTCGGTGTCTGCATTTGGATATAAGTTCGGACCTTTTGTTGAGTGTTTTTTTTTTGTGATGATGATGGCCTTCTCATCGAGGCAGAGGTTGCACATGCCACTCCTTCTTAAAGAGGAAGGCTAGTAAATGATCAGTGGGAATCAGTGGAATTCAAAATGCTGGGAGATGATTGTTCCAATCCTTACGGGATTCATTCAAGAGTTCATTGTATATCTATTGTTGTGTGAAAATGATTTGCTTCAGAATGGTCTCATATTTAGGTAATGTGCAGTTTAATGCTTCCAGGTTAGCGTCCCTGGTCAGTGACGGAGCATTAATCTGCACATTACTTGAATATGAGACCGTTCTCAAGCAAATCATTTTCACACAACAATAGATATACAATGAACTCTTGAATGAATCCCATAAGGATTGGAACAATCATCTCCCAGCATTTCCACTAATTCCCACTGATCAGTTACTAGCCTTCCCCTTTAAAGTTAAGTTTGACTTTTTTTGGATGTCCCATGTCAGTGTGAAGTTTGCGCGTTTGTCTTTCAGGCTCCAGATGTATTTTGAGAGTTGGGTTTCGTTTTTGTATTTCTCGTTCTTGATGGATTTCACATGGTTCTTATATCTGTCCTTGAAGGTACCCCCCGCCAGTCCGTAGTAGCACTTTTCCTCATTGTCATGCTTGACGGTTGCTTTATACACAAGAGCCGTTTCCATGCATTTTCCTCTCAACGGGCATTGATCTTTTTGGCGGCAGTTGCATTTGGGTTTGGGAACGGTGTCATGCATGGGCATAAATCCCGGGGGGTGGGGGGGATATATCCCCCCCCCCCCTGAAATGGAGGAGGGGGGATGGCCTGTTTAATCATCCCCCCCTGAATTTTGAGGGGGAAAAATGGAGGAAGCAGAAATGTGATTGTATCAATTTTGGCATATTGCATGACGTTTGTACGCCGGCCTACAGACAGGTAACAGAGCTGAACAGTATTCTATCTTGTAGGAAAATGTATAATTTTCTCAAGCGCTCGCTCGCTTCGCTCGCTCGCGAAGAAAGTAACATCGACATACACTGTAAGTTAAGGCTCAGGTGTTGACAACGTCAAATAGTATAGGTCTACATGTAAACATGCTATGACGCGAGTAACTGGGGACCATCTGCAAAATATGTACGAAAACATACAAACAAACAATAACAACAACTTTATCGCCATAATTGAATCCCCTCCATTTCCTGAATCATTCCTGAGAAACGACAGTGACTGATGACTCAGTCAGGATACATCTATGGGCATACCAAGGGAAGATCAGGGACGTTGAATCTAGGGGGGGGGGGGGGCAAAGGGGCATTTGCCCCGCCCAGAGGAAGTGTTTAGACAGACAAATCATTTATCCCCCAAGCATTTCCCGAGATGAGGACAAATCTCGAACTTTCTTAATGGAAAATTGTCCAAATATCGCCAGAACTATGCACCAGATCGTTGTATTGCAATCATGAACATGCAAAAGGTCCGCTATACAGGATAAGGGATAAACTTTGTACACTTTTGACATAGACGTATATTCCCTAATTTATCAAAGAGTGTGCAGCAGATCACGGGGGGGGGATGGTTCTTAAATAAAAGTGGGACAAACAGAAGCGAAAAATATAGCTACAAACGGCAGTTTTTGGAGTGTAAAATGTTAAAATTTTAAAGCTCGCTCGCTCCGCTCTCTCTCATTTAACCGCTATGCCATTCTCCTGATGTTGCTGCCAGTGATTGACAGCAGGTGCACCCGCTGCGCCCCCCTTAATTTCCAAAGCGAAAATATAGCTACAAACGACAGTTTTTAGGACTGGAAAACGTCAAAATTTTCAAGCTCACTCGCTTCGCTCGCTAGCATTTAATCAGTATGCCATTCTCCTGATGTTGCTGCCAGTAATTGCCGGCAGTTGCGCCCGGTGTGCCCCCTTAATTTCCAAAGCAAAAAAATACAGCCACAAACGGCAGTCTTTGGACTGTAAAATGTCAAAATTTTCAAGCTCGCTCGCTCCGCTCGCTCGCATTTAACTGCTATGCCATTCTCCTGATGTTGCTGCCAGTAATTGCCGGCAGTTGCACTCGGTGTGCCCCCTAAGTTTCCAAAGCGAAAAAGTATAGCTACAAACGGCAGGTTTTAGACTGTAAAATGTCAAAATTTTCAAGCTCGCTCGCTCCGCTCGCTCGCATTTAATCGCTATGCCATTCTCCTGATGTTGCTGCCAGTGATTGTGAGCAGGTGCGCCCCCTTAATTTCCATAGCGAAAAATATAGCTACAAACGGCAGTTTGGGGACTGTAAAATGTCAAATTTTTGAAGCTCGCTCGCATTTGATTATTATTCCATTCTCCTGATGTTGCTGCCAGTAAGTGCCAGCAGTTTTCGCCCGGTGCGCCCCCTTAATTTCCAAAGCGTAAAATATAGCTACAAACGGCAGTTTTTGGACTGCCAAATGTCAAAATTTTGAAGCTCGCTCGCTTCGCTCGCTCGCATTTAATCATTATGCCATTCTCCTGATGTTGCTGCCAGTAATTGCCAACAGTTTTTGCCCGGTGCGCCCCCTTAATTTCCAAAGCGAAAAAATACAGCCACAAACGACAGTTTTTGGGACTGGAAATGGCAAAATTTTCAAGCTCATTCGCTTCGCTCGCTCGCATTTAATCATTATGCCATTCTCCTGATGTTGCTGCCAGTAATTGCCAGCAGTTTTCGCCCGGTGCGCCCCTTCCCCCCTTAATTTCCAAAGCGAAAAAATACTAGTACAGCCACAAAGGACATGTGGGACTGTAAAATATCCAAATTTTCAAGCTCACTCGCTTCGCTCACTCGCATTTAATCGTTATGATATTCTAATGTTGCTGCCCGATTGCCGGCAGTTGCGCCCGGTGTGCCCCCATGATTTCCAAAGCGAAAAAATACAGCCACAAACGGCAGTCTTTGGACTGTAAAATGTCAAATTTTTCAAGCTCGCTCGCTCCGCTCGCTCGCATTTAGTCGCTATGCCATTCTCCTGATGTTGCTGCCAGTGATTGTGAGCAGGTGCGCCCCTATTGATTTCCAAAGCGAAAAATATAGCTACAAACGGCAGTTTGGGGACTGTAAAATGTCAAATTTTTGAAGCTCGCTCGCATTTAATTATTATTCCATTTTCTTGATGTTGCTGCCAGTAATTGCCAGCAGTTTTCGCCCGGTGCGCCCCCTTAATTTCCAAAGCGTAAAATATAGCTACAAACGGCAGTTTTTGGACTGCCAAATGTCAAAATTTTGAAGCTCGCTCGCTTCGCTCGCTCGCATTTAATCATTATGCCATTCTCCTGATGTTGCTGCCAGTAATTGCCAACAGTTTTTGCCCGGTGCGCCCCCTTAATTTCCAAGCGAAAAAATACAGCCACAAACGACAGTTTTTGGGACTGGAAAATGTCAAAATTTTCAAGCTCATTCGCTTCGCTCGCTCGCATTTAATCATTATGCCATTCTCCTGATGTTGCTGCCAGTAATTGTCAGCAGTTTTCGCCCGGTGCATCCCCCCCCCCCTTAATTTCCAAAGCGAAAAAATACTAGTACATGCAAAAAAGGACATGTGGGACTGTAAAATACCAAAATTTTCAAGCTCACTCGCTTCGCTCGCTCGCATTTAATCGTTATGCCATTCTGATGTTGCTGCCCGATTGCCGGCAGTTGCGCCCGGTGTGCCCCCATAATTTCCAAAGCGAAAAAAATACAGCCACAAACGGCAGTCTTTGGACCGTAAAATGTCAAAATTTTCAAGCTCGCTCGCCCCGCTCGCTCGCATTTAACCGCTATGCCATTCTCCTGATGTTGCTACCAGTAATTGCCAGCAGTTGCGCCTGATGCGGCCCCCTTAACCCGTTTAGGACGTGTCCCGAGTATACTCGGGCTGACGTTTTCCAGGCTGTGGACTGGTCCCGAGTATACTCGGGCTGGGAGAGTGAAATGAACACGCAATTTTAAACTTAGAATTTCACCAACAATACGATGCCTATGTTGAAAATGATTTATATTTTGTGGGACTACATACATCAAAGTTGCCATCTGTGAACATTTTGTGATGATTGGTCATATCTTATGTCTATAAACAAGCAAAATATTGACAAACATGAGTATAATTTTCACGACATTCAGACCTTCGCAACGGGCGGCAAACTGACCAATGACGAGCGACCAGCCGCACGCTCTGGCGATCTCATTTGCATCGGTATGCAAATTGTCACACTCAAGTGAAAAGCGTGCGTGCGGCGGTCAAGACCGTTGCGTGCACGCACCTACCTTATTAGCACACATTTACATGATAAAGTATTGTAGCATACTACTTCGTGTTATATCAGTAATGCAATGTCGTACTTACGGATTTTCTATGAAAGCCATCTCGGCATGGCAACCTGCTTACCATTATTGGCATGAAATGTTGGCCTTCTTCTTCCGCTGCCGAGTCCTTGGATTTACCAAGACTCGGCGAATTGAATAAATTCAAAAGTAAATCTTTTGCGTGTCCCTGCATGCGTGTGATGTGTGTGAATGTTTTTGTGTCTGTTTGTTATCATGACAGCGATGTTACTTGTACTTGTTTGAAGAGTTTTACCGTCATGAATAATATTCTGATTATGTTATAAAATCGTTAAAAAAAAGAAACCACTTGGCCAAGAACAAACCGAGTAGGGGATGTACTGCATACAAACAACGCAGTCGATTGCGCTACTTCATCGAAGTCGTAAATTCATCATGGCGTAACACAGCGTCACATGTGCACGTGTTATGGGCGAGAATATTTTAAATAAACCAGCTGGCAAGAGTATCAGGTTACATTATATATTTATGAATAGACAGGATGCAGATACAAAAACACTCCTAGATAGACCCTCTCGCTGCATGTAGACGCAACCTAAATGGGCAGGGGATTATGAGCATAATAGAGAAGGTCAAAGGTCGATTACTGACAGTCTTTTCGTTTCTGTACCGGTCCATATAGAATGGATGTTAGCGATGTGCTTCGTATGTATATGTAACCATAACTTTATGGTTGTTGGGAATTGAATGTGCAAGTTCTCATGTGCATGTTCCAAACATTAATTTATTATAGAAATTAAAGTGCAACAACGAAATGCGCTGCAATAAAGCGAATAAAGAAGACACATGGCACAAGTTTTCTCTCATACGTTTATAGCATTTGCGAGAAAATGTCTATGAAAAAAAAAAACGATCGGTATTTGGGATTTGCAGCAGTTCAAAAAAGTATATTAGATAAAATGTGTGGCGCTCCGTCGGAATGAGTCAAAAGTCGCAAAAAATGAAATCGTAGTTATGCCCATATGTGAATTCTACAGACTCTAAGCTTTACACTGATATGTAATACAACTCATTTCGACATCCCTATAGATCATAAAAACGAATATTAACTACACTTATGATGTCAGTCCATTTTCTAAATAACGGAGAAAATCGCTCTCAAAGTTCAGGTTACGTTCAAGCTCACAACCTGTTTCTTTCACGGGACGAAACAATACAACAGTCCTGCTTAGCGACGGCGTTTACGCTCCATCGCACGCACAACCATATAAGGCGATAGCTTGGGTGTGTAAGATAATTAACCAATGGCAGGACAGGTCTATCATTAACGATTCTGACCAATACGGTAGTCCGAATGTAAACTTCGGGGCGTTTGTGTCCGTGCCGCTGCCGCCGCATGAATGAGTCGGTACGCGTTGTGTGTCGGCTGCGGTGTAGTTTGCCCCAAGTTTTTAACTCACAAACAATAGGAAACAGTAGAAAGAAAAAGGCAGGCAATGCGTATTACGAAAAGCATCTATAGCGAGAGCGTTGATCACTTCCATTCTCCTCCCATGTTGTTGTCAATGGCAACTAAACAGGATGCGTTTAGCAAGTACAATGTACCAATACCTAAATCGAACCTGAGAACCTGTTGTAGGCGGGCACGCAATGCGTCTTACGAGAAGCGTCTTTTAGCGAGGGCGTTGATCGCTTCCATTCTCCTTCCATGTAGTTGTTGTCAATGGAAACTAAAGAGGATGCGTTTAGCAAGTATCAATACCTAGATAGAACCTGAGAACCCATTGTAGGCGGGGGTTCAAAATGAAGTTAATTAACGATAGTCGTCTTTTGAAATCGTATTCTTTGCGTGTACTAAAAACCCTCAAATTACGCACATGGTCGTAATGTTGCAGAACATCAGAGACTGCTTTCGCGTCTGTTCTGCTGCAGCTGTAAACCTCCGTAACATTCTGAATTCCCGCCATATTAGGCACATTTCCTTTATAGGCGTTGCGTCCTCAGTAATTATCGCTTATCAAGCTTGCCAATGCTGCACATACTATACGTATCAGAAGCAAAGGTTGATGTAGGCCTGACAGCTTCACGTTGGGTTTATAACAATGACTGTATCATGAATATACTTCTTATTCTCGGTCACTTTTGTAATACCATAGCATATAAAGAAGCGTTAACTTGTAGCTTAAGTTTTTTTTTTCCCCTCACATTTACAGTTACAATCTTTCTGCATTTGTGAAGTTGAGTATAGATAATTATACTGACATATATTCTGAATTAATACTTTACGGAGGCCTTACTCATTTCGTTTTGTATTCACAAACCTTACTAAAATAAATGATTGCTTGATTACTTTCGGCTAAAGGAAACACCGGAAAAGGAACCGCATTTAATGTGTGTGTGTTTGTTTGTTGTTGTTTTTTAAACGAACCTAAGCTAATAGCGAACCATATTCCATTGTGTGATTAACGAACCATCAGAATAATCAATTGAATTCCCCCCAAAAACAAACAAACAAACAGACAATTCAATGTCATGCGTTGTCAATAGTGATAAAAGGCCCGTTTTTATTTAGTAGTGTGCATGTCTCAGTACTCCTGTGTTTCTTTTTAAGGATGTAACTCTCCTTATGATTGCGATTGATGTTGAGCTATTTCTTTCCCGCAAGCTTGAAAAGGAAGCAGCTAAAATTCAGGCAAGGAGACGAGTTTTTTTTTTTTTTTTCCATGAGATACAATCATTAAGACACACAGTACATTTATTCCCGAAAGTTGTGTGATTGCTTATCCGCTAAAGAATTGTGTCCATTATAATGTATCGGGCACTATACAAAACGGTTGAAATCTGCTGAAAGTCGAACTTCGTTTTTTTTTTTTTTTTATATTTCATTTCCATTTCAAGCGGGGATAGACTATAGGAATTAGTTTGTCTACACTGACAGGAGACACTAGTTTTCCAGTACATACTCCGCATTTAAACAGTCGCCATATTTTCGTGGTCAGAATCAGATACACACGTCCATACCTACCTGTAATAGTCCGCATAAAAAAACAAGCACGCCAAACAAATAATTTGATAGAATTAATAGAACCCTCAGCGATATCATGCATGGCAGATCAAATCAAGTTCAATATAGGTGAGAAAGCTAAATGATGTTAAAAAGTTGACTTCTTTGCGTTTCTCTTTCAGTTTATGAAAACAGAATTACACTATTGAAGCGGATTGTCTTTTTTTCCAACCATTGCCATACAAAGCATTTTTAGTCTTCTGAGCAAATCCGAATCCCGATATACTTTAATTTTTGCTTGATAATGTAATAACAATGGTTATAACTTTAAAAAGGACTCGCAAATTCAAAGTTTCAAACCGTATACTAAACCATTATATTGAACACGGTGTATTTCAAAAAAAAAAAAAAAAAAAAACATTTTGAATGCGTTGTGTGTTAGCATGTTAATGGAATCAATCTGCCTTTTATTTTCCGCGCGTAAAGTGCACAGAAACGAAACCAAATGTTACCAAATACAGTGGAATCCATTGTACGGGGTGGTATTATTATAAGTATATCCCTTTCCATTTTACTTTTATTATTTGCTTGAAGCAGTAGTCAAACCATGTGTCATTATCGTAGCGACATCACTTAGGAATTAGAATGTATGAAGATAATGGTTACGCATTTATTTCACGCTATTATTATAGCATTTGCATTTTCCAACTGTTATTGACAGTATTATGGTACTGTATGGTTACGATTACGAATGTTGGTTATGAATTCAAAAGACTGGTTCATTAATCGAACTATAAAGGTAGCTGTTTTGAAACGGTAGTTCGGTACAAGTTCGAAACGCAAACGAAATCATCGTCATAGGGGGAACTGATAGCTCTAGAAAACTTGTTTAGCCCAATAAAGATTACCGTATGCAATCCTTGTAAAATGTTTTGACTATGGCCATCTGTTGAGTATTTTGAGAAATTATATAAAGAATTATTTGTTTGGATTATGCCAAGAATTAGTTTGAACTATGAGAATAAAAATGCGTGGTTACCCCAACAATGTCGTAGTTCGATGTATAGACATGATGGGTAAAGTGAATTCATGACTTGTTGACTAATCTTTGCTGATTGATGATCATTTCTGTATTAAAAACCATCAGATAAGTCTCGTAGATGATACCTTTGTAATCGTAGTCAAAATTCTGTTGAGCGATGAGACGAAAACCAACAAAGAAAATGCCATGTATCATCCCTCGAGTTTCCAACATTTGGCGTCACCCGACCAACAATAAGTGACGAATCAAATGTGACCGGCGACAACGGTTTCAGGCAAAAGTCGGGAATTTTGAAAATTCATTTTTTCACTGAATCACATTGCCCATTTCCTAAGCTTTGCATTGATATAAAACACTTGTATTCTTCGGCACCATAAGTGGGCATAGAAAGAGAAATAAAATGCACTTTTTAAGTTGTTAGCCTGGCAAAATTGCGAGAAAACAGGCTTTGAAGCTTCACCTCTTTCTCAAAGACAATGTCCGAGCGGCGATGCGAGGGGAGAATCACCCATCCGTACGATGGTGCCAATCGATGTTAAGCTCCGCCTCTAGCAACCACATCGCCTTCTGATTGGCTCATTGAGAGAGTCAAATTTCCCGGGCACCTTCCTCGGAGCTCAGCGTATGAAGCCGAAAAACAATGCTTTTCGCTCGGGTTTGTCTACAGTACGTCTTTCAAGATGGCGAATACGATAATTGCACGTATGGTGTACATGTACATGTGTATGGTGCACGCATTACGCAATGGCATCCACACGCCATGACCGTGTGCATGTAACAGGAGCGGTGGCGAATCCACACATTTACAAATCATCGCGTTTTCATTGTGGTTGATTTGTTTTTGTCATTGCGACCCTTTTGCTGGCTAGTGCTGGCAAGAGTCACGCATCCTGTTTGTTTTGCTTTTACAAGACATGCATGTGTTGCTTTGTTCGGTGGTGCTAATTTAATTAAAACAAACAAACAAACAAACACGACTCGTTAGTTTCGTGCGATCTTGACGTGTAATATTTGATAGTCACATATGACCGCTCCTTTCCTCTCATATACCTTCCATTGAGTCAGTCTGCTGTCATAATTTTTACTACATGTACAAGTAGACAAATTTGAGAATATCTACCGGTAGTTTTCTTTTCACATCACGATTATGTCATGCTACATGATTTTTGTTTCACTTCCGTTGTCGAACATTGCGGTAGAATAGTTTAGATAGAAAGCCAAACGAAGAGCACGCACTATACAGAGCGAGCGTATATAGATGTAGATCACTATAGCAGGAACAATGGAATATGTAATCGTGCACGCGTGGACAAAGCATTCCCTAAACGCTGCAACTGGTGTCTCCGAAAGCCGAATTATGTAAATGTGTGCGACGCACCAGCCAATCGCATGCGAGACCCTGCGCCGTAGCAACACTGGGGATATTGGCGCGGCGTTCGAAAGAAGCTCGAAACTGACGAGTGCGATCCAACATAGGGTGCTTAAAATTCCATTTTCGATAGGAAAAACTTAATCTTATGCCATGAAATTTAGTGTAGATGTAGAAAACATATCAAGGATTCGATTTCTGCAAAAAACCTAAATCGACAAAAATAATGGTAAAAATCTTTGTACCCCGCCTAGGAGGGAATTTTCTCTTGCGACTTTTGCCTGAAACCGTTGTCGCGGGTCACAAATGGAACATTATATTGTGGGAAAGCGGACTGTGTTACGATTTTGAAATGTTGCGAGCAATTCTTTAAAAAAAAAGAGAGAGAAAATGAGGCAGAGTTCAAAAAATTAGAAAAAGCACGTAAATGCAGGCGATCATGTTTAATAGTCAAAGTATGAGATTACAATCGGCCATGCGGATGTATATGATTGCCTTATTTACATGTCTGATTTCTATAAACCATGTTATATTTAAATTTCAGTTCCCTTCCCTCCTTGATAAAAGTTGTGTTGGGTTTTCGCTATAGGCATTTATTAGGACACGCTATAAAAACGACAACAAATGACTACTATACATCAAGAGATGACCTTTACATGAACTACAATAATTCTGTACGTTCTGATATAATGCAACTGCTTGTTTGTTTGTTTGTTTGCTTGTTTGTTTTGAATTACCATGGTCTATGTCAGGGGAAAGATGAAGAAAAATAGTAGAGTGTATCACTCTCAAATCCGAATGATTGCGATAAGTGTGTATTCCCGCCCTTTCTATACAGGTAAAAGATTTAAGCTTGGCATGCTATTATAAAAGCCTTGTGTCACGCAGAAGAACTGATTCCGCGATCCCTTTAACCTTTCATAAAATTCACGTTTTAAGATAGTAACGATAGCATGTAGGAGATAAAGTAAGTTAGCGTCCCTGGCTGTGGTTCTGAACAAAAAAGGGGACTGAAAAAATCTTTTACAAATTAGCAGACATAATGCCGATCCTCCAACACTGTCGCTCCATTACGTCACTAATTCTGCTATCAATGACGAAAAAAGAATACTGGTTGCGTGATTATCCACCCTTTGATAGCAGGAAGTTTACCTTTCATTGTTCAAGGCTTCGTTGATGCGGGGTTTACTCGGATACAAGGCGTGAACAGTGTCGTCCGAGTTCTTTCATTCGGAATTCCTCAGAATACACAATTCAATAGGCAATTAGCGCTGCTACTTCGCAAAGCTGTTAGCCAAATTCTTTGCAGACTTGTCCTCTCACATGGCAGCTACACGTAAGACACGACAAACAGCTATCATTACACACATTCTGATTTTAGAAAAATAAGGAAACACACTTTTGAGTAGCGACACAGCTTTCTGTCACTTTCTCAAATAGGTCCTACTTCTAAAAAATACACAAATGACAAGAGTCAGAATATCCTCCAAAGGGAACACGAGCTATTTGGGCATTGATAATGTTTGTCGTCCGATTTCTCTCCATGTCGTCGCTGTCCAAACCATCATAAGAAAATAGGGCAATAAGTTTTATTAACCGGGGAAATAAAATTACGCATTACATACATTTGGCTTAAATTATCATACGAATTGTCGACTTTATAAAGACGAGAATAATTGACAACTTAGGCCATGCTATATCTCCAAAGATGAAGTTTAAACAGCAAGTCACATACCAGGGAACGCAAGTTATAATTATTTGAATGAATTCATTAATGAGGCCAATAAAAGTTGTAAAAGTACACACACACATAGAGAGGTTTCAAGTTCGATATGTGATCATGTATTAGCTCATTGATAAAGTATCATAAATTTTTCGTGATCATTCGTTGGAATTATTTTTTTTTTTCAGCGCCATTTGTGCGTCACATCAATCACCACTTCGTGAAATGTGGTGCATGTATCAAACGCAACTCGCTGGTCATGCAATCGATAGCCTTGGTCAGCTCACTGTTATTACGTAATTAAGCCCTCGCAGCCGCCGACGCCGCCGCGCGCACCATGCTTTGTTTTGTCTTCAATGGGGTCAAGAGCAATGCTTCATTAGCATACGCCCTAGCAACGGAGGAGGAGTTTCAATCGGGCAAGAACAATAGGTGCGAAACGCAACGCAAAGGCGAGCATTCGAAAAAATGAAACCGAAAAAAATTGTCGCAGAAAAACTGTGATTTGGAACCCTTGTCCTCATTTTTACACGCTGAAATTTTCTGTACAAATAGATAAAACGTCAAGGAATCAAAATCCGTCATAAAAAAATTTCGACCCGAGCAGTGCTTCCCCTTCATTTTCGGCTCATTACGGGAAAAGTCCCCGTGCGACTTATGACTCATTTTGTCGGAGCGCCACACATATGTTGCAGTTTATTTGAAAAAGGGAGATGTAATGATATGATGCACTGTATCATTATCAGGCAATTAGCACTCAGTGAATTAGTACACTATCATAGGGAATGTAAACATTCACCATTGTAGGCATTGTTCACTTCAGTTTGTCTGTAGCACATCTTGTTATACTATGTGTTTCTATGCATGCACAGTTAGTTCACTGTGTATCCCCCATGCCAATGCATGCCTATGGCACTACAATGTATGTACACACTTTCACTACATTATGCAGTGTGCATAACACAGCTGAGTTGGCTGGAGCAAAATAAAGCTTTGTTACTCTTACTTCAAAAGTGAATTGGACCTAAGTGATTCATTAGTCTTCACAAGAAGTACTCTAAGCTCACTTGTACAACATTGAATCATCAGGACATATCACTACAGCTGCCTTGTTCTTTAGCTGTCTGAACAGCTCAGTGTAGATCTGAACTGTTTTACCTGTTTGGTATTTAAAACAGAAATTGAAGGAAAATGCATGTAACATCACACCATCATGTAACATCACAACATCATACATTTATTTCCTTGCATTAAATTTAGTGTGAAAAGAAAACATTTTTCTTCTTTTAAAGTGACTTTCAACAAGATGCACTGATGCAAGTTTTAAGTTTTAAAAACTATAGCAAACATACAACTTTATAGTCATAATTTTAGCATAACCTCTTTGGACCTTTAGGAGACACGACACAATCACGTTTATTGTGTCACAATAGAAAACGTACAGTTAAGAGACACGAAAAGACGTAGAGGAGACACGAGAACAATAGAGAAGAAAGAAGTGTCTCCCAAATGTGGATATATGTATAAACAGGGTGGCCCAGAAAGAAATGACCAACAAAATCAAAATGTAATTTGCATAATGGCGTCTCTTTTTCCTACAACATGACACCACGATCAATGATTTTCATCAAAGCATCTGGATTCTGGGACAATTTTGCTGAGTCAACATCATTTTCAAAAATTGCTACTTTTGACTCATGAAGTCACACGAGGCACACAGAGATTTTCCACCAGGTGGCTTCCCCGGTTGAACCTAGCAGTCAAAGGATTAAACTCTTCCCATATCAATCTATTAAATGCCATTTAAAATCAAATATTTTCAGATTTATAAGTAAATAAAAAATAGCTCCTTCCATGTCATAACTTGGTCCATAAGTCAACATTTGAGCCCCCTTGAGCCTGGTAAGCAAAGGCATGATCAGGATTACAAGCGAGGATCTGGGCAGTTACTTTCTTCATTTTCAATTTTTAGCTTTCCTTTGACTGCTAGTATTGTGATTCTGGCCATTGTACATGTAGGCCCTACATTTTTTTTTTTTTTTTTTTTGGTGGTGGTGGTGTGTGTACCCATTCTAAATCACTGCACGTTACAAACATTTAAAACACCTGAATAGTTATATGTGTATCAAACCAACTTCTAAATCATTGCACGTTACAAACATTTAAAACACCTGAATAGTTACATGTGTATCAAACCAAACAAATTGCAAACTCTTTTGGTTGAAGAAGAATGTGTCAAAGAGCAAACCCAAAGCCCAATTAAATCATCAAATAAGACTGCACTGTAAAAAATGCGACATGCGACATGTTTATGAACTAAACACATTGTTAAAAATCTAAACACTTTGTTTAACATCTAAACACCCGGTGTGTATAGCACGTGTAAAGTATTGAGAGTTAAAGTGTTTAGCTTGGAGTGTTTAGTTGGAGTGTTTATTCTGGTCATGTTATGTTAATCTCAATATGTCCATATATATATATGGAGAAGTGTTGAAAATGGTGTGTAAATTGCAATTTCTAGTTTCCTTTTATCACGAGAAAGTGGAAACTGTTACGACATCAAGATGCACTATGAAATAATTCATGTTTTAGGCCTTTCATGGAGATGCCTAATCAATAAGGAAAAAGGATACCCTAAAAATATGTAATACAACTGTAATAAATTTATATTTTGGTTTCGCATGTACAGTCCTATATTTTAACTGCTAAAAAAAATGGGAGCTGCCTTTGTTAATGATTTCGTTCATGGTTTAGGGCATTACCCAAATGTTTGTTGGTTAGGCCTAAACACTTCTACTGTCAGGATAAACAGACGCGTTTACATTTAGAACGCCTCGTAAACACGTTCTAAACACCGCACATGTTTAACAAACACTGTGATACTCGTACTCTACAAGTCAGCAGCGCATGTGACATGACGGCCGCGGCCACAACGCACGCGGTGGTGCCCTGTGCCTGCGCTTCTAGCGCACACTCGTGCTATGCATGATTATGACCATAATCAATGCACAATTGGCGGGAAAGGAGATGTGCGCGCGCGTACGTACCTGTACGGATGGATCTGTC
Organism: Diadema setosum; assembly: GCF_964275005.1. NCBI lineage: Eukaryota > Metazoa > Echinodermata > Echinoidea > Diadematoida > Diadematidae > Diadema > Diadema setosum. The sequence continues at coordinate 758,495 of NC_092694.1, read as the reverse complement.
TGATTGGCTGGCTGGTGCTGCGATTGCATGCCCCAGCAGCGTGATGTGCGTAGGCCTACAGTACGTGCGCATTCGTTCTAGGCTTGGTCGATCGTCCACTACACTGCACTTACGACTCGATCGACTGCACTGTAGGCCTACTGCTGACTGAAAGCACTGCATAAGGAGCGGATCTAGCTAAGATGGCGTCGAAGGGATAAAGTTCTAGCCTGGCCGGCCTGCATGAAAGCGGTGAGTCTGCTAAGTCTGCTAAGTCGGTGAATAACAAGATTTATTGCAAAATCGCCCTCGTTTAATGTAAAACTGTAGTAGGCGTGGAAATAAGCTACGTCCTTAAAGACCTAATAAAATGGTTTAGGCATTTTTTTCTCAATGATGTGATAATATTAAATGTTAAATTCTAAGTAATTCTATGGTTGTGCGGGGTTTTTTACTGTTCTGAATTTTGTTCTATATTTGTTAACATAATGGATGCAATTTCCTCGGTTTTGGAAAACTTGCTATACTTTCGCCGCATGCGGCGCACTATCACTTCTAAATTGTGATGACGTCTAAGAACGGAGTCGTTCACGACCAGTCTAGCCGTAGCCAGCGAGTTGGCAAGGCTATGCTAGCGCAGCGTGCCGCTACACCGGCCGGCGGCCGGCTGCACTGGCTAGCGCTGGCGGGGGAGCGAGCTAGCGAGCGCATAGCAGGTGCTGCGCTGCACTATTGTCATTGGCTAAGCCTTTAGACAAAAGAATATTTAATGAACTGTATCGGATTTAATACTGCCAATAATACAGATTACAACTGTGGTACGCTTGGATACCCATTATTTTCGGCAAACTCGTGAAATAGGCCCCACCACTGCGTGTCTGTACTACTACGGCGACTCGCCTGTTTCAGCCCCACCGTGTGGCGTTCATCTCGGTAGGTAAGCGCAAGCACGGCGGTGGGGCTGCCTTCCACAGTGAATACTCGTGAATGCGGCGAAAATGACTTCATGATATGGCCCTCGACTAATTTAACGGCCAATTTAACTATAAATACAACCCTACCTAACCCTAAACCCTAGGAGGACCTACCCTTGCTTGCTATAAACGCACGGGTACGGTGCACGCGCACTGCGGTGGGGCCTATTTCACGATAGCCCCACCACCACTGCGTGTCTGTACTAAACGGCGACTCGCCTGCTTTATAGGCCTAGACCTACTCGTGAATCCAGCCCCACCGTGGCATTCATCGGTAGATAAGCACTGCGTTTGGGCTTCCTTCCACAGTATGATTTTTAGCATAAAACAAAAACTAACAGTTACTCGACCAAAATTGACGATAATTCTTGGTATCGTTTTTCTTAGAAAATGGCGCATTTAAATTACTAATAACAAATGTTGCAGAAACTGACTATGGGAAACTGGTTAGGCCTTTTTTTTTTGAGCCACGACCCACCCTGTAACAACATATCCCCCTAACCGTTAGGCGTTAGAGTGTAGCCTCTGTACTACTACTAAAGATTCTGCTATTACTACTTACTAGTCTACTTGACCTAGTGCCGTAGTGGTAATAGTACTACTACTAGTAGTAGTACTAGTAGACTACTACTACTAGTAGACTGCTACTAGGCCTAGATCTACTACTAGACTACTACTGGTAGTTTAACTTGTAAGCGCCGGCCGACGGGCCAGGCCACGGCCGGGACGCTCCCGCTTGCTTGCTGCGGCCGGAGTAGCCGCTCACTAGTTGTGAGCGAGCTGGGCCTGTTCTTCTACTTACTAGACAAACAGTTACAACTTACAATGTCAATCATGTAGAATACAGTATATCCTTTCTAACGCTAAACTATATGGGGGCATACCAGACATACCACTCGGTATTTCCCAGGCGATCGTTTCCGTGAGGTCTATTCTCGGGCTTGGTGCCATGTTCATACGCTCTTGTACTGGCAGCAGGGGAGATGCAGCTGGTTCATATCGGTAAGGTGCAGCCCCACGATAACGTTCTGGTTCATCGGCTGCCTCACCCTCCCCATCTTCCCCTTCAACTTCATGTGCCTCCTCTTCTTCTCCGCTATCGTCAGAGCTGCAGTCTTCATCATCATCATCAATGTCGAAGTTTACCCATATAGGGGAAGACATTATGCGAGGTACCAGGTATCTGTGCAAGCTAACTTAGTGATAATGTACGTGGTATTAAATGCGTACATGTCGACAGTCAGTGGGTCGACCGGGAGCGCACATCCCGCGGGGCCCGGGCCTGGCCGGGCTAGCTATCGTGTACGCGCGTGTACCAAGCTAGTAATCTGAGTGCTTGTGCTGAGCGGCGTCTGCTAACTGAGCACAACTCCGTGCTTATACGTCATCAATCGGTTCAGGGGTGTTGGTCACGTGACTATCTTTTTCGCAAAAGCTGCAACGGGGTCCTCCAAAAATGTGATATTTGGGGGAGTTTCTAGAAGCGATAAAAACCGGAACGACACTGACAACATATTTACATTGATAATCATGACATATATTTTGCATTTCTTTTGCATGTTAAAACATTTTGCAAGCATTTTATTAGGTCTTTAAAGATTTTGCTCGTTTGTTTTAGTTTTCTATTTCTAAATCTAACGACTAAGTTTATACGTTAGAATGGGGAACGCTCTAACTGTAACGTGTATGGTTGGGGCACCACCTATCGGCAGGGCACCTGCCATCGGCACCCTGCGTATCATGGCTGTTTGCGTATAGAACGAAAAGGTACGCGCGGGATTAAGTGTCATGAGCTATAAAAACAAAAACGAAGAAACGAAAATCAAACTCAAACAAACCAAGCTAAAAATTACACATCCGCTCAGTAACGACGCATGGCTGTGAAATTCACGTGTATTACCTATGGCCTGTGAAATTCACGTGTATTACCTGTGCTGTGAAATTCACGTGTATACCTATGGAGGTTAGGGGTTGCCGATCGCAAGGTTCCCTTTTTAGCTGCGCGAAGAAAACGAAACGCACGCGCTAAAATTGCGCTATTTTAAAACGGAGATTCATAATCAACGAGACGGTCATGACATTCAAAACTGCAGTATTTATGGCATATTTGAGGTAAGAATTAGGCGGATTTGTGTTATATTTTTAGAATAAACAAGCTACAGATCCTTAGGGTGACGATACGTGGTACCCCCAACCCTACTTAGTGTTGTTAACGTTACAATATCTAGCCTACACTCTGCAAATTACCGGTACCATAGTTATGGGTAAACTCGGCCTAGCGGGTAAACTCACTGTATCTTTTATTTTACGAAGTTATGAAGTATCTTTCATGTGAATGACGATGGGTTAGTAATATTTTGAGTGAAATTCAGTTTTATTCCCTGTAAATTCTTCACTCAACAGGTGGTGAAAATTGAATGTAAAGCCCATTAGGATGTCTTGGAAGGGGATGGCGATGGCACCAAAGTGGGTGACGATGATGTCCTGACGTGTACTGTATAAATCCTGCAAGACATTACCTCTGCTGGCAGAGAACGAGGCATTGTGCAGTCAGCAGAGTAAATCGACTGGGGATAGTACATCACTGTATACAACCCATGTGGAAAGTGGAAATCAAGTAAGTACTCAAAATTGCAGAGCCAAATCAATGAATATTATGTACTTAAAGGGCATGTAAATGAGTTTCTGTAAAATGCAGATTTTAGATACTTTAAGTTCTTCTGGTTTTTTTTTTTTTTTGTGTGTGTGTGTGTGTGTTTTGTTGTTGTTGTTGTTGTTGTTTTTTTTTTTTTGGGGGGGGATTACCTACTCCCGAATTCAATCCATTAGCTAAAATACGTATGGAGAATTGATTTATTGCAAATATTGTTGAAAGTGTAAATTACAGATGTGAAAATCTTCACCCAAGAGACAAAGGATACAGTATGGTCGTAACTCTGCTTGATAATGATGATGAATAAGAAAGAAGAAACAACAACAAAAAAGACTTGAATTATTTCCAGAAAATTCAGCAAAGTAAGTAAAAACTGACGCAAGACACTATGTGCTAATGTGATGAAGGGATTCTGTCATTCCTTTTAATTTGAACTTGCTTATGGATTCAGTCAACTTCTTTGCTATCCATTTATTTTCAGAATCTATGGGAGCGGTTAAGTCCATTGCATTGCAAAGCCAACTGATTTGTTTTCCTTGTGTAATCATTTCTTTTTACCAGCACCAGTACGTCATGGAAGAATTGATCAGGGATAACGCCAAACCTGTCTGGATTAGAATGAAAGATGCATGCGCTTACTTCTATACAACCCGTCTAAAAGTGCAAACATCTGAGGATTACAAGGACATCGCAAGATATACAGTATATTTATAGGCCTACATGCCATATGAAGGAAATGAACCATGGATAATGATTTTGAATGTTAATCTTTTTCCCGCTAGCCATGTGATGTCTCACATCGTCATGATGCACTACAGACCTATTAGGAGGCATCCCACCTGTTTGAGCAACCTTTCTATTGTTTTTTTTTTCTTCACTGACAGTGTGCATCTAAACCTGTATACTAGAATAAAGTAAATCATATGGGGGTTGATAGGGTTTTGTATGCGCTGGGGCTTCAGTTCTCCGTGTGCGTGTATTGCGTGTATTACATAATGACGAACCTATAAAGAAATATGAAGGTAGGGGCATATATAATTCGAAGAGGAATTCAATGCTTATTTGATGAAAATTGGTTTTGAAATAGCAGGGATATCCAAAACAAAGCAATTCTATTGTCCTCTGTGCTTACGATAATGGTCACCTGTATTCTTATTGCTCATAGATATGTGTAATTGTCTTTTTTTAACAGCTGGTACGTAAAATTGTAATGTTATCTATTATGTAAAGACACTTGCTCGAAATCGTTTTGCACTACTAAGAAAAAAACATTTTATTCACTTCATTTTATTCATCAACCAATATCCTTGTAATTCACTGTTAAGATATTACTCAAGAGCTTTGTTCGATTGGCTTTCTGTTATATTCTTGTGCAAAAAGGAATATAGAAATCAAAACAAATCAAATCAAAATATCAGCCATTTCATTTTTTTCCCCCTCAGGTGCTTCAAATACAATCAGCAGATATTGGACGCAAATAAGAGGCCAGTAGTTGCATTTGTTTGGAATTCTTTGCAATTTTCTTGTAGACCTGATAGGAAATGCAGCATTCGGTAGTTAATATTTTCTTTCTGAGATATTCTTGAAATCGGTCACATGGAGAGAGGTATCAGAAATGTAGTACAACATGCATGGAGAATAGGGAGGAGTCTTGCAACTGACTGAAAAATTGACAAGGGAGGAGTCTTGCTGATCACATCGCGTGTTCTTGACAGCCTTGCATACCCTCCCGCCTCCAGTTGTAATGCATTATTTTTTCTTTGTTCATATCCTCTTGTCTTTACCAAAAATTCTGCTGTGTCGAGATTGAAAGTAGCCCTCCATACCATGATTTTGTGGAGTATGATGAGACTGATTAGACTCTAATAGACTATTCATGTATACCCATTGAGTTTGACTTCTTTCTCCAAGGTTCTAGCAAGGTAGAAGTTTTTTCTCACTCACCTTTTGAAATCCACTAACATTCTAAGATTTCTCTCGAAATAGCAAAAGTGAAAAATCAATACAGTACTGTTAGCCTACATGTACTTTCAGTGAACATCGCAGTGAAAAGAACAATATCATGTATGTATTTAAGTTCCATTATTGTTACTGATCAGGGAGTGCAGATGTTCACCACAGGCTAAATACAGTGAAAACATTTTTTTTTTTTTTTTTTTTGGGGGGGGGGGGGTGTCTCTTTATGATGAGTGCATCACCTACACTCCCTGATCAGTACCAATACGACCATAGTGTTGTGCATGGTATAATTTGCCGTGAGCCTAATTTGGTTCGGGTACACCCCAAAGCACTTTGCCAATAATTGATGCAATCTTCAAGGTCGGCATCGATTTGTTCACAGACTGCAGTTATGTTCCTGGAGGTGTTACATACATGTCAAGCTTCCGAAGCGTTGAGTTGCAATTCACAATCATCAAGTTTATTCGTTTGTTTTACAATACTAAGAATTAGTTCTGAATACAGTAGAAAGTCGGCAATTCTTGAAAGTAGGCTAAGAATTACATGTGACTGAAAAGTAATTGTTAAATGCAATATTTTTTTTTCTCCAAAATGAACTATGTGTCATTTCCTGCAAATACAAACTTTACTGTGTGTATAGGAGAGAATTCCATTTACGTCTTCATGTACAGGCCAGTGACTCTCAGGTATCTTGCATTTAACTCAGTATGGTGTCGTATAGCAATAACATGGCAATATTTAAAGGGGAAATCCAGTCCAAATACAAGTTAGTCTGATAAGAAAGAATAAAATATAGTTAATTGGTAAAATTTTGATCGAAATCGGATGTAAAATAAGGAAGTTATGACATTTTGAAGTTTCGCTAATTTTTGAGGAAACAGTTCCTGAATGGTTGATATGATATGCAAATGGCAACGTGGGCATGTCATTCCCTCACAACTTACTTAATTTCAAGTTTTTCATTCAAACGCAATTATTCCCGAGGCTCAAGTCCTGATATATCTAACTGATCACGTTTCTGAAGTTATTCAACCAGCAATACCATAATGTTTCACATTTCATTAACATAAACATTGAATTTCATCATTTTTGGGGGGTACACGATCAATGGAAAATTGTGAGGTTATGGCATGGTCAACTCACTCATTTGCATATTCATATCCACTTTTAACTGCTTTGCAGAAATTAGCAAATCTTCACGATTTGATAACTTCCTTATTTTTCATCCGATTTCATTCAAATTTTTACTGTTAAACTGTTAAGGTTTTACTCTTTTTTTTATGAGACTTATTTATTGGACTCGATTTCCCCTTTAAAGGATTTTAACTTATTATTCATCAGATATTGCCCAAGCTTTGACTGATGTTTGCCCAAGCTTTGATTGCACAAGCTTTGACTGATGTTTTGATAACTTGCATTCAGAGAATTGCCTTTAACTCTTGTAGCCAAAATGTTTGTGAAAGCTAACCCAGGTCTTCCCTGGTATTATGCGATGTATAAAGTGTGCTGATGATTTGGTACATACTGGGTAAATTCTATATAATGTTATGCGTTTATCTTATTCCATGCAAAAAAATGGAAACAATCCACTTTACATTAATAAATACATGGGAATTAACATGCATGATGATATGTATTATTTAAACACGTAGAAATTAGCATGTATGAATGTATGATGTGTGAACATGTCTCATATAAACACGTGGAAATTACCATGTATGATGTGTAAACATGTCTCATATAAACACTCAGCATGTATAAGGTGTAAACATGTCTCATATAAACACTGAGAAATTGCGATGTTTAATATGTAAACATGTCACATGTTTAGTGTATGCAATTTTGTGATCGATCTAAAAATCAGACATGTGTTCTGAGAATAAACACTAAAATGGCAAATAAACATGTCGCAGTGTTTTTAATCTGTCACAGCGAATAAACATGTCGCAGTGTTTACATCGTAAACAGTGCGTCATGTTTATTTTTTGATTCAGTGTTTAGATCTTAAACATTGTGGGTGATTATGTGACTGGGCGGTGTTTAGTACTTAAACACTGTGAGTGATTACGGTGTAAACGTTTGGTGTTTAGGCTATAAACACAGCAGGTGTTTAGTTTTTAAACATCAGAACCGTTTAAAACATAAACATGTTTGTGTGATAAACACCCAGGGTGTGCTGAAAATAAACACAGCATGTGTTTAGTTCATAAACATGTTTAATATATAAACACGTCGCAGTGTTTTTAAACTGTCACAGAAAAGTGTTTAGTTAGGTGTTTAGAAACTAAACAAATTTTTTACAGTGTGGGAAGCCTTAGAATAGACAATTCTGAGTTATTGTTGTTTATACTTTTCAGGGGAGTATAGGCAATCAATGGCCAAGTGCCATTAATCTGTATCCACATAATTCATTGCTCCAATAAAGCAAGTTGTATGGAGCTCCTGTTACAATGGCAAGGGGAAACAACCCCTTTTACTTGTTAAAATTCAACCGGTACCTGTTAGAAGAGCGTAGACCAGGGACAACTGTTTTCCATGTACAAATCCATGGATTGTGTACAGCTGCATAAATAGGGGAGGAGCCATTCCAAAAGTCCCATCCATGTAGAGCGTGTTGGTGGCACAGAATTGATGCAGGTCCTTCTCTGAGCAAAAGCAGATGATCCTGTTTCTGTTGTCTGGCAGGGTTTGATCAAACAGCACAAACTGGTCACCTGTGACTGTCTGACTCCAGGGTGCCACAAGCTGTAGATCGGCCAGCTCTCTTGGAAGTGGTGGTAGGTGTTTCTTCCTGCTGCGATATGCACTACTGGCTAACGATCTGGAAAAAAAGTAATAATAATTATCAAGCCAAGTAACCCACCCTTTCCAGTGCTTCCAAAATATATATAATATCCTGAAATATTATACTCAAAACAATTTCCTGAACTGAGAAGTTGAAACAACTGTCAGAAATCTTATAGCCCTTCAGCAGTTTTTGGAGTTTTAAACGTTTCATTTACAAGTAGACTATAATTGAAGTCCTCTGATCACTAAAAGAAGTACTCAACTGACAAAATACTAGTTCTGAGAAACAGGGCCTAAAGTCTTGAAATGTGTCTTGAAAACATTTGTGTTTTTTTGTTTTGTTTTTTGTGTTTTTTTTTTTTTACTCTGTATAGTTGAATGCTACTTAATGTACCGGTACCTTAAGAAGATAAAGTTTGCCTAATATGAGGGTCGTAGCATGTATTTGATTGTCAATAATTAATAATCAGTATCTAGCAGTTGAGTTGAGGATAAAAGGTCCTATAAGCCCCTAGAAAGTAGCATTACTTATACCGTTACTGTTTTTAATTTTACCACTCTTAGTGGGCTTATTCAGTAAGCTACTGCCTTCTGGTTCATGGATACACTGTATTTGCTTCGAATATTTCTCTGTTAGGGGTTTTTTCGCTAATTCAAATTCATTGTGAGATGCCATTATGGCATTAGTATCAAACATACAAAAGGCAATTAAAACATGACATCCAAATCTTAATGTAAAATTATCAAAAGAAAAGTATATTCCAAAATAGGCCTAACCAATGTACACTAAACTTTTACTCTGTGACCACAGTGGTCTTAGTGTTAGTTACATGTACACAAGTGAACACCCAAAATACTCCCCCCCCCCCCCCCCAAGGAAAAACGCAGTATCTAACATTTTTGGTGATTTTCACTTTTTTGCATAAATATAGTCAGTGGGCAATCCTTCTTCATATGACATATTCAGATTTTTGAAAAAAATGTTTAGAAAGCCACTTTTCCGTAACTGCCAAACGCAGTATCTACACTTAACTTGCACTTTCCCCAAGGAAAAACGCAGTATCTACATGATGAATATTTCCCCAAGGAAAAATGCAGTATCTACAAAGCTAGTCTTAATTACCAGACACTGTTATTTATCCATGTGAATACTTTGCCGGTTGTTCTGTAATTTGAACGTAAATTACTTTCTTTAGATATACTTGCTCAATAATAAGACATAATGTTCAAAATATCTAACCGAAACAATACTGATTAGTAAATATTTTGATGAGATCGTGATCCTAATATAAAACACAGTGTGTGATTAAGACTAACCGAGTGCACATTAAACAATACAACACAACACTGACAGCTTGCAGCTAGCTGCACTGATGCTGTGCAGCAGTCAGCACAGGGCCCGGCTAGTCAGCATACAGTGGGAGTGTGTACTTGGAATAAAACAAAATGTTGCCGTGGGGAAAATTACTCGTGAGCCTAGCCCTCAAGAAAAATTTATCTGCAGATAATGAGTAAGTTATTCAAAACTATTTCAATATTGAAAGAATAAAGCTGATTGTTTGTCACACGAAGCGAAGTAAACACAAATGCATGTTTGTCACACGAAGCGAGGTAAACACAAATTGCATACACGTACATCTGTGTTTACTTCGCTTCGTGTGATAAACGATCAGCTTTATTCTTTCATATTCTACCTTAATGATGAACATTATCCGTACTATAACTTGTTGTGAAGTAACTTTGTTAGGCCTAGACCCTTGTCAAAATTCCTCAGGCTCCGAATCCGAAAGTTTCTTCGAAAGGCAATAGATCTATTTGTGTTGTATCGGATAAACGTCAGGTTATGTAACATGTTACACCGTCCCTTAGATCTAAGTCTAAGAAGTCTTTTAGACTTGTCTAGACAGTAACGTTTGAGTCTTGCGTCTCTTTTCTAATGTTAGACTTAACGTTAATCAGAACTTTCAGGGTCCGTATTCCGAAAGTCTAAAGAAAGATCTAGTGTAGGACTTGAATAGGCCTACTCTAGGGCAGGCCTGTAGTAAGAAGTCTAAAACTTAACCACTTTTTAGAATCCTAAGTCTAGTGAAGTGTCAGTGTTCAATTATCTACTCCATATCATACTGTGTTAAAATTACAGAGTTGACAATACTATAGATTAGGGTCCATGTGAAAAATAGGTAGGTCCTACCCACGGTAAATGGACGAAATAGAGACAGTTAAGAATAAGTTGTATTTTAATTCTTATCGGATCTAGACAGTGTCTAGACCCTAGTGAGACTGGGTTGCGTAAAATGCATGCATGATCCCATGCTGCATGCTACATAAATTACAAGTAAAAAAAGTTACATTACAAATTTACATGACGTTAAACTTGGGTTCAATCCAGAAGGAATAGGCCTAGAGAGCGGATGTCACTTCATGCTAGACCGGTTCTAGATGTATTTTTTTTTTTTCTAATCAAAGAGTCCAGGCTCGTGTTAGGCTTAAACCTTCTGCAGTTCTAAAGTTAGGCTATCTTTTTTTTTTTTCTGTGAGCATCGTGCATGTATAGCCTGAGGCGCGACGGTAGACTCGTGTAGCCTGCTACGTAGCCAGCCTAGAATAAACGATATAAAAACTAGACCTAGTCTAGATCGATCTAGGTCCAGACATCCGATTTAGATTTATTCTGGTCTAGACAGACTGTAACCTAGACTGTACAGATCTAGATCTAGTATTCTAGATGCTAGTTAGCGGCTAGGCCATGTATGATGTGGCATCACATTACAGCCCTGGCAAGCTTCATATTAAACACGTAACGTTAGGCCTACAGCAAGATCGGTCTGGGATACACTTTAAGCAAAACGTTCCAGGAACGATCTGTTATTAAATAATCTTATGAAGCCTGCTCTGTAATCAGGGCATAAAATGGGGGGGGGGGGGGGATGGCCAGAGAATACTTGAACAATGATGTATACATGCATACATAATTATGGCAGAAGATTAATCCTAGTCATTCCGCTGTAGATACTGCGTTTTTCCTTGGGGAAATTCGTTCCATTGTAGATACTGCGTTTTTCCTTGGGGAAATCAGTCAATTGCGTGGGGTTTCCCCAAAGTATCTACATTTTCACCAATAACTGAAAAACAAAACAAAAACACAAAATGATATTTTCCAGGAAAATTGGTAGCTAGATAGACTAAAATTCCACAATGAAGGAATTTTTCAAAAGAGTATATTTTCCAGGGGCTTTGGCAAAAAGATAAAATGGTGAATATCTCGGTTGTTTAGAAATGGAGCTGGATGTAGATACTGCGTTTTTCCTTGGGGGGGGGGGGCAGAATAATCCCTATGTATTTTGCAGCTTTGTCTGTTAAAAAAGGTCCTGTTACTGTTAGTATTACTATTCAGTACTAGTACTAGTACTACTATAGCCCGCCAGCTACTAGTAACATGTTAATTGGATCGACCATTCACTTGTAGTTGTAGAATTCGCGAAGTTACTGTTACAGTACCATAAAAGTGCAACGTACCTGAGTGGGGGTAGTGAAGCCGCTGTCGCTTGATTGTTATCCAACAACAAGTTGACGCGCTCATCCCTGTAAATGGACGACACGGGAGCAAGTTCTGTTGCAGCTCTCTGGTTGATATTCGACTGCGCTCTCTCCACAGTCACGGCGTCCACATCAGGGAGGTGACTGTGCGGTACGTCCTCCCTGGGATTCGGGAAGGCCATGTGGCCTGCCGCTTCCATTGTGATCAGGGTGCCAGAGCATGTTTTCCTATGCCGACATCTCCAATAAATGTATCCGTTCGACCTCCTCCTTTCAGTATACGAATACCCTTGATGTGAAACGCAAAATTTGCCTTTGGAAGTTTTAAAAACGTCCATCTTGAGCTTATATTGAACGTTTCGTTCGTCCAACGTTCTCCGGCTGATCGTACCGACAGCTCAGGCGCGCCCGACCCGGCCAGCTGCAAAAAGGGCGCGCGCTCTCGTACTTGATTCTGGCGCGCGGAAAAATTGGCAAAGTCATATTACTATAGGGCCTACTACTAATTTAATAGTCAAAAAGAAAAATGAATGAATAAAAGTTAATAATTCAAGCCCAATTAGTATACGCATTTAAATTGTTGGATTTCACCCTTTTAAGAAAAAAAATGTATTATTTATTTATTTTTTATTTATTTATTTCAACATATTTTGACAGGATAACAAGATCAGCAAGTGAATGCTGTTTTACATCAAGGTCCTGTACAATCTAACTCCTGTACAATCTAACTATATAAAAATAAAAATCATGTTACATAAATATAAGCATAAAAACCACTACAAACAAGCAATCAGAGCTGAAAGGAGCAATACGTCCAATTGAAATCAGTAGTAACCAGATCTATGTATGATATAACGAAACAATATGATAACAAAGGATATATTAAAACAGTGAATAAAATGATGCAAGATTATATACACAATCAGACCATTTGGTGTACAAAAGGAATGTAAAAACTCTGCCAGAAAGGACTTGAATCAACAAGCCCACGATCATAAAAAGCAGATAGAAATTCTGTACAAAAAATCTACACTAATAAATATATTACATACAATCTGGCAGTCATGCCCGTTTAACCTAAACAGTCGAATGCATGTATACCCATAACACACATTCAAGGATTCACGCATCCATAATTTGCACCAGGCAAGTTTGGGTAACACAGTGTGACAAAAAATAATATGGTACATATTATGTAAAAACAGGCCGTTTGATAAAATCAGTGAAAATACATTTTCTTATATAACAATTTAAAAGTTGATAATGACTTTGAATTCTTTAAAACATTTGGTAGTGAGTTCCATACCTTTCCTCCTGCATATCTAAAGCAGCTTTTAAAACACTCTACATTCGGTTTAGGTGGTACCACATTCAAAGAATCAGCTGCTCTTGTATTAAACCCATGCCTGTCAAAAATCATCTCAATATTATTGCACATTCGGGTGGGGGCAAGTCCATGGATGCATTTATACATAAGCGTTGACAAAAAATAATTCCTTCTATTTTCAAATGCTTGTAAATTCAAAACCTTGATAATGTCATTCCCATTTGCAGTTCCGTAATCAAAATTTGATGTGATAATTCGTGCTGCCCTCTTTTGTAATCGATAAAGAATATTTCTATTTTTAACAGAGCAATTTCCCCAAACGGAGCATGAATAATCAATACACGGTTGAATAACGGCAGTATACAAAAGTTTAAGTGAATCTTTATCCAAAAATTGGTTCATTTTGCGTAACATAAATAATTTCATAGATATAGATTTGGCTAAATTTTGTACGTGTATATCCCACTGAAGATGGTCGTCTATCATAAAACCCAAATACCTAAAATCGTGAACCTGTTCAATCCTTTTTCCATCAAGAAAAATTTTCAAACTTTTGGAGCACCGTGGACTTAATAACATTACCTTAGTCTTATCTAAGTTAATACTTAATCTGTTTCTGTTGTACCATTTATATATTGAGTTCAGATCATTTTGCAACATTGATGTAACTCTATCAGTATCTTTATGCGAACAGTAAATTACTACATCATCTGCGAATACATTACAGGAACATGAATATACAGATTCTGAAATATCATTAATAAATATGAGGAAAAGTATAGGCCCAGTACACTCCCTTGTGGTACCCCTGTCGTGATACTTTTGGATGTTGAGAGATGGCCATGGCAAAAAACATTTTGTCTCCTACCAGTTAAATAATCAGAAAAACATTTCAATTGTTTGCCCTTGATGCCATAACATTCCAGCTTATGCAATAATAACGTATGATCAATTGAATCAAAACACTTAGAAATATCAAGAAAACATGCAGCAACTACTTCACGATCGTTAAAAGACTCCAACCAATCATCAACAGCTCGATGGAGACAAGTGTTAGTTGAGTGATGGGGCAAGAATGCGGCTTGATCTATGTTAATCAAATCATTTTGCTGAAAATATGCCAATAACTGATCTTTAATCTGCTTTTGAAAAATTTTTGATACATGACAAGCGACAGAAATTGGTCTATAATTTGAAGGGTCATTTTTACTTCCTTTGCCCTTGTATATAGGCGTCGTTTTAGCCCTTTTCCAATCAGTGGGAACAATTCCATCAGTCAAACTCTTATTATATATAATATAAAGTGTTTCAGAAATGACATTACGAATGCTATCAACAGAAACACAATCAAAAATAAACTCATAAATACATTCAGAATGATTCCATTGAAAAGTACTTTTACCACCATCTACTATTTGTTTACCGACATTAACAAAATATTCATTCAATTTATCAGCAGTCAATTCCATCGGAACGTTATCTTCTTTACGTTTTCTACCCGTGACTCTATTCAGTTCTCTCCACACTCTCTTACTGTCATTTTTACATTTATCTAAAATAACATTCGTATACTTCTTTTTACTACTGCGTCTAAGTTTTGTAATACTGTTTCTGACTCTTTGATATTCCTTCTTAAAAAGAGGTTGAGATTCACATTTTTTCTTTAAATAATCTCTTTTATAAATCAGCTTTACAATATCTTTTGTGATCCATGGACAACATCTCTGTTTAACTCTTACATTTTTTTAAAGGGGCGTGCATATCACATACTTGTAAAAATATAGTTTTCCATTTTATCCATTTTTCATTTACTCCTTCTGCCTCATCCGTGAAATCATTCATTGAAAAAAACTCTCTTAAGATCATCCAAAAAGCTAATCTCATCAAACGCTTTAAAATCACGGAAGACAATTTCTTTATGTTTCCTATTAGTACTTACCCTCATGTCAACACATGTATATATAAGATAATGATCGCTGATTGAAATATTAGCTACATTACAGACAGTATGTTTATGAGAGAAACTGGTAAGTATATGATCTAAACACTTTGATGATTTATCTGTTACCCTCGTCGGCTTGTGAACAATTTGTGTTAATAAAAACAGATTTTCAATCAAATTGATAGGATTATTACACAAATTTTCATCAAACTTATAATCATAATTCAAATCTCCCAAAATCACATTCTCTTTAGTTTCATCTGTTATTTTCTCAAGAATATCCAAAAAACAATCAAAATACAACCTATCTGCATTGGCTGGTCTATATATACAACCAACGATTAAATTTTCCCTCCTAGTTTGTAACAATTCAATCCATACAGCTTCCAGAGAATCTGAAAAGAGGTCCTGTCTTATAATAAAAGATAGCGTGTTATGAATGTATATACAAACTCCTCCACCACGTCTTTTTTCTACTCTATCTTTGAGTACAAGTACATAATCATCAATTGAAATCAAATCATCACTAATCAATTCGTGAAGCCATGTTTCAGATAAACATAATAAATCAAAGTGAATCCTGTTCAGTAATAATCGAATTTCATCAATCTTATCAACAAGACTAGTGACATTAAGATGAGCGATTTTTAAACCTTTAACACGTGATAATATAGAAGAACATTTCGAATATTCATTTCTTGGCAAAACATTAGCAGGAGGGTTTACTGAACTTACTTCTGTGTCTTTGGCACACTCTTCGTGGCCAGCTACCTAATAGGGGCAAACTTTTGCTTTGTGACCGTATTGAGAGCAACGTCTGCATTGAAGTTGGATACCATGACGGCATGATCGCGCCCGATGATTAGGCTCACCACACAGTTCGCAGACGTTGGGGGGATAGGGGGACATAGCATCATTTGTTCCGCGAACTACTGAAGCAAAGGATGGACGTAACATGGGTTGAGGCGTGATGGTGGGGGGTATTCCATAGTGTGACGGATGAGTGAACTGGGTATTTCGGGGAGGGCGGACTCGCGTATTGAATGAATGGGTTGTTGCTGCAGGTTGTTGAAAAGTTGGGTGTTGTCGTGATGGAGGGGCTGCGAAGTTGGGAGGGGGTACGTTGAACATTGCAAAAGCAGACATGGGTTGTTGGGTATCAAGGCGAGGTTGACTCACATTTGTTGTGTCAGGAC
Organism: Diadema setosum; assembly: GCF_964275005.1. NCBI lineage: Eukaryota > Metazoa > Echinodermata > Echinoidea > Diadematoida > Diadematidae > Diadema > Diadema setosum. The sequence goes on along the minus strand of NC_092694.1, from coordinate 742,141 downwards.
GGTATACAGGCCAGTATTGATGACGCGGAGGTGGTCGCTGTGGAGGAGGGGGTGGAGCGTTAGAGTATGTGGGTGGTTGCGTAGCTAGACGAAATTGTTGTGGAGGGGGTCGAGTAGATTGTTGGGTAGGAGGTGATGAGTTTGGGCGCGGACTTCTCGCTGTACCGGGAGGTGTGGGTTGATTGTCGGGAGGTATGTGCGTTCTTGAAGATGTTTGATTTGACTTTGATGGTGTGGGGCATCTGGCATTAGAGGGAGCGTCTAGTAACGCATCGACAGCATGTTGGATTCTTTTCACATCCATACACAGCTGGTCGACACGAAAGTGTAGGCTTTTACACCTCATACAAATGCGTTCCATGCCCTTACATTTAAGAGCACAGATTTCGCAGGTGTTTTGTTCTTCATTGTCAGATGCTATGTGGTTCACAATTGAACTGTTCCGTGAAGAGTGAAGCGAGTCATTGACACTATCTGAGGTTATTTGCAAGGCAAAATGGCGGCAAATCTCAGAGTTTAGATCGGGGTATATCTGTGCCAATTCCCCTGCGTAGAAGTCTGTGGCAGAAAGTTCTTCAGGCACAGTGTTATGCACTTTCGAGATGAGATCTATAGAATAGGATACACTGTCTGTTGTGATTCCTTTCGGAAGTTTGAATTTGAAAGATGAGGTGCCTGGTTGTCCCCGGCACTTATTTGTCCGTAGTGGTTTTAATTTCACCATGGCGCCATTTTGCACCGAAACAAGTGTAAAGATAAGTTCAAAATATATACACAATGTATTTACTGTAAACTTACAGAGCAAAACTTGATGGTGAATGTCACAGAGCAGTGATCCTCGCCGTGTAGAAATTGAATATTGGTTCCAGTATTAAAAGGCAGAAGGCACAGATGTCCCATGCAAAGAGGTAATGAAACGCACAGATGAGCAATGTATGTATGGGACTAGGTAAAAATGAGTTCAGTAAATGCACACCGTGACGTGGATAAGAAGACGTCTATATCTCGATATATGCAAGATGATAAAACATTTCCAACTCAGCAATCAATCGATGGTCATGTATGAATTTGAGTCTCCAATATAAAACGATAGGAAGGAGAATACAACTGCGAAAAAAATGAGATTGTCCTGAGGAAATGTCGCGCACTTCACACGTCACGTCACGTCAATAATGATGTCAATAATGATAACCATTCCTCCTATTTACGCAACATTGAACTTAAAATATAATAAATCAGTTTTCGAGCCAACTTTATTACCACACCTAGACTCAGTATCCTAGAGTCTGTGGTAGCCCAACTGGTCATTAGACCAACTGGTCATTAGCCAAAGTGGGAGATAGGCCAAATGATGATTAGACGAACTGGCAATTTGACCCAAGTGGCTATTAGACTAAATGAAAATAGACTAAGTGTAAATTAGACCAAGTGAGAATTAGCCGAAGTGTTTATTAGACCAACTGGTTATTAGACCAAGTGGGAGAAGACCAACTGACAATAGACCAATTGGTGTTAGACCAACTGAACATTAGACGAACTGATATTAGACCAAGTCTAATTAGACGTAGTGGCAAAAAATACATTAGACCAAGTGAGAATTGGACCAAATGGGTTTAGCCCGAATGGTGTTAGCCCAACTGGTGATTAGCCTGCAAGCGATCGCGAGAGGACGATACGATGTACATACTGTACATTGTACAATGAAAGCCCTTACAAGTGTGTGCAACTGCGTATTACATGTAAACACTCATGCCTGTCCAAAAATGAACAGTTTTCTACATTGCAGAGATCATTGCCAATCTCTCTAAAAATATGTAGTACCATCACCGTGCGTACATGTGTCTTTCCTTGAAAAGATTTTGAAAAATGTGTTGTGTACGGTTGTATGTGTGTCTTTATCACTTGAATAACTTGAACAGTGTAGAAATAATATTATGGTAATAATGACAACAACAACAACAACAAGAACAACAACAGAGAAAAGCTACTGTACAATTACATTACGGGAACTATTTGCGTGATGATGATGATGCTGATGATGACTCAAAAAGTAATAATAAATGCACATTGTAGATGTTCCATATTGTTACATTATCAGTATGGTGTATTAGTACTTTTACAATTTTTGCCTCTCTTGAAAAAAAAAACAAAAAAACACACACACACACACACACATTCATTGTCCTTTCTGATATTCCCCCAAAAGCCTTGAAATATATATGTAGAGCTTACACATTGTCGTAAGCAGAAGAAAAAAAAAATCGTCGCTGCAGGATAGGTCTATATATCAACAGTTTCCGTCTCGAAAGGTTTGTAATCTTGGCAAAATACTGACAACTACTAGATTGCTAGAAGAGAGCGAAGTCATATGTGGATTTCAAACGTTTCATGTGATGACTTATGCACCAACATGCCCCTTTGATAATGATCAGTAACTCGCGAGTAATGGCGGTTGGAACGATTTGCTGATCGATGCATTGAATAGCGTTATGTATGGTGTGGTTTTGTTTTCAGCCTAGTTTTGCACTGTCTGATGATGAAGCGCAATCATGTCATAATTATGCTTCTTTGTCATACAACTTGTACCTCGCTTCCGGTGTACCGGATTATTATCAACCCTGCATTGTTCCACTGCGCTGACGGGGAACTAACCCGTAAAGAACAACCGCAGGAGATGGTTACGCTAATCAAAACTGTCTTGGGCTATCGGCATCTAAAAAAAAAAAAAAATATTCTAGCTCTTGATCCGACTCTGCCACTAATTAATATAACGTAACCCTCACTAAAAGAACGCCTTGTGCCACACATGAAAGGCGGATTACACCTCTGAAAGCCATCATCCGCGACCAGGCTTCTAGAAATGTCTTTTGTATCGATACAGTACTGAGGTCATACTCCAGCCAAATGTTTTAATAAAATCATTGTCTAGTCTACCTGAAATGAGAATCAAGGAATGAACTGACCCCCTTTTTTTTGTTGAGTGAACGCCCCCTGCATCCCCTTACCCACAAGAAGGCTACGACTATTCACAAAGGAGCAAGTGCGCTGTTAGCTGTCGTGCTTGAAACAAAACACGGACATTATATAAACATGTATATATATATATATATTATGTATAAATATATATATATATTATGTATATATATATATATATATATATTATGTATATATATATATTTATATATATATATATATTATGTATATATATATATTTATATATATATATATATATATATATATTAAGATAAATATATATAATATATATATATATAAACATATATATTTTTGATTGAATCGTTTCTTTATTCAAGAAAATGTTTATACATTACACCACCGTTCTAGTTATCCCAAGGTCTCGGGGATCGAAGCCCGATGGAAACTAACTTTCTTTTAAAAAAGTTTCACTCGATATAGATGAATATATATATATATATATATATATATATATAGATATATATATAGATAAATATATATATATATATATATGAAGAGTTTGTTTGCAAAAACCGATAAGTCCATATTTGTCAAATGGAGATATTTGCCATTAATGGTCAAGAAAAATAAAGAAAATAATAAGAAAAATTCTGCTTCATTTGACCATAATTTCAAAAATGTACCTTTATATGTAGTGACCAATATATCATTTAAAAGGTATTATTTTGTACTTTATGACAGAGACCGTACTTCAAAATCTTCAAAAATGGACTTATCGGTTTTTGCAAACAAACTCTTCATATATATATATATGTGTGTAAATATATATATATATATATATATATATATATATCATACATGTGCTGGTAATTGCAAATATATTTATATATATAAATGTATATATGAAGAATTTGTTTGCAAAAACCGATAAGTCTATTTTTGAAGATTTTGAAGTACGGTCTCTGTAATAATGTAAAAAAAAAATACCTTTTAAATGATATATTGGTCACTACATATAGAGATATATTTTTGAAGTTATGGTCAAAAGGAGCAAAAATTTTCTTATTATTCTCTTTATTTTTCTTGACCTTTAATCGCAAATATCTCCATTTGACAAATATGGACTTATCGGTTTTTGCAAACAAACTCTTCATATATGTATAAATATATATAAATTTTATTTATTTATTCAAAGGGATGAAGGTTCAAATGGGAGTTTCTTCACTTCGTTTCCGTCTACAAATTAGATTTTGTATAGATGCCACCTGCTGATCTGGTTAATAAACATGACCTGTCGGAAAAGGTATAAAGCTCAGTAGTTGCGATCGCAACAAATTCAATTAAGGGAGACAAAGTGAAGAAACTCTCATCTGATGTATGATGTAATATGTATATATATGAAGGGCTTGTTTGCAAAAACCGATAAGTCCATTTTTGAAGATTTTGAAGTACGATTTCTGTCATAATGTACAAAATAATACCTTTTAAATTATATATTGGTCACTACATAAAGGTATAATTTTGAAGCTATGGTCAAAAGAAGCAAAACTTTTCTTATTATTCTCTTTATTTTTCTTGACCTTTAATCGCAAATATCTCAATTTGGCAAATATGGACTTATCGGTTTCTGCAAACAAACTCTTCATATATATATATATATATATATATATATATGTGTGTGTATACGTATGCAACAATATATGTGTACATGTATGCATACAATATATATATATATATATATATATATATATATATATATATATATTATATGCATTGCTTTACACCATTTAGCACTTTTCAATCCTCAACAAACTATATTTTCCCGACAAATATATAATCTTCTAGTTGCTCCGCGTATTGGCAGCATTACTATTGCAGTACTAGAAGTGACATTATTATTAATATTATATATATATATATATTGTAGCGAACAACGGGGCCTTGGCACTTATGCAGACCGAGCCGACCGTCCGTTTGATCGAAATATACGATCACTCTATGAAGAGGATAAAACCTTAAGTTTCCCACCACTTGTACGTCACCAGTCTACACCTTGCACTTCACACTATCTGATTCAAAGGCACATTCTCACTTCTCACATCTAATTCACCCAACACACTGACCAGTGAATTTTCACTCTCACTCCCGACGTCGTTTCTAGAGTACGTCGTCCTCCGACGTTCGCCCTGGAAGTACGTCGTTTGTACTTTTCATTTCCAAAGTACTGTACTTCGTTCTCCGACGTCAGTTCTGGAAGTACGTCGGACGTACTTGTTTCTTCCAAAGTACTGAACTTCGTTCTCCGACGTCTGTTCTGGAAGTACGTCGGACGTACTTGTTCCTTCCAAAGTTCTGAACTTCGTTCTCCGACGTCTGTTCTGGATACTCAGTTATCCCACGGTGCAGCAAAGCCCGCTCGAGAATGCTCGCAAAGGCTGCTGGATGAGTTGTCTTCTGCTGCAGAACCACCGGATGCCATCCTAGTCTCACCAGCATTCATTCCAACCAGTACTTATGTTATACTGAACACGAATGCATCACAATTTCAGAGGCGATGTACCGGAACAGCAACTTGTTTATTTACAGGTTTAGTGTGTACATACTCACGTTCACAACTCGTACCGAGCGCAAGACAGAAAGACACCACTATCCCAAAGATCAGTCTCTCTTCTCAACTGCTTAGCACAGAGAGTATGAGCAGAGTAGCGTGCGTGTATTTTACATGCACAAGGGTGCGGCACTATTAATGAGGTAGCGAACAGTACCTGTGCTGCATTATTATAGGCATGGTTATCAATTTCCCCTAAAATTTCCTTTATTATTTCTTTATTTTTACACAGAGTTAAGCTATCCCTTTAAACTCTTCACAGTTTGATTGAAATCATTTAAATCAAACATCAACACCATATTCAGTCCCATAACTGATCATGTTTACTAATTAATCGACGTTAATTGTCTAAAATGTGTCATATGGCCAACCTGTATACACACGTATACACACACAATGCTAAATGTATGTGTCAAACCTTTGAACCACAACTTTGAACTAACTGTAGGAATTATCGCTGCACTTATCATCCACAATTTTTATCACTATCTGAATCTCCACAAAAACCACTAATTGACAAATAATCATCAATACAGAAGGCTGACTTAAAGGAATAATTGAAACACTCTTTTAGAATGCATAGCTTGTTACATGTATAAATAGGCACAAAGTAACCACGACTACATTGTGTTACTGAATTTCTATGAACAAATTTCGCTCTGACAATGGTTTCGCATAAATTCCTAATGAAATGCACGACACACTACACAAAATAAATATCATTTTGTTACACAACTCCCCCCTCTAATAAGCTTGGTCCCCAAGCTTAACAAATCAAGCTTAATTTATCTTTTGCATAATACAAGTTCAACAAACACTCTTCTCGAGACTTCTGATCGATTAAACTAAACTACAAAGAACACTTGAAACATATTTGAAACAAATCAAAGTAACTTAAACTAAAGTGAACTGGCAAGAGCAAACAAAACAAAGAAAATACGCAGTGAGGAATGAATGTCTTTCACAGAATCCGTTTTAGTGTCCATTCAACCTATCATTTATAGTCCATGTTCACTACACTTTAATTCACTCCATCGCCACTCGTTTCATCTCCTCTGTGACAATCTCGATGTATTCCCCAATATTGCTGATGTACCGTTCCGTGCGTCGGATGACAACGACGTTGTTGGGAATTACGAATTCCTTCGTGCTGTCTTCAAGCGCGGTGGACGCAGACGTCGATGTCGACGTCCTCTCACCCGGTAGACTGCTTCCCTGACTCTGTGCCTGCCATCCAGCACAGTCTGGGTTCCTGGGTCGCAGACCTCAGGTGAGGGACTCTTCCCTCCTGACGAGGTGGACTCGGCTGATGAAGCGTCCCGGAAGATACTCCTTGCTGGCGACGCAGCCCTTTCTGCAGATGCCTCAGGTGACGGAGACCTTCCACCTGTAGAGGTCGTTTTCGCTGGCGAAGCCGCTCGAGAGGGCGTCTTCCCTCCCGATGACACCGACAACGGGGATGCTTTTCGTGGTGGTCTCGGTTCCTCACGAACTGGGCTCGAAGGTGGCACTTCTACGGGAACGCTGTCCGGGGGGTTGCTGTCTTCTCGCCGGCTCCGTCGGGAACGATGCTTCCCACCCCTTGACCTTCGTCGGGTGGACCCCTTCCTCTCAGGGGCCACTGTCTCGTGAGGTTGCTCCACCAGTCCTGTCCTGAAGGCTGTTTCTGACTGCTTTACTGCCCCAGGAAGAATGACTTCGGGCCCCGTAGGCGCTCTCGTCTTCTCCGCGGCTACCATCCGGTAACAGAACGCTCGCCCATGCGGGTCTCTGCATAGGATATTCCCACAAGGAGTTCGTAACTCTAGTTTACGACAGTCTAGTACAGCATTCGTCTTGATGAAGAAGTCGAGACCTAGAATGCCATCATTCTGTAGGTCTGCCACCGTTGCCTCGGTTACGAATTGAGTATTTCCCACCTCAATCTCCACTGTTGCTTTTCCCACAATTTTCAGTGGGGAGCCGTCAACCAGTTGAACAATCTCTGTGGAAGTTCGAAGAGAAGGCTTCTTCGCCTCCATGATCTTACTGAACGCTCTCTCTGAGATGAGGGTGTTAGATGATCCCGTGTCGAGAAGAAAAGTGATGGACTGACCATTTGCCTTCCCTTCTACAAATAGTTCATGTCGTCTCGCATCTTGTGACATTCTCGCACTTTCTCCTTTTGTTTTGTCTTCGGGCTGTTTCACCTCATTCTTCTTCTCATTCGTCTTGTCGACCTCATCTCTCTGTTCAGCTAGCATGCGAGTGGTTTCTCCATGAGATTGTTCCGTCGCGGCCCGCGAAGAATCTGATGCCTCCTTGAGTTGCGGGCAATCTCTCTTCAGATGTCCACTTTCATTGCAGTTGTAACATCGTCGAGTTTCACTTGTAGTCGAAGAGAGCGGCTTTGGCTGTGGACAATTCTTCGCAACGTGACCTTCTCTTCCACACGTGTGACACTTGATGTTTGGCCTACTTAGCTTATTCATACGTTCTTGCGCTCGGCTGGTAATTTGCTGGATGCGCTGTTCTGTTTTGGCGATCAAATTTTCGAGCAGTTTCTCAACTTTGTCGTGAGTCGGTGCTGCAACATTTCCTTGCGTCTCCTCCAGTGCTGCGCGACTATAACCAGATGCTTTCTGGTCCCTTCGCCCACCTTCCATCTTGAGGAACGCCTCCACATTCAGTGCTGCCTCCACCGCCGCGTCGAGAGTACGAGGCTGCGCTCGAAATAGACCCTCTCTGATTCTTGGATCCAGAATGGCATCCATAAAATGCCCCCTTGCAAGTCTATCATGGCCGTCCTGATCAAAGTCAGGGTACGCAAGTGCTGTTAAGTCGCGGATGTGTTGCCCTAGCTCTTGCAGAGTTTCCTTTGGGCCCCGGCGTCGATGGCGCAACTCGGCCAAGAACACGTCTGCCTTACCGCCTGGACCGTATCGCTTATTCATTCGGTCAACCAATTCATGGTAAGTTAAGCGGCGTCCCGTCTGTTGTGACAACAACTTCACGGCTGGACCTCGTAGACTTGCTGCCAAATATTCCGTGGCTTCCTCCTCCGACCACTTGTTAATTCTGCAACATGCTTCAAAATGGCAGAGATAGTCTGATACTGGAGTTCTTCCATCAAACCTGTCGGGAGTCATCTTAGGTTTCGACAAACTTCTTGTGTCAAACGTCGAGCCAGGGTATGCCAATGTTTCTCTGTTGAGTGCCGGCTGTGAAAACGGAGCTTGTCGTCCAGGTAAGCCTCCCGCTTCTTCTGGCAATCGCTGTCCTCTGGGCTGGTCATAACCAACTTGACTGTCAAACTGCCCCATAGGTGAAGAGTGCAATGGTGACATCTCCGGTGCCCGTACTTGTGAATTTCTTGATTCTGCTTTTGGCTGCATCGACGTTCGCAGATCTGCCATCATCTGGTCGATTTCAGCCAAACTATTCTCCAACCGCTGCATTACATCCCGCGGCGTTGGACGTCGAATTACAGAATCCATTTTGACTTTCTCCGAGTCAAAACTTTCTCACTAAATCCTCTTCCAGAGTATCCCACTCCTGACACCAATTTGTAGCGAACAACGGGGCCTTGGCACTTATGCAGACCGAGCCGACCGTCCGTTTGATCGAAATATACGATCACTCTATGAAGAGGATAAAGCATTAAGTTTCCCACCACTTGTACGTCACCAGTCTACACCTTGCACTTCACACTATCTGATTCAAAGGCACATTCTCACTTCTCACATCTAATTCACCCAACACACTGACCAGTGAATTTTCACTCTCACTCCCGACGTCGTTTCTAGAGCACGTCGTCCTCCGACGTTCGCCCTGGAAGTACGTCGTTTGTACTTTTCATTTCCAAAGTACTGTACTTCGTTCTCCGACGTCAGTTCTGGAAGTACGTCGGACGTACTTGTTTCTTCCAAAGTACTGAACTTCGTTCTCCGACGTCTGTTCTGGAAGTACGTCGGACGTACTTGTTCCTTCCAAAGTTCCGAACTTCGTTCTCCGACGTCTGTTCTGGATACTCAGTTATCCCACGGTGCAGCAAAGCCCGCTCGAGAATGCTCGCAAAGGCTGCTGGATGAGTTGTCTTCTGCTGCAGAACCACCGGATGCCATCCTAGTCTCACCAGCATTCATTCCAACCAGTACTTATATTGTACTGAACACGAATGCATCACAATTTCAGAGGCGATGTACCGGAACACCAACTTGTTTTTTTACAGGTTTAGTGTGTACATACTCACGTTCACAACTCGTACCGAGCGCAAGACAGAAAGACACCACTATCCCAAAGATCAGTCTCTCTTCTCAACTGCTTAGCACAGAGAGTATGAGCAGAGTAGCGTGCGTGTATTTTACATGCACAAGGGTACGGCACTAATAATGGGGTAGCGAATAGTACCTGTGCTGCATTATTATAGGCAAGGTTATCAATTTCCCCTAAAATTTCCTTTATTATTTCTTTATTTTTACGCAGAGTTAAGCTATCCCTTTAAACTCTTCACAGTTTGATTGAAATCATTTAAATCAAACATCAACACCATATTCAGTCCCATAACTGATCATGTTTACTAATTAATCGACGTTAATTGTCTAAAATGTGTCATATGGCCAACCTGTATACACACGTATACACACACAATGCTAAATGTATGTGTCAAACCTTTGTAACACAACTTTGAACTAACTGTAGGAATTATCGCTGCACTTATCATCCACAATTTTTATCACTATCTGAATCTCCACAAAAACCACTAATTGACAAATAATCATCAATACAGAAGGCTGACTTAAAGGAATAATTCAAACACTATTTTAGAATGCATAGCTTGTTACATGTATAAATAGGCACAAAGTAACCACGACTACATTGTGTTACTGAATTTCTATGAACAAATTTCGCTCTGACAATGGTTTCGCATAAATTCCTAATGAAATGCACGACACACTACACAAAATAAATATCATTTTGTTACAATATATATATATATATATATATATATATATATATATATATGGGTGAAAACGTTGAACGATGTACAATTGGCCATTTTCGGGCTTTTCGATATTCAAACCCTTGTAAAATTGTCACCTGGGGGTGTTTCTCATGGTTTTATGTATCATTTGGTAGGGGAGGGTTGTACCTTTCAGAAAATTTATTCTTTGTAGTGTTCTTACTGCATTTTCTTAAAAAAAAATAATGTCTTGAAGGTGAAAAAATGGACAAAAATGCATATTTTTGGAAAAAATCCCAGAATCACACGACTCATTTTTTTTGTTCCAATGCAATTCTACAGGTTTGTTTTTTCCTTGTGAGTAAGCCCACACACTTCAACTATTTAATCGAGTACTTCTGCCATGAACGTGTGTATTATTTATCTTATCAGGAAATGTTGAATTCACTTATGTCTGAAAAAGAACGTCTCTGGATGAATTATCTTTTCCTTGACGCCAAAAATTCAGGATGACTATGAAAACATGTAAGGCCATATTTATTTAACGTCTTATCCATACTACCATTCCATCAAAATTTGTGAGTGAGCTGTGTGAAATAATCGTGTGGTGGCTCATTAAAGAAAATTATACTGAATAACCATCAGAGATGTTCAGTTGGTTAATGGTGTCATTAATGAAAGTGGATTATGCTTGAGATAAAAAGTGATTATTAGTATGTCAGTGTGAGACAGGCGACTATGATGATTGGCAACTTTAGTAGCATACTGTCCACGAAAATGAGTTCTGGTTGAAAACCCGAATTGGCGAATGTCTCTGATCAAAACGAATGTCCCTGATTGAAAGTCTCTGAAGGGATATTCCCTCATCTGACACTTATCGCACTGCATGATACTTTATTTGCGTGCTTATTTTACGCACTGACGAGCCATCCTGGAATCGAGTCAGCATAGTTCAATGACAGATATGCCCACAAATCTTGAAAATGTGAGTAATAACAAAAATTTTCTTGGTGTTTGTGCCGATATATTAGAATCATTATTCCGTAGACTTGCCAATCAGTATCATTTGTGAAATTATGTATTTTGTTCTTAGAATTAGAGGTAAATTGAAAAAGGATATACAGTAAATATGTAAGAAACTGCACGAAGATCAAAGACCGCACGTCTCTGAGCAAAATGAAAAACGTCTCTGAAAATTACTGTTTTATTTAATAAAGACATCCACTATACAAATTATGAGAACATTAAAGTAAATTTATGTCTGGATGGGCTCAGTTAGTATAATAGGAACAAGTAGAACCAAGTTAACACGGGCGTGTTATAATATTAAGAAAAATGAAGTTTCCTGAAAGATGTTGAAAATATGTAAAAGAGTTTTAAATTTAAGATTTTCTGTTGATTGAGCAAGTGTAAACACATTGCCAGGACAGAAACTATGTTTTATGACTAGTAATAGGTCAATAGTCTATGATTATTATGTAGTAGTCACTTTAGTTAACGTATTTTTTTGTGAGAGAGGCAGAAATGTAAGAAAAACAGGTTTAGGTCAGAGACGTCCTCTGAACAAATAGGATCTGCTCTCAAACCAATATCAATGACCCATGATGGCGAATTGGTGCCTATGTTTGTAGCACATAGGTTCCTCAATCCAAATATAATGCCAATATCTTGTAAAAATCAATCCCATTAAGTACTGATAGGCAAAAATGTTTACGTCAGAGACGTTACACTGAATGTTTTACATATTTTCAACTATTACGAAAAGGAGTAGATCTTTCATTATTCCACAGTATATGGCCCTCGTAAACATACATCGTTCTAGGTAATTTACGCAATCTGAAAACAATGTGGATTTTATAATTTTGATCAGAGACGTTCATTTGTGCGCACATTGTTCTTCCAGTGCATGATAAATTTATTTCAATATCATTTTAACTCTATCATTTTTTTTTTCTTACAGCAAGATGGGAAAACCGGATATATTTTAAATGCTCCGAATATTAGAATTTCGTCCTGCTCAGGATCTTTAGGCTCAGTCATGTTCATGGAGCCTATAAGTTCCAGATAACGGCCGTGGTACTGGCAAGACCGGACGGACATCTTGGAGGTGCCATCTGTTTACAAAATAATGACTATCCCAACCCCTGTTTCAGGTAGCAAGTGACGCAGTCGGAATTACCATGCACTGATTGAGGACATTGAATACCAAGTGGAGGGGAAATACAATTCAATGTTATAATGCGGACTGTGTTTTTAATGCACATCACTACGTTTGCTTTTGAGCCTGTAAAATCTGAGGCTTACACGCTAAGAAATAAATGTTTAAATTTGCTTCTCATTTGTAACAATAACAGCACACCTGCGGTGCATACTTGCACCCTTAATTGTGCTTAATTGCACCCTTAATTATCTACCTTTTTGAAGTTTTGCTAATTTCTGCAAACAAGTTCTCCTACAGTTGATAAGAATATGCAAATGAGTGAGCTAACCATGTCATAACCTCATAATTTTCCCCTGATCGTGTACAAAAAATAACGAAAATTCAATTTTTCTGTCTTTGAAATCTAAAACATAATGCTATTCCTGGTTGATTACCTTCAGAATAGTGATCAGTTAGATACACCCGGATTTAAGCCTCGAGCATAATTATTTTTGAATGAAAAACAGACAATTTCAAAATGTTTATGTGCAAACATCATATTGCAAGTTGTGAGGGAATGACAAGCTAAATTTGCCATTTGCATATTCATAATGACCGTTCAAAAACTGTTTCCTGAAAAATTGCCGAAATTTCAAAACGTCATGACTTCCTTATTTTTCTTGAGCCCGTAAGATTTTATTCTTTCTTATCAGCGGCTAGTTCATTTGAGCTGAATTTCCCCTGTAATGACTCTTTTTCTCTTAGAAGTAAGGTGAGATATTCTAGTGGTATCATTTTTTAGGTTTGTAAGCCAAATACATGAGAAAAGGAAAAATACTAAAGCAAATGTCTCTGATATAAACAAATAATTTAGGTAAGGTAGTCAAAATTGCAAGTATTTCATGTAATTTTTCTTTGTCTGTCATTCAAAAGTGTTGTAAGATATGAATAATATAACAAGGACAGGTTTGTTGTTGATTTTTGGAGTAGAAATCGAAATTCCTCTTACAATTTGGAGGTTTGTAGTTACAATCGGTTATTATGAAAAATAAATCAAGTTGAAATTACCATTCTGAATTGTTGACAAAAGATAAACATGTGCTTAATAAAAGAATAATGTTGTTTGTTCACAAACCTCGTAATTATGGATTGAAGGACATATTTTTTATTGTTTATGTCTGAGGAACGTCTATGAGTGAAACCTGAACGTCTCTGATCAAAACACGGCTTACTTTCAGCATCTGTAAAGGGCTTTTATGTTGATTTGACCAAACGAAATGCACTAAATTCGTTGTTAGTATCTACTGAACATTAACATTTAAAAAAATAAGACCCCTGCTATATGTTTTGTTCAAATGAGATGAAAGTGAAAATAAGAATATAAAAATCTCTGCTTAAATGACTCAAAACTCCACTTTTATATACTTTAACTTCCGTGCGTATTAGCTTTTGTAAACTTCACAGGAGGTAAACAATATTTAAGGAACAAATTAACACAGTCTTCAAATGCATGAACAAGATGAAAATATATTCATTTGAATGTTTTTCTACCCTTCATTTGAATTTTCACTAAAACAATGTTTATTTTAGTCAGAGACGTTCGCCAATATGTCACAGTTCTATCTAATCTTGAACAAAAACAACACCTTTGGAGATATTCCAGTATAATCGGGTTTGCAAGAAAGCTGATATCAATGACATTTGACTGAGATATACTTATATCAGTGAGTCACGTTTTTTTTTTTTATTTTGATCCCTGATTTGCCCAATTGTACATCGTTCAACGTTTTCACCCATATATATATATATATATATATATATATATATATATAATATATATGAGTATATGAATATAAGAACGACCCAAGTCCACCACACAAAATGGCCTCTACACAATTAATGTAAATGTTAATTGTCATAAAGATATATGTTCTAATTTGTATATACAATGTTGCCTTCCCATCATAGTTAAATAGAATATTTTTGGACAAATAAAAAAGATATTAAGTTTTTTTTTAGTTTACTCGAAATGATCTTCTATGGACTTGGGTCGTTGTTTTATTCATACACTCATATATATATATGTATATATATATATATATATATATATATATATAATTATATATATATATACATGTATGTTGATAAGGTAGTCCACGTGTTGGCGAGATAAAAAGATGATTAACAAAATTGCAACAGAGTTCATGCTGTATTCACCAATTGTTTATTTCTTCACACAAATTTTCGAGCGTCTCGCCGCCCTTTGTAGCACTCAAGTATCAACACTTGAGAAAGTGTTTACAAGCTGAGCAAGTGATACACGTGTCACGCTGGCGTAAACAAGCTGAGAAAATGACACACTAGTCACACTGGCTTTTACAAGCTGGCCAATTAGCGCTGTCCCTCAAATACAGTAAAAGGGCAATTGACTTTGAAAACGCTGAAAGGTATGCGAGATCACGAGAAAAGTCCTTTGTTAAAAGGTGGATAAAGCAGAGATAAAGAATCAATAGCGTCTTACGTGTAAGACGGCCAACAATTACCTGGACAATGAGCACTTTGAAGCTCCACTTTTTATACTCCGTCATACTAATACACTGAACGGGCCATTGATTTTCAATACGCTCTTAGGTGTTCGACATCACTTTAAAAGTTCATTGGTGAGTGGTTGGTGAAACAAAGCAAAAAAAAAAAAAAAGTCAACAGCGTCTTAGTTTAAGTCGGTCACAAAGCTGGTCAATTAGCGCTGTACTTAAGATGCTGCACCTTTATTTCTCCCTTTAATACACTGAAATGGCAAGTGATTCGGAATACGTTCTTCGGTGTCTGACATTAGTATAAGAGTCTAAGCGAATAAAACAAAAACAAATCAATTACCGCGTCTTACGCGTAAGCAAGAAGGTAGCACGCTTTTCCGTCCTAACAATGGAGGTGAACGTACACGCGTATCTACAGCGTCCGGCAATTCAACTGCTTATTTATATAATCGGTACTTATGTCCGGATGCCAAAAGCAAAAGAAAAACAAACAAAAAAACAAACAAAAAACAAACAAAATAAAACAAACAAACATAGATGACAGAATCTTGGGAACATGTACCATTTGTGACCCTGCACCTCAAAACAAACAAAAAGTCGCCAGACATTAATTTTTAGTTAAGACCATTATTCTGAAAGGGTAGACTTTAAGCTTTAAAATGATGTATAACTCAAATCAAATGGACTCTCCTAACCTGTCTAAATATTGGAAAGAAAGCACAAACTCAGGAAAAGTGTGAACTGAGAAAAGAGGCTCTGAAGTACAGTGTCTATTCAAGCGCTTAATCTTTACCAAACCGTGCTGGCTGTGCGATGAATGGGACAAAAAACAGGAAGTAAACCACAGGAGTAACAACAATGAAGGGATTATCAGATTAAGCTGAAATTAAAGATGTCTCATTAACACATTCTGTTCATACTTGATGCCAACTTTAAAAGCAGTAGCGCTATTCTTTCAAGAGTTATTAGAGTTGAAAGTAAAGAGTGTGGACAAGGTTTTCAGAAATGAAAAAGGGATTCTAAAGACACACCTAATCACACTATTCTACCAAAAATGTTCGAGATAAACTGTTAACAAAAAAACACACACACTTTCCTGTTCGTTTTATGATACCAAATTTTAGCATAATATAAAAGAAGACCCGCTCTTTCAGTAAATATGAAAAAGTCAAGTTCGGCTAGGTTGACCCATTTCACTTATTTTCAGTCCTCACGCAAAATCAGTGTGTGCGACTTTATGTTCGTTTTGAGGTTCACGGTCACATATAATAATTGAATGATTCGAACTACAAATTTTGTTCGCTAATGTACATTCATACTGCCTAATGAAAATTTTTGATATAATATTATAAAGAGAAACAAAATGTTCGTTAATGTCAAAGTCATGAATGGATAAGTGTTAAAGTTGCACGTGATGAGAATTTCAACTTGAAATACTCATTCTCTTCAGGGGCGGATCCAGGAATTTCATACAGGGGATCACGCCTTTGCAAAATTTAAGGGGCGCGGACGCATCGGTCCTTTTTGTTTATTTCTTTTGTTTTAACCAAAAATAAGAGGGGTGTCCGCCCGGTGCACCCACAGCACTGAGTTCTGTGTGCGCACTTACTCTAGATCCACCACTGCTATGAGTAATGGAACAATAACACTGGACTACTCAGCCCGTCTGTCTTTTTCTTCCTATCTGTCCATGTTTTTTTTTTTATTTGTGTATGCCTGTTCTTTGTTCTTCCTTTTTTCTTCTTGATGTTCCCAATCTTCTTGTGGGTTGCTTATCCACTTATTCAACTTTCCTGCCGGCGATGCATGCACTGCAGTCATGATTAGGGTGACTACAGGCTATCCGCAAAAATAAAATTCTTTCATTATTATTATTAAAGATATCAATAGCCACTATAACCCACTCGGCTGGGCTCGCTACACCAAACAGCGAGAGGGCCTTGACAAAAGGCTACCGTGCGTGGTGCTGGCTAGCCTTTTGGCAAGGCTTCGTGGCTGTGAAAGAAACTAGCTGCAAGAGAACCGGTGAATGCGAGACCGAATAACCTTTTTGGCAAGGCCTTGTGGCTGTGAAAGAGACTAACTGCGAGAGAACGGGTGAACGCGAGACCGAGCGCCACTCTCTCTCGCGTTCATCCGTTTTCTCGCAGTTCTCGGTGTGCCGAGTTCTTCAGCCACGAGACCTTGTCAAAAGGCTAGGTGCTGGCCAAAGAGGTTCTAGCTGGCACGCTACTGGGCTCACACGGGTAAATAATATAGTCCCCTCAAATTCCATCAGAAAAGCTTTCATCTTCCAACCAAAATGCAGTTTGTAGAGGAATTCATACTCAATATCTACAGCTATTCAGTTTTTTGCCAAACTACATCATTGATTTTTAATTATTTTTTTCTTCATTTATTTTGGTATCTTTGGTACGAATTTGTGAAGGGGTCTGGGACAGTCCATTTTATTTACAGGTGTGAGCCCTATAGTGGAGGTCATATTTCTTATTTGACTTTTAAACATCATAAATGTGTTTTTTATGATATTTGCCCCTACATCATATGAGAAATTACACTTTCAAGAATTATAAAGCTTCTCAAAGGGACACTTTTAGAAAATAATGCCCTTTAGTTTTTTTTTTTTTTTTTTTTTTTTTTTTTTTTTTTTTTTTTTTTTTTTTTTTTAATCTTGCAGTTTTGATCAGTTCTTCATAAGATGAATACATAGATCCAGGCAGTTATCCTTGATTGTGGGGGTGTCATCATCACCTTATAGCCTACAAAGTACTTGATAAGACTTTGTTTTGTCAAACAGACTAACTTTATGTATTTTGAGCTGTTTCAGTGGTAGCCAAAACAAAGAAATACATTAAAATAACACAGTCATTCAAAGTTGTGTGATACTGATGACTGACTGCTACGTACTAAGATCTAGTGACAAGAGCATACTATTAAGAAAAGAAATAGTAGCAAGGCAGAGTTGGGGAGGGGGAGTAGAGGAGAGAGGTAGAGAGAGGGGGTAGGGAGGGAAAGGGGAGGGAGGAAGAGATCTGACACAATACAAGATACACAATACAAGAATAACACAGTCATTCAAAGTTGTGTGATACTGATGACTGCTATTTACTAAGATCTAGTACCACAAGAACATAGTATTAAGAAAATAAATTGTAGCAAGGGAGAGTGGGGGGGGGAGTAGAGGAGAGAGGTAGAGGGAGGGGGGGGGGAGTAGAGAGGAGAAGGGGGAGGGAGGAAGAGAGATCTGACACAATACAAGATCAGCATAAACCAGCAGAGCTTGTATGGGATGAATACTTCCCAGACTTGCATGTATTGCGTGTATTCTCTATAGGGCTCACACGGGTAATAGTAGGCCAGCCAAGACGATTTTTTTTTTTACTTTGGACGGCAAAATTTGTTAATGCTAAGTTTCCCAGCTGAAAGCCTTGCAAAAATACTCAAGTTTAGCGTACGGCCGGATGTCAAGCGCGTTTTTGCCGAAAAATGCCTTTTTTAGCACAAAATTTGAAAGAATGTCAAAAATCACGATTGTTAGTTTTTTATCGAAATAAGTATTGATTGATAAGTTCCTTTCAAACTACTCATGTGTTATCTTCTATTTCCAGTATCAAACCTGACTAATATACATTTTAATGTAAAATATTACATGCACATGTATGGCGCAATGAAACATAAAATCGTGATTTACTCAAAATTGTACTTTGTGAAATCTAGTAATATTTCAAAGTTGTTTTTTTTTTTAACTACCTAAATCCATCTTTTCAGAAGTGTTTATCTATTCGAAATGTAATATATGTTCTGATGTCACATGCGTCAAAGAAATTATGAGATAAGGTGAAAGATAATTCGTTTTATGTTATCCTTAATGGGACGATGTATTTTTACCGGACGCGCATTTTGAATGAAAAATTGAGTGTATAGCGTAGGCCCATATATATTGTACATGCTAAGTGCGTATAGGTAATTAACTTACATGATTGGCGAAGTCAATGGACAGGTTGGATAGCTGACTGCAAAAACCCTTTGCGGCACCTTGATATGACTGAAATGTGCTTCTTCCCCCCCCCCCCCCCCCAAAAAAAAAAAAAAAATGAAATAAAATAAAATCAGTAGTGTTGTTACCATGGCAACTGATCATCATTAGGTCACTCCCTGAAAATTTCAAATATTCATAATTGTAAAACGTACGAAAGTGTTGAAACATTTTGTGTGTGTGTAAAAAATGTATCAATCTAACTAATCTATGTTTAACAATGAAACCTAAGAGTTATATATGAACTGTTTACTATGTTCGGAAATGGTTGTCATGGAAACCGTGATAACAAATCACGTGTTACTGGGAAAAATTACGATACCAAATCTCCCATCCTGCATACTCACCCCTTCCCCCGAGAATGCTTTGGAATTCATAATGCAATATAGTTTGCATTCTCATGCCCTGAAACGGAGCCCTGCAAGGGATAGGCACGAAATCACTTCTACTTTTGTAATGTTCTAAGGCGAGGTGCTTGCATTTTATTTTGATTTATTCTCCCGCAGAAGACTTATACTAAATGTTTCTTTTATGATGGTTGATTGTTTACATGAACGTTGTTTGGAACGCACACTTAGTCGGCGACATAGAAATGTTATTATGTATCCTGGATTTGTGTGAAAAAGTAAGGCAAATATCACCCTCAAAAGAGAAAACAAGAAGTAAAAAGGAAGTAGAAGTGAAATGCGTACAATGCAATAACAGCCTCATTTCCCCTTCCCATCATTAAGTCGGTTATATCATCGAGTCTATATTGCAGATTATATTAATCCTTGGCCAAGTTCTATGTCCTTGGAGCAGACATGTAACAACTTGTTTGTTTGCAATTCGATTTTTTTTTCTATATTATCACAAATTTGTGAAAAAAATAAATCATTTCAGTTATCACCAACATTCTAAATTCCCAGTCAACCAACAAAACGTACTACACAATGTGCACACCCCCGCAACCACCGTCTCAAACAGCGTTAACGAATGAAATACAGTAAACAGTAAACAAAGCAAATTCTCTTTTTTAAAGCAATGATTTGCCATTAGCGTACATTTACTAGAATAGCAGCACTTGACATCTATGTTGCTGGTTACCAAAATGCTGATTAGAATACCATACACAGTAAGAACACGCTTGAATCCTGCAAAATATATATAATTATTTCTCTTCAACAGTATTTCGTTTTGAAAGGTAAAGAACCTCAGTCTCCATTTGTGGACATCTAAAAAGAAACAAAAAAAATCATCTGAAAGAAATCTTCTTAAATGATTAAAAGCATTAGAAAAGAATGAGTCCTCAGTGAAAATGTCTTTCATGAACAAATCTCTGTGACATACATCCAAAGAGTTTGAAAAACAATACAAATTGCGCTGACTACATTAACTGCATTGATAGCTTCATTTTTTTTAATGTGACATAATTATACTATAATGTGTCCAGCATCACAAACGTTAACACCAGTTAGAAAAACAAAATGTTCTCTTTAAGCAATATTTCAATATCTTTATCTTTCTAACAATTTGTGGTTACATATCCTAGCTAATTATGACTGTACGCTGTTGCATTGAACTTTCGTTAATGTACAACTAAATTAGAAAGGTGACTGCTAAATTTTTAAAAATCTACTTTTAGTCTGAAATATTTTTGTGTTCTGCAGACCAGTGTGATAACATATCTGTACTGAATACTCGTCTCTCAGTGAAGAAAAAAAAAATCACCTCTCCAAAATGCATGAGTGTTTCCCTCTAATACTTTCCCTTATTCCAAGTACCAGAATACATTGCTGGGGCCCTGAATAGCTGACATATATTACAGTATTACCAACATCATGACAATTATGGCACATGAAAAAGAAACCTGGCAAAACATACATCTTGACCAGTACATTTTCTTTTCGCTACTTCTTGTACTTGGCGTTTGGATTGAAACATTTTACTTATGTTCGTTCCTTTGAGCTACATATTATTCTTTTATATCTTAAACTAGAAAAGAAAAAAAAAAACATGCCCTATGCTATTTCCCTTCAGATTCACCAACTGTTACTTTGTGAAATTTTCTCTTTTTAAGCACTTCAACGTGCAGTTTTCTGTTTTTTTTTCTAACATGTCACATATTTTCCTCCATCTGATGAAGAAAGGCAAAGTTCATATTCCTTTTGTTGCCCCCCCCCATACAAACAAAAACAAAAGACATTCAAATCTGACAGGATTAAAATGTTGGCGTTTGGGCTTCAAAAGAAATAACAGGATCAATTTCCAAGAACTACTAGTATGCGGCTTTTATAGTTTTGGTATAGTATGATATAGTTTTGGTTGAGATGGAGATTCAGACTTTAACTTTTTGCAAGCAAATAAAACCAACTTATGAAATATGAAAGAGCATCAAATTCTTAGAGTAATTTGAAGTTTGTTTGACTAAAGTTCTTGGTTTTGAAACGGCCGAGATTTTTTTTTTAAAGTGACACAGAATGATAATAATTAGAAGTGGGTGCCACCTTTATTAGGACCACTTTGTTTTTGTACATCTCAGCCGTTTCAAAACCAATTTTTAACAAATAAATTTGGAATTCCTCTTGGTATTGTTTACACTTTAATATTTCATAACAGGGTACTCATTATTTTACAAAATCTCCATCTCAGCCCCCATCTCAACCAAAAGTAGACCATCCCTCATCCCTTTAATGCTGCCATCAAAATTGGAAGTAGATCTACATCAAATCATATTGTAAATGCTCTTTGCCAAGTAGTGTTGTGCACATTTTGATATCAGGCCTTGTTTTACTTCATCACTAAGAAAAAAAAGAAAAAAAGATTAGAAAAGAAGCATTTAATCTGGATTAGTAGATATTTCTCATATATACACATGTCTTTTATATATTCAACTTCTATAATAGTCCTGAAAACACATTGTGATTATATTTGAGAGGTTTAGATGGATGCATTCCACATGTAAGTTCAGGTTCTGATGACCTCCTTCATACGGAATCTGGATGCGGACCGGATAGCCTGGCAGGGTTGTTTCTGGAGAGAGACAGAGAGAGAGAGAGAGAGATAGAATGCTGTATCTGTCTTTACTTGATAAGGAAAGTGACATGGGCATTTTAATCTTTGGTGAAGACACAGTGACATATACGCTAATAAAGACATACGGTTACTTGATTTCCTCTATATGTAGTGTTTCCTTGAAACTGTAAAGTATATCATTGTATACAGTACATCCTAATTCATGATCCAAATATCCAATTCTTTCCATTAAGCTATTTATTCCATTCAGAAGAATTTCAAGGTAGTGCTTGCCTGATACTGCAACTGGATACGTTCAACACTTTCGTGCATATAATGTCCCCGTGACGTTTCACATCAATACCCTCATAACTAATCAAAGTCAAATTGCTTAGAGGTTATGGTAACTTTGCCATCCGAAGGTAAATATAATGTCATGGTAGCAATGCTCTACAGTCAATAAAAAATCAGGGTTTCCCTGTAATCTACAATCAGCAGCAAAATCACAACAATAACTAAAATGCTACTTGTACAAGGCTCAGCAGGTAATCATCTTTTCTGTATAAAACCAAAGTTGAAGATGATCTGCTGAGTAAATGTTAAGTTATTGCAAGATGAGAATAGGACAGATGTGCGTGTGAATGGATGACTGCAACAACATACAAAATCCTGCAACCATCTTTGACAGAGGCTAAAAAAATAATAATCAGCGTTAATTAACGTAAATCTTCGTTGTTGGATTGATTGACTACATGCATATGCAGTACTGCATTCATTTAGCAAAACATGCGTTAATTTTCTGCCCAATCAACGATCGACAGTCAAAAATTTGGTCAAGATGTCAAAGGCTTGACAAAATATTCCAACATATTTGGGATTTACGTTTTACATGTTGTAATGTTTCGGGGTGATACGTTAACTTTGTTGTATCGCTGTCTGTATGTTATTATGGAATACAGATAGTTGGATACTCTTTTCCTTATTTTCTGAAGTGGTGTAATAATTTTAGGCCTTCAAGCCTGTGTGGCTTGTGCTTGCCATACTTCCATGATCATGTCGGCTTCTTCTACAGCTGCCGGATGGCCAACTTTTTTTGTTGCTAAATTGAATTAATTTCTCCGTCGAACTCGGGAATGCTCACCTGGGACCCTGTTTGAAAAGACGCTCTCTCATATTGAGACGAATTTGAATTCTCAATGGACATTCTAATTCAAATTGTGTTAAGGCTACGTAATTTGAAGTGATAGGATATAGTGAAAGGAAACTGAGATTGAATGAACATCTTCATTGCGCGATCTTTTTTTTTCTTTTACGCGATTTTGAATTACCTAACTGTGAAATTAGAAGACAAACGTACACACACACACACACACACACAAATGACTGCAAAATCTTTGCATAATGTTGAACCATTTTGAACACTCGAATATGCCGTTTTGCTCTTCCTTTGTAATACATTTGCCTCGATTAGTGCTGCTTCGAATTTTCTCATTGCATCTCATTACTTTCCTTTCCAGCTATCCACTTCTTCAGTCCCATCATCTTTTATTAATCGTTTAGATTGAATATCCCCATTGATGGTGGCGATCACCTTTCCAAGATACTTTGCCCGTATTATTATATATAATCTCATAAGATATCACCATAACACAGATTATAGGCAAACATAGCCGTGTGTAATATTTCATTTCGTTTGCAAAAGTGTGTTCAGATTACCGTCCATGTAACTAAATTCAGAAGACCAGCTTATTTTTTTTATCTCTTTATCTCTCAATCTTTCTTCTTATCACATAGACTCCGATGTTTCGTTTGCAGACCGGAAGAGCTCATAAATGCTCCATCAACTGACTTGAATATAAATATATATATATATATATATATATATATATATATATATATATATATACATATATATAACAATAATCTATCCCGTTTGCTGATGATTATCATATCACTGTGTGACATTTAATTTCAAGTGATGTGCAGTGAACAATACATTCCCGCCATTACGGTAGAGTTGTAAGGGAATCATGATTGCACATAAAATTTGCAACATAAAGCCCGACAGTAAACTTACAAATGCGCTCGTTGATCTCCTTTATTCATCTCATGGAAACCTAAGTCATATAATTATGGTCGAAATCTGGAGGCAGTCATGATGGATAATTTCACAAAGCAAACGTCTTTATACAAAAATGCATGGAGTTCGCAGGTTTAGTCACCATTAGCTGTCAAAGATTGCAAGAAAGATGCAACGATTTATCTGAATATTGAACATCCCATCAGGCTCTTGTCAACATTATGAAAATTGTTGAAACAAAACCAAGAAACAAACTCAAATGGAAGATTGGTTTGAGAAACTCAACTTCGATGTTGCTTGATGCTTTTTTTCTCTCTCTCATACTTATGAATGACAGCGTGATTATGTTATAAGATCGTTCAAAAAATCTACTCGGCCAACGAACCAAATAGAGGATATACTGTATAATAGTCATCATTTTCATACAATGCAAGAGCCGATATTGCCACTATGGGGTCTTACAATTATACTCATCATGGTGAAACACAGAGTAACATGTGCGCGTGTTATAGGCAAGAACACTTTGAATAGACTAGGTGGCCAGAGTATCAGGTTACATTGTACCTCCTTGAATAGACAGGATGATGATACAAAAACATTCCTAAGACGCACTCGTAGACTCCATCTAAAAAGTCGGGGATTATGAGCATAATAGAGAAGTTCAAAGGCCGATTACAGACAGTCTCTTTTTTCTGCACCGGTCCATAGAATGCATTATAATGATGTGCTTCGTATGTATTACGTAACCGCTTTTACGGACCCCAATGATTTTATGGTTGTTGGGAATCCAATGTGCAAGCTCTCATGTACTTGTTACGAACATGTATTACAGAATTTAAACTTCGACAATGACATACGCTGCAATAAAGCGAGAAACAAGACATACGGCAGAAGTTGTCTTTTTTTTTCTCTCCCTCTCATACGCTTAAAATTCACAAATAAAAATTATGATGTTCAGTATTTGATGTTTGCAGCATTTCAAAGAGGCAGTCAAAATCAAATTACATCCCATATTACGACGATACCGACAATGGTGATGTCGACTGTTTAGTCTTTTTTGGCTCTAATTTCGTATGAATTCTTCATAATATGGTAATTTTCGGCTATAGTCGCTCTGTCAATTATTTATACGTTTAGAAGTCTGGGTTTTTCAGTCCATCTCTTTCGGAAGTTCACAAGTCAAATGATTTCGCGATTATTGAGTTATAATGGTTTTAGCAACACACTACCGTTTTGAAGCTCAATCGATTTATAATCAGTAGAATATGGTAACACATGCCTAAAAAAAAAAAAAATAAATAAAAACTTTTTTAATGTAAATTTGTAGAAAGCACTCCAAATTTGCGAAGTGATGATTCAGGTTTGTGAGAGACGGAGATGTGATAACTCGTCGCTTCAATTGAACACTCTACTTTGTTTAGCAGCAAGGAATTTCGAGCAATAAAAGCATGAAATGTTCTTATCCATCTCATATATTGATGTGATCAAATGTTTTCATGCTGCCATTGAAGTGGTTTATGCACTTATCGTGGCTGCGTATTTTTTTTTTATAATAATTGCATTATACATCTCTGTATTTAGGTAGACCTACTTGCATTCATTCCTTTAGACTTCGTGAAATCGTATTGAAGCATTTTCATATTCATAAACGATTGCAGCAAATGCTCGTTTCCTTTATACATTATGCTTATTGAATGAGAATAGTACTTCATTTTCTGTCTTTTATCGGGCGATGACTGGTATACACAATAAAACAAAATAACATTGATTTACACTCATGACATAAGAGAAGATCATTTCAGCAAAATTAACCGTTTGTTATGAGAGATCGAAGAATGTCGGGAGAAATGTCGTTTATTTCAACAAACATATCATCTTTTCGTTATTTTCTGAAGTGATGTAATGATTTTAGACCTTCAAGCTTGTGTGACATGTGCTCGCCGTTCTCCCATGGTCATATCGTCCTCTTCTATCAGCTGCCGGGTGGTCAACCTTTTTTTTTCTAATATGAATGAACTTCTCCTACGAACTCGGAAATGCTCACCTGCGACCCTGTCTGAAAAGACACTCTCTCACATTGATGCGAATCTGAATTGTCAATGGGAATTCTAATTTGAATTGTGCTAATGCTACATTTTTTGAAGTGATAGGACATAGTGAAAGGCAAACGAGGTTGAATGAACATCTTTAGGGCGCTATCTTTTTTTCTTTTTTTTTGTTGGCTATTTTGAGTTACGTAACTACGAAATTGGAAGGCAAACGTACACAAAAATGACTGCAAAATCTTTGCATAATGTTGTACCCTTTTGCCCTTTTTTGCCGTTTTGCTCTTCCTTTGTAATACATTTGTCTCAATTAGTGCTCCTTCATTTTATCCCATTACATCTCATCACTTTCCTTTCCAGCTATCCCCTTCTTCATTCCCATATACAAACGTGTAGATTGAATACTATCATTGATGGTGATGATCTCTTCTCCAAGATACTCTGCCCATAAAATGTATGTATGTATATATATATATATATATATATATATATATATATTTATATATATATACATATGTTTGATATAAAACGTAGAAAGATATTACCAAAACACAGGTTGTAGGCAAACCTCATCTTGTATAATTTTACATTACGTTTGAAAAATCTTTTCAGATTATCTACCGTCAATCAAACAAAATTTAGATGACCAGCCTATTTTTCTCTCCTTTTTTTCTTCTCATCGTATAGACTCCCCTGTTTCATCTGAAGAGCTCATACATGTTCTGTCAACTGTCTTAAACAGGACCGGTGTTTTATTCTTAGTTTGTTTTTTTGTTTTTTTTTCTATCTAAAAAATAACGATACTCATTTAGGTTGGTGATTACTTTACATAATAATTAAATATATGTCTTGTATCACTGTGTGAAATCTCATTTCACTCGATACATAGTGAATAATCATTATCTTCCCGACATTACGTCGAAGTTGTGAATTGTAAGATCGCACAGAAAAATAGCAGCATCAAACCCCGATAATAAACTCACAAATACACTCGGTGATATCTTGTATGCATCCAATGAAAACCTATTATAAGTGGCATGATCGAAATTTGTAGTTAGTTACGATTGATGATTTCAGGAAGCAAACTTCTTTATACAGACTTCTTCAGGGGAAGACAGGTATCGCGCAAGCGTGGATTATGCATTTTTATTCGTCTCAAAGAAAGTTAGAAAGATGCAAAGATTTGTTTGAATATTGAACATATTCCAGGCTCTTGTCAATTTTATTATGGGAATTACTGAAACAGAACCAAGAAATAAACTCAAGTGGACGTTATTCTATTACGAAATTCGACTTTGATAAATCAGTATCACCAATTCTACTTGTAATATTACATCGTTGATGGTTTGCCTAGTGTTGAAATAAAGCCACGTGCTTCTGTTACAGACACGCGAGCTTTGTATTTGGATACAAGTAACGGGGACAAACAAGGTGTAACGGATTTTCAAATGTTGTATACAATGAATAAACTTCCTTCTGTTTCCAAAATTCATTGACAAGCTATGGTAAGGAATTTTGTGAACAACAGGAAGTCAAGAGTGGGTTCGTGTGCCTTTGATATCGCCACAATACGAGATTTACTTGGCGTGTCTTACAGTCGTGTAAATGGAAATACGCAAGCCTGTACACAATCCTCCGATCGATCGCTTTTCATTGAAAGACTTTGAAGGTTTGTGATCAACGGATTACAGTTTACATAAAAGATTGCCTCCATGAATCCGTAAATTCATGACAATTTTGTAGTAGAAATTTGCGACACCCTCGACATAGCCTGGTGCCCAATAATAAAAGACGATATTCATTTGAGTTGACGAGGGAACGTAAATTGACGATCGTACAGTACGTGAAGTTCAAACCGCGCGCGCGAACCCAGATAGCGAAGGGAAGCGACATTATTATTCATGAGCGGTCGTTATTCATCCAATCAGAAAGCGGATTCCTACACCGCATACACGGCAATTTGATGATTGGGTAAAGCGGGACCGTAAGTCACACCCCCTTAGTAACCCTCGGTTCGGGCTCGATTTTGGAAAACCTGTCCGTCTGTGGGGGTGTTCGCTCGCCAAAGCAAACCGTCCTAAACGGGTTAATATGTGCTTTTTTGTTGATATTTTTTTTTTTAAATTTCAGTTGATTCTGCCTTACAATTTTCCTGTGTGGTACTGTTGTTTGATATTCTCCTGATGTGATAGTCCTCTGGTATAAAATGGTAAGAAAAAAAAAAAGAATATCCTTTGGCATTTTCCTGTGATACTTCCTATTGTATATGTGTGGTATTGTTTTGTGGTATTGCTATGGAGCACGACTGTGTGATATCACGCATTTAATTTGCTGTGTGGTACTTCTGTGTGGAACAGTACCATATTATGATCATCATGTGGGATTTTGGGAAACATACCACAGGAATATCACAGGATTAGTTCCTGTGGTACTGTCCCGTGGTAATGTCCTGTGGTACCTCCCAAAATACCACAGCAAAGTTCCTGTGGTACTCTCCTACTATATACATCGAAAATTACCACAGGAATTCCTGTCGTATTGTCCTGTGGTACGTCCCAAAATTCCACAGGACATTTCGTGTGGTACTGTCCTGTGGTACGTCCCAAAATACCACACGACAAGTCGTGTGGTACTGTCCTGTGGTACTATTTTGTGGTACTTTCCTGTGGTACTGTCCTGTGGTACTGCCCTGTGGTACTGTCCTGTGGTACGTCCCAAAATACCACAGGACAGTTCCTGTGGTAATGTCCTGTGGTACTGTCCTGTGGTACCTCCCAAAATACCACAGCAAAGTTCCTGTGGTACTCTCCTACTATATACATCGAAAATTACCACAGGAATTCCTGTCGTATTGTCCTGTGGTACGTCCCAAAATTCCACAGGACATTTCGTGTGGTACTGTCCTGTGGTACGTCCCAAAATACCACACGACAAGTCGTGTGGTACTGTCCTGTGGTACTATTTTGTGGTACTTTCCTGTGGTACTGTCCTGTGGTACTGCCCTGTGGTACTGTCCTGTGGTACGTCCCAAAATACCACAGGACAATTCCTGTGGTACTATCCTGTGGTATGTCCCAAAATACCACAGGACAAGTCGTGTGGTACTGTTCTGTGGTACTATCCTGTGGTACTTTCTTGTGGTACTGTCCTGTGGTACTGTCCTGTGGTACGTAACAAAATACCACAGGACAAGTCGTGTGGTACTGTCCTGTGGTACTGCCCTATGGTACTGTCCTGTGGTACGTCCCAAAATACCACACAGGACAAGTCCTGTGGTACTATCCTGTGGTACTGTCCTGTGGTACTGCCCTGTGGTACTGTCCTGTGGTACGTCCCAAAATACCACAGGACAATTCCTGTGGTGCTGTCCTGTGGTATGTCCCAAAATACCACAGGACAAGTCGTGTGGTACTGTCCTGTGGTACTATCCTGTGGTACTTTCCTGTGGTACTGTCCTGTGGTACTGCCCTGTGGTACGTCCCAAAAATACCACACAGGACAAGTCGTGTGGTACTGTCCTGTGGTAATATCCTGTCTTACTTTCCTGTGGTACTGTCCTGTGGTACTGCCCTGTAGTACGTCCCAAAAATACCACACAGGACAAGTCGTGTGGTACTGTCCTGTGGTACTATCCTGTGGTACTTTCCTGTGGCACTGTCCTGTGATACTGCCCTGTGGTACTGTCCTGTGGTACTGCCCTGTGGTACTGTCCCGTGGTACGTCAGAAAATACCACAGGACAAGTTGTGTGGTACTGTCCTGTGGTACTATCCTTTGGTACTGTCCTGTGGCACTGTCCTGTGGTACGTCCCAAACTACCACAGACAATTCCTGTGGTACTTTCCTTTGGTATGTCCCAAAATACCACAGGACAAGTCGTGTGGTACTGTCCTGTGGTACTATCCTGTGGTACTTTCCTGTGGTACTGTCCTGTGGTACTGCCCTGTGGTACTGTCCTGTGGTACGTCCCAAATACCACAGACAATTCCTGTGGTACTTTCCTGTGGTATGTCCCAAAATACCACAGGACAAGTCGTGTGGTGCTGTCCTGTGGTACTATCCTGTGGTACTTTCCTGTGGTACTGTCCTGTGGTACTGCCCTGTGGTACTGTCCTGTGGTACCTCCCTAAATACCACAGAACAAGTCGTGTGGTACTGTCCTGTGGTAGTGTCCTGTGGTAATGTCATGTAGTACTGCCCTGTGGTACATCCCAGAGTACCACACGAGCCTGTGACACAGTACCACACAGTTCATGTGTTAACATGTATTTGTGTGGTACATTGTGTGGTACCAACCAGTACCACAGGGAGTACCACATGAGCCTGTAAAACAGTACCACACAGTTTCTGTGGTAAATTGTATTTATGTGGTACATTGTGTGGTACTGACAAGTACTACAGGGAGTACCCTACAAGCCTGTGGTACAGTACCACACAGTTCCTGTGGTAACATTACAAGTGTGTGGTACATTGTGTGGTACCGACAAGTACCACATGGAGTACCACAGGACTTTTTTTGTTAGGGACAGGACAGTTTCCGTGCTAATGTCCTGTGGTTCTGTCCTGTGGTACTGTCCCGAAATACCACAGGACATTAGACATGTTGTAGTTTCCTGTTGTACTGTCCTGCGGTACTCTCTTGTACCACACATCAGTGCCTGTGCTGACATATGCTTGTGTTGTATATGTGTGGTACTGAAAGTACCACAGAGAGTACCACACGAGCCTGTGACACAGTACCACACAGTTCCTGTGTTAACATATATTTGTGAGGTACACTGTGTGGTACAGACCAGTGCCACAGGGAGTACCACATGAGCCTGTAAAACAGTACCAAACAGTTCCTGTGGTAACAATTATTTATGTGGTACATTGTGTGGTACTGACAAGTACCACAGGGAGTACCCTACAAGCCTGTGGTATAGTACCACACAGTTCCTGTGGTAACATTACAAGTGTGTGTTACCATGACGCAAATCTCTCGTTTGAAGAGGCTATACCCCAGGAAATAATGCCAGTGCATATCTTGGCAATCAATGACTTAAAATCAAAGATATAAAACACCTGTTTCTTGACCCTGGCCTAATCTAAGCATCAGTCATCGCCACAGCACCACAGGAGGGGGGGGGGGGGGGCACCGCGAGAAGAGGAGATTGTTTTGGTTTTGGCATGGGCTATGGTAGCTCCATGGTGCGTGTGTGTGTATGTACGTGTGTGTGTGTGTGAGTGTAGACATTTAGCGTATGCAGACAGAGCATGCCTGTACTGCAGTGACTGGAACTATTGTCATTCCATTTTGTCTCTCCCCTTCTCCCTCCCCCATCTCCCCCCCCCCTCCCCCTCTCTCTCTCTCTCTCTCTCCCTCTCTTTCTCTTTCTCGGCAGGCTGATTGTAACCAGGGAGGTAGTATCACCTCCCCGTTGTAACTCACTGCCAAATAGCACATTGTCAGCACCGTCAAACTGGCAATGCTCTCCTTCTTATTCATGTATTTTCGTTATTTACGGGTCAATTTTTTTCGTTCGAAATGTAAAATGGATGACCATAGAATTTCTCAATAGAATATAAAATTGAAAACTTTAGAAAGGATAGAGAAAATTGAGTTCACTTTGAATGGTCTGCCACAGGCAGATATCCTTATCATGCTCTTACGTAATACGACAGCTGCTTTCTCAACGATCCAGTCAGCAGGCTGTTGTAACCAGGGAGGTAGTCTCACCTCCCCTTTGTAACTCACTGCCAAATAGCACATTGTCAGCACCGGCAAACTGGTAATGCTCTCCTTCTTATTCCTGTATTTTCGTTATTTACGGGTCAATTTTTTTCGTTCGAAATGTAAAATGGATGACCATAGAAGTTCTCAATAGAATATAAAATTGAAAACTTTAAAAAGGATAGAGAAAAGTGAGTTCAATTTGAATGGTCTGCCACAGGCAGATATCCTTATCATGCTCTTACGTAATACGACAGCTGCTGGAGTCATCAAACCCTGGCTTGGCCTCCAGGTTTGTCACATCTGAGCAGAAAGTTTATTTGCAATGGACAAGTACTTCGACTCCCAACTCCCAAACGACAACTATACGCACCCCACTTTGGAAAAACCCCGGCTGGGGTTTCGCCTCAAACGAGAGATTGACGGCATGCATTGTGTGGTACCGACAAGTACCACAGGACTTTTTTGTTAGGGTTGTGCATCCCATGAAAACCTAAGTCGCATGATCGGAATTTGTAGGCAGTCACGATTAATAACTTCAGGAAGCAAACTTCTTTACAAAGACTTTTTTTTCAGTGGGTCTCAGGTATAGAACAAGCGTGGATTATGCAACTTTAGTCGCCATTATTTCTAAAAGAAAGCTAGAAAGATGCAAATATTTATTTGAATATTGAACATTCCAGGCTCTTGTCAACTTTAAGGGATTTACAGAAACAGAACCAAGAAACAAACTTAAGCTAGTGGACGTTATTCTATTACGAAACTTAACCTTGACAAATCAGTACCCCCAATTCTACTTACGACATTACATCGCCGTTGATTGTTTGCCTAGTGTTGAAATCAAGCCACGTGCTTCTACAGGCACGCGAGCTGTGTACTTGGATACAAGTAGCGGGGACAAACCAGGCGTTGGAAGACTTGTGTGATTAATGGTTTACAGTTTCCACAGAAGATTACCTCCATGAATCAGTAAATTCAAGAAAATAAAATATAGTGTAGTAAAAACTTGCGGCATCCTCGCCATAGCCTGGTGCCCAGTAATAAAAGACGTTATTCATTTGAGTTGACGAGTGAACGTAAATTGACGACCGTACAGTCTATACATGAAGTTAAAACAGCGCGCGCGTACCCAGATCGAAATGAAGTGACATTATTATTCATGAGCGGTCGTTTTTACCCAATCAGAAAGCGGATTCCATACACGGCAATTTGATATTTGGGTAAAGCGGAACCGTAAGTCAAACCCCTTAGTAACCTTGGGTTCGGGCTCGATTTTGGAAAACCTGTCCATCTGTGGGGGTGTTCGCCCGCCAAAGCAGTCCGTCCTAAACGGGTTAATTGACTTAGAGTTGATTTGAGAGGCTTAGCATAGATTATCTTGACTTAAAATTAATTTTATCTTTTGATAAAACGGGGCCCAAAAGTGCTCATAATGTTCTATCAAATGCACATATTCAACAAAACAATGATCCTTCTGGTTGGTGATGACTATTTAT
This sequence comes from Diadema setosum, assembly GCF_964275005.1. Lineage (NCBI taxonomy): Eukaryota > Metazoa > Echinodermata > Echinoidea > Diadematoida > Diadematidae > Diadema > Diadema setosum. The sequence continues at coordinate 708,617 of NC_092694.1, read as the reverse complement.
CATTTAGATCTTATTTCATGTGAAACGTAGTGAACAGTAATACTCCGGACACTACGTTAGAGTTATAAGTGAATCGTAAGATTGCACATAAAAATTGACAGCACTAAACCCCGACAGTAAACTTACAAGTGCGCTAATTCATCTCTTTTTATTCATCTCATGGAAACCTCAGTCATAAAATTATGGTCGAATTCTTGAGGGAGTCATGGTTGGTAAATTAAGGAAACAAACTTCTTTATACAAAATATTCGGTGTAGATGCATTTTGCCGATTATGTCACCTACTTGTCAAAGATAGTAAGAAAGATGCAATGTTCTATTTTAATATCAAACATACACGCTTTTTGTCAATATTATTGGAATTACTGAAACAAAGCCAAGAAACAATTCAAGTGGACGTTATTACTCAGACGATACTCGAATTGTATAAATCAGTACAACCTCTTACTTATAACATCACATCGCCGTTAATGGCTTACCCAGTTTGAAATAAAGCCACGTGTTTCTGTTACAGGCACGCGATCTTTGCACTTGGATTTAAGTATCGGGGACAAACCAGGTGTACAGCTTTTCAAATTTTTTATCTTGTATGCAATGAATAAACTTTTTACTGTTTCCAAAATTCCTTGACTAGCTATGGTAAAGAATTTTGTGAACAATAAGAAGTCAAAAGTGGGTTCGTAATTTTGATATCCCCACAATACGAGATTTACACGCCGTGTCTTGTAGTCGTGTAATTGGAAATATGCGTGGCTGTATACAATACTCCGATCGATCTCTTTTCATCAGAACACTTTAAGGCTTGTGGTCAACGGATTACAATTTGCTTAAAAGATCGCCTCCATGCATTAGTAAATTCAATACAATAATGTAGTAAAGAATTTGCGACACCCTCGTCATAGCCTGGTGTTTAAAAATAAAAGGCGAGTTGACAAGGGAACGTAACTTGACGATCATACAGTACATGAAGTTCAAACCGTGCGTGCGAAACCAGATCGAGGGGAAGCGACATTATTCATAAGTGGCCGTTGTTTACCCAATCAGAAAGTGAATCCCTACACCGCATACACGGCAATTAGATGATTGGCTTATTTGATAAAGCGGGACCATAAGTCACACCCCCTTAGTAACCCTGGGCTCGGGCTCGATTTTGGAAAACCTGATTACGATGATGAGATAATAAGACATTTTTATGGTCTTAGGAAAAACGGAAGGGCATGTAATTCCAAGAGGGATTCAATGTTTATTTGATTGGTTTTGATATGATTGAGAGAACGCATGGCAACGATATTAAAAGAAGGGACACACCTTTTATTTGGGGCGCTTTGTCTTCTTTGCTTATGAATGACTCGGCCATTCAATAACAAATTTTCATATATGACTCTGCACCACAAAACCAACAAAGAAATCGCCCAACTTAGATTTTTAGTTATGGACAGATTCTGAAAGAGCAGAATGTATGTTTTAAAATGATGTTAACTCAATTCAAGTGGACTCCCGTAACCTATCTAAAGCACTGGATAGAAAGCACATACCCTGGAAAAGTTGGAACTGAGAATAGAGGCTCTGAAGTACTGCGCTTATTCAAGTGCTGAGTCCTAATCAAGCCGAGCTAGCTGTGCGATGGATGGGACAAAACACTGGATGTAAAGCACCGGAGGAACAACAGTGAAGGGATTATTACATTAAGGCGAAATTGAGTATGTTCTATCAATACATTCTGTCCATGATTAACACTAACTTTCAAAGCAGCTGATTTTTTCAAAAGTTATTAGGTTTGAAAGAAAAGAATTTACAAAGAATTTCAAGAAATGAAAAGGGGCCTTGATCTAAGACATTCCTGATCTTGTTCTCTCCCTCCCCCATCCCAAAAAAGGGGTTGTAGAAAAAACTGCTGAAAACACACCTTTCCATTCATGCTTTGATCCAAAACTTAAGAATAGTGTGGAAGAAGGATAGCTCTTTTAGGAAATGTGACCCTGCACCACAAAAAAGACAAAAGGCCGCCGGATATGGATTTTTAGTTAAGGCCAGATTCTGAAAGAAGAGACTCTAAGCATCAAAATGATATATAACTTAAGTCAGAAAGATTCTCCTAACCTATATAAATATTGGAAAGAAAGCGCACACTCTTGAAAAGTTTGAACTGAGAAAAGAGGTTGTGAAGTACAGGGTCTATTCAAGTGCCTAATCTTTACTAAGCCGTGCTACCTGTGCCATGAATGGGGAAAAAAAAACTTTATGTAAACCATTGTAGGAACAACAATGAAGGGATTATCAGATTGTGCTGAAAATGAGCATGCTTGATTAACACATTTTGTTAATAATAAATCATAACTTTCAGAGCAGTAACATCACCTTTTCAAAAGATCTTAGAGTTGAAATTGGATAGTGTGGAAAGGATTTTCAAGAAATTAAAAGGGGCCTCAACGAAAAACCTGATCACACTACTTTACCAAAAAAAAAAAGGTTGTAGAAAAAACTGCTGAAAACCTACTTTTCCATTCCATTTATGATTCCAAACTTAGAGATAATGTAGAAGAAGAATAGCTCTTTCAGAAAATATGGAAAACTCAAAACTGACTCAGTTAACCTGTTTTACCTTTCTTGAGTCCTCACATAAAATCAAAGGGTGCGACTTTTTGTTTGTTTTGTGATGCACGGTCACAAATATAAATGACTCAAGATTGACTCATATGTCCCATCTGACTTTTTTGTTTTTTTCGTTTGTTTTTTTGTTTGTTCGTTTGTTTGTTTGTTTTTTAGTCCTCACGTAAAATCAATGGTTGCGACTTTTTGTTCGTTTTGTGATGCGGGGTCACATATGTGACCCTCAATCATAGTTCCAACAGAAAGTCGCCAGACATGAGTTGTAAGTTAAGAAAAAAATATTCTGAAAGGGCAGACACTAAGTTTTATGATGATGTATAACGCAGTTCAGGTGGACTCTTTTAACCCATTTAAATGTTGGAAAGAAAGAACACACTCTGGAAAAAGTGAACTGAGAAAAGGGGCTCTGAAGTACAGTGTCTGTTTAGGCACCTAATCTTCACCTGTGCGATGAATTGGATAAAAACAAAATGTAAACTACTAGAGCAGCAAGGATAAAGGGATTATCATAAACTGAATGTAATCATGGTCAATTAACACATTGTATTCATGATTATTGCTAACTTTCAGGTCACTAGCGTTATGTTTTCAAAAGTTATTAGGGTTTAAAGTTTAGGAGTTTGCAAAGGATTTTGAAGAAATGAAAAGTGGTCTTTAACACATACCTCATCCCACTACTCTACAAAAAATAGAAATAAACAGGGTTGTAAAAAAAAAACTGCAGGAAACGCACATGTTCATCCATTTCATGATTACAAATTGTAAGCGTAATCTAGAAGAATAGCTCTTTTAGAAAATATGAGAAACTCAAAATGACTTAGTTTGCATGTTTCTCATTTTTTGGAGTCCTTGCGTGAAATCCAGGAATGCGACTTTCTTGTTGGTTTTGTGACGCACGGTCACATAATTAAATTTGAATTCTCTTAGAATGCTATGCCCTCTATTATTTCATATGTGGTTTGTCGGTATCTCGTAAAATGTTATAAGTCCAACGCTCGTCTCTGCTAATCATAATCTCTTGAATGTAGCTACTACAAGACCATTCAAAAATAGTGTCCGGCGACAGGATGGACGATGTTTCTTGTTTATTTCAGCTCCGCCGAAGTCCATGTTCCATGAAATGTCACCATTAACTCTTTATGTGCCACGTTCGCACATCCGACTCAGTCGACGGCGTACCAACTTCGCATATTCTGCTCAACAAACAAAGCCGCCAAAACCGATCGATAAATCGCTAATCCCGCGGTACAATCAAAGCGTTTCTCACGCTTTTGTTCCTCTCACATACGGCTTGCATTCTATGTGGTGATTGACTATCAAGCGCTGTTTCCAACTAGATTTGCGTGTACCTTCTAAGTTTCTGTCATTATTTTAACTATTTCATGTGCAAAAGTCATGCCTTTACAGTAATGTAGCAACTGGTAATTCAAAAGAAAAATTGAAAATAAAATTGTTATACATTGTATATGGTAGCAAAGTTTGGCATTCCTCTTTAACTTTGCTCAATATTATGTCCAGCTTAACAGAAATTTGTAGTAGTTATACAGATTGGAAAAACACAAAACACAAAAACACAAAAAACACAAAAAAAAACACAAAAACACAAAAAGACTACTTTCGTGTCTCAGAATAACGTGGCACACAGGGGGTTTCCACCATGGCACATGAAGAGTTAACCAATCTGCTTCGAGCAGTTGCTAGGTGATGGAGCTTATGAACTCGCCATGGAAACATCTCGCTGTGCAACTAAACTAAGCAATAATTTGAAAAAAACCCACAAATAACCAATATTATTTTAAGACTTTATCTTTGTAAACGTGACATCTTGAAATTTTAGTTAATGGTAGACAACACCATGTATTTTCGAATCAATCAAACATCAGTCACACACACACACACACACACAGACATACAAACAAACTTCTATCGGTACCTCAACTAAAGTGTGAATTCTTTTGTTTGTTTGTTTTGTTTTCCTCTCTGTCTCCTATGTGGTGCTTGAAACCTGTAGCTACTAGCGTGACGGATCACAAACGTCATTTGTACAGAGGGCAGACAAATAGATGAAAGCTTATACCTCGTAATTACAATTTTGAATGTATACTGTATTGAAATGCCGTTTTGTAATATTACATTTTTGTTTTCGTATGCAACAGGGAATGTTGAGCAGACAGTACACGGTATGCGTCATTATCTATTTTTGTGTGAAAATTATTTGCTTCAGAACGGTCTCATTTTCAAGTTATGTGCAGCTTAATGCCCCGTCACTGACCAGGCATGCTAACCTGGAAACATTAAACTGCACATTACTTGAATATGAGACCATTCTGAAGCAAATAATTTTCACACAACAATAAATATTATAATGTACTCTTGGAAGGATTGGAACAATCATCTCCAAGCATTTCCACTGATTCCCAATGATCAGTTACTAGCCTTCCCCTTTACGGTTTTGGCAGTTTCCTTAACCGCAGAAGCCATCTATAATGTGCAGCGCTCGGGGATTTAATTCCAGGGTTTAGTGTACACTTCAAATTTCATTTCCTGATAATTTTCTTGCATCAAACCTTTCAAAAATACTTCAGAATTAACACTTTTAGAGACATACACCTTTTTACCAAACCACGTTTACAGGGACTGCAACCCATGCCATTTTGGCAGAAAGGTGAATCTTTACGGTATACACTGTGAGAAATCGAGCATTTAAGTTGGCAAAAAGGTGTATGTGTAGAGATATAATCATTTGCCCAATCAAAAGCATGAAAACTGACTAAAAAAAATGATACCGATATAGCCCAAAATATCTCGGAAGCAAGGGCTTGATGACTTACGAAAGTTGGTCACATGAAAATTTCGGCATCGCCCCCCCCCCCATAGTAACAATAAAAACATAATAATTATGTTTCAGACATACACCTTCTTGCCAAATCACGACCGGTTGTTCAAAGGGTCATGCATTCCATCATTTAATACTCACGCCCAACGTCGTGATTGGCCGAATCGAAGATAACAGAAGACAAACATGAAATACCCTCCCACTAATAAATCACTTATGAGGCGGATTACTTCATAACTAGATAACTGCTCATACCGCGTAGGGCAACAGTAGGAGAATTAACTGCTGAGACTGTTACGCTATCAGTTAATGCCGCAGAGCCAATGAACACATGACAATCCATTTTGTATAGTTTGGTTAGTTGTTCTCGATTCTGTATCGGCTCTACTTGACCAGCATCACGATAAGTAACAAGCAAGAAGACATTAAAAAAGAGATTAGAAAACACTGCAACAATAGATTCCGTGAAGAAAATTTTCATGGAACTTTCTATTCACTCTGGCACCATGGATGACAATTTACAGCTTCAAAGATTTAGCCAAGCCAAGGACAAACAGAAGCTGATCTACAACGAAACTGCTGAAATCTTCAGCAACACGACAGCTGCACTGAACAACTGCGCAAGTGCAGGTAAGCGCTGGAAGCTTCGTATCATAGTTTTCCCCGTCAATTTCATACTTTGTCATTGAAGTTCCTATTCCGATCACTCGATTTCACGCATTCCACGCTCGCAGCATTGAATATTCAATATCAGAACATTCGAATTCACTATCAGAGCATTGAAATTCACCATTGTGGTGTTAAAACTCCCTATTGGAGCATTCAAATCTGTGTCTTTTTCATTTAGCTTTGAATATAATGGGATTTACGATTAATGTCATCTGTTTTACAGTTGAGTTCCACCTGTTCATTGAAAAACTTAACTCGGGCTTCATGAAAAGGAACAAACAGGCACATGTTTCTCCGATAGAGCATAAAATGGAGGTCCTATATGTGGTAGAGTCAAGACTCATGTACGATAAATATCTCACTTCATTTATTCATCGGAAAGAGCAAAATGTTTTATAACCGGTGAAATGGTCCCACCTTACATCCAACTGGACCCCATGGAAGACCAACTATTGCAGCCATCTTCTTAGATGGAAAATGAAACAAACAGACAAACATGAGGCACTGTATAGGCCTACAAACAAGCATGATACGGGAGGTTTGTTGACACCTTAGGGGAAAAAATCGACTACATTGAAACTGATAACATGCACACTGTATACGTCTTGTTAGTTGTTTATTGCTGTTGTATTGGTAAACTTTTGCGGGACTTTGTGAGGTTATTGTTTGTCAGTTTCTCTTGATCGATGTATTGTCAATATGTCCTATTGGGCAATGTCAGCATTCAATATCATCAAAAAAATATGATTGAATTATCGTTGCGTTGTTTGGATGCACTAATGATTGGATATTTTTTTTTAAAGATTAAAAAAACAAAAACAAGAATAGATGAACAGAGAACAAAACAATCATAATTGCAGTACGCGCAAGCCTTCTTTGGTTGTGGATGCCATTTCTTCTTTCTTAAAAAAAGATTAAAAAAAAAGTCTGCTTCATTTTCATCGTTAAATTGATTGCATGAAGAAGGGACTTGATCGCTTGAAAAAGGCATCAAACATTCTAAAGAAGCTCATTGCGACTATCACATGGCTAACGCGTAAATTTGTATTCACGAGTAGGAAATGCACTACTCTCATTTGGAAATTGAGCGCGTAAAGGTGAATTTGATTTGATAAAAGAGAAATAGAACGCCCATAAATGAAATTGATTGCTCAAATCCTGAATTCGAAAGCCCGAATATATTTATATATTTATATTTATATATTTATATAAAAATTGTCTAAATTACATTTCAAAATATCCGGGAGATTTCTTCATATTTATGGATATCTAATAGTCTAATCTATCAAGTGCAATCAAGAAAACAATTTTTTTTGTTCAGCACGCTTGGCTGAACATTGACGCTCTTTGTCCAGAGTGTGAAAAATGGCTTGCGCCATATTGAAAGAAGATGAACAGATTCAGCCAGCAGTTTAAATAAATGTTCTCATTCAAAATAATTGCTCTTTTGCTCACGGTTTTGGTTATGTTATGAGAGTTCTGGCGATTTTCTGTCACGTTTTAATTGATTTCATTGTGTTATGGAAGGTTGATTAACAACATCAAGATCTTTTAAGCACAGTTATCACAAATCATGCACAGACGTATCGAAAACATACTATGCCAGTCACCCAGTCAAGAAGAAAAGTACAAAATTAATGCATCCTCAGATCATTTGATCAATACAATCAAATCAATCAAACAAATCAAATCAATCAAGCATTCCATCAATCAATTAATCGTTTATTTAATCAATCAATCAATCGATCAATCAATCGGTCAGTCACAATTATTGTATGCGTGTTTAAAGTGACTGATCGACATAAGGAATACCACGCCCCCCTTAAAGGCTTAAAGGCTATTTTTTTGTTTTTTTTTGTTTTTTTTTCTTTAGGTTTTGAGTATTTTTTTCATCAAAAATGGCCACTGGTCTCTTCCCTTGTTGTTTGGTATTGATGTGTCCGTGTATTGTGAAAACTGTGCATTAAAGATCTTGAAGAGATTACACATTCATTTTCTCTCAAATTAATTTAGAAATGGAATCATTGAAATTACGATAAAGCTGACAAAAAAAAAAATCTCAGACTATCATAACATAGTCAAAGCTATTTGCAAAAGAACAAATTGTTTGAATGGGACTCTTATTTTGACTGCTGGCCGAATTTTCAGTCTACTTTCAATTTGGCGTAAGTCATTTTTTTCACACTCTGGACAAAGAGCACCAGTGTTCAGCCAAGCGTGAACAAGAATGTGGTAGATGAGACTATTGGGTATCCATGAATATGAAAACATTTCTAAATATTTTAGAATGTTATTTAGACAGTTTTTTTTAAGTGTAACTTTTTAATACGCCTTGTATAATATGTGACCCTGCACCTCAAAAAAAGAAAAAAAAAACAAAAACAAAAGGTCGCCAGACATGAATTTTTAGTTAAGACCATATTCTGAAAAAAAAAGACTTTAAGCTTTAAAATGATGTATAACTCAAATCAAATGGACTCTCCTAACCTATCTAAATATTGGAAAGAAAGCACAAACTCAGGAAAAGTGTGAACTCAGAAAAGAGGCTCTGAAGTACAGTGTCTATTCAAGCGGTTAATCTTTACCAAACCGTGCTGGCTGTGCGATGAATGGGACAAAAAACAGGAAGTAAACCACCAGAGTAACAACAATGAAGGGATTATCAGATTAAACGGAAATTAAGCATGCCTCATTAACGCATTCTTTCTATAATTAATGCCAACTTTCAAAGCAGTAGCACTATCCTTTTAAAAGTTATTAGACTTGAAAATGAAGAGTGTCGACAAGGTTTTTCAGAAATGAAAAAGGGATTCCAAAATCACGCCTAATCACACTATTCTACCGAGAATGTTCGAGATAAACTGCTAAAAAAAAACACATTTTCTTGCCCGTTTTTATGATACCAAATTTTAGCATAATGTAAAAGAAGGCCCGCTCTTTCAGAAAATATGAAAAAGCCAAGTTCGGCAAGGTTGACCCATTTCACTTATTTTCAGTCCTCACGCAAAATCAGTGTGTGCCACTTTATGTTCGTTTTGAGGTGCACGGTCACATATGTGACCCGCAACAACGGTTTCAGGCAAAAGTCGCAAGAGCAAATTCCCTCCTAGGCGGGGTACAAAGATGTTTACTATTATTTTTGTCGATTTAGGTTTTTTGCAGAAATCGATTCTTTAATATGTTTTCTACATCTACACTAAATTTCATACCATAAGACTAAGTTTTTCCTATCGAAAATGGAATTTTAAGCACCCTATGTTGGATCGCACTCGACAGTTTCGAGCTTCTTTCGAACGCCGCGCCAATATCCCCAGTGTTGCTATGGCGCAGGGTCTCGCAAGCGATTGCCTGGTGCGTCGCATAAATTGACACAATTCGGCTTTCGGAGACACCTGTTGCAGCGTTTGGGGAATGCTTTGTCCACGCGTGCACGATTACATGCTCCATTGTTCTTGCTATAGTGGTTTATATACGCTCGCTCTATAGTGCGTGCTCTTCGTTTTGGTTTCTATCCAAACTATTCTACCGTAATGTTCGATAACGGAAGTGAAACAAATATCATGTAGCATGACATAATCGTGTGAAAAGAAAACTAAATATTCTGAGATTTGTCTACTTGTACATGCAGTAAAAATCATGACAGCAGACTGATTCAATGAAAGGTAGATGAGAGGAAAGGAGAGGTTACATGTGACCAATTATATTCAAATACTACACGTCAAGATCGCACCAAACTAACGAGTCGTGTTTGTTTGTTTGTTTGTTTGTTTGTTTTAATTTAATTATCACCACCAAACAAAGCAACATATGCATGACGATTGTCTTGTAAAAGCAAAACATACAGGAAGCGTGACCCTTGCCAGCACTAGCAATTTCTGTCTTCAAAAGGGTGGCCAATGATAATAGTCTAGTGGGATTTGGGGAACATATGAATGCTAGAGGCATTTTTTATTAAAAGTTGGGAACCGGTCTATTTTGTATAATTCAAGTACGCTGAATCCAAAAATTCCGGTTCCCGAGTGGAATTTTGAGTCTAAGAGCATCTAATTTGCATAAACAAAATGGCCGCCAATCCATTGCTTTTTAAGGTGTTTCGATGATCTAATTTTCAAAAACTCTCCACAGCAATGCAAAAATAGTAATAATTTCAGAAATCAAGGTGCAGAGAAAATATCTAGGTCATTAATTGTTTATATCATGCACTTATATATGCAAATTAAGAAGTAAAATATGCAAATTAGGAGTTGCCGCTAATACAGCAATGCATTATCGCATATGCACATGTTTAGTACTTGATCACTTCTGTTTTTAGTCGTTTTAACTAGTTATCGGGCAAACAAAAAGTACATGGTGTTATTAGAGTCCAATCAAAATTTGGTCCTGCAATTAATCAATTCAAAAGAATTGAATAACACATATGCAAATATCTATGCAAAATAGTGTACAAGAGGATAAAGAACTGGCAGGTTTCTACATTCTATAAGGTATTGCCGCAATATGTGAATCTGAATCATAATCCTGATGATAGCTATCATTGTATCAAAACCGGTTCACGATTCCTTGTGTGATGAAGAGATACATGAACCAACTTCAAGTATCAAAATAAAACACGCATCTCATTTGCATTATAAATTATGCAAATATTTTTCTATGTTCTCAACGTATTTTCCCTTAAAACAAAGTTTCGTTGTCAAAATGTACCTTGGCGTAGTGAAAAATAGATAAGCTATCGGTCAAACAAAGTGTCATTGTGTCATCAGAGTCCGAGGAAAATCAAGTACTGGAATCAATAAATTCGGACCAAAAAAAAAATGAATAACAATATTTGCAATTACGTATGCAAATTGGTATGCAAGAGGCTAAACTACGACAGACTTCGAGATTCTACGACACATTGCCGCGAATCTGAATCATAGTTATAATATCAAGACCTATAAGTTGATGATTCTTTTGTGATAAAGAGATACAAGCAAAAAACGCTATTAGAAATACCTTAATAATCTGATTTGCATAATGAATTATGCAAATAGTTGTCCATTTATATGAATATTTTCCCTAAAACAAGTCTTGCTATCAAAATGTACCTTGGTGTACTGAAAAACAGCTAAGTTATCGGGTAAACAAGGTGCACATTATAGTGTCGTCAGAGTCCGAGGTAAATCAAGTTCTGGAATCAATCAATAAAAAGGAACAGACTGAATAACACTTACGGAATTATTTTTGCAAATTGGTATTCAAGAGGCCGTAGACCAGGCAGGTTTCGAGATTCTAGAACGCACTGCCGCAATAATGAATATGTTTCATAACAGTTGTTATACATCAAGACCTGTTTAAGATTCCTGTTGTGATTGTGAGATACAAAAATTAACTGCAACTGCTAAACAACACACCGAGAGCTATCATCTCATTTGCATAATAAATTATGCAAATATTTACAATTTTTCTATGCATATTTTCCACCAAAGCAAGGTCTTGCTAGCAAAGTGTATCATGGCGTCATGAAAGAAGGATAAGTTATTGGGCAATCACATCACTATACATTGCTCGATAGATTAGTGCAAGGTCACTTCATCTTTCCCCGTACTTTGTCGTTTTCATTGGATAAATTGATATAAATATTTTCGAATCTGTAGTTGAATGTAAAATCAAGTGGCAACTTTCATAAATGTCGTCTGCGAACATAATTTATGTCCTTTTTAATCTATCTCTTTACCCACTCTGCAGCCTCAACAAAAAAAAAAATAAAAAATTGTAAGAAAAATCCGGAATATCGGAAACAGAAACGACAGATGACTTTGTAATTCTTCAGTCATTAACACCTTTATATTTTGGCTGTCGAAGAAACATGACCTGAGTCGAAAAGTCTATTTCCCAATCAGGCTGAATTAATCTACATTCATACAAGGTTTGCATCATTACATAGATAAATAGATAGATAAATCATTACAGGCTGTAGGCCAGATCAAAACGTTCCCACCCATTGTCTACTGGTACAGTGAGCAGGTTTTTCTTCTTTTTCATTTCTTCTTTTTTTTTATACAGGAGTATTGTCGTTGAACTGTTTCCGCGAGAGTTCAGTTTACTTTTGTCTGTAAAATGGGCGGAACATATTTTGTGCCAAATGAGCGTGATGCATCTTTTGAATAGAATGTAAGTTTATTCTTACTGACTGATAAGACGACTGATAGCAACCATGTTCTCGAAATCCTTCAGTTTTCTTCTCGTACAAGCAGCATCCTCGATGATTGAGAGTTCTTGGTCACTTGCTTTTCCTAAGAGTGCTACTGTCAGTATCAGTCTGGCAGAAAAAGCACAACTCCAGTATCTATACGGAAGAAGGCCTCTTTAAGGTAGCTTTCGGATCGATGTAATCTCTCAAGGGAACAAAAGTAACTTCATGTTCGCAAGGTGGTGGAAAACCCAGGTCTTCCATAAACAGATCCATATCCTAATTCTTTGGCAGAAATTCAAGTGACAACATGGATATTCAAAACCTATACTTGATAAAGCATAAATTATAATGAGAGGCTATTTGCTAAGAATGTCATTTCTATGGTCTGTATCACACTGGTGAGATTTATCATAAATGTGTCTTCTAGACTAACGTGGAGCATGGACTTAAGCTCGATATCTAAAATTATAATGATCAACAGAAAATGGCATAAATCAATAGAAATGGATTATAAGCTATATCCCTTCTCGCTGGTTAAGATGCATAACAATATCATTTTTCGAGGAATGGGACCGGATAATTTACCCATTTAGCAAAAGTCAGACAGACAAGAAGGAAGCGTGGCGTCCCCCAGTTAAGAATACATTAAAAATGCATCAATACCTGGTGGTTATCGCTGGCGGCATGTTATCCACATATATCGAAAACAAAACAAAAAAATAATAAAAAGGACCAGGAAGGTGTGAACCCTTAATTTCGTAGATTGCACTGGCCGAGACAATTTCAGAGTTCAAACTGTCTTGGAAGTTGACTAAGTTACATTCTTATAACAGATGTAGAACGATCCAATCTAGGTAGATGTATGCCACATTTCTTTCTTTTTTTTTATTTCTTCTCCCTTACTGCTATTCTAACATCGTTATTTAACTTTATGATGATAAGGCGCGATCAGAGTGGCAAAAGATCGCAAAGTTTAAGATCGCGAAGTCTTCGCGGTCTCAAGTTTTGTTGTCCGGTCACACTGGTAAGAGGTCGAGAAGTTTGGCGGGGATGGCATAGGATGAAACATTCCTCGTAAACTTTGTATTTGGAAGTTTCGCGCAAAGTTTCCAGTCACACGTACTTGTAAAACTTCAAGATCTTAAAGATTGCGATCTTAAACTTTTCGACATTTTGCCAATCTGAACACACCTTTTGAGATCTTAGAGATCGCGAACTTAAAGTTACTTATCTTTTGCCAGTGCGTGATCGCGTCTATTGTACAAGCTTTACTTCCCATCCCAATGGATCCTTCTCCAGTCTTAAAAAAAAAAAAATGTATAGATATATATAATATATATACGTGTGTGTATATATATATATATATATATATATATATATATATATATATGTGTGTGTGTGTGTGTGTGTGTGTGTGAGAGAGACCGTGCACCTCAAAACGAACATAAAGTCGCACACACTGATTTTTCGTGAGGACTGAAAATAAGTGAAATGGGTCAACCTAGCCGAACTTGACTTTTTCATATTTTCTAAAAGAGCGGGTCTTTATGCTAAAATTTGGTATCATAAAACGGCCAGGAAAGTGTGTTTTTTTTTGTAGCAGTTTATCTCGAACATTTTTGGTAGAATAGTGTGATTAGGTGTGTCTCTAGAATACCTTTTTCATTTCTGAAAAACCTTATCCACACTCTTCACTTTCAACTCTAAAAACTTTTGAAAGGATAGTGCTACTGCTTTTAAAGTTGGCATTAATTATGGACAGAATGTGTTAATGAGGCATGCTTAATTTCAGATTAATCTGATAATCCCTTCATTGTTGTTACTCTGGTGGTTAACTTCCTGTTTTTTGTCCCATTCATCGCACAGCCAGCCCGGTTTGGTAAAGATTAAGCGCTTGAATAGACATTTTACTTCAGAGCCTCTTTTCTCAGTTCACACTTTTCCTGAGTTTGTGCTTTCTTTCCAATATTTAGATAGGTTAGGAGAGTCCATTTGATTTGAGTAATACATCATTTTAAAGCTTAAAGTCTGCTCTTTCAGAATATGGTCTTAACTAAAAATTCATGTCTGGCGACTTTTTGTTTGTTTTGAGGTGCAGGGTCACATATATGATGTCATCTAACGGACTTACAACATAATTTTGTTTATTTATTTGGACAGCAGTAATGTTTGTTGTGAAATTAAAGGTGTTTTTCTTCGGCGTGCAAGAAAAAAAAAGCCTCATGAGAAAATAGTGTAAAACCATCTATCCCTTTTCAACCTATAGACGAATGTTTGCAATATATATGTATATATTATATATATATATATATATATGTATATATATATATATATATATATATAATCGAAAGTTATTTCCATGACACTTGTGGTACTCACGTGTGTGTTATGAAACATGATGATAACAATTCATGAATATTATGTGTCATTATTACCGTGCTCTTGTTCACTGGGAAATAGAATTTCCGTGCTGATGCTACAGATATGCATATTGGAACAACATCTTGCATATGAACAAATGCATTGACCGATGACATTTTCCATCCCCCCATAAAAAGTTGAGTCATGATCCGCGTAGAGAGAGTTTTCATCAATTCGTTTTGCGATTACGCGATGTACTAGAAAATATTTTTAACGTAAATAACAATTTGATGGCAATATTGCAGCCATTTTGAATGTATTATGTAAATTAGGTGTTAAAGTTCATTCACTTGAATAAGAACTGGATTGCTTTGTTTGTTTGTTTGTTTGTTTGTCTGTTTGTTTTTTGCCCTGGCGCAATCAATCTTGGTTAAAAATCGGGTTCCTAACTTGAATTCAAAAAGAAAATCCACAAGGACCTTTTCAGAGGATTTGAAAAAAAAAGAATCCCTTCAGGGTATATAGGCTATTGAATAAACTACAAGCACATAAAACTCATGGAGCTTACATTATGAATTTATGAATTTATAGAAAATGTGTGTCTGAAACTGACAATTTCTGTGGCTTGGCAGCCATTTTGGTTATGCGAATTATTAGATGGTCAAAATCGGTGAATTTCGCTTGGGAACCGGATTTTTCCTAACCCTCAAAACTTAAAGTCTACATAGTGTTAACTTCCCTCTCAAGAAAAAAAAAAATGTGAAAATCACTCTTCCAGTGTTAACATACGTGTGTATATATATATATATATATATATATATATATATAAACATTCATCTGCATATTTCAGTACTAATTTGCATAATTATGAATAAGATATACTATTTACCACCTGAGAAACGTTTATCCCTCAAATTGCTAATTGCATTCTATGTACAAAGATTTCAAATCACTTTTTTCCAGCTCATTTGCAAACAAAAATTGTAGAAAATGCGTGTCTGAAACTAACAATTTTTGTGGCTGGGCAACCATTTTGTTCATGCAAATAAGGTGGTCAAGATCGGTGATTTTCGCTTGGGAACCGGATTTTTCCTAACCCAGGTCTACATATTTAGTGTATAACTTGCCTCTTAGAAAAAAAATGAAAAAATTACTCTTCCAGTGTTAGTATACATGTATATATATATATATATATATATATATATATATATATATTCACCTGCATATTTCAGTACTAATTTGCATAATTATGAATATGATAAACTATTTACCACCTGAAAAACGTTTATACCTCAAATTGCTAATTCCATTCTCTGTACAAAAAATTCAAATTACTTTTATCCAGCTCGTTTGCAAAGAATTTCTAAAAAATGCATGTCTGAAACTGACAATTTCTGTTGCAGGGCAGCCAGTTTGTTTATGCAAATTAGATGGTCAAGATCGGTGAATTTCGCTTGTGAACCGGATTTTTCGGATTCAGCATACTCAAATTAGGTAAAAGAGACCGGTTCCCACCTTTTACTCAAAAATGCCTCTAACACCTTTTTAGAGAGCCCTTTTTCAGAAATCCCACTAGACTATAAAGACAAATCAACCACAATGAAAACGCGATTTGTAAATGTGTGGATTCGCCACCGCTCCTGATACATGCACACGGTCATGGCGTGTGGATGACATTGCGTAATGCGTGAAACATACACATGTACATGTACACCATACGTGCAATTGTTGTATTCGCCATCTTGAAAGACGTACTGGTAAAACAAATCGGAGCGAAATGCATTGTTTTTCGGCTCCATTTATAAGCTGAGCTCCGAGGAAGGTGCCCGGGAAATTTGACTCTCTCAGTGAGCCAATTAGAAGGTGATGTGGTTGCTATAGAGGCGGAGCTTAACATCGATTGGCACCATCGTACGGATGGGTGAATCTCCCCTCGCATCGCCGCTCGGACATTGTCTCTGAGAAAGAGGTGAATCTTCAAAGCCTGTTTTCTCGCAATTTTGTCAGGCTAACAATTAAAAAAGTGCATTTTATTTCTCTTTCTATGCCCACTTATGGTGCCGAGGAATACAAGTGTTTTATATCAATGCAAAGCTTAGGAAATGGGCAATGTTATTCAGTGAAAAAATGAATTTTCAAAATTCCCGACTTTTGCCTGAAACCGTTGTCGCCGGTCACATATATATATATATATATATATATATATATATATATATGAAGAGCTTGCTTCCAAAAGGCGCTAAATCCAATTTTTATCGAACTCTATCTTTCGCATGATTCGAACAGATCTTTGTCATGTGCATATAAGGCACTAAAAATTGTATCAAAATTGTTTGAGGAAATATGAAAAAATCACACATGAAATTCACGCTTTCAACCAAAAGGCGCTAAATCCATTTTTGCTTTCAACCAAAAGGCGCTATATCCAATTTCTCTATTCCGGTCTCTGATTGGTCAAAGCAAGCCAGCTAGGGGTGCTCTGACCAATGAGAACATGCAACACGTATTATTACATGCAGCGATACTGCACTACATAGTTCAATGGCAATTCTTCACGGTCATGGATCACTGACCACTGTTGTCTGTAGTGTTGTACATAACTATGGTTATCAGTCTAAAGTACATGACAGTTTGATTGAAAAGATTTTATTTTCTGCATTTCATATTTTCTTTCAGAATAACAAAAATAACAAAGGCAGGTTCAATTACTCAAATACAATTCTGAAAATTATTGACATATTACATAGTAAGTCATATTTTGTATGTAAAGACAAATGAAACGTTAAATAACATACAAAATGTTTATATGGCCAATAATGACTTAATTCACAGTACAATATATAATATATACATATGATGCAGAGGGCGCCGTTATAAGCCGTGCTTGAACAGACGGACAGCCAGAGTTAAATTACCATTTTTTATTGTAGTACTTGAACACTAATACAGATGGGCCATGTTAAAGTGCGTGTAAATCCAGTTTTATACAATTACTTAGTAAACAGGAGTGGTGCCTGTGAGTGCGTGTGCAGGTGATGAAGCGCGAAAGTGTTGATGGTCAGCACTTCTAAGAAAATGATTGGATATGTTATAATATGGGCGAAGGGTCAAGCAGCAGAGTAAAAGAGAAGGAAAAGGGGGTGGACCAAATATTGCCTTGTTGTTGAGTATAAGAGGTACATGTTTAATGATTACTGTACCGTATGATATTGTGCCAAGAAATATTTCTTTGTATTTGCCTTAAAGGAATAGAGAGATGTGCACTGTTTTATGTGGAGAGGGAGTGAATTCCAAATATCAGGCCCGTTATGCCGAATTGATTTTTGAGCTAATAGGAGTTTAGGGTTATTCAAATGGAAATCATTACGATGGCGCGTGGGGTAAGCATGGACATCCCTGTTAAGGGAAAATGCGTTGTGGAAGAGTGGGAGTAGATTTTGCGTGTATTTGAACATAAATATTGCTGTTTGAAATTTGTGTATATCGTCAACTTTAAGAACTTTCAGTCTAAGGAATAATGGATCAGTATGTTCTAGATAATGTGAGTTGGTACATATTCTTATTGCCTTTTTCTGTAAAAGAAAAATTACATTTACTTTGGTTTTATTACAGTTTCCCCAGACAACATTACAATAATTAATGTACGGTAAGATTAATGCATTGTACAACATAATGAGTGCTTTTTCCGTTACAAAATATTTTAATCTCCGAAGTATTCCAATGGCTTTGGATATTAATGTGGTTATATTGTCAATGTGGTTATTCCAATTCAAGTTGGAGTCAAGGGTTACCCCTAAGAACTTGGTTGATTTTTTTCCAATAATGGGCATACCATCAATAATAATGTTATTAGGCATTATCGGTTGCAAATGTGAAGTATTGAAGTTTATAAAACACGTTTTATCTATATTTAGTGATAATTTATTGCATTTGAACCATGTAGAAATTTTTGCAAGCTCAGAATTAAGTATATCAACTAGTGTGTTTAAACAGTTGTGATGGATGAAAGACCCAAGACTGCCGGTGATCTAAAAAGTGGTACGAAAAGTGGAAAAATGAAGCAGTGTTGAAGAAATGCAAGGCTAAGCAGTGGAAATACAGCTGTGAAAGGTGAGTTTACTTATCTGTACGACGTACGCCCAGACTAAGTCAGTCCCATATCAGTTCGGGAAACCCACTCACAAGGGGGGCCCCTCCTTATAAGTAACCCGTCCCCCTTATAAGTTACCCCGTCCCCCTTATAAGTAACCCCGTCCCCCTTATAAGTAACCCCCGGGGCACCCCTTATAAGGAGTCTCCACGCTTTTTTTTTTGCAATGCAACGCGAAAATGAAAGGACTGCGGCAATTCGCTTGATTATGTCCATAAAGCTTCACAAGTTTCCTATTTACTCACGAAATTTGAGCAAAATCGATTCGAGGTATCATATCTAAAATCATGGATTTAAATGCGATGTCAAACGACCCATGCGAATGCTGAAATGCGAGCGAATTTCCAACAGCTTCCAACAGAGCGCGCGCGCGCTGAACAACTTGCTGAATGCGGGAGCTGTTGGAAAATTCAAGCTTCATCGGCGAAACTTGCAAGTTTCAACTTAAAATTTTTGTTTAGGGACGACTTCAACTGGACAACCCTATGGGAACGTATCCTTTTGTATATATGCATACCAATTGCAAAGGTAGGTGGTTGACTATTTCGTTACTTTTGTTATTTTTCCTTCATTTAAAGCCACCTGAATGAACGATAGTCTCCGTATACTCAGTCGCCACGTCTGCACTCAAGCATTGCCGCGCCGCCGCGCCTGGCGACACTCACGCCAGTAATCGCTCGCATTTCAGCATTCGCATGGGTCGTTTGACATCGCATTTAAATCCATGATTTTAGATATGATGCCTCGAACCGATTTTGCTCAAATTTCGTGAGTAACTAGGAAACTTGTGAAGCTTTATGGACATAATAAAGCGAATTGCCGCAGTCCTTTCATTTTCGCGTTGCATTGCAAAAAAAGCGTGGAGACTCCTTATAAGGGGTGCCCCGGGGGTTACTTATAAGGGGGACGGGGTTACTTATAAGGGGGACGGGGTAACTTATAAGGGGGACGGGTTACTTATAAGGAGGGGCCCCCCTTGTGAGTGGGTTTCCCGAACTGATATGTGCATCTTGGTGTTGGGACCGAGATGGGCATCATACCCTACTTTGAACATGCTGAGTTGATTTATGATCAACATAGAATGTCAAATTTGGGTTTTATTACTAATGTTATAATCAATCATTCACTGGGATCAATAATTTGCTGGGGAAAATTGTGAAATGGGCCCCACCATGCATCGCGATGGCGGCACCACAAACAGGGCTTGTCGTGCATCAATGTAAATTATGTAATTTTAATATTTTACGTGTTGGCTACCAGCTAAATGTTTACCTGTACAAGGCTGTAGTGTAGAGCTCTAACGTTAGAGCTCTATTAAATGTTAGTACTATATAATATGTTTTAGTAAATTAAACCTTTTGATCTACGGGTTCTGCTCGGCGATGCAATACCAAGCTTAGCAAGGACAAAGGTAAATTTACTACTAAATTTACTACTAGGACCTACTACTACTAGTCCTACTACTAGCTACTACCAGATATTATAGGATGGACTTACAGCAACAGGGCTGCGTGTGTATGAACAGGGTAAATTTACCGGTACTTTTTGGCGATGCAATACCAAGCAAGGTAAATTACCAGTAGGCCTACTACTAACGTATAGGGTGGACTTACAGCAACAGGGCTGCGTGTGTGTAAACAGGGTACTTTTCGGCGATGCAATACCAAGCAAGGTAAATTACTACTAACGTTACTAACATAGGGTGGACTGACAGCAACAGGGCTGCGTGTGTATAAACAGGCGAGCTGCTGTGAACCAATACTGACATGCAGTGGTGGGGCCTATTTAAGTATGCCGTTAGTTACTAGGCCCGGTAGCGTAGGGTTGTATACCTATGGTAAGAATAATCAAGGGTCATGAGGAAGTCTTTCCAAGGATAGAATGAAGGGCAAAATCGTGAAATCGGCCCCACAGCACTCTGCTTGCACTCGTGCATTTAGCAATTAAGCAAGGTTAGGTTAGTGTTTAAGGTTAGGTTAGGGTTGTACTTTTAGTTGAATTGGCTGTTGAATTAGTTGAGGGACATTAGGGAGTCTTTCCAAGAATAAAACATGAAGACCAAAGGAAAAAAAAAATAGGGAGAAAGGGAGGACTATGCTGTGGAAATCGGCCCCGCCTCTGTATCAATTGCTCATAAACACCGTTTGGTGGGGCCGCATTCACAAGTATTATACTGTGGAAGAAAGCCCCAACGCCGTGCTTATGTACCGATGAACGCCACACGGTGGGGCTGAATTCATGAGTATAAACAGGCGAGCCGCTGTAGTATTAGTACTGACACGCAGTGGTGGGGCCTACTTCACGAGTATGCCAAATGAAGTGTATTGCTACATTGTATGCAGTGGAAACTGGTCCTGTTGCTGTATCAATCATGCATATCAAAGTGTCGTTTGGTGGGGCCACATTCCTCAGTATTAGCCCTGTATTGTTCAAGAAAGCACCATATTGAACACCACATGGTGGGGATGTAATGGGCAAGCTGCCGTATTATTTAGTACTGATGATAGAGAGAGAGTGGTGGGGTCCATTTCACAAGTACTATGTATGTCACTAATTATGTGTTGAAGGAACTGTAATCAATAAATGAAGTTACCTTGACTCATTTTCTCAGTTAAGTTTTCTGTAGATCTACAGCGTGTAACTACTCAAGTCAGTCTATACAGTACTGCTTATGCTGTGTTGCAATGGTAATGACCTGGTTATATACTTTTCTAACTGTTCGAGTTGGTCTATGCAGCACGGGTGCATTGCCCTGGTAATGATAAAATTAGACAGAGCCTCTCTAATATTCACTGATGGATCTTATAATCCTGATATGATTGCATTAGTGGTTTTTTTATTGTTGTACTAAACATTAAAAAATTATGTTAAAAAATCTGTAAATCAAACTAGTCCCTTTCTTTTTGGTCTTTTAGTAGAGTAAGTGTTGCTCCAAATCACTATTGCTGTCTAGAAGCTATTGAGAAATGTATCAAAATTGGAAGTTTGAGGTTGTGTTTGCTACTCGTGGACAGATATTCTAAGCCATCGGTATTAATTACTTTTGATTGAATTCTCTTATTCTTCTCCCAATTCAGGTTAATGGCAAATCATCCTTGGAAGTCATACAACCTACAGCATATCTGCAAGCAGCAAGTGTCACTGAGCTGGCAAGACACCCAACGACCTGCCCAACTCGTTGTCACGCCCAATACATCTGTCCCCCCAGGAGCAAATCTCCCAAGGAGGGAGTGGGTGTCATTAAATCGGATTCGAACCTGAGTTGGGCGTTTCAACGCAGCCATGCATTGGTGGGGACTATGCCCGTCAGCAGCCTACCAGTGTGGTGCACCAGAACAGACTGCTCAACACATCTTGAGTGAGTGCCCTGATCTCCTCCCTCCTGACAACATGGACCTGACACACCCTACTCCTGAGACTGTAACTTGGCTACAACAACTGAGGGACGTTATTTAGCTGCCGCTGCCTCATACGCAAAAAGAAGAAGAAGCGCACATCGATGACATTTACCATGCCTTATACCAGGAGGGTGACAGGATGCATTCATAGCAGTACATGAAAGGCCAAGATTTCTTAAGTGAATCAGAGGATTGCGAGAAATCACAGAGCTTATCGTTCATTTCTGAGCTCATGCGTACTGAACCAGACAACGGAACCATCACAGTGGTCTTAATCTCATTGAATGCTGAATCAAGCTTTCTTGAGTACGCCGGTAGGTGAAACATACTTCGAGTAGCTATGTGTTTTTGACATCATTGAACATAAGCTGAGAGGAGGAGAAAACATCCCTGGACAACAACATCAAGGTGATATTGCTTGCATTGAGGCAGTGGACAGGAATTGGGCGAGGGACTAACCAAGTGGCCAGTGCTTTGAATGAGGATGAAGCAACAGTGGCCACCAATGATGAACGGAACTCTGACTCGAGCTTATGGCAAGACATTATGATTCCTAGGGCAGGCACTTTAACTAGTTGAGATATTCTGCCATGGACTTGATGGTATGCATTTCATGCGGTAAACCTCCTGTTTTGGCTGTAAATGACTCAATTTTTACTTTTTGTCTCGCCCACCGGAGGTGAAGGCGAGACTAAGGGATCCAAATGGCGTCCGTCCGTCTCTCTTATGATGCATAACTTGGCAACTGTTTTACAGCACTGGCAGCCACACTTGGGTGATAGAAGCACTAGGGGTATCTTCATGTTATGGTGTTGTCAGAGGTCATGTGATGAGGTCAAAGGTCATTTGAGGTCATATATTAAAGGGTATGTGCAAGACCCTCTTTTCTATGTTAAAGTTTACCTGCAAGACTCTCTTTTGTCAAATAACTTCACATAAGTTGCTTGGATTACAACCTAACTTGGGTCATAAATGCACTGGGGGTACCTTCATGTTATGGTGCCATTGGAGGTCACAGGATAAGGTCAAAGGTCATTTGAGGTCATACGTTAAAGTTTACTTGCAAGACTCTGTTATCACTCATAACTCGACACATGTTGCTACAATAGCAATCAAACTTGGGTGATGGATGCACTGGGGGTACCTTCATGTTATGGTGCCGTAAGAGGTCACATGATAAGGTCAAAGGTCATTTGAGGTCATACGTTATAGTTTACTTGCAAGACTCTCTTATCACACATCACACAACTCAGCACATGTTGCTACAATGGCAATCAAACTTGGGTGATGGTAGATGTCTCTTGGGAAGTTGAAGGTAACCACAAGGTCAAAGGTTACAGACAGGGGTCAACGAACTTTTAGGGCCCAATGTCAAGTCTTTAGGGTGCATTTCGTTTATGGCTCATAACTTTTGATCCTTTTGTCCGTTTGTGACCAAACTTTAATGGAACATGTCTCTTGGGGAGGTGAAGGTCGTCACAAGGTCAAAGGTCACAGACAGGGGTCAACAAACTTTAGGGCCCAATGTTATGTTTTTAGGGCGCATTTTGATTGTGGCTCATAACTTTTGATCCCTATAAACTTGGATGGTAGATGTCTCTTGGGAAGTTGAAGGTAACCACAAGGTCAAAGGTTACAGACAGGGGTCAACGAACTTTTAGGGCCCAATGTTAAGTTTTTATGTCGAGTTTCGATTATGGCTCATTACTTTTGATCCCTTTGTCCGTTTGTGACCAAACTTGGATGGTAAATGTCCCTTAGGGTATTGAAGGTCACCACAAGATCAAAGGTCATAAGCAGGTCAATTAACTTCTGGGAGTTATAAAAAATATGAATTCCTTGTACGCGAATGGGCGAGACACAATTTGGCGATTGCCTTGTTAGAAATGAACATGGTAAGAAGACAAAAAAAGACAATGTGATTCACAGCACAGATGCCTAGATGTAGGCCTTATTGCTGTTGACTTATGTATAAACAAAGAGTTTTGTCCGCATATATGCTTTCATGTGCATCTGTTGCCTTCTTAATAAGTACTACAGTTTTAGTAAATTGACATTTCTTTTTTTTTAACAGATGTTTGGTTAGTCCAAATCAAAAAGCCTCCAGCAAAGCCTTGCAATGCTTTCTTAGTATTAATAGGTAAAGCATACAATGTGGGAGCTTATCATAGTGATTTGTTTTCATGTCTGTTGCAGTCAGATTTCTGCATGACAACCTGTATTTTACTTTCACCTGAAGTAAATACTAGATCAGTCAACATGATTTCACAATCTCTGCAAGTTTTCACTTTCCTTGAGTCACTGTACCTTCCGTATAGACTTCATGATATTCAGTGCAAAGTGTCATTAGGAGATCAAAGTATTTTATTTGTTGTTGTTGCTGCTGCAGATGTATTTTGCATGACTTATTGTGTGGAATGTATAATGAAAAGGTGTACAGTATGCTGCTATTATGAGTAAAATTAAAAGCAGCATGCTGGGAAACATTTCACATTTTGATGTGTGTGTGTTTTGGTGCATTTGTGTGTGTATGTGTATGTGGGTGTGTGTTTGGGTGGGTGTGTGTGTGTGTGGGTGTGTGTGTGGGGGGTATGTGTGGCTACTGTGATGTAAATTTATGCAGTTCTCTAGTATTTACCTGGATTGCACATTAATGACATTCCCTAATACCAATGTTATTGAACAACTCAAAAGTATTTCTTCCAAAAGGCGCTAAATCCATGATTTCTTCCAAAAGGCGCTAAATCCGAAAAAATCTGAACTATAAAAATTCATAAAAAATAAATGGTGTGTGCAGGTTTTTTTTAATGTGCATTTTTATTGCCTACTGTGATGACTCTTCCACTAGGAGCATAGAGCTAATGAATAAACAAGCTGTAATATGTGTAATTAAAAAACATCAATTTACTCGAAAGTAGCCGGAATGGATTTAGCGCCTTTTGGTTGCAAGCTCTTCATATATATATATATATATATATATATATATATGTGTGTGTGTGTGTGTGTGTGTGTGTGTATGTGACCCGCTACACCAAAAAGATCCTAAAGTCGCGCACGGTCGAAGCCGTGAAAATCGAGTTTGAAGTCAGAGCATTAAAATCTGTCAAAACTTACGATTTTCTGATTTTGATATATTATTGGAGTCTAACATGTCTTCTATCATCTGTCGAAATTTTGAAGCCACATGATTAACTCTTTATGTGCCACGTTCGCACGTCCGGCTCAGTCGACGGCGTGCCAACTTCGCATATTTTGCTCAACAAACAAAGCCGCCAAAACCGATCGATAAATCGCTAATCTCCCGCGGTACAATCAAAGCGTTTCTCGCGCTTTTGTTCCTCTCACATACGGCTTGCATTTTATGTGGTGATTTACTATCAAGCGGTGTTCCCAACTAGATTTGCGTGTATATTCTTAGTTTATGTCACTATTTTATGTGCAAAAGTCATGCCTTTACAGTAATGTAGCAACTGGTGATTCAAAAGAAAAATTGAAAATAGAATTGTTATACATTGTATATAGAAGCAAAATTTGGCATTCCTCTTTAACTTTGCTCACTATTATGTCCAGCTTAACAGAAATTTATACAAATTGGAAAAACAGAATTCTTTCTCAAAGCATGACTACCTTCGTGTCTCAGAATAACGTGGCACACAGGAGGTTTCCACCATGGCACATAAAGAGTTAAATGAAAGATTAAAAAAAAACAACAATTTTCTGAGCCATGTTTTTTGGCGTTTCAACGAAGCAGAAACTGGTTCGAAAATGTGGATTGAGCGCCACAGATAGGCTCCGCCCTTAACAACGACCATAGTGATCTCATTGGTCAGTTTGCTGCTTGCTGCTAACCGAAGCGTGAAGCTCGCACACTGCCCAGTCGACTGGTGCGTGCGGGCGGGTAGTCTAGCTTCTGGACTCGTTTTACTCGTATCGTTAAGGGTGATTCAGTGTACGCGACAAGCCGTATGAGGGCGTGACACCCGAGGATTGCGACACGCCGAGAACTGCGATACCCGAGAAAAAAGAGTCCAGTAAAATGCTTTTGCCGGATCGAGCAGGGTCAAGAGTTCACGCTAGAGTCCTCATGAATATTCATAACTCGCAGTCAATCAGACAGTTTTACTAGTTAATGAGAAAACCAGCTGATCGCACTCCCGCTGTTAGTGTGTGGTAGTGTTGCCTACCTCCACTACACTACAGCATTGTCCACCAAAATAGGGGGTTTTGTTCTGAAGTTGAGCCCACTAACTTGTACATTTACTTCGACCGCCAGCTCATCATACTGCATTATGTAGGCCTACGTGCTTTCTTTATGCATGATGAGAGACAAGCTGCCCATTCCATGATTTCATGAAGTCATTATATAAAGGTCTTTACACAAAATCAAGGAAATTCCAAAGACTCTCATAATTATGTAGCTATGTTATCTGTCGTGATTTGGCAAAAAGGTGTATGTCTGCCGTTTTACAGCGACTACAAAGCCGAGAAAATCGACTTTAAAGTTTTGGCAGTTTCCTTGACCGTAAAAGCCATCTAAAATGTGCAGCGCTCAGGGATTTAATTCCATGATTTAGTATACACTTGAAATTTCATTTCCTGATAATTTTCTTGCATCTAACTTATACTTCAGAATTAGCACTTTTAGCATGTTTAGAGACAAACACCTTTTTGCCAAATCACGTTTACAGGGACTGCAACCCACGCTATTTTGGCAAAAAGGTGTATCTTCACATACATCGTGAGAAATCATGCATTTAACTTGGCAAAAAGGTGTATGTATAGATAGAGATACACCTTTTTGCCAAATCAGGTTTACAGGGACTGCAACCCACGCTATTTTGGCAAAAAGGTGTATCTTCTTATGCACCGTTAGAAATCGTGCATTTAAGTTGGCAAAAAGGTGTATGTATAGAGATACACCTTTTTGACAAATTAAACGATAACAAAATACACCAGAGATTTTGTAGGGAGAAGGGTGTATGTGAGACCATTTCTAATCAAATGTTAACTCTTGACAATTTTTACTTCATTATTACAAAAAAAATTATAAAAATAATAATAAAGACAAATATCTGGATGCACAACTTTTTCATCAAACATAGAAAAATGTGCGCAAATTACAACTCACCCTAGAGTTTGAATATTAAGAAAACATGGTCTCATGGAGATGCATGGTTGAGGATTACAGCTGAAGAGTTTTTTCTTCCTACTCCTCCCTTTTTTTTTCAAAACCTTCTACTTCCAATGAGGTGCATCATTACATTTTTAGCTTTGTGCTCCCTTTTTTGACAAAAGGTTCGTTTGTTTTCTCTACTAAATGCTTTAGTAAACAAAAAGGCAGTTGTTTACACATCATGTATCTGTTCTTAAAAACGCATCATGCTGCTCCCAATTTTTGCAATAAATTCAATAAATGTGAAAATTCAGGTAAGATCATAACTGTTTGCATCCACTGAGCACTTTGAGCAGTACATCCAAGTATCTGTTAGGTAATAGCCCCATACGCATAGCGTATTGGGTAGCCGATCTCACAGTCACACCGCACACCATTACACTATGTACAGGCTTCTGCATGCACTGCACAGCACAGACAGTGCAGAGACCACTGTCATTTTGAAGCTTAGAGAACTCTCATCCCACAGCCACACTTGCCGGAAATGCTGTCATTTCAACAGAAATGCTAGATTTTACGGATCTGCGCACTTAATGGACTAGAAGTGGCCATAGAAGTCTAGGACAAACGTTAGATCTGAACTTCTAGATATTAGGTTCTATCTACTCACCGACTGGCAACAAGGAGAAACTTCTGTAGCGCAACGGGCTGCCAGTTTGAGTCAGGAGCATGGCCCGCCATAGCCTTTAAACAAGGCGACTCGCTCTGCGTGCCCCCGTGTAGCGCTTTACCCCACAAACCTGTTGGCCGGCGAGTGGAGCGAGCCGCCTTTAGCCACTCGTTCAGGGATGTGTACTTTTGTCGTTGTTGTTGCTTTATATTCTTTGACAAATTTGCGTACAAATTTGACGCAGAAAATACACACGGCACCAAAGCAAGCCGCGCGCGCTTGCTAACAAATTTGTACGCAAATTTGTCAAAGAATATAAATTTGTTAGCAAGCGCGCGCGGCTTGCCTTGGTGCCGTGTGTATTTTCTGCGTACACATCCCTGAACGAGTGGATAAAGGCGGCTCGCTCCACTACTCGCCGGCCAACAGGTTTGTGGGGTAAACGCGCTATACGGGGGCACGCAGAGCGAGTCGCCTTGTTTAAAGGCTAGGCCCGCCACCGCACCGACCGGTGGAACGGTACACACACATGCCAGCAGCACGTATAACAGAGTATATAATATACACAGAGTATATAAGATACACCTTTCTACCTTATCATACTTCGCAACTATAATTGTGACCCTGCACCTCAAAACAAACAAAAAGTCGCCAGACATGAATTTTTAGTTAAGACCATATTCTGAAAGAGCAGACTTTAAGCTTTAAAATGATGTATAACTCAAATCAAATGGACTCTCCTAACCAATCTAAATATTGGAAAGAAAGCACAAACTCAGGAAAAGTGTGAACTGAGAAAAGAGGCTTTGAAGTACAGTGTCTATTCAAGCGCTTAATCTTTACCAAACCGTGCTGGCTGTGCGATGAATGGGACAAAAAACAGGAAGTAAACCACCAGAGTAACAACAACGAAGGGATTATCAGATTAATCTGAAATTAAGCATGCCTCATTAACACACTCTGTCCATAATTAATGCCAACTTTCAAAGCAGTAACACTATCCTTTCAAAAGTTATTAGAGTTGAAAGTGAAGAGTGTGGACAAGGTTTTTCAGAAATGAAAAAGGGGTTCTAAAGACACACCTAATCACACTATTCTACCGAAAATGTTGGAGATAAACTGCTAAAAAAAAAACACTTTCCTGCCCGTTTTATGATACCAAATTTTAGCACAATGTAAAAGAAGACCCGCTCTTTCAGAAAATATGAAAAAGTAAAGTTCGGCTAGGTTGACCAATTTCACTTATTTTCAGTCCTCGCGCAAAATCAGTGTGTGCGACTTTATGTTCGCTTTGAGGTGCACTGTCACAATTCATGATTCATTCGGCAGATGGATGTATCTAAAGATACACCTATGTGCCAAATGTTTAAACTCTCCCCAGCGTGCACGGTTAGAGATGTATCTAGAGATACACCCTTTTGCCAAATTATGTAGTTCTCTATCCTGGTACGTCATTGTACGTCAAGGGTGTATGTTAAGATACACCCTTTTGCCTTATCAAAAGCAGGCAAATTGATAGAATAATACAGAGATAGCCCAAAATATCTCGGAAACAAAGGATCGATGACTTACGAAAGTTGGTCACGTGATAATTTTGGCATCGAAAACCCCCCCAAATGGTAAAAACCAAAAACATGATATTTTTCAGACATACACCTTTTTACCAAATCACGACCGTTATGTATACAAGAGAAGTAAAGTCTGTGTGTCTTATGAGAGAGAATTTTTTTCATGAAACGTAGCCTCCATCCAAATAGGGGAGCTGTATATACCACGATTTTATAAATACGATGAAAAAATGTTTCATTGGACATTATAGGCTTATTGCAGATTACAGACTTTATTTTACATCGATTCATCCGAGAATAACAGAATGACATCCGTAAAAGGGTCAATCCCACCATATTCGCTAAAATATGTGTTCTTCATATACATGACTTTTGATCAATATTCCAATATATTTAAGGGATCCCGTGTCACAGAAGTCATATTTTTGGTAAAGCAACTCTAGCAAAGATATTAAAAACCAGACGCCCCCCTCCCCCTAAAAAAAAAAAAAAAAAAAAAAAAAAAAAAAAAAAAAAAAAAAAAAAATATATATATATATATATATTATTATTAGTAGTAGTAGTAGTAGTAGTAGTAGTATTATTATTATCGTTACAAAATATCAAATGTAGGAACCAGATTCAAATAGTCGATCATGCCAAATGTTAATAGATTTCTGTCTTTGAAAGCCTGATTGCAGATAGGAATTAAAAAAAAGAATTGTCATGGTTAACAAAGGCAAGTGAAATTCATTGGATTGCGCCTGCGGGTAGTTTGTTTGTTTGTTTGTTTGTTTGATTTATTTTTCTTCCAACACAATTTCATACATAAATCAAAATTATTTTCCGTAATATCACATGGAATATCAGTAAGCAGATTACAAGTACATGATAGTATAACGCAGATGATCGTGTTTTTGTTATTTTTTTTTATTTATTTATTTTTTTAGATCGAGTCGAATACAGACGGATTTCACTGACGAATTCCATAGGGTATTTTAAGATTCAACGAAACATACGTAATACCCTGCTATGAGATTTCTCCTCAACGATTATGAAAGCCTCATAGCTCAACTGCAAGGAACTCCTCCAATATCTCACTATCTCATTTCCATGGAAAAGTGCAGGTGGGAAACGTATAAGTTGCGAAAACTCACTCCCTGATGGCCAACATAACTAGCAGGATTCATCCAATTTTAAACTTATACAAACGCTCTGAGGGAATTTATTCATTGTAACAACTATAGTCAAACTACTTCATCTAAACGTAAAAGCAACATTATTCCTTGAGTCGTTTTACCAAAACACTTGTGGCTTACCTTTAAAACAGATCATGCTGATAGTGCTATATTCGTGAGGAATATGGTGCTGGTTAAAATGGTGCGTTCTTCCAAAGGTTCTTTAATCAGAAAGCTATGTCTGTCATTCCGAAGGTTCGTTTATTCGAAAATACACTATTGCTCACTATTTTTCTTCTGATAATGAAATAATGTTCTTTAGCCGAAACTTAAAAGAAGGGTTTGTAGTTATATGTACTTGTAAATAGCACACTTAACCATCACAACAATACCCGCTGTTATGTTCACAAGGCATGTGCTGATACGTGGCGATAACAATATGCCGATTCTTTTAATTGTATTAACTGAAAAGATTTTGAAGTAACAGGAGGGTTACACACATCTATTTTCCCTGCAAAGGTGTTAGTGCTAACCTATAGCAGTAAAGCAAAACAAAGCAAAAGGAAACATACTTGTAATGGTATACATTAAGCCGCGTTGATCGAAGGATGATGATACAGCATGACATTGTAATGATGAGAAGCAGAATGCTTCACAGACGCAGGTACACAGTGACTCAAATTGTCTTATGACTTTGAAAGCGACCCTGAACATTTCTTTTTAATGGGTGCTCACCAATGACCATGTGAATGCAGGAGGGAATACAGGTCATTCTTATTGATACACACACACACACACACACACACACACACACAAACAAACAAAAATGGGGGCAAAATTGAATAAGATACGACTAGCAAATTACCTCCCGCAAAACCATACTGTTGAAAGACATGCATTTTACTTCTATTTTTTAATGGGAGTGGACTTTCTCTTGTCTGTATGGTTGAAGATCACCTATCGGAAAGCAATACCCGGAAGTAAATGGTTTATCAAATATTTACACATCACAGATGATATAACTTTCGAGCCCAGCTATTAGTAAAATTGCATTTGTATGCATTGAACATCTGTATTAAAAAAAAAATGATGATGCACAGTGTGGGGCACGACATATTGCAATTTGTCTTAACGGTAACGTACTATTATGTTTCATTGGAAATACCAGATATTTCTCTTTTAATCATGTTGTTAATGAACATCTTTAATTATCGTCCAACAATGAAGGATTAAAAATCCAGGGCAGCTAGATAAACTTTGTAGGAGTCCATACCATGTTGGTATCATGTAATACGTATTGTTCTGAAGGGTGAACCCCGGAGACTGTGGTATCATAAAGTTTAAATGAATAATTAATAAATTTATTTTTCACTACGATATAATTATTCATAAGCAAGTGTCTACTTTATCTCTATGCCCTTCGACATGGTGTTGTGGAGTTTGCCTGTTATATCAAGGAGGCTCTCTCGCCTTCTCGATGATTATAGTTTACCTCCTGATGGTTACATAGCATCATCATTATATGCAAGGTGAATATCAGAATTGTATAATATCCGCTGGAATTGTTGAATGCTGAATAATTCTGGAGTCAGAAATTTCTTATTTCTGGTTACAGTTTGTTTTTCTGAAGGTTCGTTTTCAGGGTTTATTATAACGATGGTTCGGTAATCCCAAACGAAATAAGGTTTGTTTGAAATACTTAAGGATTGGTTTTCCGAATATTCGTTTGTATAGCCCCTAAAACAAAAATAAAGAAAAAAAAGTTTGCAATCCCGAAGGTTCGTTAATTTAAAACGATATTGGTTAGTAATTCCGACTCCATTTGTGGATTTACGAACCTTGTTTCATTTGTTTGTTTGTTTGTTTGTTTGATGTTTGCTTGGTTTTTTTTTTTTCGGGGGGGGGGGTTGGGGGCTATCAAACCTTAAATAATAAGTTTCTCTTATTTTCAGATTAACGAACCTTCGGGAAAACAATGCCTATTCAATTTTTGGATACACAGCGTGTATAAGGTTTGCCACGTAAATTCTCCATCAAACATGTGATATCTTTATCTTCCTTTGGTAAATTAGGTCTGGAGAAAATACAAGCTATTTTTTTTTTAATCAAAACTGATAAAATACTATTCCTTGTGAAGTTTAACGCGGTAAACCTTTTATGCTCGCGTAATCAAAGCGTGTTTTTGTATTCTAACCTGTTATATTTTGCACATAAAGCTCTGATGGCTACATATTTCATGGATGAAATCACATTATTACTAGTAATTTCATCGTCAGAGCCACACTCAGAAAGATTTGTGGATGTTTTTATTTGAAATTGCGTGGTATTTAGGCCCTATGCTGATAGTATTGTGGTTGTGTTGTGAATTATTGTTCTCCAGACATAGAAATCCAATTGTTAACCTACTTTACGTTTATACTTGGCTTAAAAAAGGGATTCCAGAAGTTCCAGGCTTCATCTTATAGGATTGGCCCACAAGTACAACATACAGTCGACTGCAGTCGCAGTATACCCAGTCAATTTGCATAGAATATCAATTTAATATTTAGAATCAGTGCCTCGATCTTCAAAGTGTTTATGGATTCACTCGGACACAGTGCAGCCGACTGTAATACCTCTCTCTTACCAAATCCTGTTGCACAAACAAGATCGCAAAATCAAGAACATTTCTAATTATGATACGAACAGTCATGGCTACTGTTGGGCCCTATTTTTTTGTACAAAGTTGAAAAAAAAAAACATTAGAGAGAAATCACTAGAGATAAACGATCGTAGATCGTCATTCGTTTTTTAACACTTATACTGGGTAAGGTACATAATTATGCAATGCATGCATGCAGTACTCCATCCGCCCATGGTGAGACCAAGGACAGATCTGCAGGGTGTTGGTAAAAAGGTACTGAACTGTGTAATACCTTTAACAGTCGATGACTAGTCTTATCCAAATTCAGCAGTAAATTCAGCATTATGTGTTCGTATTAGGCCTACTACGAAGAAAAGGGTACTGTATCTTTTCTTCAGAAGAATTGCATACTCTGAAACCAATTTGTAAGGTATATGAATCTACATGTCATTAATATAGATCACATACGAAGTCAGGTAGACGCAAATTTCATTTACATTGGTTTGATAAACAGACTACTACCATACTCGGTGGGCGGGACCTGCCAGAGGGAATGATTTATCGCGTTCGGTCAAAATCCGATCGGCAAGTCGTAAAACTGAAACTTTCTTCCCGGACCCTTTTTCGTTGGGCGCGCAGTCTCTCGATTATCGCTATCAGAAAATTTGCGCCCTCTCTTGGTTTATCGCACCAAGGAAAAGGGGACGGAGCCCAGACCAAAGAACTAAGAGTTCTGTGGCCCAGACCAGCGGGCGGGGTGGGCTATGCTCAGCCGCTTCTCACATCCTGGTCACTGATTGGTTGGTGAGGAGACCGCCGACGCTGATGTGCTTGAATGAACTCTGCGGGGGTTGCTAGGGCTCACCTTCTATTGTCCAGAGGTGAACACTGACTTGCGTGTCTCTTGATCACGATTCCGTCGCAAGGAAGATTTTTAGGGCGCATTTCTCGAAACAGTGATTTTACAGACGTCTCGACATAATCTCTTTTAAACATCGATATCTCCGCAGCCGATTATTTTTATAAAATGTGTTATATATCAATTTAAAGCAGAAAGATTAGGGGATTATATCATGTAATTTTCAAATAATCGACCTCGCCCGACTTTAGGATCATTTTGTTGTAGCGGGTCACATATATGTATATCTTTGTGTGTGTGCTTGTGCCGTGTAAATTTGAAAGCACATTAAATGAATTTGAATGAGCAAAGTGTGAAATTGACAGGGAAAACTTATGATATTTTGCCGTTTGATGTTATAATTTTAGGATAAATCCATAAGGAAACAGAAAGAAACAGTAAAAGAAACTTCAAAAAAAAAATAAAAACCACAGCTAAACAAAAAAAAAAATGAAAAAGAAGAAAAAGATTGCAACAATTACGCATTTACTTGTATGATTGTATATCTTTTTAATTCCTGATATTAATGAAGTGCATAAATGTATGAAGAAAAAAATTCCAGATAACACAATATTAGCTCATGTTTTTGTTGTGCTTTTTTTTATTTCCTCTTCTTATTTTTCTTCAGGTGTCTCTGACTAGTGAGTGTATTTGTCTGTGTAAGAAGGGAGGGTGCAGAGAAAAAGAAATTCTGCTGCGAGGGGATTTTTTTTTTTTATTTATCTCTGTTTTTGTAACGTTAAGACGTCGGAATACCAGAAAGTGTTGTTTGAGCGAAAACATTTTATAGTTACAAACAAAGAGTATAGAAGCTCTGTACTCTTGCTGATTACATACAACCGCTGTGCTTTACTTTCCACTGGGAATGAAAAGTATCCTTCCGTAACACCACTTTTGTCATACTTACTACATTTCTATGTACTTATAGACCGAATTTATGCCTTAATTACAGGCCCTTCACACACACACATACACAAATGAAAATCCCCATCCTGAGTGCTTTAAATTCACATTTCACCAATTTGAAAAAGATAGGATGGATACGAATTCACCCATGTGTACGATTTTTGTCTTAGCGTGCAACGATTCCTATGACTGTTCCACATATTACATGCATAGTGAATGATTGGCGCAGTGTTCCGAATATGAAGCCCACCAGAGGACTGAACACAATGACTACTTTCACTCTGCATGTTCCAGCGCGACGATTACTTTTAAGCACGTTTCTCACTTAAAATGAAGTCCACGTCATTTTCTTCAAACTTTCCATAGCGTAACATGCACACATCCAAAGCCCATGTATATATATAAAAAAAAAAAAAAAACAGTTTATGTGCTTGTTTTTCTTCTACGGAACTTTGAAGAATATGACAATCAGCCGTCCAGTACCAAAATGAAAGCGTTACATGGCCAAACCCATGATTGGCGACACAATCTGCAAGAACAATCCTAAATTCCCATTATTCTTTCCAAATTCACTTATTGTAAGAATTACAGAAAAGGGTACCCTAAACCAGGAGGTTTTGAAGTTAGGGTTTACACTTTCACTTTTGAGCAAGCAGCGACCTCACGCGGCAGAACACACCGAAATCTCTTAAATATTTCTCAGCGACGTTTTCTGGAAAAAAAAGTTTTGAAGTTAGGGATTACACTTTCACTTTTGAGCAAGCAGCGACCTCACGCGGCAGAATACACCGAGACCTCTCAAATTTTTGCCAGGGACGTTTTGTAAGGGGTGAGGTAGAGGACAAGCTCCATGAAAATTATGCTGTACGTTCAAAAACCATGCTAATTTCAAGAAACCTGACCATATCGTAGAAAAAGGCTTATTTATTCCAGAAAAAAATAAAAGTGGGGTTCATGTGCTCATTTTTGGGCTAGTGCAGCGCCCCCATTGGACATTATCATCGCAAGACCCCAAAATCTGATCAGGAACCTATGCAGAATGCCCTGACAGGGTTGGTTCATAAATCTCACGCTGTACACTCAAACCCATGTCTTTTTCACGAAACTTGACCAAATTGTAGAAGAAGGCTCACTTATTCTAGAAAAAAAAAGAGGGGCTTCCTGTTCTAGGCTTACTAATTAAAGGAAAACAACAAAACTTGGAATTCGTGCGCTAAAGGTATTGTGCTGGCAGCACCCCTATGGCAGCATATGATAGAAATCATCCTAGGACCCCAAAGTCAGGGTATAAACCTATAATGGCTGGCATGATTACGTGGGGTTCATTAATGTAATGCTGTACATCTAAAACCCTTGTTATTTGTATGTAACGTGGTCAAATTGCAGAAGAAGGTTTATTTAATGCAGAACAGTTGTAAAAATGGGGGTTTCTTGTGCTCGCTTTTGAGCTAACAGCGCCTCTTTGCGACAGAAATCATTGTACGACCACAGAGGCGTATTTATGAAAAACGGCACCCGGGGCAAGCGCGAAAATTGCACCCCTAATTTCTGAAAAAAGTTTTCAACCCCAACCCCATCCCGGTAGGGACTTAAAAAAAAAAAAAAAAACACATGATATGCTTTTTCAAGCACTTAAAATGGGTCTTTGAATTACATGAAATACATTTTGATAAATTTTGGCGAGCGAGCCGAAACTTTTTGTATTTCAGCTTACAAAACATGGAATTCTTGTCATTTTTTTGGTTACTAAATCGTACAATTCTACTCTGTAAATGCTACGGAGCTGGGGCAAAAAAAAAAAAATAATAAAAAAAGGTTGTATTGGCGTAACATGAGATTTTAAAATTGGAATCGGTCGGCCGGATTATTTTTTTTTTTTTTGCTACCTGCATTTTACGTCTAAAACTCGTGCTGAGCTCAGTAAACTGTTACAACTGCTGCACCGAATGTGCTGTGTTCATCTATTCTACAAATCATTTATGAGGTTGATATTACTGGAATTATACCCCTTCATAGAATTTAAAGATGTTGAAATCCCAATCCTGAATGTTTTCACTTCATATTTTACTATTTTGACTTTTATAAGATAGATGCAAATTGACCCATATGTACGATCTTTTCATAGCAAACGGCGATCTCTATTACAGTCCCACATATACAGATTCGTGTAAGCTCTCCACACAAGAAACCTATGGCAAAACTGTGGACAATACATCGCAGTCTGAATGCTTCTTTACACTGAATAAATCTTGTTAGAGTACGCGTCCGTGTTGGAAGCAGATGACGTACTGATCAAGCGAGGCTGGTGCGAGGCGCTAGATCCCTCGTACATCCGATATCCCCAGAGCCGTTTCCACTTCCGGGTTTGTGCGATCGCGATCGCAATCAACTAGATATTTGATATCGATAGCAAAAAAATAATAATTAAAAAAAAAAAAAAACATGGGGTCGGCGGAATTTTTAGGGTCGGGCGGGTTACGCCAATACAACATTTTTTTTTTTTTTGGCCTAATTCTAGTTCTTTTTCCCGCTCCTTAGGGAGCGTGATTAGGGACCAGTCCATTTGGAGTGAAATTTGGAGCGAAAAATTTTCACTCTACCATAGAGTGAAAATATTTCGTCTTTTAAGAGCGAAATCTACATCTTTTCAGAGTGACTTTTAGCTCCTCATTCGAGTGAAATGATTCTGATTTAAGGGTGGAAATCCTCACTCTTTTCAGAGTGAATTTTCCCTCTTCAAGCGACGGGTGCTAGTCTTGGTTCCAGGGGTAGGGAAATAATTTTGATTTACAGGGGAAATCCTCTTTTCAGAGTGAATTTTCGCTCTTTGAAAGAGGGAGGCTAGTCTTGGTTCCAGGGGATTTTTGTTTTTATTTGTCGCACTGGTATTTACACACGTCAAAGCGTGCACACACATACACACACCCACACACACACACAAACATATGCATATTGTACATATTCCAACGTACAGGTACATGCAAATATACATACACTCTGTCACTAACACATGTACATGAATAATACACTGCATGTATTGCATTATTTCGTTTTTGTTTCTGTTTGTTTGTTTGTTTGCTTGTTTTTACATCGTCAGGATTCTATGCATATCATTTTAACAAATGTTAATCTTGACAAACTGATGTAGTTAAAGCTTGTCTGATGCTTGTAGGACAGCTTGTTGGTATGTCAGGGATATTGTTTACAACATAATACTAATTATGTATTATGCAGAATGGCTTCAAGCATTTAAAGTTCCTATATGTTCCTTGAAATAAAACATCCATAAATAATGTGAATATATTTCCAAACGTGGCCTTTTGACCAAATATGTAACTACATGTATTTCATCTAATTTCGTCAAATATTAGACAATTGAACATGTGAAATATTGGACAATATATAACAAATTTAATAACATTCTCTTTTTTGAGGGCAATTCCAAACTAAGAAAATAACAAATCAGATCTGATGACATTAAAACCTGAAATGCAAACAGGATGCGGGTATATCTATTAACACACTTAAAAGCAGCGTAAATGAGAAGCTGACACAAATCGAGTTTCCGAGTAAACAGTCACCTTGAAGGCATTTAATAGAACCCAGCTTCGGACCAGATAACCGGCAGTGTGTGGCCGAGGCTAACCCTACAGTCGCCACCAGGTGGCGCTATATAACAAGCTGGACTTGTAACATTGACAATCATTAACAACAGTGGCGTGCTTGCCTTTCTTCTTTACTCTTTCATTTTTCACCTGAATGATAAAGAAAATATAAATGCTCTACTTGAGCTTAACAAACCATTATTTTTAAAATGAATAAGGGTGTGAACTATTATAACATACAAGTAATTGCACTGTTCATGACCTATGATACTATTAAGAGTAAACAATGAGCTATAATAGGCTGGCTTATAAAAACACTAAGCTAACGCCTGAAAATAACAATTACACTAACACCTGACTTAGACACCGAGAATGTAATCATAAAAAACTTGTTGGGTACCGTACATTTAACAAAAAAAAAAAAAAAAAAAAACAGATACGCATCCCACCATCAATTCTTCTCGTCAACGTTAAAGAAAACAAAAACAATCGCGAATTGTTACAAGCATAAAACCATCACATCATACCAATACCTCTCTCAGACATGCTGACACTAAGTCATGATTGACATGAGACATACCGTTCAGCAAAAACAACAGGTTTGACAATCACGTACAACCTGATAGGGCAAGCTAGGATGGCATGAAATAAGTATCTCCTACAAAGGCATAAGCTTACACAGTATAAACACAAGTATGAAATGACGTACAAAATGTTCATATGGGGACACAGGAAATACAAATATTTACATAAACTAGAGTTACATATGCACGTAGCAGAAAACACTGATATACGAGTAGAGGTGCAATTAGGGATAGGCACCAAACAGACACCAAAGATGTAAATATGTAAGGTTAACTGGAAGATAATATTATTAAGAAGATGAGGGTATGTGGTGGAGATAAACATGGTACTACACTCAGAAACAAGAAGGCGTATGCACCCACTAAAGCATCATATGTTATACACAGCACAAAGGGGTAAATCACTGAGACATAAGCGGGATGACGGAAAAATGAAACACACGGGTCTATAGAACATATCCACGATTAAATTATAATACGGAGAACATACCAAGACAGCCAGGTGAGAGATAATAAAGATAAGCACGAATGTCATACAAATACGGATTGGTAGAAATGAGGAATAAACATGATACAAGTACAGAGTAAAAAAAGAAACGCCTGTTTGGGACACCTCAGAAAAAAAGGTTATAGTTAAGGGACATAATGTAATAAACCAGATAGGAGGAAATGAAATAACATATGTGAAACCGAGATAACATGGCAATAGGAGAGGTACATTGTAAGAATACACGGTGAGTGAAGGGGGCCATTAGTCTGAGGTAGCTAGCAGTTCACACAGAAAACAAAATACCGGTACATTGTACATCATTGATTAATACATCAAATTACTATCAAACCTAGATGGGAGGCGTCGGGAGCGCTGAGGGCGCCCAGTGGGGGTCACATGGGTGGGGGTACAACATGGACTGTTAATAGTTGGAGCAGTGAGGGGTAGGTTCCTGGGGCAGAGGTGGATGGGGGGGGGGGCTTCAGGAGGGGGCTCCAGCAGGGGGACACACGGGACATCTGGCCCAGGAGGCAATGAGAGTTCCTGTGGAATGTCTCTGCAGGTGTCTGGGAGGGGGGGGGGGGAGCAAATCCCGCTCGTCGTCTGGGGAAAGCAAGTCTGTCTCATCGTCGTCAGACATCTGGTGCTGGGGAGGAGCCACAAGGGGAACAGGGACCCTCATGCATTGCGATGTCTTTACACGATATGACGATTTTCTGAGCTGAGAGCCAATGAATTTGCGAATGTTATACCACCTGCCATCTATCGATGTTACAAGGTGTCGAGGGCGTGCGGAGGACTTGCTGCGATCTGACCGGAGATAAACAAGGTCCCCAACTGCGAGAGGGTCATCATTGGGGAGGATGCGGGAGGTAGCCTTGGAACGCTCGCTGTGGGGATGGTTCGAAAGGCGCTGTTCGTGTTGTTGTTGTTTGTTTTTATTGCCGTCTTCATATAAAATTACACACATTACAAGTTGCATATACATTGCATATACGTACAAGAGAAACGGGGGATTGCCTGTTCAGTCATATTATCAAAATATGTCTGTTCTTCCACAGGGTCCCTAATTTACAGTACAATACAAGAATAATAAACACTGTATATACAAAACATAAGAAAAAAATAACGAAAATCATTTACCGAACTGGTACAGTGAGAGTCAACAATAATCAGAGATAGGTAGAGAAGAGCAGAGCAAGGAAAAGAAAAAGAGGAGAACAAACCTACAAAAGTAAAGGCAAGACTCATATACCCCCCCCCCCTAAAAAAAAAAACACACAAAAAATGGCTGTTACATTTGGTACTCCATTATGAAGAGATCAGGTCTTCATCCGACAGTGGAATTTGGCTGTGCGTAAATTGGTCTCGCTGAGTCCACATTTCTGCCCCCCCCCCCCCCCACGGAAAGAAGCAGTAACTGACATTTTTATGAATGTTTACTTTTTTTCAAAAATGAATAGTTTACCCAATGCTCTTCAATGTTAATAGCTCAGTTTTGCAAAAAAAAAAATGAAAGTGACCAAAAATTCCATTTTTCACTTTTGCAAAAAGCAGTAACTGCATCCAGTTGATTCAACTTTGCAAGTTTCCCCACGGAAGAAAGCAGTAGGGACTTTTCGATTTGCATGTTGAGCCAGGCATCACCCTGTTATGACGTAGTTTTTACGTACTGCGCATGCGCGAGTGTCGACCCTCGGCTCATCGCACAAATTTCGAACGCGTTAACCCCGGTTATCACCGTCCACCCAAATCGGTTGCGCCGCGCTCAACCCACCTTGCTATGACGTCACACTCCTCTCGGGTATCGTGCGAAAGAGCACGATGACTCTCGGGAAATCCGTGCTCAGTTCACCTTTTGTCCTTTTTCTTTCGAGAGAATATTTATATTCTAATTACATGAAAGCTTATGATCTTGATACGTCACAGCAGCAGCGCTGACATACAAACTACAGTCTCTGGTACCTACTTTATTTGCCCGTTTTCACTGTTTCGCACTTTGCAACTGCCTACCGTAGTCCCACACATGCATTTACACGTAACGTTGTGCGCAAACAGATCTTGGTGCTTTTGGCCTAGCTAGTGCAGCAGTGCATTTGCCTAG
Source organism: Diadema setosum (assembly GCF_964275005.1). NCBI lineage: Eukaryota > Metazoa > Echinodermata > Echinoidea > Diadematoida > Diadematidae > Diadema > Diadema setosum. The sequence continues at coordinate 666,704 of NC_092694.1, read as the reverse complement.
TAGTCTTACCATGCATCATGTTTTAAAATAGTCAAAGACAAAATAAATATAAGTACAGAAACGAGTCACAAATTCCGCATATATGCACGCAAGGCACAGGTTGCCTCCTGCACACGCCACGAGACGCGACGCCGGCGACCGAAATCGAAATGTGTTTTAGCAGCGGGTCAACGTACAGACGTGACGCCTTGACGTACGGTTGCGCTCGGCGGCACGTCCCTCTCGTTCACCCAATCGAAAACTCCCTTGTAACTAACAAAATCCACGGAAGAATGCAGTAACTAACAATTTAGTCTAATCATTCAGACTCTGTATATTCCATCCTGTATATTTTTTTCCCTAATACCGTTTATTTTTTTCTACAGTTTTTTAAAAACAACATAAACAGCAGTTTCTTCCATAATTTAGGGGAGTAGATAAAAAGATTGTTTCACCAGTAACTTGACTCTGCCCGCAGGGAATCGTATGACAAGTTGTAGAAATAGTTTCTTTCTGGAGACTAGCAAACCTGGCAGACTCACCGCGCTCAGAGTGCAGAATACGCGTGCAGCTAGCTGCATGCGCATAAATTCTGCAGCATACAGTATCTAGTCTAGCTAACACTGCATCACATCACAGTCATCACTTGCACAGTACATGTTTGCAAGTCTGGTATAGGTGACAGTCTGAGCTAGTGATCATGCCAGTCACCGGTGCTAACCATGCAGTCACATAGTTTCTGCGGTCCAGGCATGCCTGCAAATCTATCATGAATAGACCGGTTTACTAATGATATGCATAATGACGTCAACCCCACGCGACCCTAGTGATTGTAACTATGTCGGGCAAGCGAAATAAGCACGGACGCGCAAGTCACATTGTTTTTTGCATTCATGCGTGTATTGTCTATGATCGTTACTCGCTGCGGATAATCGACAACTTTTGGTTGCTTTGTGATGGTGTCAGCTTCAAGTTCAAGCCAAAGTTCGAGCAAGCCATGGACGAATTGGACAGTAAAATGAATTAACTGTCGTGAGTATTTGAGGGATAGAGGTGTGGGCACAAGCAGCTACAATAAGGACAAACTCATCAAACTTGCAACTGCCGTAGCCGATTTGGATTTGCCCATCGATCCCGACCTCTCCCGGGCGGACACCGACCGGTTACTGCAGGAGAAGCTTGCTCGGGTAGGCTGCTCGCTCGGGTAGGCTGCTCGTTCTCCGATCCTACCAAGCTCGCTGGGTTTACATCAAACTTCGAGAGTATTCCAGATTTTGGACTCTTTGACGTGTTCAACTTCCTGATCATCAATCGGGCTGACTATGACCGAAAAAAGCTAAAGGGATACATGTCATTTGAGGACTACCGTCTTTTCGAGGATGGGAAAGTTTCAAGCCTGAAGTTCAATGAGGTTTCGGACACGAGCCCTGTTTGTGTTTGCCTTGGTGAGGTAAGGCGCGGCCGACGCAAAAGAACCGGACATACCTCAACAAACCAACGTACCTGACCTGGGTCGTGATGAATAAGTCAACGGAGAAAATAAATTTTGCCTACTGCGAATGTCAGGGAGGGTAGGTCTATCATTGTTTTTGTTTTTAGGTCTATCCTATGTCTAGATCTACTCTAGATCTTGTCTATCTGGGGCTAGGCCCCTAACTGTTATTGTTAGTAGAAAAATGGGTAAAAATCGTCATGCTACTTTATAAAGTCTAATCAGTCTGAGTCTAACTTTGAAAAATCCTTTAAAACATATCGATTATGAGAGATTCGTTGTCTACACCCCCCAAAAAAAATGTTCTGCGAGGTTTAGATTTTACAATCAATCATAATGCTTAAAATCATTGACTTGAAGTATGAAGTGAGGCGGTCATACTGTTGCATGTTCCGTAGCAGCAGTGTTCTCCACCCATTTTCAGAAACTACTGGAGACAAAATCAAAACCAAAATTCAACAAAATCGAAACTATAGTCCAAATTGCGTTTGATCACAGCAGAATTATCCCTCATCTAAGGTTGGGAATTGATTTAGAGCCACACGAAATGCCAGGAGGAAAAGTCGAAGTTGAGGCATCGCAAATATGTACACAACATACACGTAAGTCTACATGTGGGGACATGTGGGGATATGTCGGGGACGGCTGCAGCTGCCGACATTGCAGGCTCGTATCCTTTGTTTGCCCGAGGTTGCAGCCGTGTGCAAAAAATTACAGATCTGTGCATATATTAGTAAACCGGTCTATTGCAGAGGAAAAGTCATGGTAGCCATGGCTTTGGCCAGAACCAGAAAATCTAGGTGAGCTGAAAATATATTGAAGGGAGATAAGCACTAGTATTAATACACTAACGTTAGTCTAGCGTTAGATGTAGGCCCTAAAGTTAGGTCTACCGCGTACCAGACCTAACGTTACAGAGTAGGCCTAGTGTTAACTGTATTTATAGACAATTATAGACAATTTATAGACTATGTCAGTATTTTATAGGCCTAATCTAACGTTAGATCTAGGTCTAGCACTAACATTGGGCATAGATCTGTAGTCTAGCTTAAGTGTAACGTCAGAGTTTGACTAGGATCTAAGACGAAGAGATTCGATACTTTATTGTCTAACGTTAGTCCAGGGTCATGTGTTAGGGGCCAGGCCGGGAACTTCAAAGTTCAACTTCAATTACCTTATTGTTACACAGAATGCCATTCAATCGACAAGACCTATTCGAGGTCTAACGTTAGGTCCTAGATCTTATAGATCTAGACTAACCAGAAAGTAGAAGAACTTTATAAGCTGGTGGTGGTAACAATTCTCCTCCTATAGTCATGTGACATGTGCAGTTACTGTTTTTGTTTTTGTTTTTTTCCATGGGGAAAACAGCAGACTCCTGGCCGTCTGCAGTTAATGCTTTTTTCCTTGGGGAAACTACCCATAATCAAGGGTGAGTCACCGCAGTAACTACATTTTCCTAAATAACATTTAAAAAATAACGGAAACATAATTGTTTTCCTAGGTATTGTTAGACAACTAGGTATGGTGCATAATCATACCACAAAATTATTTTTGAATGTTTCTGTGTCTTTAAAGAATCTGCAAAAAAAAAAACACAAAATCGCATTTATCTCAGCTCAGCAGCTATGCAGTTACTGCTTTCTTCCGTGGGGGGGGGGGGGGGGGGGCAGATTTCACGTGCTGAAAGGCCACGCGAGCGAAGACGGCTATTGAGACGGGCAGTGGCGAGGGACCGGGACAAGGATGTCAGTGGTCCTCCGGAGGGCTCATGCCGCAGGATTTCATCTTCGAGTTCACGAATGGTCTTCTCAGCAACCGGGTTCTTATTGGGGTTCTTGGCGTGACCTACTTCAATGGAAAGGTGAAACTGGGCGAGCAAACACACCCTGTTGTTCTAGTTCATCGAATTTCTCTTGGAGATCGACCAAAGAGTTACGGGAGTAAAGTGGCAAGCGACCCTTGCGTTGGGGAGGCTGAACCGGGCCCATGTTGACAACGGCCTCAAACGGGCCAACAACACCATTATACCCAATGAAGGCAGGGTCAAAAACATCATCGAACTCCGCATGGAGAGACTGAAAGTCATGTTTCGTACCAATGGGGATAATGCAATCAGGATCGAGCAATATCGGGTCAGAAAAAACGATGCCCTGTATCACGTGAGGCACCACTGGGCACGGGCCTATTGGGTACAGATGGGTGGTCATCAGACTGAGGCTATGACGGAACGTAGACAGGACGAACCTGACAGAAATGTTCATGTTTACGGATCAGGCGGGGTTGAGGCGTAAGATTAGGGATACGCACTTTGCCTGCTACACTGCAGACCATGCACGGTTCAGGCCAAGATGGGTCAGTTGGGGGAACACCCTTTTGAGGGACAATCCTGGGCTCAAGGGCAAGTGTGTCATGAGACAAAGGTCATCAGGAACTGACAGCTCGACGAATTCACCAGGCAAAAGCACAGTACACTGAGATGAGGCACGAAGGACATGAGCACGGCGAACTGCTTGTGTCACATTGTCCGAAGGCCTGCGAGAACCATGTGAAATGATCATGTTATCACCCACACACACCTGGCGTTTAGCAGGACGAACCGACACGTCATTGTGTTCCATAAATGGGGTACCTGCGAGTACTTCTACATCAAGGTTATCCATGACCAACCCCTCAAACATGAATGACTTGCCGTCACGAGCGAAGGACAGAGTGATCTCCCCAACAACATCAAGGGGGTAAGACCCATCGGCTTGATGAGCAGACTGCTAACTGGGTTTTATGACACCATGGAGGGACTGGACAATAGAAGCTCTGATCATGTTACCAGTAGCACCACTGTCGACAGTGATGCGAACAACCTGGTGCCCGCAAAACGCATCAAAATATGGAGACTGACGGACCTGGACTCTGAGGGCCGATGAAGAGTCGCTGGTAGCCGTATCATCCTTTGGAGGGGCAGGCTCAGACAGGTGGACCTGTTCAACTTGGCACAAATCATCAATCGCATCATCAGACTCTAAAATATGTGCAACCTGGCAGGCCTTAGCAATGAGTCTGCTTCGGGTAAGTACGTACACTCACTTAAATAATGAGTGTCTGGCCGGCGCGCTTCACGACAGAGAGGACAGTATTTACTGTTGCGCTGGGGTGCGAGTCTGCGGATTGCGGCGACTGCGGGGCATTGGAGCACGCTGGGGGTGTAGGCCTACAGGGCGCGGGGAAGGGGAGGTCAGGGTGCGCATAGCACGAGTGGATTTCATCCAAAAGACTATCTAACGCCTGAGAGATTTCGGGTTTCAGTGAAGCTAACGTACGAGAGGGCCATTTTGTCCCGTAGCGCTGCTTGAACAGGCGAGGAAGATCTGAATGAATGAGATGGAGCCAAGTGAGGACGATAAAGTTTTCCAAGGTGGGGGTAAGCTCCTCATCTTCGCTAACACGGTTACCATGGTGAGTTATGCCACCTGCGGATGTGAGCAGGTTGTCTTCGATAAAGGCCACCAACCTTTGGTAGAGGTCCTCAGGACGCTCATCCGGCTCTAGTTTGATGTCACTGAAATCAAGAAAGTGAGCGCCGGTACTTTGAAACCCATAGTGAAGCCTGATCTTCCCCCGAATATCGTTGAGGGAGGTGGAGGTCTTGACTATGGAATTGCGTGAGATAATGGGACAATAATTAGTAATCTGTCCGAGCATGAGCTCAAGCATACTGGCTTTCTGGTGTGCTGATTTTCGAGATCCGGTCGGGACGCTTTCTGGGTCATCAACAAAGCCACGGAGTGGGCAAGATTTAGATTTTTGAGCCCATGAGCAATCGTCATCTAGGAACGGCGCAAAATTTGAGTCTAGGGTGAGAGTGTACACTAAGTTTTGTCGCCAATTTTCGAACGAATTCACTGTTTCACGTTTGGTGAGACACCATTGCTTGGGTGCTCTTGGAGCTGAGGCCATCATTAAAGCCTATAGGTGGGACCGTAATGTAAGAGAAAAACAAGGAACTTACACCAACTCTGGATCGCTGGCCGATTTGGAGCTCAGCAAGCTTAACGTCTGCTTGTGCAGGTGAAAACAAATCCTCAGGAGTAGGTAACGTTTCCAAAGCTGCCACCACGTAAATGAGAAGCAGACACAAATCGAGTTTCCGAGTAAACAGTCACCTTGAAGGCATTTAATAGAACCCAGCTTCAGACCAGATAACCAGCAGTGTGTGGCCGAGGCTAACCCTACAGTCGCCACCAGGTGGCGCTATGTAACAACAAGCTTGACTTGTAACATTGACAATCATTAACAACACTGGCGCAGATCATTTGTCTGTACATGTGCAGTATTGAAAACCCAACTTGGAATACAAGTGCATGTACAAATGAACGAGTCGCTGAGTAATAGAGACAACTGTCGAAGAGACATGGGTAAATTTCTTCCTGACAATGATACAATACTTAGCAAAAACTCTACCGGTAATCGTCATGGGGGGAGGGGGAGGAGGGGGGGGGGTGTACACACACTAAGATTTTCAAAAAGTTTCAAAAGCCTTATGCAACCCCTGATTTGAAAGAGCCGAAATATGTGTATGTTTTGGATCATTCTATCTCTCTGATAGACAAGACTGAATTGCATAAAATGCACATTCACGAAAAAGACAATTAAATACAGTTGCTGCTCCCGCCCACCAGCATAAAACAGCAAGAAGGGCTGGCTAAACTCTTGGTCCTCTTCTTGTGCTGCTGCATAATTATCTGTACCAGAGTAAAAAATAGAGTGCAACAATATAAATGAAAACATGTGAATATGCAACTCCAGATTTCTGAAATTTATTTTTTTTTCTTTCTCGTCTAAGTGTATGACAGTGGATCATCACAAGAAAGCGTACATTGTTGGATGATATTTACTTGTGTAATCTAAATTTGAAACACAATCTGGGAAATCTAATGGACATATTCCCATGTCTTGTAAACAAACTTTGAATATTATAATCGTCTCTACCACCACGAAAAAAATGTGTATAAATAAAGATGTGCTTACATTCTTACTTATCATGCCTTGATTTCAATCCAAAGAAAGGTGTGACTAGAACATAATTGTAAAAATATAGAATGTGCTAACGATATACAGTCATTAATGTGCCGTGAGACAGTATACTTCAAAACCTCTGTAAAAATAATTGGATATTGCTAAAGAACCATACGTTTCTTGTTACTTAGATCAACAGGTTAAAATTAACAGGTATTTGTGTCACAGGGATGACAGTAAATGAACTCACAGATCTTTCTTCTATGAGATGCAGGAGAGCACTGTCAGTTGTTGGCTCCTTACTCTTTCCTTCCTGTCTTGATGCAGGATGTTGGCAGAAGTTTTGTCAACAGCACCGAGGCTCCTTGGTCTCCTAAAATTCACATAAGATTAAATTGCTTTCAAAGCCTGCCAAACATTCTACTGTAATGGGCACCTGTCAATCTCGGAAGTACAATAATTTGAGAGAGGGAGATAGAAAGAAAGGCATTCATAAGATCACTAACATGGCCAATGGAGGAAATTACTAATCTGCACATGAACAAAATTAGTACAGTAAGGAGGAAAGATAGGCAACAAGGTCAGTGAACAGTGTTCATTGCAATCAAATCATGTGGGGTATTCTTTGTTTTCGTGCACATTTTTTTGTTAACATATTCCATGTACATGAACCCAGATATATATTATGTGTTTTATCCAACAAAGTAAATAGAAGTTGAACAACTCAAGTCACATTCTGCAAGAGGAGAACAAGTAGATACTTGTAAATGGGTAAGGGTAGGAAACTGATTTTCAGAATCCTCTTTCTCTTATCAAGTGAAAGAGGTTCACTATCTTAGTTGTTTTTGTTGTGATGTTAGTGACTAAATCATATCATTTTAATTTGCTATGATGCTACACTTACCGAGATCCATGGCGTAATCAGTGAGATGAGGTCCTCAGACTGGGCTACCTGCTGGGAAGGATTCTTCAGCAATGTTACATCCCAAGCTTGAAAGGAATTTTGAGCCGTTTCCGGGATTGATCGATTCAGACGCCATACTGATCTCTGTAGCGGCACATCAGTAGACCTGTATGAAATCAAAGCTGTGGTGAAACAAGAGAATATATCAAATCAATCTTTATTGTACATCACTACCCTAAATGGAGTGGATTGTCAAATGGTTGCAATCAGCAATACGGATTCAGTCAGTGAGACAATTTTGGGAAAAGTGGGTGTTTTGTCTAGGAGTTTGCATTACTAGTTTTCCTCCTTCATTTTCAATACCAATTATATTTCATTTTCATCAAACAAAACGTAACACATAATATAGAGTATTTTGTCAATTCATACTGTTGAACAAATTGAAAATACAAGTAAAATCATAAAACATATACGAAATAAATACATAGATAATTCAATTCATACTGTTGAAAACTGTGAAAATACAAGTAAAGTCATAAAAATGATACAAAATAACTACACAGATAATTATACAACGAGAAAGCATAATGCAATAGTAACTAGATCGAGACCTAGTAATAGATAAAACGATAGAGTACTGAGTAAGTTGCCTATAGTGATTTTCTAAAAAGGGCCTCTTGTAAAACGAAGATTACTTGAAAGCATAAAAAAGGTCCTATAATCTGTATCATATGCAATTAGAAAATGTACCGTATAAGCGTTTGATAATTGACATCCTCTAGAATGTAGATTATCTAGATCTGTACCAGAGCAGTCAGAACCACATTTGCTAAGAAATGGCCAACACCCAATCATAAGAAGCAAAGACAAAACAATACAAAAAATATTTTGAGCACACGAGCACACACACACACACACACACACACACACACATGCACACGCACAACAGCAGCTTCACACACAAGCGGAAGCCTACAGTATCCGGGTTCCATGCATCCAAGATACATGTGTCTACGAGTAGCCATGTAAAATACGCATGCAAGAGTAGTGTCAGTGAATAAGGTGACAGTGAGAGATACAGTATGTAGGATTAATGTCCCTTAATGTCTCCTTGATTCTTTCACTTACAATGTTTGGAAAATTTTAGATTTTACTAATAAATGCACAGCAGTACATGCAGTTCATGGTTTCTTAATGTGACATGTTGATTTTCTCATTTATTACTATGTGGATTGTCAGTCAAACAGATACAGAGATAACAAGCTATTCCAAACTCTGCTGCAAGAGTAGTGTCCAAATTCCAAAAACATGAACAATAATTTCACCGGTTCTAAGAAGCTTGCACTAGCTTCCAGTCAAAATTCATATACAGATCAAAATGTTGATATTAACTTTTGAATCCACACTACTAGTATTTGAAAGAACTACTTTAGATAGGAAACACACCAGAGAGAAACCTTCATTAAGAAGGTAGTGACTTATTTATTGTTCTGAAGAAAAAAAGCAATGGCATACATTTGCTTGTAATGTCTCTACCATATGGATTAATCTTACCCAGAGTTTTAAATGAATTACAAATGTTGACAAATCTAAGTCTGCCTTGCGAACACCTGTCATTACAGTCTAAAGGTGAAACAAGGCATTATTGTTACTGCAATTTTATGTTTTTGTTCGATCATTTCTATCCTTGAGCACAAAAGGCATAATGCAGAATGTTCCATATACTATATAAGCACCATTGATTATTATAATTATTACTATTTTATTGTTATAATGATTATGATTATGATGATGATTATTACTATTATTATTGTTAAAAATGATGTCCTATTTTATGACACCACTACCCCCCCCCATTTCTGTACACATACAAACACAAAGTCATTAAATAGAAAATCAAAAAGAACATCGAGATAATGTTCTGCCAGAACCTGCCTGTCCATTCATAAGGCACACACTCTTGTGAAAAGTTTGCTGCTGCTGTGTGGAGCAACTCTGCGACTGTGGAGAAATATTGCTATGATCTCCTTCCATAATGATCCCATGGCTTGGATTTTAGTGCAGATGTTCAGCTCAGCCATCCTAGTCATTTGTAGCTGTTTCGGGTTTCTCTTGGCTCTCTCCAGTAGACAGTTGTAATCTGCTTTTCTCCCTATGCAAAGAGGAACAATTGTTCACAGACAATGTTACTTCTCCATGCAGAGGGGAATGATGTCATTTGATACAACAGTCATAACATACTTGATTAATTTCCGCATTCTTAAAACTACACCGATTTCCCTAAGAAAATAATTGTATGATAATGTTCCTTTCATAACAACACTTTGGTAATGTTTTACTCCAAAGTGCTGAAGCAATTTTTTTTTTTAAATCATAAGTTTAAATCAATGTGATAATGTGCATAACAAGACTGTACTAGGATTACACCAAATTGTCCATTGACACTGGATTTTCTTTGTAATGTTCTATGACAAAATAAAACTAAATACTACATGAAAAGGTTTTGCATTGATTGATGTTTATATCTTGCTCACCTTTAGCATGGTGCACAATGTAAACTTTCAGTGCAGTAAGAAGAGGATGCTAAGCCAGACGAAATGGTGAATGAACACATTGTTGATTAGAATCAGGAGCAGAACTAAAGTAAAGAATAGGGAAAGCAGAATACCACAAGTGAAAATCAGTGACATAGTCAATTCCATATAAGTAATGTCTCAGACTCTAACAACATTTGACTTCTGAGTGTAAAAGAAAAAAACACATTGACATGAGTAAAACTATAAATGTATATTGAGACATTCTCATCGTCTTTGCCAAGAATTTGTCACACAGTATGTGCCATTGACTTTTGCAAAGTTGATGGTATCTCATATCAGTACAGAGTGCACAACTCCGTGTTCTTCCTCATCTCCCTTGCCCCCCCCCCCCCAAATAAAAATAAATAAATAAATAAAAAAATAAGTCAATAAAATAACAAAATAAAAAAAAAATAAAAACACATCAAACAATCAAACTAACAACCACAAAACTACAGTTACAACAGTCCTGAAAGGTACATGACACTGAAGAAATGCATACTGGTACCATATCAAAATCAGACTGAGGGACAGCATTGCCTTTAACCCAAAATGCAACATGACTACAGGTAATCAGATGTCAAAATGTTGGATTCCACGTTATGTCAGTGCTTCACATTCATAAAAGTACAAATAAAGTTGTAATCAAAGAAAGAGTAAGACAATACCATTATCTAAGCATGTGGCAAATCATATTAGTAATAGTATTATTACTAGTAGTGTGCTGCACTGTCTATCACACACTGGTCTGTCTAAACCCTTGACAGATAGCAATGTAACTTACGGTTCTTGTTCAAGCTTGAGATGATAGGAGAAATCTACAGGAATGCGTTATGGAGTACAATACTGTACAGTAGCCCATTATCGAAGGACTACACTCATTTCATTCCAGTCTGCAAGTTGTTGGGTTGTCCGCACAAATGCCTCAATATCTGTTTGTAAGGGAAGATGAACGCAAGATGTCAGTCACGTGAAACTCCATCACTACCAGTACTTTCAATTCTGTAAGATCATAAAATTGATGCACAGATTTGCAAAACATCACACTGCCCCCCCCCCATCCCTTTCAGGTCTATATTCTACACTCTTAACAGCTTACCAGAACCTGAAATTTATGAACATCACTCTGGTTTGATTTTACAATTTGCCCAGCTCCGAATCCCCGCCTCCACCTCTCCCCAAGAAAAACCCTGTGTTTCAAAGAACCGTAGATTGTAGAAAATCAAAGCAAACAAAACGAAATATCGCTAACTGAGGCAAAAGTATTTGCTATGTATAGGCCTATTACATGTCCATTGAGGTTAGGCTCATAATATAGCATGATAGAACAATTTATAAATTCAGGTGATGAGCATAAACGTTGCACAGCAATTTTTTTTTTTTTTTTTTTTTTTTTTTTTTTTGCTTGTTGTCTATCCAAATCAAATTTGCTGGTACGGTGTTTACGACAACATTATCAAACTTCATTTTTGTTGGTAACGTCTAAATTTAGACAGGGAGGTGGGAAGAGGACCTCCCTGAATTACACTTCAGCAGAAGTAGCTCTAAAATCTTTTTTTTTTTTTTTTCACTGAGAATTCAAAGGTAGTCAGTGAAATAACGTCACTTTTACAATAACCTGGACAGGTAACGCCAACGGTATTCAAGAACACTATTAACACTGTAACACAATTAACTATCTAAATTAGATCTAGAAGTAGAACTGCTGTGTTGTAGATATAGACTCCCTAACGGTTAGATCTGTATTCCTGGAAGATTCAGACATGATATTAATCAGAGTAAGATAAGAGAATTAAATTTTCTTGGAAGAAGTAGGTCGCAGCATTACATATTTAAACTCGTAATACAGGTAGCAATAAAACTTCACAATATATCACCAGTTTGTGCGTTTAAGATTCGATGCAAATGTGAGACGTGTTCATTTAACTTTAGTTCGAATCACTTTCCCTGCCTATTTTCCACTTACACCGAATAATAGATGTGGGACTGCATACGTAGATCACAAAGCTAGGACAGCGCCAAACGAAGTCAATTTGATCTGCAAGAGTACATATTTCGCTGTTTTTATATGTGATGCGCTCCGTCGGAATGAGTCAAAAGTCGCAAAAAATGAAATCGTAGTTATGCCTATATGTGAATTCTACAGACTCTAAGCTTTACACTGATATATAATACAACTCATTTCGACATCCCTATAGATCATAAAAACGAATATCAACTACGCTTATGATGTCAGTCCATTTTCTAAATAACGGAGAAAATCGCTCTCAAAGTTCAGGCTATGTTCAAGCTCACGACCTGTTTCTTTCACGGGACGAAACAATACAACAGTCCTGCTTAGCGACGGCGTTTACGCTCCATCGCACGCACTACCATATAAGGCGATAGCTTGGGTGTGTAAGATAATTAACCAATCGCTGGACAGGTCTATCATTAACGATTCTGACCAATACGGCAGCCCGAATGTAAACTTCGGTGCGTTTGTGTCCGTGCCGCTGCCGCCGCATGAATGAGTCGGTACGCGTTGTGTGTCGGCTGCGGTGTAGTTTGCCGCAAGTTTTGAACTCACAAACAATAGGAAACAGTAGAAAGAAAAAAAGGCACGCAATGCGTATTACGAGAAGCGTCTTTTAGTGAGGGCGTTGATCGCTTCCATTCTCCTCCCATGTTGTTGTCAATGGAAACGTTTAGCAAGTACCAATAGCTAAATAGAACCTGTGAACCCATTGTAGGCGGGAGTTCAAAAGACAGCATCGGTAGAGAAAATCAATGAAGTTAATTAACGATAGTCGTCTTTTGAGATCGTGTTCTTTGCATGTATTAAAAACCCCCAAAATATGCACATGGTCGTAATGTTGCAGAGCATCAAAGACTAAAAGCTAATAGCGAACCATATTTCATTGTGTGATTAACGAACCTTCAGAACAATCAATTGTATTACCCCCCCCCCCCAAAAAAAAAAGCATTTCAATGTCATGCGTTGTCAATAGTGATAAAAGGCCCGTTTTAATTTCGTAGTGTGTCTCAGTACTCCTGTGTTTATTTCTAAGGATGTGTCTCTCTTTATCATTGCGATTGATGTTCAACTATTTTTTCCCCGTAAGCTTGAAAAGGAAGAAGGTAAAATTGAGGCAAGGAGACGAGTTTTCTTCCATGAGATACAATCATGAAGACATACATTTGTTCCCGAAAGTTGTGTGATTGTTTATGCGCTAAAGAATTGTGTCCATTACATGTATCAGGCACTATACAAAACGGTTGAAATGTGCTGAAAGTCGAACTTCGTTTTTTTTTTTTTTTTTTTTTTCTATTTCCATTTCAGGCGGGGATAGACTAGAAATTAGTTTGTCTATACTGGCAGGAGACATTAGTTTTCCAGTACATACTCCGCATTTAAACAGTCGTCATATTTTCGTGGTCAGAATCAGATAATGGACACGTGATATATTATACAAATGAAAATACAAAACAACGAACATGTCATATGTACAAACATTATGAATTTACCTGTAATATTCTGCATAAAAAACAAGCACGCCAGTTAAATAATTTAATAGAATTAATATAACACACTGTACACAGCGATATCATGCATGGCAGATCAAATCAAGTTCAATTGGTGAGAAAGCTAAATGCAGTTAAAAAGTTGACTTCTTTACGTTTCTCTTTCAATTTATGAAAACAGAATTTCATTGTATATCTATTGAAGCGGATTGTCTCTTTTGCGAACGATCGTCATACATGTATATAGCATTGTTAGTCTTCTGAGCAAATCCGAAACCCTAAATACTTTAATTTTTGCTTGATAATGTAATAACCCTTATAACTTTATAAAGGACTCGCAAATTCAAAGTTTCAAACCGCATACTAAAACATTACATTGTACACGATGTATTTTAATGCGCTGTGCGTTAGCATGTTAACAGCATCAATCTGCCTTTTATTTTCCGTACGTAAAGCGCACAGAAACGTAACCAAACGTTACCAAATACAGTGGAATGCATTGTACGGCGTGGTATTATCATTAGAAGTATATCCCATTCCTTTTTTAATTATTTTGCGCTATCATTATAGCATTTACATTTTCCAACTATTATTGACAAGATTATGTTACTGTGATGGTTACGATTACGAATGTTGGTTATGAATTCAAAAGACTGGTTCATTAATCGACCTATAAAGGTAATAGCCGTTTTGAAAGTTGTTCGGTAAAAGTTCAAAACGCAATCGAAGTCATCGTCATAGGGGGAACTGATAGCTCTATATAGAAAACTTGTTTAGGCCAGTAAAGATTGCCGTATGCAATCTTTGTAGAAAGTTTTGACTTAGGCCATCTTTGGAGTATTTTGAGAAATTATATAAAGAACTATAATTTGTTTTGATTACGTCAAGAATTAGTTTGAACTATGAGAATTAAATGGCGCGGTTACCTCAACAATGTCGTAGTGCGATTAGACATGATGGGTAAAGTGAATTCATGACTTGTTGACTTATCCTTACTGAATTGATGATCACTTCTGTAAACCATCAGTTAAGTCTTGTAGATGATACCTCTGTAATCGTAGTCAAAATTCTTTTGAGCTATGAGACGAAAACCAACAAACAAAATGCCATGTATCATTGCTCGAGTTTCCAACATTTGGCGTCACCCGACCAACAATAAGTGCCGAACTGGAACATTATATTGTGGGATAGCAGACTGTGTTACGATTTTTAAATATTGCGAGCAATTGTTAACAAAAAAAGAGGAAATGAGGCAAAGTTCAAGAAATTCGTAAAAGCATGTAAATGCAGGCGATCATGTTTAATAGTCAAAGTAAGAGATTACAATCGGCCATGCGGATGTATAATATGATTACCTTATTTACATGTCTGATTTTTGTAAACTATGTTATATTCAAATTTAAGTTCCCTTCCCTCCTTGATAAAAGTTCTGTTGGGTTTTCGCTAAAGGCACTTGTTAGGAAACGCTATAAAAAACGACAACAAATGCCTACTATACATCAAGAGATGACCTATACATACATGAAACACAAAAAAGTTCTGTACGTTCTGATATAATGCAACTGCTTGTTTGTTTGTTTGTTTGTTTGTTTGTTTTGAATTACCATGGTCTTTGTCGGGGTAAAGATGAAGAAAAATAGTAAAGTGTATCACTCTCAAATCCGGATTATTGCGATAAGTATGTATTCCCGCCATTTCTATACAGGTAAACGATTTAAGCTTGGTATGCTTTTATACAAGCCTGGTGTCACGCAGAAGAACTGATTCCGCGATCGCTTTTAACCTTTCATAAAATTCACGTTTTAAGATAGTTACGATAGCTTGTAAGAGATAAAGTAAGTTAGCGTCCCTGACTGTGGTTCTGAACACAAAAGGGGACTGAAAAATTCTTTTACAAATTAGCAGACATAATGCCGATCCTCCAACACTGTTGCTCCATTACAGTATGTCACTGATTCTGCTATCAATGCCGAAGAAAGAATACTGGTTGCGTGATTATCCACCCCTTGATAGCAGGAAGTTTACCTTTCATTGTTCAAGGCTTCGTTGATGCGGGGTTTACTCGGCTAAAAGGCGTGAAAAGTGTCGCCCGAGTTCTTTCATTCGAATTCCTCACAATACACAATTCAATAGGCAATTAGCGCTGCTACTTCGCAAAGCTGTTAGCCAAATTCTTTGCAGACTTGACCTCTCACATGTCAGCTACACGTTACACACGACAAACAGCTATCATTACAAACATTCTGATTAAAAAAAAAATGAAGGAGCACACTTTTGAGTAGCGACACAGCTTTCTGTCACTTTCTCAAATAGGTCTTACTTCTGAAAAATACACAGATGACAAGAGTCAGAATATCCTCCAAAGGGAACACGAGCTATTTGGGCATAATAATAATGTTTGTCTCCCGATTTCTCTCCATGCCGTCACGGCCCAAACCATCATAAGTAAATAGGGCAATCATTTTTATTAACCAGGGAAATAATATTACGCATTACATACATTTGGCTAATTATCGCACGAATTGTCGACTTTATAAAAACGAAAATAATTGACAACTTAGGCCCTACTATATCTCTCAAGATGAACTTTAAACAGCAAGTCACATACCAGGGAACGAAAGTTATAATTTGAATGAATTCATTAATGAGGCCAAAAGTACACACACGCATCACTTGAGAGGTTTCAAGTTCGATATGTGATCATTTTAGCTCATAGATAAAGTATCATAAATTTTGCGTGATCGACGTTTGAATAAAATTTTTCAGCGCCATTTGTGCGTCACATCAATCACCACTTCATGAAATGTGGTGCATGTATCAAACGCAACTCGCTGGTCATGCAATTGATAGCCTTGGTCAGCTCACTGTTATTGCGTAATTCTAAAGCCCTCGCCGCCGCCGCCGCACGCACCATGCTTTGTTTTGTCTTCAATGGGGTCAAGAACAATGCTTCATTAGCATACGCCCTAGCAACGGAGGTGGAGTCTCGATCGGGCGAGAACAATAGGTGCGAAACGCAACGCAAAGGCGAGCGTTCGAAAAAAATGTAACCGAAAAAATGGTCTCAGAAAAACTGTGATTTGGGACACTTGTACTCATTTTTACACGCTGAAATTTTCTGTACAAATAGATAAAACATCAAGGAATCAAAATCCGTCATAAAAAAAATTTCGACCCGAGCAGTGCTTCCCCTTCATTTTCGGCTCATTACGGGAAAACTCCCCGTGCGACTTATGACTCATTTTGTTGGAGCGTCACACATATTCTAATTCCTCATTCATAAATATACATTTAAGAATGTGAAAAATTCGAACAACTAAAGTGTCAATACAGAGCAATATGTAACTTTACCGATTTCATCTGTCTAGTTTCCGTTGCTAAGGGCTCAGCAATTTTAGACGCGCGCGTACGAGGACGTTTGGCAGATACATGATTTATGATGACGTCCGGTGTATACGCACCATCAACCCGCCATCGTGCCACTTCGTGAAAATCGTAGACCGACCTGTCGAAGTTTTCACGAAGTGACACGGTCGTTGTTATTACGTAATTATTTGAGATTGAGGTTCAAAAATTTGTCAGGTTATAGATCTCAGTATTTACTATCATAATATGCAAAAATCTTAAAATCGAAAATTTACCCGATTTTTGGCCGGTCGTGCCACTTCGTGAAAACATCGGCGATAAAATGGCATGTGTGAACACAATGGACATTGTCATTTTGTCCGTGTCATCATCATGTTTTGTTCTTATCTTTCTTTCTTTTTTTTTGCCCAAAATTTTTGTATTTTTGGGTACAAAACATGGAATTCTTGTCCTTTTTTGGATTATTAAATCTTACATTTCTATTTAAGATATAGTGAGGGCCTTATTGATATTATTAAATCTTACATTTCTATTTAAGATATAGTGAGGGCCTTATTGATAACGATTTATGCCAATAAACTGAGGACTTTAAAAAATACTCTAAATTAGCACGAGTGAGTAAGCCGAAATGTGTACATTTCCGCGTCATCATTACGTCGGGTTTTTTTTTTTCTTATCTTACTTGATTTTTTTGTGCCCTCCCCCCCCCGTATGTTCGAAACCGTTGCCGCCCTCTTTTGATTCAATCGGCGATCGCTTCAGAGCAAAAGAAATTGCAGCCGCTGTTCCGTGCAACATTTTGCTGCTAAATATTAAAATGACATTGTCATTGTGTCTGCGTTATCATCACGTCTTCTTCTTGCCTTCTTCTCTCTTTTTTTTTTTTTTTTTTGGATAAATTTTGGCGAGCGAGCGCATGCAGCGAGTGAGCCGAAAACCTTTTGTATTTGAGCTTAGAAAACATGAAATTCTTGTCATTTTTTTTTTTTTTGGGGGGGGGTTATGAAATCTTACAGTTCTAATCAAGATATAGTCACGGCCTGTAGAGCCCACTAATGTCAAAATCGCCCATTAATGTCAAAACAACCTCTAATGTCATAACACGTCGACGACAAATGACAAAACAACCACTAATGTCAAAATCGGATCAACCACTAATGTCATAACATGTCGACGACAAATGTCAAAATGTACATTTTTACTGCAAATGTCATAACACGTCGACGGCAAATGTGAAAATCGGATTAACCACTTATGTCATAACACGTCGACGACAAATCGTCGTGCGCATGGCAGATTGTCGTTAGCGCACTTCCCTGCGCCTGGCAGATTGTCGTTACAGCGTGGGAGTGCGCATGGCAGATTGACGTTAGGGTGTGGGAGTGCGCGTAGGGTTAACAACATTCTGCCATGCGCACGGAAGTGCTCTAACAACAATCTGCCATGCGCACGGAAGCGCGCTAACGACAATCTGCCATGCGCACGACGAAATGTCAAAATTTACAACTTTACCGCAAATGTAATGACGCATCACAAGGGCGGATCCAGGAATTCCATAAAGGGGAGGCGTTTTTACAAAATCAAAGGCTGGCACGACCATCGCCCGCCCCCCCCCCCTCATTCTATTATCTTTATTTTTATTGTGTTGACAAAATAAAGAGAGGGGGCACTATTAAAAGGGGAATGCGCCCCTCTGAATCCGCGATTGCGTCAACCACAAATTTCAATATTGGATTAACCACAAATGTCATTACACGTCAACCACAAATGTCATAACGCGTCACAGGGGCGGATCCAGGAATTCCGTAAATGGGGGGGGGGGGCGCTTTTACGACATCAAAGGCTGGCGCGACCCACCTTTTCTTATTTTTGTTTCTGTTGGTTTGACGTAATGTAGTGAGGGTGTACCAGAGGGGAAAGCGCCCCTTTCGATCCATCATTGCGTCAACCACAAATGGAAAAACTCATTGCTTGCATTACAGGGGCGGATCAAGGAATTCCGAAAAGGGGAGGGGTCTTTACAAAGTCAAAGGCTGGCGCGACCCTCCTCACTGCCCTATTTCCTTCTTTTTATACCCCCGCCACACATAGTATGAAGGGGGTATATAGGAATCACCGTAATGTTGGTCGGGCGGGCCGTCGGTCGGTCGGTCGGTCGGTCGGTCTGTTGCAAAATCTTGCGTTGCGAATTCTTTTTTTTTCTATTGTGTTGACGAAATAAAGCGAGGGGCACTGAGGGGGATGCGCTCCTCTCAATCCGCGATTGCGTCAACCGCAACTGTTAAAATCGGGGATTAACCACAAATGTCATAACACGTCGACCACAAAGGTCATAATGCGTCACACCGGGCATATCCAGGAATTCCGTGAAGGGGAGGCGCCTTTACAAAATCAAAGGCTCGCGCGACCCCACCCTATTTTCTTCTTTTCATGTTCTCTTGTTTTAACAAAATATAGAGTGGGGGCACCATGGGGGATGCGCCCCCTCTCGTTCCATGATTGCGTCAACCACAAATGACCAAACTCATTGCTTGCATTACAGGGGCGTATCCAGGAATTTCGTAAAGGGGAGGCGTCTTTACAAAGTCAAAGGCTAGCGCGACCCTCCTCCCTCCCCTATTTTCTTCTTTTTATACCCCGCCACACATAGTGTGAAGGGGGTATATAGGAATCACCGTATTGTTGGTCGGGCGTTCCGTCGGTCGGTCGGTCGGTCTGTTGCGAAATCTTGCGTCGCGAATTCCTCCTACAGTTTTGAAGCAATTTAAATGAAACTTAGGGTAAATGATGAAAATAAAAGGTATAAATGTGCAAGACATGTTTATTTGTGTTTGTCGGACATTGCGTTGCCATGGTAACCATACTTTTACGCAAACCTTGTGGATTGAATAACTTCCATAACATTTAAGCAATTAATTTCAAAATTGGTATCTATGATGATCTATAGGTCTAGTTATCCAAGACACTCTTTGTGTTTGTACTTGACAAAGCGTTGCCATGGTAACCGCATGTTTTCTTCGAAATCTGGTGGAGTGAACAACTTCCACAGTTTTGAAGCAATTGAAATCAAATTTTGTAGGCGTTATGGCTTTGAGGCATAGATGTGGAACACATATTTGTGTTTGTCGGACAAAGCGCTGCCATGGTAACCATAATTTTACAAAAACCTTGAGGATTGAATAACTTCCACATCATTCAAGCAATTAAGGTCAAATTTAGTATGTATGATGATCGGAAGGTGTAGTTATGCAAGACTGCAATGTGTTAATATAAGAAAAATGTGTTGCCATGGTAACCACTCATTTTTGTACCACATTGAACCATTTAATTAATGAATGTGAAATTTGGTGCGTATGATAAACTTTAAGTGTAGTTTTGCAAAATGTCCTTTGTATTTGCATCGGACAATGCGTTGCCATGGTAACCGTATGTTCTTTTTTTTTTTTTTATTCCTGTGGAGTGAACTTCTTTTGCAGTTCTCAAGCAATTGAAACCAAATTTGTTAGGCATTACGGCCCTGAGGTATAGATGTGGA
Source organism: Diadema setosum (assembly GCF_964275005.1). NCBI lineage: Eukaryota > Metazoa > Echinodermata > Echinoidea > Diadematoida > Diadematidae > Diadema > Diadema setosum. The sequence goes on along the minus strand of NC_092694.1, from coordinate 646,335 downwards.
ACATATGTGACCCTGCACCTCAAAACAAACAAAAAGTCGCCAGACATGAATTTTTAGTTAAGACCATATTCTGAAAGAGCAGATTTTAAGCTTTAAAATGACGTATAACTCAAATCAAATGGACTCTCCTAACCTATCTAAATATTGGAAAGAAAGCACAAACTCAGGAAAAGTGTGAACTGAGAAAAGAGGCTCTGAAGTACAGTGTCTATTCAAGCGCTTAATCTTTACCAAACCGTGCTGGCTGTGGGATGAATGGGACAAAGAACAGGAAGTAAACCTTCCGAGTAACAACAATGAAGGGATTATCAGATTAAACTGAAATTAAATATGCCTCATTAACACATTCTGTCCATAATTAATGCCAACTTTCAAAGCAGTAGCACTATCCTTTCAAAGGTTATTAGAGTTGAAAATGAAGAGTGTGGACAAGGTTTTTCAGAAATGAAAAAGGGATTCTACAGACACAACTAATCACACTATTCTACCAAAAATGTTCGAGATAAACTACTAAAAAACACACACTTTCCTGCCCGTTTTATGATACCAAATTTTAGCATAATGTAAAAGAAGACCTGCTCTTTCAGAAAATATGAAAAAGTCAAGTTCGGCTAGGTTGACCCATTTCACTTATTTCCAGTCCTCACGCAAAATCAGTGTGTGCGACTTTATGTTCGTTTTGAGGTGCACGGTCACATATATTTTGTTAAAACAAGAGAAAATTAATGAAAAGAAGAAACTGGGGTGGTGTCGCGCGAACCTTTGATTTTGTAAAGACGCCTCCCCCATAGTGCCCCCTCTTTTTATTTCATCAACACAACAAAAATAACTAGAACAATCACTAAACGTGATTAATACCCCCGCCCATAAGGTTGTTTATAGTATGTGATGTCATGAGGGCAATGACGTTGATACTTGTCAAATTGGAGACAGAATCATTTTAGTTTACTGTAGAATTACAGAGTTGACACTGAGGTTGAAAATGTGGTTACCATGGTTATGCATTGTCTGATACAAACACAAGGGACATTTTGCATAACTACACTTAAATACCATCATACACACCAAATTAGACTTTCATAGCTTACATGGTTTATTTTGATACAAAAATGAGTGGTTACCATTGCAACACATTTTCTTTAAACTAACACATTGGTGTCTTGCAAAACTACACTTCTAGATCATGATATATACTAAATTTGACTTTAATTGCTTAAATGATGAAACAGTTCGTCGCTGAATCCACGAACCGGCACACGCGCACCGCCGGTGCGCGAAGTACATTTCGAGTAAATCGCATTTAAAGATTTATGTTTTTTCAAACTATTAGTAAGATATGTTAATGGAATTGATTTTCAATAAATTTCAATGTGACGTATGAGAAGAATTTGCTCTTTCTTGCTATACATAACAATCTTCCCAGTGATGTAAAATATGCACACAGTAAGGCTATAAAGTTGTGTGTCGTTTTGTGAAAACTCCAGACTAGGTCCGAAAAAATCCACGAACCGGCACACAGCGCTTAGTGTCGCACATAGCGTTCATGATTCTCCGCAAAATAAATCCACGAACCGGCACACAGCGCTTAGTGTCGCACATGGCGTTCAGAATTTACCGCAAAATAAATCCACGAACCGGCACACTGCTCTTGTGCCGCACATAGCGTTCAGGATTCTCCGCAAAATAAATTGGTTACAGCTCGTTATTCCGAAGGTTCGTTATTCTGAAGGTTCTTTGGTCCGTTCATTAATTCGAAAATGAAATAAGGTTCGTTATTCCGAAGGTTCGTTATTTCGAAAATAAAACAAAACTCGTTATTCCGAAGGTTCGTTACGGACCCTATACCCTATCATTTCGGATTAAAACCTTCGGAATAACGAACCCTATTTCATTTTCGGATAAACGAGCCTTCGGAATAGCGAACCTTATTTCATTTTTGGGTTAACGAACCTTCGGAATAACGCCCCAAATTTTCGGATTATCGAACCCTATTTCATTTTCGGATTAACAAACGTCTAGGTATAGGGAATTTGTGTGCTTCACGATTAACGAACCTTCGGAATAACGAACCTTCGGAATAGCGAACCTTCGGAATAACGAACAGCACCCAATAAATTCACGAAACGGCACATGGCTTTCAAATTTATTTCTAGTTAAGGTTATTTGACTAAGAAAAGTTTAAATTACAATTAGCTCTTCTAGTAATCCTCGCACTGTGCTCTTGGCATTGTAAATCTAATATCCGTGGATAAAAGTATTGTAGATTAGTAGTTCTTATTTTGATCATGGAGCTTCATGTTTAGATCTTTACTTCTTTTTTGTTTCTTTCATCATCATCATCATCATCATCCTCTACACTTGTCTTCTTCGAGAAATAATGACATTTTCAAACACTCTCAAGTCCTGTATTATATTCAATTATTCATTAAAGGAAGAAATACACATTCCTTTTTAACAAATGACATTTATTTTTATTAGATTATATTCAACATTTAATTCGTGCAGAACTGAAGAAAAAATAATTGTTTGAACATATATTCATTACTATAATTATGTTGTATTGTTTCCAAGTATCATAGGTTGTACATTTCATTAAACGGATTTCCACATTTCATTTTCAGCCAAATTCAAAGTGCATTGCTATGGTACCAGGTATTCCGTAACGAAAAATATAATAAGCAAAACTGCTGTTAAATCAGAAGCTGTTGAAATGAGACAGTAGTTCATTCAATCATAATTTAAAGTAACTATGTTTCCCGTAATGAAAGAAATCTTAACGTTATTGACATACATGTTCCAATGAACAAGACAATTTCCAGGAACCCATATCACAATGAAATAGAAACACATTACATTGTACCTTTACACAATATTCCTTTACCTTCATAGAATAAGATATTGCTCAGTATTTCTTATATCCAGTTCTGACGCCCCGAAAAAGAAGGAATCTTTTTTTTTTCTTATCATCAAATCAAATACTAGTCATCTCTACTTTTTCGGAACCGATTATAAAAATGTATTGTTCTCGCAGCTTTCAGCTCTCTGGCAGAAAGAAATTTCATGTTCATTCTAAATCGTCATAATATCAATCTCGTTTCTTACTCCAAAATCAGTTACTGGATATTCCCTATACACGAATTAATGACAAGTTTTGCCTCTTAAACTTTACTGTTGTTTAAGTATGATTTATTTTAATGGGAGAAATAAAGTCCAACCTCTTCAAAGCAAACATTTCTCCAAACAGTACAAATATGCACTGTATTGTTAAACACTTTACAGAGTTATCTACACAAGTAATGTTCTTTTAAAAAGATTTCATAGAGATGAATTTCTACCTGATATTTTTACTATAAATTTACGTGGAAATTATCAGTTTTGATATCTCTTCGAGTATCACACTTTCCACATTCAGATTCGTTAACGCAATCAAATTTTTCATGTTTTTATATTTCTGTGGTTCTTTACTTCACAAATATTTCTGTATATAATTTTCTGCACATATATCTGTAAATAATATTGACACCATGAAACAAGGTGACTGTTTTTTTTTTTTTCTGGCACTGTACCTGTTTACAAGTAGACTGTTAACATATCAGACCTGCAATTCTTCATTTTTTCTTTGAAAAATGAAATCCACAACAATATTCAATATAAAAAGATATAGATAATGACGGCCATGCTGTAAGTCCTCATGTGGACACAGACTGCAAGAATATGGATGTGTACTGCAGTACACGTATCATCCAATAAAACATTTTCTGTCAGAGTTTATTATTCATTCTCGAGTTGCAGAGCAAGCAGAGGAAATGTAAGCATCCAATTGCTTATAACCCTCTTGCAGTCTCCTAATACCTTTCTAACTCGCACAACTTGACTTGAAGCTTGGTCCTGACTTTGGTTAATGTCTGCTGTGGGTGTCCCAGGTGCTGGGGGTAGGCATGATTAAAAAAATACTGAGAATCGTTAACGGGGTTGGCCTAATGGCGGCCTGGCTAAAGGAGACAAAATGAATAGTATGATAGGTGAGCTGCTTCATAAAAAAGTAAAAGAAAACACATTTTATATGGATTTTGATACTTATATAGTTTTTGCTGTGAAAAGCACTGTTAAGCCAAAGAGAATGGAAGCATATTACAGTGGAAATTGAGTATGACATCATTGTGACAAAGCTGCATGGAGAGACCCATTGATTGATGGTTATCACGAGTAATGCCAGTGAAAAAAGTGACAGTGTAAGATACAGTACATAGGATTAATGTCCCTTAATGTCCCCTTGATTCTTTCACATACAACATTTGGAAAATTTGAGACTCCATTGATAAACACATAGCAGTACGTTCAGTTCATGGTTTCTTCATTTGACATGTTGATTTCATCATTAGTTTGTGGATTGTCAGTCAAACAGATACAGAGATAACAAGCTATCCCAAACTCTGCTGCAAAAGTAGTGTTCAAATTTAAAACAATATATATATATATACATTAACACAAACTTCACCGGTTCTAAGAAGCTTGCACTGGCTTCAAGTCAAAATTCATATTCAGTACAAAATGTTGATATTAACTTTTGAATACACACTATTTGAGAGAACTACTTTGAATAGCAGACATACCAGAGAGAAACCGTTGTTCAAAAGGCAGGGACTTATTTGTTATGCTGAATAAAAAAGCAACAACATACATATTTGCTTGTCATGTCTCTACCATATGGAATATTCTACCCCAGAATTTAAAATAATTTACAAATCTTAATCTAAGTCTGCCTTGGGAATGTCTTCATTACAGTCTTAACATGAAACAAGGTATTATTGTCATTGCAATTGTATGTTTTTGTGTAATCATTTTTATCCTTGAGCACATAGGGACATAATACAGAATGTTCTATGTGCTATATATAAGCACTGTTGATTATTGTTATTATTACTTTTATTATCATTTATATTATTATTATTAATATCATTATTACCATCACTATTATTATTATCATTATTATTATCAGTAGTAGTAGTAGTATCATTATTACTGCTATTATTATCATTATAATTATTATTATCAAAATGGTTTTATAATCCCACTACCCAACCCCCCCCCCCAATTTCTGCACACACACAACCCAAAGTCATTAAATAGGACATTAAGCAGAACATCGAGGTAATGTTCTGCCAGAACCTGACTGCCCATTCATCACGCACACACGTTTGTGAAAAGTTCGCTGAGTGCTGTCTGGAGCAACTCTGTGATTGTAGTGAAATATTGCTATGCTCTCCTTCCGCAATGATCCATGGCTTGGACTTTGGTGCAGATGTTCAGCTCAGCCACCCTAGTCATTTGAAGCTGTTCCCGGTTTCTCTTTGCTTTCTCCTTAGACATATCCAGTAGACAGTTGTCATCAGCTTCTCTCCCTACATGCAAAGATGAACAATTGTTTTTTTACGACAATGTTACTTCTATATTGCAGAGGGAAATGATGACATTTGAGACAACAGTCATAACATACTACTTAATCAATATTCCACATCTGTAAAACTATATTGATTTGCCTGAGAAAATAATTATATAATGTTCCTTTCATATCAACACTTTGGTAATGTTTTGCTCAAAAGTGCTAATGCAATTCTGTTGAATTATAATTTTGAATCAGTGTGATAATGTACATAACAAGACTATACCAGGATAACTCCTAATTGTTCATTGACACTGGATTTTCTGAGCAATATCTATGACAAAATAAAACCCAATACTACATGAGTAGGTGCTGCACTGATTGCTGTTTATATCTTGCTCACCTTTAGCTCAGTGCACAATGTAACCTTTGAGTGCAGTAGGAAGAGGATGCTAAGCCAGACGAAATGGTGAATGAACACATTGTTGACTAGAATCAGGAGCAGAACTGAAGTAAAGAATAAGACAAAGAATAAAGAAAGCAGAACATCACAAGTGAAAATCAGTGACATAGTCAACATTATGTAAGTAAAGTCTCAGACTATTACAACATTTGACTTCTGAGTGTACAAAGCTAAGAAAAACCCAACAACATTAATATTAATGAAGCTTTAAATTCATATTGAGCCCTTTCATTTTCATTGTCTTTGCCAAGTATTTGTCATACTGTATGTGCCATTGACTTTTGCAGAGCTGATGGTATCTCATATCAGTACAGGGAGCTGCTCATTCCCCATCTCCATTGTCCCTCCTCCCCCCCCCCCCCAAAAAAAAAAAAAAAAAAACAGCAAACATAAAAAACACACACAACTACAATTATAACAGTAGTGAAAGATACATGACACTGAAGAAATGCATACCAGTACCATATCAAGATCAGATTGAGAGACATCATTGCCTTTATACCAAACTGCAGCATGACTGCAGGTAATTAGATGTCAAAATGTCGGATTCCATGTTATGTCAGTGCTTCACGTCCATCAAAACTACAAATACAGCTGTAATTAAAAAAAAAAAAAGTAAGATACATAATCATTTCAGTACGGTATGTGAAAAGTCAAATTATTAGTCGTATGCCTGCACTGTGTACTAGTATTACACACTGGTCTGTCTAAATCCTTGTCAGATAGTAATGTAACTTACGGGTCTTGTTCAAGCTTGTGATGATGGTAGAAATCTACAGGAATGCGGTTTGGAGTACAATTTTGTAAAGTAGCCCATCATCGAAGAACATCACTCATTTAAGTCCAGTCTGCAAGTTGTTGCGTTGTCCACACTAATGCCTCAATATCTGTTTGGAATGGAAGATGAATGCAAGATGTCAGTTACATGAAAATCCATCACTACTTACAATTCTGTAAGATCATCAATATGAGCCACAAATTTCCAAAACATCACACTGCCCCCTTCCCCACCTCCTTTTCAGGTCTACATTATATGGCTTATTAGAATCTGAAGTTTGAGAACATCACTATGGTCGATTTTTACAATTTGCACAACTCTGAATCCTCATGCCTCCCCCCCCCAAAAAAAAAAAAAACCCACTGTGTTTCAAAGAACCATAGATTGTAGAAGATCAAAACAAGCAAATGTCACAAACTAAGGCAAAATTACTTGCCAGGTACATGTTATAAATGTTTACATTTAGGCCTATAGCATGATATAACAATTTATGAATTCAGGTGCTGAGCATTAACGTTGCGTAACAAATATGTTTTGCTTGTTGTCTATCCAAATCAAATTTGCTGGTATGATACTCACGACAACATTATCAAACCTTATTGTTGTTCGTAACGCCTCGCCCTCAATTTAGAGGAAGACCTTCCTCATTTAGATTTTAGCATGAGTAGATTTAAATCATTTTTTTTTTTTTTCCATTGAGACTTCAAGGGTAATCAGCGAAATAACATCACAGTAACCTGGACAGGTAAAGGCATTCAAGATCACTATCAATAATTTAACACTGTAACACAGTTAACTATCTACATTAGATCTAGAAGAACTGTGCGGGATAGATAATTCCTGGAAGATTCAGAATGAGTAAGAGAGCTAATTTACCTGGGAAGAAGTAGGCCGTAGCATTACACACTTGAGCTCGTATTACAGGCAACAATGAAATTGTACAATATATCACCATTTAGTGCGTTACAAATTCGATACAAATGTGAGACGAGTTCATTTGACTCTAGTTCGAACCGCTTTCCCTATTCTTCACTTACACCGAATAATAGCTGTGGGACTGCAAACGTAGAGCACGAAGCTAGGACAGAGCCAAACTAAGTCATTGTGACCTGTTAGAGTACATATTTACACTCTTTGGATATTCTAATTCCTTATTCACAAATCTACATTCAATAAGGTGAAAAATTCGAATAGTTTAACTGTCAGTACAGAGCGATATGCAATTTTACCGATTTCATCTGTCTGGTTTCCGCTGCTCTGGGCGCAGCCATTTTGGACGAGCGCGTACGAGGACGTTTGACAGATCAGTGATTTTTGATGACATCCGGCGTGTACGCACGCGATAGTGCCACTTCGTGAAAATCCAGACCGACTGGTCGGAATTTTCACGAAGTGGCATAGTCGTTATTATTACGTAATTATTTGAGATTGAGGTTCAAAATTGTCAGTTGTAGAACTCGGTATATACTATCATAATATGCAAAAATCTCAAAATCGAAAATTTACTCGATTTTGGCCGGTTGTGCCGGTTCGTGGATTCAGCGACGAGTTATTCGATCTGCAAGGTTTAGGTAAAATTGTGGTTACCATGGCAACGGTTTGTGCGACAAACACAACAATTATATGTGACCGTGCACCTCATTATTTAAAGCTTAAGGTCCGCTCTTCAGAATATGGTCTTAACTAAAAATTCATGTCTGCCGACTTTTTGTTTGTTTTGAGGTGCAGGGTCACATATAGAGGGGCAACATGGGGGATGCGCCCCCTCTCGATCCATGATTGTATCAACCACAAATGACCAAACTCATTGCTTCCATTACAGGGGCGGGTCCAGGAATTCCGTAAAGGGGAGGGGGGCACCTTTGCATAATTAAAGCCTTACGCATCCGCCCATCTTTTTATCATTTATGTTGTTTTGAAGAAAAAAAAAAAAGAGGTGGCATCAGAGGGGGATGCGCCCGTCTCGATCCGCGATTGAATCAGCCTCAACATGTCAAAACTCATTGCTTGCATTACAGGGACGGATCCAGGAATCCGTAAAGGGGAGGCGCCTTTACAAAATTCAAACCTGCTACATCCCCTCTGTTTTCATTTCTGTTGTTTTAACAACAAAACAAAATAGAAAGGGGCACCAGAGGGGATGCGCTCCCTCTCGATCGGTGATTGCGTCAACACAAATGGTAAAGCTCATTGCTTGCATTACAGGGGCGGGTTCAGGAATTCCGTAAAGCCTAAAGGGGAGACGTCTTCTTGAAATGAAAGGTTGGTGCAATCCCCCTCCCCCTTATTAATGTATTTCTATTTATTTTGTTTAAACGACAGTTAAAGCGGCACTCTTTAATTCTGTAAAGGAGACTCCACTTTACGGAATTCCTAGTTCCGCCCCTTGTAATGCAAACAATGGGTTTTGCCATTAACATGTGGTTGACGCAGTCGTGGATCTAAAGGGGGACGCGCTACCCCTCCCCGTCTCTATTCTTGTTAACACAAAGAAATCAAATAAAAAAAAGGGGGGGGGGGCGAGGAGGTTTCCGCAAGCCTTTGACTTTATAAACCCGTCTCTCCTTTACGGAATTTTTAATGCAAGCAAAGAGTTTTGACATTTATGTTTAACCCAATCGCGGACCGAGAGGGGCGCATACCTCTATGTGCCTCCTTTATTTCTTTTTAACAATAGAAATAAAAGAAAAAGTAGGGGGTGCGGCAGATTTTAATTTTTAACGGCGCTCTCCTTTACGGAATTCCTGGATCCAACCCTGTAAGGCAAGCAATTAGTTTGATATCATGGATACGCAATCGCGGATCGAGAAGGATGCGCATCCCTCTCTGGTGCCACCTCTCCTTTTTTTTTTTTTAACAATAACAATAAATATGGGGGGGGGGGATGCGGCAGCCCTTAAAACTATTTTGTAATGGCGCCTCCCGTTTACTGAATTCCTGGATCCGCCCTTAATGCAAGCAATGAGTTTTGACATTTGTTGTTGACTCAATCATGGATAGGGAGGGGACTGATACATCTCTGGTGCCCCCCTTTTTTTGTTAAAACAACAAAAATGAATAAAAATGGCGGGGAGGGGTATGGAAGCCTTTAATTGTGTAAAGGCGGCTCCCCTTTACGAAACTCCTGGACCCGCCCCTGTGACGCGTTATGACATTTGCAGTACGTTTTGGAAATTTCGACATTTTTGTGGTCGAAGTCTTATGGCATTTATGGTTAATCCAATTTTGACATTTGCGGTTGGCGCAATCGCGGATCGAGAGGGGGCGCTTCCCCCTCCGGTGGCCCCTCGCTATGTTTTGCTAACGCAACAGAATAACAATAAGAAAATGGGGGGGGGGGGGGGTCTCGCCAGGCTTTGATTTTGTAAAGGCGACTCCCCTTTACGGAATTCCTGGATCCGTCCCTGTAAATGCAAGCAATGATTTTTTGATATTTGTGGTTGACGCAATCATGGAAC